>NC_041031.1:20140106-20871356 GCF_900634625.1 Parambassis ranga
TTAAAGGCCAAAAAAGAAAAGCAGCTGCCAAAGAGCGATATGTTAACCAAACGCATAAAAGAAGAAGATGTATGGAAGAGAAGCTGCTAGCTCGGTGTCTGATGTTAGACAGTATTCACCTGCTGTTGACTCCTTTGGTGGGTGATACCCAAATGATCCCAGCGCAGCTGCATTCATCTCTGTTCTCTGTGAGCACTCCTGAGAAACAAGAGCTCTCGCCTGCAGGAAGATTTTAGGTTATTTGTTAGACGATGGGCCGATGGTTTGACCTTTGATACGTTGAATTATTTATTATTTTTTATGAGTCTCGCCTGGGAAGTTACAGACAGATCCTGCTGTGTGTTAACCCCTGCCTGGACAAAGAGGCTTTCACTAGATGTTTCAGTCTTTTCTTGTTCTTGTTTGGCTTCTGAAAGCAAAAAACATTGGTTATCAACAGAAGTTACTGCAAAAAAAAAAACATGCTTGTACTAAAAAAGCTACCACAAGGGGTCAGCATATCAACATGCTGGCCAGACCTGCAGGAGGTGCTTGCTGAACTGCAGCATTTGGCTCTTCCTGACCTCGGTCTTCCCGAAGCTTTCTTCTGGCTTCTGCAACTCCTGCAAAAGTCATAGAGAATTATCTGTCTGAATTTTAAATTGAGATCGGCAGATCAATTAGTCTATGTTGTGCAGTAGGTTGTGCATCAAAAACTACTACTCCTACTAGATTGTTCAGTCATTTTGGTACTCAAACTGTTTTAGGTAAAAAACATTTGTCTTACTGTCAAATGGGGTTTCGAGTTTAATTCTTAAACGAATCAACTATAAAAAGATATTAATTCTGACCGCTGGGAGTGAGGTGGGCCGGCTGAGTGGTGTCAAATGCTCCTCCTGGATGTCCTCAGAAGCTGCCTCTGTGCCACCTTGTGTCTTTCCAGCCTTTGTGGGCGATGAATCTTCGGCTTCGGCGCAGGTGTGTCTGGGTGAGGCTGCTGATGAAGCATCTATGGTGCCGTTTCTGGTCTCAGGGGGACATGCCTGGAAGCGAAGAGGAGATTCCCGTCCTTGATTCTCTGGCGTGGTGGGACTGTCGTCGTTTCTCATGTCACCGTTTAATCGAAGCAATCCATCCACCTGGATCAAAACACAAGTGTTAATGTTTGGTTTGCATGTATGTAAATGTGTCATGTCCTGTGCTGTTCAATCAGAGGCATCTTTCCCTGTGATTCAATAATGTGTGAGAACTGCATTACAGTATACAGCACATCATAGGATGTGATCATCACATGGCCACATGGCACTTCACTTTGTACGGTCCAAGGGAAAACTGCCTGAATTTTAAGCTACTATCAGTCTAACAAGTGTCATGGCTAAAAACCCAGTGGCAACATTTGAGGTCATTACAAGTCTCTCCTCCCAGTTAGCTATTAGCTGTTCATCTAGCTCACAGCACCATGCTGGCCTCTATGACAAAGAGCCAGTAATATATGTGCGAGGAGCTGCTAGCAAGCGGTAACTTAAGACACAGTGGTAGAGTTGGGTGAATGCCGGCTCTCAGTCCGCCGCCCCTCTGCCTCCACCTTCTCATCCCTCTCCTAGCAGCCTGTGTGGGCTTTCTTTGTCCGCTGGGAGCCCACTTCACATTGAGAGGGTCCTACTTGTCAACTTCTTAAGTCAATAGGGAACAGAGGGCTCCATTCAAACCCAGGCTCCACTCAGACTCCTGACAAGAAATTCCAGAAAAGCGCTCTGCTCCATTTGGTCTGATAATAACCGGCCCCTCCTTCCTCACTTGACCAAAACATAAGCTCTCATTTTGAATATTCCCATTTTTTCTAGAAGAAAAAGGAAATGGATCCTGAGGAGGGTACTAAACTGAAACATTACATGCTTCTTCAGGGGTAGGGGAAGTCTTGTGTTTTTACTACAAACCAGCAGGCTCATCACCATGGCAGTTCTGTGGCATTCTAATGTAAATGCCAAGAGAGCTGGAGGGGAATTTACCCACCATTTACCAATCAGCAGGAAAACTGTACCCAGATGTAAAGTGGTCAAGGCCTCAATCAAAGTTAAAGGAAGCAAATCTCAACTCATTTCATGTATGTGTGGAGAAAACTCTTAACTGACATATGGAGCATGAACAGCGTGAAATGTAATTCAGAGTATTTCAGTTAGCTGGCATTTCAATGTAGTTATTTCAGACAGTTCACAGACCTTTGTTCAAAATGTCTGTCAGCATTGATTTCATTGTTGGCAACAGTGGTATATCTGACCTGTTCCTGCAGAATCAACCTCACCTTGTTGTTCCATGCATCAGATGTAGGTCGGGAATGGAAGTAAGGCTTGGGTGTCAGCAAAGGCACGGGTTTGGGGGAGAGTGCTCGTGTTGACGGCGGCTCAGATGAGTGATAGCGAATCTGAGGCCGCTGGTTGGTGGATAAGTCTTTGGGGAAACTCCCTCAATTTGGGCCTCAAAGGTAGATGTGAACTTTGGAACTGGGGCTGACTGCTGGCGCCAGATACCTCATGGGCCCGTTGGGGTCCATGTCGACGGGTTCTGGGCTTGTGGGGGAGGCCGAAAGGGAGATGGGAAAATGTGAGCAGGGAAAGGAGGGGTCTGCAGATATGCTGCGATCCAAGAGCTTCGGCAGCTGCAGGCGTTCCAAAACTGTCTCACTGATAGAGAAACGCTGGGCGTAACGTTGAGAATGGTAGCTGCCTCTTCTGGACTTCTGGCTCTTTTGTACGCCAGTCGCAGCTCCTCCTCACGGCGCTCCCTAATAAAGAATAGATATCCTTTTACGCACTATTAAATCTTAAACAAGTATATGTTCGGTTCCAAAATATCCTAATCCTAATAAAATCATGCACGGGTAAAGGAAATCATGCAAATCTATAAACTGCTTGGCATCAAATCAAAGTTTTTTGCTGCACATGACTTTAGTTTGAAGCAGATATGAGCATAAATCTTATTTCAAAAGATAATTTTTTTCTACTTCACAACCACCCCCAGAAATCTGCTCTTCTTCTTTGGCTTTCTCTCTGAAGGAGAACCTACTTAAGATGAACTGCAATAGGAGGTGCTGTCACCTTTGTGCGCGCTGACAGGAGTTATAGGGTACATGAAATTCTCATCTCTAAGAATGACCTAGTTTTCATGGTTCTAATACTACTCATCCAGGTTTTGCTTCTTTTTTTTTTAGAGGAAATCTCATCAAATGGTGTTCACCCACTTGTCCTGCACTATCTCTCTGTAGGTCTTGATGCTTCTTCTCCTCTGAGAGATACAGCCGTCTCCTGACATCAATTGCTCCATCGTCTTCCTCTCCTCTTGTTTTTTGATCAGGTCCTGGGAAATACTCTCCCTGCGATTTTTCCACCGGGCCAGGTCCTAACACACAAACAGATGAAAAGTGAGGTTTGGCTCAGCAGCATTGTAAGACTTGAAGCTTTGTCATTATGTTGTGCAACTGGGGCACAGCTAAATATTAATTTACAAGGAGTCTGCAGCTGCTAAAAAACAGCATATGACGGACAAACATCTGGTGTCATGGAGACAAGAAACTCAATTCCTCATTTTCAACTCCACTCACATCCTGCCAGTGATCCTCCTCTTCTTTCATTTGGTTATACTGGTTGTGCATCAGTTCATGTCGCTCCTGGCTGTGAGGTGTTAAGATGGCCTCATCCTCACTGCGCATATCGATCATACTGACACTCCTGGTGAGGACAAAGAAGAGATGAAGACCATGAATTGAAGAATGATTGCCTGTATGCTCACTGGTGCACAGCAAAACACTGACTAAACACTGAAACTGTATAAAATGTATCGGAGAAACCACATCATTCACAAACAACAGTAGACAAAAGCTCCATATCATCATGAAATGAACCTGTGTGTACACCCTCCTCTCTGAGTAAGATTGCATATCACCTCTTTGAAAATAGCATGTTTCATACAGAAAAAAACAGTTTCATTAAGACATAAATTATATTACAATTAAACAGGAACACATCCTATAAAAGGTGTAGGCAGCTGTGATTGTAAAACCTTTCGCATCATTCAGGTGTTAGAAGGCATACAGCAGATACAACAAGTATGATCTTCACAGTGTCAAATGTGATAAGAAACTTCCTATTGATCAGTAAGTGTTAAAGCATCCAGATAGAAACAGAAAAGGGACATGCAGCTGTTTGGGACCGTTCTCAGTCATGGTCAAATGCTTCATAGAAGCCACCGGATTCAAATAACTGACCAGTGAGAGAAATCTTGTGCCAAAGCATGACTGAATAACCATCTGCTCACTTTTATCAAAACTCCTGAGTAAACATGCATATGAGTCACCCACTTTGGGCAGCAGTGATTACCATGAATGCTTTGTCTTTTTGTTTCAATGGGGTAAATGGATACTGTGCTGGCAGAGTGGTTGTGACACAAGCAGCAGGCAGAAGCACTAAGTTTAGTAAGTCCTCTCCACAGACATGACTGCAGGCACTTGGAATAAATATGAGATAAATGGATTATTGTCAAGCTAAGGCAGGCACATCCAGTGGATTTATTGAAACCACATCTCTGAATCAGGTCACTGTTAGATACTGTTACAGCACACAGCCAAAAACATCCACTTTGAAGTCAGTTAATTAAAGTTTTATTTACGTTCTGCATGTAGGAAAATCTGACTTATAAGGAGCATTTAACTTTATGTTTTGAAAGAGCTGGCATTTAGATCAGCTTGCAGCTAATGCAGCGATACAGCAGCCCTGACTGGCGGTTCTTATTCCCACTTATACTTTCAGGAAAAGAGAAGTCTGACAGATTACTGTCATTACAGAGAACATTTTGGCTCCATTCCACTCTTCAGTGTGGTTATACAGATTAAATGGGGTCTTACATTTCAATAATTATTGTATTTGTGCTGTAGTTGTTTAACTTAAAAGATAAATTAGAGCAATCAAAATTACATTTGGCAAATATTCCAGTATTGGACTAGATGAGCGGTTAAGGGTGGTTTTACCCTAGTGATCGAATAATAAAATATAGGTCGGCACAAACTACCAAATGGAATCTTTAAAAAAGTACGAAAAATAACACTGACATCATTTTACAACTTCAACCCGTCACTGGGTTTAAGAAAGATTATAAAAGTTCATTTCGGCAGATTTTCCCCACTTGCATTCAGAAACAGTGGCTGAGTGATTACATGAGTGGCTTTGCAGTGCAGAGCGGCTCTGAGTGGTAATAAGACAACTTACTGTGGATCATCTGACACACTATCAGTGTGGCTGAATCTACAGAAGGCAGGGAGCATGGAGAGAAAGCACAATCACAAATGAACACAACACTATGACATCACAAACATGTCACCCACTCGTGCAAATATCAAAACACAGAGATGGAACACTTAATGGTTTGCTAGCAGGTAATATGTATCATGTGATCAGACAACGGGTTAGTTCATGACAAATTAAACAGAACAATATGTACCAGTTTAGTTTGAGAAACAATCCTTTAAACAGGAGTTCTCTTGTGTGTGTACAAATATATTGGTCAGCTTCTGGGTTGACTGATACAATTCAAACCAAGCACAAGGGGGCAGTCTCATCCAAAACACAGCTGAGAAGAAGTTGACTGCAGCACTGCAAATCAAACAGCTAGCATCAATAAATATGCATATGGAAATGATCTTCCAATGCAGCTGACACTAAACTATTAAAAAAAAACACATGCATTTTTAATTAGACAGCAAAGGAACAACATCAAGGAAGCGGCACTCTTTCTGTCTGTGACCACCACTTGTAGGTTTGGCTTTAACCATGAAGGTCTTTACACACAGCAGCCTCTGTGATGTTGGAGGGTGTGAGAGAACGTGTGGCGTGTGGCTGCTGTCCCACAGCACAAAAAAGGAGACTAAATTAAGAGAAGACCTCCTAAATCAAGTCCAGATATATGTTTTTTTTTAAAGACACGTTCCATGTGGTATGTTTTAGTAAAACATCTATTTTGCCATCACTTTTTACAATAGATGTCTGCCTGGGCTCTGCATTCAAGCCAACACCACTGCAGAATCTCAGTGAAATATGAATGAAATTATAACTGTGCGATGAAAGATGTTGAACCATCTCAAGTGCAAGATGTTCATTTCTAACTATATTTTGGTTAAAACCTGTAATTTCCCTCTTGTTAAGAACAAACTAGGTTAATAAACACAACCTAAAAAAAAACAAAACAGAAAGAAGAGGAAAAGAAAGAAAATACATGTTTCCATGCATTCTGTGTACAATAGCATTTTTAAGTTAGGACTATCAACCTGCATTCATGTAAAAAAAAGTATCATGCAGTCTTCAGGTAGTTCCATTTCATCATCCAACAGAAGCACTGCAGTTTCAGGTCAAGGTCACATGCTGATGCAGAGTATTCTAAAGCGTCATGGAAAAAGAGGACTCTTTGACTTGAAGATGAATTAAGTAGTTCTATCTCAATGCAGCAAGCTTTCATTACATGTAGTAAGGTTGCTAGATGGAGCTCACGTTGCTGGAAGACCGCTGTCCACCCAAGATGTCCCCTCATTCGGGTCATCCCTTTCACTTAGAGTCCTGCCTTTCCGTCGGCTTGTCTCAGTTGTTGCTGTAGAAATAGATGCCATGGCACTGGGCACAGGAAGGAAGCCCATGGGACTCAGGGTGGTCCCTCTATCGTCTCCCTCTGCATCTGCGACTGCTGGAGAACTGGAAAGTCCCTTCCTCAACCCCACATCCTTCTGCTCTGTCACAGGTGGATGCTTCCCAGATGTGCTGACGGGGCTTGTTGCGATCACCTGGGCGGCTACAGCATTTGGTGCTGGAGTTGTTGAGTGGTGGAAGAGCTCTACTGAGCATGAGCGAGCAGGAATACTGCAGAAGGTAAAGCAAACTAAACCGTTTTACTGCCTGGTTATCATCCTATCATCACACTGCATTCCTCTGGAGGAGCCTAAATGGAGGTTTTTGCAGACATAAATCTTACAAAACAGCGCATGGTCACAAACCCTCAGAGCAGACTGGATGTGAAAACAAATTGGAGTCACAAACTCAAAGCAAAATTCACTTGAATGCTCTGTTTGTCATCCTGTGATGAACAGCTACTCTCTGGGAGGCTTATTATTGGACTGCAAATTGCCAGAATGCATGGCAGAGAGAAACTGGCCAGCTGCCGGCTGTAAAAAAGGCCAAGCTTCAGTCCCAGTCTGCTCAGGGTCAGGGAAGGAAGAAGGCCTCATTTCCTTACATCCTGAGGGGTGTAAGGAAATGACTCTGAATGTGTGTGGACACACACAGTGCACGTTTTGTGTGTATGTATGGGTTTGCATTTGCAAGTGCATTCAGTTCTGTTTCTGGACGTTGATAAGAGTTTGAAAGAAAGGTCATGTGAGTTATTTTTGGAAAGCAAAAGGCAATCAATTGTTGTTCTTGGTCCCTACATGTTATATAATTAGATTGAGATTTTATCAATTCTTCAGCTGAACTACCTCATATAACTATTATGTACCACATCAAACATTCTGTTCGTGATATGAAACACAAACAACCACAACAACGCTGGATGTCAACTCTACTTTGCTTTTTACTATACTTTCAGCAAAAAGCTCTAAATCAAAGAATGTGTTAATGACTGATTAGCAGCGACAAATCCAATGTTGTAATACCAATTTAAATTTAAAGCATTAACTCCTGGCACCACTAAAAATGTACAGCTTTTGTTTTGTGTCTGGAAAAATTACAACTGTTACCATGTAGAGGAGTGTATATCAAAGCCTTTCACAAGCATCCCAGAAACCCTCCCTTTTTTTTCTTGGAACACAGATATACACAAGTCAGATTTCTACTCTTCTTTTCACTCCCCTGAAATGCTCACAATTCAAGCAATTCCACAACATCCGTGCCAGAAGAAAAACTAGAACTGGGGATGTAAAATAAATTTCCAACTGGACGGTGGAATGAAACGTCAGCTCCGACTAGGAAATAACACAGGATAAGGTTGGATTTGTGAATAAAACAAGAGGCCTAAACTAACAATTTTCAAGAGGAAAATACCACAATGATACAGCACACTGAACCTGCATGAACTGAAAAATAAACAATAACACTGTGCCTTGACAGCACGTAATCCTCACATTGTTACCTGAAACCAAACGTATAATGTGTCGCCCCAGGTTGGTCTGACTGTCTAATTTTATGAGTAAAATGCAAAAGAACATAGAGCCTTTCTAACTTATTTTCCTTGCAGCTCTGGATGAGAACAGCAGTGGAAATGATGCTCTGGTACTACTATACACTGCCAAAACAGTAAGCTGTCTGGATTGAAACACCAGCTGTGAAATGGAACTATTCTGCACAACACAAATGAAAACTGTTGTCTGCAGATTATCCTGACTAACAGGAACATTGTTTTTGGACAGAAGTGCTGTTACTAATATTAGCAAAGCAAGTGCAATCTTCTTAATTGTTTTCAGTGGCACAGATACAATTATGGTTGTGCAGACAGAACTGTCAGATATTATGAAAACATCGCATGCTTTTCTACAAAAGAACCTCCACTGCTGGCAAAAAAATCATGGCCAACTTTAACAAGTAGCTCCTTTTGCAAAGAGATTGAGGTATGATTCCGGTAAGGAAACCTCTCTTACATCACTTATACTTGTTCACAATGTTGATGAAGATTCTCAGTCATCCAGGTCATTTTCATTCAGAAGGCTGAAGCAAGGAATCTGGACTTGGACTTCCCCAACAAACAGCTAGAACTGATGAAGCTGCTTGGAGAGGCAGCGAAAAGTCCAGTTTTCTGCTTCAACCTTCAGACTTGTTCACGATGAACAGGCAAAGACGGCCCAATGAACTTTCAGAGTGCATGCCACTGTTCTGTAATCAGACACAGCAGCTAATGAGGCTGGAGCTGCTAGCCTAAAGCACTGATAAAAAGCAGGGAATTCCCTTTAAAAACAACATGTAAAACACACAATGTACTATCATTGTTTGGATTAGTCGATTTAGAATCAGCACTACAGAAAGGGAATAGGGATGAAAATAAAGATATAAATAAAGGTGAAGACCTCTGCTCAGAGTTGACCGTCAGGTGAGTTACAGTCTCCCTGGGGGTCTCTGCATGGGGGCTGGGAGAGGCTAAATGGCGGAGGCTCACTGCTCCTTCTCCATGCTCACTGCATGGATCTCAATGCAAGGTGTGGATGCAGCCTGGTCTCCTTCCTCCTCATCCTTTGTTACTCTCCATCTGAATCTGTATATGGGGTTCAAGGAGCGGGATGGGGGATGGACTGGGTGACTCTCCAGGTGGGGCGTCTAAACTATAGACCTCATTTTTACTAATCAAACAGCCAATCACACAACAAAATTAGGAGGTAATCACATCATCACAACATAATGATAATGACGTGACATGGAGGCACACACGATGTGGCGAGGGGAGGTTCACACATAAGTGGAAAGCAACACATTAGGGAGACCCCATGACGTACAACATTCAGAGGTGAAGGAAGGAGATGGACAAGGGAAAAATAAGGAAAAGTATGAATGCAAAAATCAAGTAATATATGATGGATAAACTTAGGGGGAATGACCTCAGCAGCAAACACTGGGCACAAGCACAGCAGACAGCACTCATTCCCCAAATATCTTCATTCTCCTGCTTTTAAAAATGTACACCTTTAAAATTTCTGTCTCTACAGGCATCACTAAGGCACATTGATACTGCAGCTGATCAAAACTGAGCCAAGAGAAGTTTAAAACTTGCAATGAAATCTATAATCCCAGCGCTCTCTTCATTTTTGACTACGTAGCATAAATGTTTGCTTCAATCAGGGCCAATGAAAATACACATCTGGGCTTCATCAGCACTCCCATCTGTGCGATATTAGACAGAGAAAAATAATCCACAGCCAAGTGCAGTTCGACATGAGTGGCACAAACTCTTACAAAACTGTCAACACAACACAGAATGAACCCACAAACCTATTTGAAGAACGGAAAAAATACACATCAGATGATTTGTTTTACAATCTGTCACTCATATTGGTCAGTTTTATGAATTCCACATCAATCTCATTTTAAATTACTCTATGGGCTATATTATTCACCCATACTAACAAATTTATATCAAATGCTTACATGCTAATGCAAATATAAACAGCTTGTGTCAAGCACTGATTGCATTGGTATCACAAGGTATTATCACTGCCAGCAGGGGGACGTGAATGTTCCACACTAGCATATTTTGCTATAAGCTTTATTAGCATTGTCATGTCAAATACCATACATGTACGTATATGCAAATAATGCTTCCAATGCGATATTGTGAAATTATGAATGTGATGATTAAATAAGTGGGTGAAAAAGCTTTACATATGTCATTAGTGCACTCACCTGAAACGTCTGTCTCCCCCTACGGGTGAGGTGGCTGTACTCCAGCTCTATGCCCTCCATCCTCTTTATCGTTCTTCTTCTTGCGGAGCGGTGTTGGCACATATCCACTCTGGTTGCTCTTGTTGGGCAGGTACTGGTTGAAGGGCATGGCGGTCCGTGGCTCGCTGATGGACGTCCGCCGTGCCAGCATGTCATCCTTATGGAATCTGGCATCTTTCTGTGAGAGGGGGCCGTCGGACTCCGAGTCGCTGCCACGGCCTAAGGGAAAAGAGAGAGAGAGAGAGTGGTGAGAATATGGGCCAACAACTGCAGATGAATAGAAGGTTTCTGGCTTGCGTCCTAAAGGAGATTTGTTTTTGTTTTTTTAAAAAATGAGCATCTTTAGGTATCCTAGAATGTAAGACAGTCTATCAAGCCATTGTCATTGTCAGAAAATTCCTGTGGCAGAGCATAAATCAGACCCAAGCAGGTTGATGGCCTGTTTATCAAACAAAGCAGGTAACATAAATCATCACCAAATTTGTATTGTGCAGCTCGTGCCGACAAAATTTGAGCCTACGGATAGGAAGCATGCCACTGTGTCTGTCTATCAGATTTTAAATATACTGTAAGCTTTTTAATGTCAGAGGTAACACCTGGCTTTGCAGAAGTGCATTGCTCAAGGACTTTCCCTGCTTGAGGTCTTAAATTCCTCAGCAAGATGTCCTAATGTGATCCTCGAAGAACACAGACATATCAGTCTGACTGATGGTGTCACATGTTTATAATTCCAGTGATGTACTGTTGGTATTCCAGTCATTTCCACTGTCTTCTGGGGACTACTTCAAACTAAAAATGTTCAAACAGCAGAAAATAGATACCTGAATCCTTGCTTTATCCAAGGTCTTACAAAATTCCTCTGCAAGATGTTCAGCATATGTGCTACTACTACCCCCCCTACCTTTAAGTGCATGTGTACTCAGACCCATGAATTTATGACTCAATGTATATATTTTCCAGCCATAAACCAGCAATTTAAACTGAATCTAAACCATAAAATCCCCCTTTTAATTTTGAGAAGATACATGTGGAAGCAGCCACAGCTCTTCATGGAAACAAATGGTACTTTCTGAACTTGTGAAAACCTCCTTTTCTATCAATAGACTTTTTGTGGTTTATGTTCTTTAAAAGATTGACAGATCAAGGTCCAAAAAAGGCCTTGAGGAATCTAGACTTTCAACAATGAGTGATTCAATTATGACTCTTAACCCATCAATTGGAAACATGACTGACGCTACCATCCAAGTTGATCCATCTTTAAGGAACAACATATGTTGTTTGGGGATGAGCTGCTCTCTCTGCACATATGGTAACACTGAAGCTTGAGGGAACGTTTATCACGGGTCAGTGCCATACTGTACCCGGGTTTCAAAGAAACATCAATTATCATCAACATGCAGTCATAGTTCAGGAGGAAGAAAAGCTGTGGATTTTTTTATCCTGTATGTGATGAAGTTAAATTGTTTATACATATTTATAATGGGAGTAAAACAAAAGCTTGCAGGATACCGATCTAGATGAGTAAGACATTGAAATCTGAAGTCAAATTAGACAGCTTGAAGAAATTCCAAAGTCTATTATTAGATGAATCCATTTTTACAGTTTGTTAAAGAACCTGTGTTAGGATCTGGACTGGAAAATCCCTTGAGTGGGATGTGATCATGGACTCTACTATGTCAGTCTCTAGGCCAATGTTAGCGCCGCAGTCCATTGTATGTGTCCAAGTGAGCAACCCTGACAGAGGATACCTGAGATACATCTGTCTATTCTTTGTACTAGTGGAACATAATGTTTTAAAATACAAATGATGAAATGTAACCACAGTAATGCTTCTTAGAATTGTTTCCATTGTTAACATAACAGGATTATGTTGTAAATCCACCATGAATATGGCAAACTAAGCCATCTCTACTCTGCTTTACAAAAAGAAAATGCTGCTGTTTTACATAAATTCTACATGCATTACAAACTGGCTGACCTTTTGACTGGAGCATGCAGCTTTAGCCTCAGCTCTTTGAGAATATATCACACACATATATGTATACAGCCAGCTCATGTGACCACTTTTCCTAGTTTTCAAGAACAGATAAGAAACAAACCGGCTATGTGCTAGCAATATAGTTGTCACATTTATTATTTAAAATCATAAACACACTGGTATAACCATGCATGTGACCATGTAGCAACAGTAAGAGCCAGGGGAAGTTTATACTAATGTTTGAGTTAAAGTAGCAGTGAAAACAAACTGGTAACTGATATTTGAGAAAAACCTGAATCCTTCACTTCAGGGCAATATTTTCGATAAAAGCCTAAACACCATCTCAGTTTCATCATTCAATTATTCTTTCAAACAGCCTTTGACTGGCTGTATGGGTATCGTCCTGCAAAAAACAGAAAGCAAGGAGGATAGGCTATACAGCACATATGAGCAGCAACGTGTCTAATTTATCAAAACTGTAACTATACAATAACCAAAGAACACTGACAATATCCAGTTTCAGTAACCCGATTGAATTAAACTCTTCCTCCTGTTCCCTAATTACTGTCAGGGTGAAGTCACTATTCAGTGCTGAATAGAGAAAGGGCTTTGTCTAAAGGTCAGGGCAGAATCTGGCAGAGTCAAGTTTGTATGCGTGTTATTAATGGATGCTTTTGTTCTGGGCACACTCAAAGCTCCCGGATTGGGTGATAACTGATGTTATCCTGTTCTTAATTTTTGGGTTGTGGTAGCGAATGCAATCTGTACAGTGATATTTTCCAAAGCAAAGCTAATTTATACAGAAAGGCCAAGTTCCCCAAAACCATTGAACTTTTTTTTTTTTGCATCTTTCTTTTCTCTTGAGCACGAAAATCTGACAGCAATAAATCCAAACCACAAAGGATATTCACCTCAGGCTACATACAGTGAAACAGATCTGTAACGTTAAAAGCATTTCTAAACGGATGTGTGTTGTCATTAAGTTTTCTCCTTAACTAACTTCTTCCAGCCGCCTCCACGTTTTTCAGTTAGCAATTCCTTTACTTTTTTTTTTTAAAACTTGTATCTAACGGGGGCGTGTGGGAATAGAAGAAGCCTGACAGTGTGACTAATCAGCTGTGGGTTACACGTGTTGGTGGAGAGATTTATTGGGTAATGCTTGTGTAGTAAAAGTAAGTGGTTTAAAATAATGTCCTCTGGCAGCCTGGCATTCCAGTCTATCAAGGCTAATGTATCAGAAGAAAACAGAGTCATTTCCTTGAAATATACGAGTGTTAACTGGCCCATGTTTAGGATGTTTTGGAATAAAATGTACTATACACATTCTACAATGAAAGTAGATCCATTACTTTGCTTTTAGGAGAGTTTAAGGGTGGGTTCACCCCCATTTTTCTGCAGTTTGCCTGTTGGTGACAACAGCTTCAGCTTTGGAGACAGCAGTTTCCTTTGCACTTCCCTCAAAACAAAAACACAGTCAGACAGGATGCTTAGTGTTGCTCTGTATTTTCCCACACAGAGCTCAGCGATAAAAAAAAATTACTCTGTGGCTGAAATCTTTTATAGGCCTACATTAAAATTTAAAAAGGTTCACAGCTAGAAACTGTAGTAGCAATCAACAGCTTTTAACAACAGCATAACGGCCAGTTTGGCATTATAAAATGGTCACATACCGTATAACCACACTGCATTTATACCTTCACTTCTGACCTCAGTGCAGCAACAAACAACTTCAAAGCTGTTTTGCATTTGATGTTTCACTTGAAAATCCTAACGTTAAGCTACCATTTGAGAGTATGGTTTTGAAAACAAAGGCACAGTAAACATAAAATGCCTACATAATGTCTGATTATAATGTTATTTCTGTATGTTTTTTTTCCTGCATGCTCCAGTGTAGTACTGCATGTGTTTTAACATCAGTGGTAAGAATGTCTGAAAGCACATTGAAAATGTGATGCTCTATGAAAGAAAAGCCACCCTGTACTTTTCTCTACAAAGAGATTTTTCAACTCATCTTAATTTACTGAGCTACCCTTCCAACTATTAACAAGGCTTTTTTAAAATTTAAAATAAGGATGTCATTACATATGATTGTGTCCTTTGTTCTCAAACCACTGTCAAACTCATCAAGTGCCAGATCAAAAACCAGTAACAGCTCTTTCGTATGGCCGCACCTCTTTCCCTTCTATGTTTCACATGCTATATCAGGAGGATGCATCATTTCTTCCTCCCTCTCTACTGCCATCAATCATCTCAGTCAGCACTTCAAGAGAGCCATCAAACAGCCGTAACCAAGGACAACAGGTTCAAACACAAAGAACAGCACAAAGACACTTTTGTGTGGATGTCAATGGCAGAGCATAAAACCCTTACTGAAAGGTGTCACAGGCACAAGATTGGATGAGGCGCATGATATCGAAGCACATACTATAGTCTAGACAATAAACCTTCAAAAATACACAGACTGAATTGGTGTAACATATAAAATTGCATGATCTGAGGTTTTTATATACGTCGAGGGATGCACATGTGGCATGTAAACAACAAATGAATTAAAGCAAAAGCACCAAAAAATATCAATCCTTATCAGTGTAGACCTGTTGAAGGGCTTAGTTCAGAACGAGTGTTTCCACCAAGACAAATAAATGTCTCTGTGTTGACATCACCTGCTACAGCAGCCACTGTATGTCAGCATGGTGGAGCCAGTGTTAATATTACATAACTGTACTTGACACAAAAGCAGATGTCTTTACGAACTGGGCTTGAGGATACCTTTGACACTGCAGATTAGCATTAGATGACGTGATCCTAAAACTGATACAAGCTAAGAAAGCACATAAAGATGAAGATCAGTGATGTGAATGTAGCCCGTGTGCTAACCATAGCCATATTCTTTTAACAGTGTAAAAAAAAATATTAAATACATCAGATGAAAAACGTGCTGCTAGTGCTGAAATTCTTTCCCTTCACAAGATGTATGGCTGCGTCTAAAGGGAAACAATGGCCACAGATTGGCTTCAAAACAGCCACTGCTGCCATTATAATTCACATATTCTCTCCAACAGCCTTTGACTAATGCTGGGCGTTGTCTTGCATAAACATAGGCTGGAGAACAACAGGCTTTATTACAGTAGTACTACAAAGACAATGCACTTCATTTATCTAGACACTGTATCTGTACACCTTGACTGGTCCCAACAAAACAGTCTGTACTGAATTACTTCCTTCAAAAAGACAAATTGTCGTTACTAAAACAGCACAGTGGCTACTGAGTTAACCTGCAGCTTTTCATCACAACCACAGTATCATGCTCAATTCAACCTATAGTTGTTTTACAGTAATAATTATAGACTTCCTACCATCACTGCTGCCGCGGGCGACCAGGACGTCGGGCGACGGGGTCTGTCGTGAACGAGAGCCGAAGGAGTCCAGGCTGTCGAATGAATCCTCGCGTCCGTGGCGTGGCGGTGAGAGAGAGTCACTGCGCTCAGAGTCCCAGCAATCGATGTAGCCACTGTCCCGGATGCTGCGTTTAGGGCTCTCTGCCTCTTCTGCCTCCTGAAAATGTATACAAAGGCATTTTATAAATACATGTATACAGAAGAAAAGAGAGCAAAGCGCTGAAAGTAATCAAATACCCAAATATTGACACGGATTTTCCTTTACTAAATCCATCACTTGTCACTAAAGTCCTTTAAACTTCTGTTGTGTGTTCTTAGCTTCTGCAGTCCACCCACATCTATTTATCCAACAACCTTTCTGCATTTTCTCTTTTTTCATTTCAGCCTACATCACTCCTCGTTATTCTCTCTTCACCTCAGTGACCCCTCCCGTTCTCCGTCTACAGCTGAAATGTGTCTTTGCAACTAATGGAAGGTGGGGAAAGGCCTTTCCTGTCTACCAGAGGACTTCCTGTTCCTGATCCCTAAACCATTATGAAACCCTGTAAAAATATATTTTTTTAATGTTTGTGTGTTTTCAGAAAAAACTCCCTTTAAACTAATGAGATTAGGTCTGACTTGATTTGACATGGTGGATGATTATTTGAAACATTTGTCTTAACGTCCAATGAGTTTCATCTTTTTATTTCTTTTTGCTCTAACAAAAGTGCCTGGTGACACTTCAAGTCTTACTTTTCCATCCTCAACATTATAAGCTGCAGCTACCTTTGAATAACTGCTGCAGTGCACACTGAGTTCTGGAATTTGTGCACCTGATGAGCGTCCCCTTTTTAGTATTTTTTTTTTTTTACTTTCATGGAAACGTGGCTTTGTTTTCTTCATGTGCAATGTGTGAACATCTGGGAAAGTAATTCTGCTGAGTTGGCAGTAATTTCTCACTTTTATAGAAACGCGAATGGACGTAACATTGTGTAATAAATTGCATGTGGGTGACATCATGGCTATGGATGGTGGTCACAGAATGTGAGTGTCTACGTGTGTTGATGGGGAGCTAATTTATTTATTTTTTTTGCTGTTTTGGGTCAGTAAAAGGGTAGAGCACAGGTCAAGATGATTTACACTACAGTCCGGTTTTACAGTGACACGTGCAGTGAGTGCAAAATAACTCTAGCTAAATCACTTTAGCTGGACATTTAGTTACCACAGATATAAAGTATATAATCCATCTTTCTCTGCCCCTTTAATTTCTCTTTCTTCACCAGAGATCAGATCAGATCAGATGGTCCCTCTACTTTTTTTTTGCCTCATCTTTACTAAACATGACTTAGCAAACCTTTCGCATCTGTGACAGCAGGCCCTCAAACTCTTTCAGGTCCAGCGTGGGCCCGTTGTAGGAGGTACAGCTATTGGCAGCACGACCCAACCAGTAGATAGTGATTAAAACCTGAAGGAAAGAAGAAATAATGTCAGAAACATTAATAAATCAGTTTGAAACATAAGTGTTGACAGGCTGCTGCTTAACCTTGAGCCCTGTGAGCACAACTGCGAATCAAGAACCATTTTCTAGTTAATGGTTAATAAAACACAAGCTTTAACATTTATGCTACCACACAATTCAAGTGCGAGATCTGTGATATTATTCATGAAACAAAGAAGAATTTATCATAAGGAACTGTCCAGTGGACATAAACCATACACATGCAGCAAGAGTCAAACCTTTACTACCCAGATCAATCTGTAAAATGGCTTTAATAACAATGTGTTGTGTTGGAGGGAGGTCTGAGTGCACAGAGCAAACATCGACTCATTATTCCTTTTACTTTCTTTCCTGGAAAGCATCGCAAGCTGTTTTCCTGCTTATTACAATCCTGGCTCCTCCAAAGAAGCTAAAAAAGGCGTCCTGCACAAACACGACAAGACCAGGCCATTGTTCTGCCCCTGTAACCAGTCACAGGCACCTCTCCTGCTAACATATAGCCACCATTCACAGGTCAAAGTGATTTATACTTGCTTGTTCGCTAACTTAGCTGGAAGAGCATAAATTAGCAGGCCAATCTAATTTCTCTCAAACACAGCAACACTGCTGAATAAGCAGAAGCAAGAGGCCTTTTCCCCCACTGGTGTTTGTTTGCTAATGTTTTGAAGTAACACCAAGTGTGACTCAGGAACTGAGGTTTACTGCATTCAGGGTCCTTTGCATGTCTAAACCTCAGAATGTATAGGCTGACTCCAGCCAGAGGGAGAGCACAATGAGCTGCACGTTTAGCAATGTTGGCGAAGTGCTCTCAGCTATATTTACTGTGTCCATGTCAACCAGTCCTCCACAGGGATTGCTTTGATAAGAAAGCTCAGCATGGCTTAATGTGTTTATTTGAGTCATACCGTCAGTGTAAACAACTTCAACACACTTGGAAGAAAAGCAAAGCAACGGGCCTGGAGATCAGAAGAATACCCAAATGCTAAATGAGTCTTAAAAAGAATGCTATAAAAGTATAGTGCTATGGTCACGCTGCAGCTGCTGTGTGTCTGCACACTGTAGCAGCGAAGTATGGAGCTTCTGTGTCAACAGTATTATGAATACATCTGTGCCAACTCCCATTGGAAGTGGGTCAGCATCAAATGTGTTTCACTTGCTTACTACTGTGCTTTGTACACATCTATATTGATCCCGACTACACAACCACAATGGGAAATCATCCAACAACTGTGCCTGCATGATTTACAAATGCTACACTCACTGCCATATAAACACTGACACCTAACACTTGGACAGAAGCACGTAAATACAGGAGTTTTTCTAGTAGACTTTTGACTGACAGGAGTAGAAATGACAAGCTTGACAGTAGCGACAGGCACAGTGTCACCTTTGTTTTGCCTCATCAGTTTAAGCAGCTGACTGCTATGACACATGTGGACAGACCTGTCAAAGAGGTTCCACGGAAAAACACAATAATATCTTTGTTTCCTGTGCAGGCACTTGGAAACGGCACGTGTAAACCCTCAAAATGCACAAATGATGTTAACACAAGCCAATGCAAGCATAGCACATCACATTTTGCAGATATACAGTGGCACATACGGCCATACCATTCATCACACTGCACATATCCACCATCAGCTCTTTCTTTTCACACCTTTACCTGCTAAACGGTCATCTCATGACTTCAGCTATATGCCACACATCAAGGCTAAACAACACATTTGTCAGCACATCAGCAAATTCCGCTCAGTGCAGGATCTTTCACCTCTCAATATTTGATGTGTTGCAGAGACAGCTGCTATAAAATCCTAGTCCTCAGTTCTGCAGTCTGCAGGGTAGATTCACAGTGTAGTAGTCCTGGCTGAAGAACTGAAGAGCTGCAAACACTGGGTAAGGTAGCTGAGAGTCCCTGTGTTTAGTCAGCTAAAAGAGCTAGCAGCCCAGGCTGGCTCTGCAGCTCAGCAGATAACTTGTATGGTGCGCACCAGCATCCGAGGGAGAGAGGGGTAGGAGAGAGAGGGAGGCAGAGGCAGTGAGAGAGAGAGAGAGAGAGAGCAAGAGCCAGTGGAGAGTGACTTTGACTGCAGAGTGGGCAGGGCTAGCATTATGTGCTCTACTTATTAAAGCAGCATTATTAGAAAAGCATTGGAATATGCTGTGGTACATTGGGGCACAGAGGAAAGAGAGAGGGGCTATAAATGTAAATAATTCAAGACCCTCAGAACAGCAAAAAGAAAGAGAGCTCAAACAGACAAAACCAAGAATATACAGAAATATTCTCAAATCAGAAGAGACCAAATACATTAAATAATTTAAAAGTAGAGTTATGTAAAGTAGACAAACCAAGAAAAGCTGAGATATATTTTTTAAAGTGATAAACAACAATATAAAAACATACTGACAGACTAAAACTACAGAATAGCAAACAAGTAAACAGGCTAAAATCAACCGTAGTGTCAACAACAGCACAAACAGAAACACTGGGCCATAATAACAGTTTCCATGCAAACATACATTTAACACACAAACAAATGATCCCACTGTAATCCAGCGGTGTCACTTACATTCTTGAGCTTTCGACTGCAGTCACTTCCCCTGGAGAACATAACAAAGACACAGAGAGAGAGAGGAGAAGTCAGACTTCTGCTGGTTTCATTGAAATGTCTTACATAAAGATAACTGCAGACTTTAAGATTCAACATCTCCCACACATCCATACAAAACAGCAGCAAAAGCAAAAATGATCTGTACTTACTCCAGCCCATGCAGGAAGAACTAGCAGACTTTAGTCTCTGTATTCACTTAGTGACTTTTTATTTAATAGTTCCACCAGCTCATTCAAGTTTTTCACAGGCTATGTAAAATAAAATTATATCATAGAATGTGCGTATTTGTTCCTCCGTTAAACAGTCAGAGCTTTTCATATTTGCCATTTTGAACGTGCATCCATCATTCACAAAGACAGAAAGTCAGAGAAGTCAGACAATGTGGTGGCCAAATGGTTTGACTGCCAATTGATCTCTGGGAGGTGGAGAGCAGAAATGCCACAGCAGCGGCCACTTAGCGCCACTCATGTTGCCAAAATGAAAAGATGTGGATCCTGCGGATTACCGCGTGAAGCTATAAATGGGAAGTGGAATGAAGCAGTTGTAAAACTGACCCCAACACACACTTGTGCAGTATAAATACATATTTCTAGACTGAGAGAGAGGAAGAAGAAGAGAAAAACAGACCGACACACAGACACATACACAAAGACCTTGATATTTTGTTTTAAATTGTCGTCTTTCTTTCCCTCAGCTGTGCGGCCTTCAGAAAGATCACAATCTCACATTTTTCAAAACGCAGTGCCTGTCATTCAGTGAAAAATGCATGGGGTCAGAAAAGCGAATGTGTAATGTGTATATACACTGTATGTACAGTACACTCTTGACACTCACACAAAATAGCTTATAATGATGATGTATTGCACCAGGTTTTGTGGTGACAGGTGTTACCTAATAACAAGACAGAGCTTTATGAATCTATAAGGGACTGAGGTTTCTTTATTGTCTGAGTTACATGACAGGGCAGTGTTGTCAGACAAAACCCACATCAATATCTGCAAAATGTTAGGATCTCATTTAAAGTAAGGAAAACCTCTTCCTTCTACACCCACACTGCAAATTATGAGGCTGTTAGTTTCCAAAGCCTGAGGGTCACAGAGCCCATCTCACTCAACATGCAAGTGACACCCAAATTGCAGTTGCACTGGTTTTCCATGACAGCAGAGACCAGAGAAACAAAGAAGCGAGAGATGAGGAGGAGAACAAAGTGAAAGTAGCTAGAGGGAATGAACTTCAAACTCTGCTCATCATCTACTTCACCAGTTCTTTCTGTCAGCTGACTAAATAAACACGGGGACAGGTTGCTTTTATCTGCTGCCACCTTGTAGAAGCAAACCTCTGATGGACAAACACTAGATTCCACAAGGTTGTAGATCATATTTAGGGGCCCAGTTAACATGCACATCTGTCATATTATACCAGTTCCTCTTCTGTTTTTTCCTGCATCAGTGACGAATAAAACATGAATATTTTTAGATTTTTGTATATAAATACATTAACTGATGGCAGGATTTAGTTTTTCTTTGTTTGCACAATTTCGAAACTTTGAATATACCTTAACAGCTGAATGGAGACACGGCTTCTCTCCCCTCTCATTGACTCTGCCTGGCGAACTGTCACTTATCTTGGAAATCGATCCGTTTCCATCAACACGCAGAGCAACAGTAGATATTTCAGGCCTGAGCTCATAGTGTACCAGACCCTGCCTGTCTTTAGACTTCCCTGTCCAAAGCTGTTTCCTAGATGAGTAAACACCTGCCTAGAGACTCCAGGGTAAAGCACAGAGACCTTTTCCTGACATGGGTACGAGGTGCAAGAAAATAGCATCCTGTAGGACAGTGGGTTACATAACCACTGGAAATAGCACAGGGCTACTTAAACAATGACACCACGAGATTCCCTTTAAACTTCACTGTATACATTTCTGCTGTACTCCTGATATGTTAAGTAAACATATGTTAATTAATGTTTAAAACCATCTTTTTTTTTGAATAAATTAAAACAATCTAATGCAGATATCAATGCAACAGAAGGACTGTAGTCCACCGTTATAAACTTGCCAGGGCTATGTAAAGATTAGTGTACACGAACACACAGAGGCACCTCGGTGTTTTAAAGGATGCCTTGTTCTGACAGAACCAGTCAAGCAGCTGTTCCTGAGACCAGCTAAGATTAGCACCGCACGCTCTCTTGCCCCATCTCCACTAGCACCTTTCTAAACCCTTCTGTGAATGGAACCTTGGTTATACGCAGTAGGCATGATGCCAGTGCATACCAAACACATTGCAACACCCACACACATACAGTATATATATATATATATATATATATAAAAACACTACTTGTACTTGGCTTTGTTACCAAGCAACAAAGCAGGAGTCATGGCTGACTGAGTGATGTAAACTCTTGTGTTGTATTTGGACAGAGACCAGTTGTGTCTAACAGATATGCCATTGTTGTTTCACTGACTCAGGCTCATACAAACTTTCATTGACTCTCATGCACTTATTTGTGTTGCAGTGAACTGCTTGATTGTGTGCAGCAGAGAATGACAGGCGGGGAGACTGACACAGAAAAAGAGTCAGTGCACAACCAGTGTTCCAAACAATCCTGTGACTGTTGTTAACACTATCTTTGTTAGCTGCTGCTTTCCCAGTCAAGAAAATCCAACCTCAGTCATTTTGCAAACCACAAATCAGGTCTTTACAGGTATTGTACCACAATGCACCAGACTGCATGGTCATCCTTACTGTCCTTACAAAACAGTGCTGCCTTTTGTCCCTTGTGACTGGATATTTACTAATCTAAACACATAAAATGCTTTCTTCATCTATCACATTGCAATGTGCAGTAGTACTACAGGTAATTTTAACCACCATTGTACCAACAAGATGAACAAACACCAAAAATTGTTCAGTTCATTTGAGATTTAATCACTACAGACATGTCTTACTTGGCAGTGGGGCGTGTCGATGTGTCCTGCAGGTCTCCTGGGTCAAACAGCTGGGAGCCCTTCAGTCCTAACTCCTCACATCCACACAGAAACACACTGATGTTGTCCTGTAAAAAAACATGCACACATGAATTAGAAAAGATTCTAACCTGAAACGTAATTACATAATAACCAACACAAAAAAAAATCTTCCAAGGTATCGGGCAAACACCTGTTCAGCAATTATTTTCCACACCATTTTATTGCACACATGCACAAACTAGCAGTTTCTGCACAACATGAAAATCAGGATACCTGCTCGACAGAAACGTGACACCTTCAGGTTTTGTGTCCGGCTCTCCTTTCAGATTACTCCTACTTTCACTGATGACCCTTTGCTTCATTCAAGTCTGTCCTGCTTCTTATTTATCTCTCCTCAGTCACCTGCATTTCCTCAGTCATTCCTTCTTTCTCTGTCTGTCTCTACGTTCCACTCTCTCTCTCCAAGTCTTCCCCCGTCTCTCTCCTCTGCTCGACTCTTTGTTGGATGCAACCTGAGACAAACTCTCCTCTCCTGTTCCCAGGTTCTCTCTCACTCTCTCTTTGTGTCCGAGTCTCTCTCTCTCTATCTTTCAGAGGGCCACAACCTAAGCCCTTCCCTCCCTTTCTCTCTCAGGGTGTCACCATTTCCTCTCCACCCCAATGTACCCAGCTCTCTCTCTCTCTATCTCTCTCACATGCCAAAAACAAACACAATGTGCTTATATATCCACATACATGCTGTTTAATACAGCATATACAGTACTTTTGTGTGTATGTGTTTAGATGCACCCAAATATAAACCTTATTTAAATGTACACATTAGCAGGTATAAAAGTCCATGCATGACTGCAAACTGATAAAAACACACACATTTGGAAAAACTTGTTCTCACGATCCTTGTCCGTTTCTAGCAAAAACACCCTCTCCAAACCCACCCTGCAGCTTCCTGTGTTTTTGGGACAGGGCCATCTCTGATCTCCTGGTGAGGTGACCCCACCTACTGATACACACTTACAAACACATGACCATTTCTTTCACAATAGACCCAACAATCTCATCTTCAGACCTCTGGGAGGACAAACCTACAGTGGGATTAACTGCAGTCTCACACATGACTTCAAAATCAAAAGGACGTTCAGACTAGTGTAAGATTAGTCTTTTTTCCCCCTCCAGATCCATGAAATGAGATATCACTTGGAACAAGAGACTCGTTTTAGGTGGGGACACCCTTCAACAGGGACTCCCAAAATCTGTCCAAGTATCCAAGTAAACAGATCTTCGTATGACTCAAATATCCCTCTCTGAATGTTTTTTTGTAGCATACAACATTATTATTGTATGAAAGCATGGATCCCTGGTTTCATCCTGAATACACGTTTAGTAGCTAAGAATTTTCTCTACTTGCCAACTGCTGGTATTTTATGTAGTATACAAATATAGACACTAAAACAAACAAGAAGTGGCAACTAAATTTGCTCATTTAGTAGCAACTCCCAATATAACGGATAGAACAGATAATTTAGTGGGTGTTCGTAGACTGTGTGAGTCTAAAGAAGTGGGCATAACTATGTGGTGATTTGCAGGTCACTGCCACAGGAAACTGGGCGTCTACCACAAAGACATGACTGACAGCTGAATATGTTTGTAGGACTGGGAGCAAGAAGGCCGACTCAGACACAAAGACCCTACGCACTGATTCTCCTCAAAAAAAAAATTACAATTAATTATTGCGTGTACAATCAATCTGGGCATATGTTATTTAAATACCAATAATATTGTGCTAAAATTAAAATGAATATGCATTAATTTATGACTCTAAATTAAATTGAAAATTAATTAAGATGTGAGTTACGTAAAGTGTTGTTTTTTACATGTGCGTCACTAAAATGTAACACAAAAGCCTGATGCAGTAAAATGTGTGTCCGGAAAGCAGCGCCTTTTCAAGCATGTGAATTACTACTATTCATCTTGCATGGAGATCTCCAGTTTGTTTACACACTGTAAAACACGAACATACCAGTAAACCCAGAGACGACTGGGAACAGCGCATGTCACAACCAACCTGCTCAGACGAACACTGAGCCATACAGGCCGAGCTGCCAAACAACTGAGGTAGCTGCTCTAATTACAAAACAGTCTAAGCCCCTCAGAGACTCATTTTCCCATTAGCCCCCAAACAGGAAGAGGAAGGGGGAGTAGCCTGTGTTTTATTACGATGGGCCAGATAACAGCAGACCCCTTGTTTATGTGTTTCTCACCTCTAATCACAGCCAAGAGGAAGAAAAAGCCACAGAAAGAATTATGAAACTTTGAAAGAATAAAGGGTCACACTGTTCAGATATAAATACCTCCTCAAGGTGCAGGTTCCCTTTTATATATTGTCATGAAACTTTTAAACATGTTGTTGTCAATGTATGATTCATTGCCCACTGGGGCAATTAATGTCATTTTTTTTTGTTTTGAAATTGTAGTGCCCACTCATAATTAGTTTCACTTTAGTGTTGTTGTTACATGCATCAATTACTGCAATTACTAGTGTTCAAGATGCAATGCACATGTCACAAACACATTAAAAGGCAACCATGTCTCTCTGGACCTGGTATGCAATTGCTTTTGATTCACACTTAAGGTAAATGCTGCAGAAAATCCAAACTTCAACTAGTGCACATGACAAAAAAAGGAAAAGACACAACTGTAATGTGTGTTTATGTACAGGTTATATACCTGATAAAAAGCTAAGATAATAGGTTTTATAGGCTCAAACAGAATAATTGTTTTTCTAGCAGTCACTGTATGGTGGAAAATGGCCTGTAAAGAATGTGTGTAATTATGCACCACTTTTAAAAGCCCACAGAGGGCTCATTGGCAGCCATTAGTGACACCACAAGATAAGAAAGCTATTCAGCCCAACCCAGACCTCAACTGGTATGTCATGTTGCGAGCCAACCAATATCAAGCTCAAACTGCATTTCTTTACTCCAAATATTAGTAAATCTTCTTCTACTAACCTATTGACTCAGTGGCAGTGCACTGAAATTTACCGGTAAACTCAATGTGGAGCTGATTTGTGACATTCTGTGAATGGTAACTTGAGGTAAGGGATTGCAGTGAAGCAGAACACTCTAAAACCTGCTGTGTCTCATCACTAACAGTATTTTCACCTTGAACTGGTGCCACACCTACTCTTAAAAACAATAAACACAAAATAATTAACACACTACATTTTAATGTGAGCACCATGTGATGTACAAACAGCAAGTCAGGAAGGAAAAGAAGACGGAAGCTCCAGTGCTATCAACTTTCACCGTGGCCTCTGTTTACATGTGAGTACTGGTCCTGAAAGGCCACTTCATCCAGATCAAGGTCTTAGGATGTTATGAAAGAGCTCCACTGTATTGCACTGTACTCAACTGAAGTGTATCACTGTTCGGATCTAGTTCAGTTCACACAGGCTTTCATTCAAAGCAAGACACAATTTAGGATTATTTAATAACACCACAGAAAACAATGCACAATATTCATTTCAGGTTTTGGGGGCAGGAAGCTGCTTCTATTTGCTCCAATAAACCCTTTTCGGGGTTTTAAAGTTTTTTGTTTAGTCGTCATAATACAATTGGATGTTGTAAAAGTGAGTTTCCTCTTGCAGAGTTTTCATTTTGGTGCTGTGATCCAGAATATTTTAAAGACAAGAAGACCACAGATGATTTGTCTTCACTGCAGAATTGTCATGTGAGCCGTTAAGGGCTCAGGGTCGCACAAGGCTGCTGATGTGTTGATCTTGGATGTGGCTGTAACTGAAAGTGAGATCATTTAGCTGCAGGTATTTGTAATCAAACCCTGATTACACAGCTGGTACCTTAAGGTCTGCCACAGCCACTAAATCTGAATGATTTTTGTCAGTGTATGTCTTCAAGCTGTTGTGTAAAGTTCATGTCAATCTACAAATTCCAACGCTATACTGTAATGTACTCTATATACAACGGTACTTTTATAGCACACTATAATCATATGTTGCAAGGCACGTGACTGCCAGACAACCCCAAAATTTGACACTTAGACAACAAGTTACAGCAAGTTTTAACATTGGATAGCTTTGAATCGGATCCCTGGAGAGATAAATTGACATAAAAAGGCAGAGGAAGATGAATAGACATAAAGCACAGTGACAACAAAAGGACAGAAGCAGGGGTAGACCTAAGTTTTTGTTGAAGTATGGAGGCAAATGACTCACCAGGCCAGCTATGGGTGTTGGAAGTCTGTTAATTTTCTTCACCAGGCCGGGTTTAATGGAGCTTAGCAACCTGACAAAAGGCACAGAGGGAAAGAAAAAACACATAAGAAACTGAATTTAAAGCAGGTTGCATTGCATTTTTTAAAACCTTGTACAAGTAGAGTGAAATAACTGCTGGCAAAACAGACAAAGAGTGTAAATCTTGTGTGTAAAGATGAGGAACAAAACAGATGAAGAATCATTTTTCTGCAGTCTGGAAGGTCTATAACAGCACAGACCCTAAATTTAGAGTAGAATATTACTGCTGTTCCTTTCAAGGGGTCTGTGAAATTGTTCCTGCATAACTTTTACCACACATGTGAAGGAGTCTGTCTTTCTGCTGTCATCTCTCATCCCACACAGAGGCAAACATTTCTTTAAAGGAGAAAACGTCAGTACATTTCTACAAACGTTGGCTGCATGTCTGCCATGAATAAGCAGTTTCAGAGTTCCCGCCTCTCCCTCACTTCCCCTGCCTGTCTCCAGTTTCATCTTTTGTGTGCATGTTTTCATCAGAGGAAGCACCATAATGATTCTGGTCTGTAAAGGAAAAGCCCGCCCTTGGATACAAAGTATTAGATATCACAGGCCCTGTGATACTAACAGCAATTCAGCCCTTATTTTGTGATGCAGTGCTGTAATTTTCTTTTCTGGTGAAGTCTGTTCCCCTCAGTCTGCTTGTGTACTCCTACTTCAGTTAGTGATTTCCTGGTGTACTGTACATTTCCAAGAATAACTTTCAACAACCCCATGAGAAGGGTGTTCTCAGTGCTACATGCATTATGTGTAGGTGAGGAAAATGAGTAATGCAACAGTGCAGACAATATTTCCACTCATAAAAAAAATGTCTGCATGTCTGCAGTTTACAAAAACGTTTAGTAATTTGTGGCACTCAAACTTGTTGCAACATTAAAGACGACGTTGTGGTTCAACAACAGAAATCTGATTTGAAGAAATTCCAGACCCAGTGGGGGGACACTGCTAAATCGTTTCTGATGTCTGTATTCACAATATAGTGGACAGAATATAAACACAGGCTTCTTGTAACTAAAACTGGCACACAGGAATGTGGAAGGTGGAAAGTGCAAGCGTTTTCAGTCTGATTTAAGCACTTTGACTCATTACGAGCAGGCACACAAGAGTTCAAGTGTCACATTAGAGGACTATCAAGTAGGACATCAGTCTGATCAGTGGACCACAATGCTGTACAAATTAGTGCTCTTATGAATCATAAACCTTCTTGCCTGTTAATATACTAGTTTTGAAAGATGCATGGTTATTCAGGTCTCATATTCTAGTATGTTTTCCTCCTTCCTGTCCCAAGATAAAACCCAGAACAATGTGTGAATTGACATTTGGTCTTAATGTAATACTCCAATCAGAATTGAAGCTATTTGTACAGCTGCACTCATTTTAGGCAACAGTGAAAGATGTCATATCAATAGTAGAGACACAAAAACTGGCTAAAATGAACACTGATAAAAGCAGTTTTAGCTGCAATTTCATACTTAGATTAAAGAAACAACACAATAAGAACTTACTCGCATAGCAGTATCCCATTTTCCAGACCACCTCTGAAATCCTTGTCACCAAAACCTCTTCCTGTCACGGCCTACAGAAAGAACAAGAAGAGCGAATTAGCAAAAAACAGACGTCTTTGATCAAAAACGTAACAAATGATCTCTTTAGTTTGTGTACCCAAAGTCTGAAAATCAAGAAACAAGTTCAACAACCTTTTTCAACAACCCTTTCACGGCTTTCCTCCACAATAAATCCTGGGAATTGTACGGAGAGGTGCACAAAGACTTGTCGACCATATATCAAGTCCCTTTCGGGTTAACAGTGCTAAACACTAACAAGCTTGACATAAGCTGCAATCATCCCAACCAAATGGCTCTGGCAGGCTAATGCGCTGTGACAGGGGATTTATCAGGTTATAGTTCCTTAGACCCTCTGAGGAGGAGAAGCTCCGTCTTCGCATGCACATCAAATGGCATGTGTACATGTTGGCACACATGTAAATGTTTTTTTGTGAGACATATTTGTAATTAGTAAGTAGTCATGTGCCTGTGTCAAACTTCAGCTTAAAATTTAACCTTGTATTTTAAGTTACCAAGTGACAGGACAGGAGATTAGAATCTGCTATGCAAGAATTCTGAGACCAAGCCCACTTAAAATCAATTTACTCTTAACCGGCCTATGGTCATAAAGAGAGGAGACCCTTTGGACTGCTGCTTTGTCAGACAAAACAATTACAAGCTTAAATTTTCTGAGCATTTCTTTTACATTTATTTGCACAGCTGTGGAAAAAAGTGTAGAGTATCTGACACACACTGGCCTGTGTGTTTCTGTCAGCTTCTTGGCTGGATCTATTACAAAAGACAAGGACTGCTGTATGTCAATGAGTAGGCTGACAGTAAGCCACATTTCTGTGAGAGGTGTCATGTTGGGTGTATAGGAAAGGCAGATAAAGAGACAAATGGAGAGACAACACCGATTTTCTCTGTATAGTGAAATTTAGCTATTCACAGCCACTATTCCTTACTGTGGCAGCACTTGTGAACAGGGCCTTGTGTGTCTGGTGTTGACAGAACCAAAGCAATCAGTGAAGCATGAATGCAAGGACTGAAAAGTCTGCTCAACAGTACAAACTTATGGTCCAAAATCCTCATTACTGATGGTGAAAGACGTAGTATTAGCTCAATTAAGCAGTGGCGCATTTTTTAAAAAGTAGGTTTTTTTTACATTTATTTTTTATTTTTCCCACCATCTTTCACATCTGCCTGACTTATCACCAGTAATGCCCCAAATATCATGTTTGGTGATTATTTGTGATAATTTGTGGTTTTATGCTTATGGATGATATGTATTATTACTTGACTGATGAGTGAGTCCTACCACCAGGCAAGGGGTTGCCAAGCAACAGCCAGATTCCAGGAAGACATAATACTAATAATTATAATTAATTAATGTCTTTTTTGTGTTGGATGGAACAGATGCGAACAAGATATAACATGTTCATGCTGGTACGTGAGTTTATTACCAGTTGGACTTCAATATTCAGGGCTCTAGACTAACTTTTTGCACTGGTTGCACTGGTGCGCCTAACTTTTTTTCTTAGGTGCACCAGCACAAAAATTAGGTGCACTGCATCACACTTAATCTGTATATTTTTGTACGCATCAGTACATTTTGTACATATAAATAGGCTTAATAATCACATAACATCTTAAAATGAATTTGGACCTTGTATAATGAACACAGTTAAATAAAACGTATTTTAAATACCGATAAAGTACTGATAGTACTCATTCAAATTATGGACAAACTAGCCAACAAGTCTGCATGTCAGAAATCCATAATGAAGATTCAAAGTTCATACAGCACTCTTCAGTTCCCTGTTTGCTTTCTCTCTGTATTTTCTGGCTGTCACTCCTCACTTATCTATCTGCCAATGGGAATTAAAAATGATTAAAATTATATACACCATTATTTATTTAATAGTTGTGATTGAGATATATATTTTGTTTTCTTCAACACGTTTCTAATGCAGCTACAGTATCTCTTCTCTCATCTTCCTCACCTCTCTGCCTCTCTGCCTCTGTCTCCTCTCTTTCTAAAGCTGAGCTCCAGCTGACAGACTTTTCATTCTGTTACAGTTTTAGCTGTATGCAGACATCATCCTGGCAGACAATGGTCCACTATAGCAGGATAATAACAATACTTTTTAAATGGGCGTTCATCATGTAACCATGTACTATAACTCCTTAAAACCTGCTGTCAGTCAGAGTGACTCAGCCTTCATGGATGAACCACACAGGTCAGATGATACTGTCCTCAGACCTGTTGTTCAGTCTGTTATAATGCTACGAGCACGTCACGCCCCCTCCCTGAACATTGCCAGTTCGTTATCGTCAGTCATTCAGGTCAACAGCAAATTAGCAAAACCCGCATAGTAGCAACAAATCCTGCTCCTCCGCTGTATGTTCACCTGAACTGCGGTTTCTGCAGCGAAACGTCTTTAATACCCATCTGTCTGTGTGTGCGCGGTGCAGTGAGAGGGCCGTATGAGTTTTGCACACACGTTTCAAAAAGTCCGGGCTGAAACGAACTTTGTTCTTGTTCCCGATACCTCGGGGAACAGATCTCTCTGTTCTCGTGGAGTATGGAACTAGCTTTAGCGCACAGCATCAGCTCTGTGCAGCATATGTCCGCGTTCTTCTTCTTCTGGATTTCCTGCGGTCTCGGCTGACACGTTTTCAAAGATACACATACACACACACGCAGGGCCCCGCCTTTCACGGTCTCTGATTGGTTCAGACCACGATATGAGCCTGATGTGTGTCTGTTGTTGGACCACAGGGAGACTTTTAAGAATTGCGGAGAATGTATCTCCCTCTAACAGCTGGTCGTACCGGTGCGACCTCTGATATTTTTTGGTTGCACCTTTGAGAAATTAGGTCGCATTTGCGACCAAAATGGTCGCACTCTAGAGCCCTGATATTATTTGTGTATCAGGCCACGTCTTCTCCATCCCTTCCTGCATGGCATTATTTTCAAACTCTATCAATACAATTCAATATACAATTCATTGTAGGACACTGCTTGGCAGCAGCCTTAAAAACAATTTCCCTCTGGGATTATTAAAGTATCTATAATAAAAAAAAAAAAAATCATAAAAAAATATAGTGCATTTTAAAAAAAACAACAAAAAACTCCCTTTTAACAGGAAGAAACCTTGAGCAAGATCTGGCTCATAAAGGAGAACCGTCCTGCTGATAGCCAGCCGGGTAGAGGAGGAGAGGAAGAGGTAGACAGGACAGAGAGGATAAAAGAGAGAGAGAGAGAGAGGGAGAGATCCATCAAACATCAAACATTACAGAAAACATGACAGGTTAAGTTGTCAAGCTGAAATGATTGTTTTTATATATTAACATGAGCAACAGAGACTTGGTGCAGGCAATAAGCATGCAATAATGCAGGTCAGCATGCAGGTCTGGAGGCAGAGACCTTTAGCGAGATGCTAAAAGTTAGCAATTTGTCTGCCCTATGCTGCCTGTGGCTGAAGCCATATCAACAAGTGAATGTATCTATACCCAACTCCCCTACACACTATAGTTTAGACTAGTTGTGCACGTTGCTAAACAGAAAGGTTTTAGCCTGGTCTTAAAGGTGGAGGGGGTTTCTGCCTCCCGAACCCAAGTTGCAAGCTGGCTCTATAGTAGCGGTCCTTCTATTCTACTTTTAATGATTCTAGGAACTATAAGCAAACCTGCACTCTGAGATCAGTGCTGTGGTGGGCTCTGAATCCAGACTGGAACGCATCAAAACAGACGGTTCCTATGCATCAGTTGTCATTTGAAGAAATTAAATACATCCCAAAATGTCTATAATTGTATATTGCTGTTGGCTGGTAGAGCTGGTGGAACCTAAAGTTTAAACAGTTGATATGGGTAGCTGAACATCATAGAATCACATTTTCTCTGTTGTCAGGCCAGGGCAGAAGTATTCATGGTAATTATCTTCCTCCTTTCTTATGGGTGGCCTTGTCCACGGAGCTTCAGGCTAAATTTACCTGGCCACAAAAATATTCTTGGCTCAGCCCACTGAGGTTTAATTTAATCAATGAGATTAAATGTGTCTCCAAAGCTACTACAAAGACATAGTGTCTAAAGCAAAAAGGCAGACTTTATGACCAGAGGATAGGCAGTAGATTCCACTATTAGTTAATAACATTTTCATCCTTTATACACTCAAGTATGACATTCCCAGAACTTACATTACACAATAACATACTGTATTTTTGCACGAGAGAAAAAACCTTCCCATGTGTCCAATATTAACAAATGGCAATCCCAGGTTTAAAACATTGAACATCATCCCCATTTTAGTTCAGGAGAGGTTCATTTCAGACTCTGTCTCAGTAAAGATCCAGTGGCCTAGATGCTTTTATACCCACAGCTTAAAAAATCTACAGCTGAGGAGATGGCCTTGATTTAGGAGCTCTCAATAAATGTGTCAGGTGGACGTAAGTACTGTCCTTTCCAAAATTGGACGACCTTTTACTGCATTCACATGCAGCTCTTTCTCAGAAATCTTCACCAGTGAATAAATTCACAGTCCAAGAAAATCACAAAGAGAACATGCTGCACACCCCAGCAAAAGAATGGAAAAAAGGCACGGACACCCATCATTATCAAAAAAGGGAAACACAAACTTTGCTCATATACAAAACCTTGTATATGAAAAACACATTCAAATCTGGAAATGTATTTGAACCATATTTGTTCCATATCCAAAAATGAAATTTCATTGGCCTCTGGAGGGCTAAAATCCATAAGTAGAAACCAGTATCTTAAAGGGTAGTTCAATTAATATTCTTCCCTTTGGGGTTTATGCACATGAACATAAATTACACACATGTATTCCTCCTCTGGCAGGCTCTGAACTGTAGAAAATCACAGGGAGTAGGTTTTCTCATTATCTTGCTACTCAGTTTGGCAGAGACTGCACAGTGACGAAGTACGTTGAATCATGTACATCTGTAGCTCTCATAAGTGCTGTCCTGAACTGAACAGCACATGAAACTCCTGCATGGCCCAGACTGGTTCTTTAAAACATACAGTTGAACATATTTTTCATTTCATTAACAAATGTGTAAAAAAAACATAGATATATAGAAACATAGCTCATGGCTATCTCTCCACACGGGTCTGATTGGCTCGTGGGTTATATCCCAGTAGACAAAAGTAATTTGATTGCCGATAAAACATTTTACTGCAGGAAAGGTACAGTACCAGATAATACCTTTGTACCCACAACTTAAACTTAATGTGATGCTAAGTAATCATATCAGCATGAAATGTAGTGATGGCAGTGATAAAATGTCAGTTTTCTTATCACAAAAACAAATATTAAGCTAGGAACATAAGAATAACTACGTAAATGTGATGCTCCTTGCAGACCCTCAAACACAGATGAGCCCTGAAAGTGCTGGAAAGGTCTGGATCAGAATGTTTTCAAACCACTACAGGGTCATACTGGGGCACTCGATTAAATAAAAGGAATGTGTCGCCTTTGTTGTTTTTTTGTGGAATGTCGCCCACATTGTTTCACAAACAAACGATGAAGGTTGGCCCTTGTTCACTTCCTTCCTTTTGGAAAAGCTTCATGTCCAAAGCAATGTCATTCTCATGGATTCACATCCAGAGAGCCCATCACTATCACTTTGGTATCCACAAAGACAGGAAGTTTCTGTTGGTTTAGAATTGCATGAAAATAACTTTATAGAGTGAAACTTTGCTTTTTTTTGCCAAATACAGTTTCCCCTGAGAGAGCTGTAGTGTGTGTGAAAGTATTTTCTTTCATTTGATCATTTATAAAACAGAACAAAACCAATGAAAACTCTCTGGAGACACTGCTTTTATGTTCTGAGAAATAAAACATCAATGATGAGAAGAGTCTCCAGTACAGTCAAATTTTATCAGACAGTGGGCCACAATTTCAATTCCTGAATTCCAGTGTATATTCAGTCAAAACAACATCTGTGTCAAAGAACCTTCTATAAAATAAAAATCCAGCGTATTATTACTTGCTGTCTAAACCAGCTTACAGCAATTTCTTTACAGAGACGGCCAACTAATGAAATCGGAGTCCTTTTAGAGGCCCTGCATTGGACAGCTACCTGCCCCAATTTCACAACTAATAATTCAAGGTTTGCAAGCAGACATTTCCGTGACTTTGGGAAGTAGAATTGCTACTTACTTGAAGGCCCTGAGGCAAAGTGTGATCAGCCTGTTAAAGAGCTGACAGCTGCTAGCTCAGGGGCTGGTGAACATAAACAGACATGTGCTTCTTATCCGCACGCCTGCTTTGTAGCCACACGCCTGCTTTGTAGTCAAACACATTCTACTTTACAGGATGTTGTCTTAAGTGTGTTGCATAATCCTGACTGAATCCAACACTATGTGGCCAGTTCAGGAACACATGTAAACACCCCCTCTGGCCTACAGTGAATTATCTTGTTAATTCAACTTGGCAAGAGACCTTAATCTGTAAATGCCTGTGGATCTGATTAACAGAGCAAAAACAAGAGTGTGAAACCATTCAGTATGACAAACTTTAAAACATAAGCAGGAGGGATAGAAACAAAAAATAACATTGCTGAGAAATTTGTGCAGTCTAGTCTTCTCTATGAAAGATAATGAACAATAAATCTCATTAATTTGTACATTACCAGAGAACCTAAATCAAAGTTTCCACGACAAGAAGAAACACAGTTCTAGCAACAACAGGGAACACACCACCAAGTTTTTAGCATCATAAAACAGATAAAAATCTTGCCTTTGGAGATATAGGATTTTATGAAACAAAAATGAAATGTCCAAAGATAAACAAAAGTACTGAAATTGGTAACAGCTGGTTGTTCATGAGAAGGGGGCATTCTGGCTGGGGGTCCCTTCAACTCAACAAGTTCAGCCAAAGGTCGGGAGTGGTGTCTGCCTACGATCAATCATCTGGACCTTTTCACAAGCTGCCACCACTGTGGGGACCCTTTATTGTGACTATGGAATCCTTGCGCTGTGCTCGGTGTGCTGGCATTTGTACACAGACAGTGAAGTAAAAGAGAATGGTGAAGCTGGCGGTGGGGAGATCAAAGAGATTTTATTTTCTGACTTGAAGGTTTTACTTATTTTAGATAATAATGGATTATACCTCTAAAATCTGGATGGCAGATCACCACTAAATCACAACAATCAGCTGCAGATCCAACTGCTCACCATGTCAGACCGATCAGACAGTGCCAGAGGGATGATCAAAGAAGCACATGCACAGTGGAGTGCCAAATGCAAGTGAACCCTGACTAGTGATAATTTATGAACAACAAAAGCATTTTAACCCCTATTGGGCCATCCAAAAGAAAAACAAATCATTTACTGATGCACCAACAAACATATCAGGGGAAACAGTTGATGTTTACAGGATGTAAACACACCACTTTTCTTTCCTTTTGGCAGAAATTGGGGAGTACTGCTTTGAGGAGCAGCTGAAGTATTTAAATCAATTAAGCAGAGCTAGAAGGACAGCAGATTCCAGCAACAGTGAACAAAAGAGTATTATGAAACAGGGATCATCTCAGGTAATGGCAACTAATAGAATATAATTGGCATGGTATTATATAGTGGAATAAGTCCTGGAGCACAATAGTCCTGTCCCAGAGCAGAACCATAGCTTCTGAGGTAAATATTTTTAAGATGATTTGATGGCTGTAGTCCATTTAGCCTCAATCTGTTGTGATAGATGACCATGTTTTTTGGACTAAAACATCTTAAAATACCTCCCTGAAGAAGAAGAATGACAAGAAGACAACAGAGAAATATTATGTGTGGGACAGAATGTTGTGCAAGACCTTTGTACTGGATTACCACAAGTTTACAATACACATGTGCCAACCACACGCTGTAGGCAGCAGCAATGAATTCTGTTGATTTGTAGTCATGGAGCGTACAATAAAGGGAAAAGGAAATGCATAAATAAGGGTGCTGTACAAGAGTGGAGAAGAAAAAACTCTGAGCCAGACCAGTTAAACAGAAGTGTGATTTGACATTGTTGTAAAAACAACACATTAAAGTGAACACAGCCACGCAGATCTTAAAGACAATTTAGCCTGAATTTTCTGATTTTTATGCATTTAAAAACAAATGCACACTTTCTGCTGTGGCTTTCTCATTCCAGTCAGAAAAGTACAAATGTTCCCAGGCAAACGATGGATCCTGTGAGAGTCATCTGGCGTGGGAAACCTTACACAACCCATGATTAGTCATGTACTGCTCCTACTCGGCAAGACGCAATGGTTTCATCTGAGCAGAAGCTTCATTACATTGAGGAGCTGTCGGCTGATATTTGCAGGACAACTGTGGTCCAAATAAATATTTATATACATCTTAGCAAAAAAAAAAAAAAAAAAAAAATCATGGACGGTCACATGCATAATTGGAAACAGTAACATAACAGGACCCCAGAGACCACTGCTCCTCCTGGAGAGAAGCCCACAGTCTGTCAAGATTAACTGATTTAGCTCTGAATAAATGTCTGCTGTTTTTGTTCACACTGTATATGTAAGTGACCACCTGCACGTTTGGCCCACATGTGGTAAAATCTGTCATTTCAATATGTCACCATAAACCTTAATTTAACATATGAAATACATATCACTTTGAGTAACTGCAGCGATATCACCCTATACTGGGCAGTATACAACATCTAGGCTGTTGCTCCAGAGACATTAATATATTATAAAATATTAGAATATAAAACATGTCACTGTGCACTAACACTTTTTTTGAGCATGCTGCATGTCCAAATACATTTAAACTACCCTCCGCTACCTCCCACTCAGGCTTTGCCATGCTGTTTCACCACAAAGCATGTTCTGTTCTGTTCTGTTTAAAAACTGATAATCACACTCACGCCAACAGTAAAGACTAAAAGAATAATCTAAAAAGATCGGTTTCTTTTCACCAGCCACTTCTTATGAAATTCTGCAGACAAGCATGGCTGCAAGCGTACTTTTTCATCACCTGCTCCTAATTAGTAGGAAATGGGCACAACATGCACTAACTTGCAAGCACACACACACACACACACACACACAAGCTGTCGTTTTCAACTAGATACTCTGTGACAATAATTCCCAAAGACTGGCAGAGGAACTTGGATTGTGAAAAGTTTTCCAGACTTGGCTCAGAGATTGTGTCTCACTTCAACAGAGCAATGAATCAAATTCTTCCCATGAGAGAGGGAGAGCTATGTGCCACATCAGTATTAACAATGCTTCAATGTGACATAAGTTCAAAGGTCAAATAACAGCACCACATCCGTTGATGGTTGGATGAAGTAATCCATAGCAAACCAGCTTCCGCTAATTTGCTAGTGGCAGATTATGGCCACAAGTATGTTTATTTACCGTTAAAGCAGTTCTCCTGATGGTGCATCCTTACTCTTTCTGGCATTAATCCAACTTTAAATATATAGTGTCAGTGGATACCACTGGGAGCTGAAGACATGATGTCAGATGATAGAGGCAAACAATCTTAGCTCTTCTAAAGAAAACCTTCTTGTTCATTGACACAGCCAATTGCATTCCTAACGGACAGAAAAAGCAGGATTGAAAAACAAACACCTGTGTTTGTTTTTTTTTTGATGATTTTTCTGGCAACTTCTACCATTATCAACACCATATTTAGAGCTGCCTAAGCAAATTCTTCTGGTGCAAGAAGAACAGCAACACATTTAGTTGCCCAAGAGGTTGCTCAAATTGGTAATATAAGGGGTCAAAGCAAAATTGTTGAGATTTTAAACACAGATCACTTTGGCACACAACCTTGAGACACACAACGTCTTGTGGTTCTCAGTGTATTTTATACATCTTTGTACGAATTTTTTCCCCACTTCCTTTTACATGAAAAGATGAAAAGCTATGCCAGAGTTCACAGGGAGATTGTCTGTGGAAGCTAAACAAGAATGTCAGCTTTCACAGATCAGAGGTTATTGTATATTGTCCAATCTTTATTGTAAATTAAATGCAGTGTCAATATAAGTGCTAATTCCCGAGCCACTATTTCAAGGATTTCCCATTCAGGTTGTTCTGAATGCAAAACCTTAATACATAGACCCTTACATCTGCAGCCATCCACAGAGAGTGGGACAGTAAATCTTTCCCCCTATGCATGCAGCATCAACTCTGTTCCTGTCATTAAAATTCCACACAGATGGGCAGTCAATGTCACATTCATGACAATGCCAATTCCCAAATGGGTTCTAAAGGTTTACATGCATTAGAAAACTGTATTTTGAAAATAAGAAATTTGGGCTGTATTAGTCAAATCTCTGAATTGCAAGATCTTAATATAGTTTTACACAAGCAAAACAAATGATACAGAAGGAATACAAACAAAAACACATATCTTTACATCTGAATGCATCTAATTCTGGCAGTGATTTATTAGGCTAAAACAGCCGACTAAGTGTGTTGTACACTCCCACTCTTTATCCATGCCAGACAGTGCCTTTTTTTCAGGCTTTCCTGGTACTATTGTATATTTAGCTGTGAAAAGGAGATGGGTGGGATGTCAGGTACCAAGCAGAAAACGAGAGGAACAACACCTAGTTTCTAAATTTGTAAACTAGCACCAGCTTTTACCTATAACCAAGTTACATACATTTAAACTATTTTACAAACAGAAGATTTCTCTCTTCCAACCTTGTTTTCTTAAGAGCTTAAGTGGTCTGAATTCCAATGACTGTTTCTCTTCTTTATGCCTCCCTTTCCTCTCAACTCTCGATAAGCCCCTCTGATTAAACAAGCCAAATTTCCTGCAACTAAAACGGTCTAGCCCTGAGCTAAATGTTAGTATTCCAGCCAGTCCGTCCCATTTTCATCCTGATTAGATGATGGAACAATGTTTGTGTTGTGGATTAACTCCGCTCCTGGCCCCCATTGGTGCTCTTCATGTCCACCCCACTTCTGCCCAGCATTTACTCCCTCAGTTCACTTTTAGGGTTGGTGGGGCCTTAAGTCCACATCAGAGGAAAGGGACCAAAAAGATAGCTACCAGTTGTCTGGTATGAAGGAGAGTAAAGGAGACGGGTGGCAAAAAAATGAAGGAGACAATGATGCAGGGTTATATATGAAAAAAAGTGTGAGGTGAAAGGTAGGTTGAAGTTGATTACATTGTGCTGTTTTAGCTGCAAGGTGATGCTGACAGCTGTAAGTTACTTGCCAAGTTGTATATAATTTCAGAAATGTATGGTTATGTGAGTGTATGTGAGCAGAATGGGATTGGAACAGTTGCAGCCACACTTACAATACAGTATTCCATCCAAATATTTGTGCATGTTTACCAAGACATGAGATGTATTAATGTTCTGATAGCTTAGCTTTTGTAAATAAAGTCCACACACTAATGCACAAATTAAACAGCACTTCTTTCAACTAATGCATTTGTCTGAAGCACCTAACTGAGCAGCAAGCATAGACAAATATTAGTCCTGTGTTCATAGCTGAAAAACGCTATTTTACACAAGTGTTTACTCTCATTATAATAATATCTTGATCGTATCAGCACACTAAATCTGTGTCCCCATCCCATCCAGCAGGCGACATACCGGGTTTTCATTGCATTACCCCTAAGGCGGGACGGTTCATAAAATCCATGGTTCGGTTTGTATCAATGTTTGGTTGTCATTGCATAATTCAAAGTGTTCAAACTACCACCATTTTTGTTGTTGTTAATTTTGCCATTGAAATATGCTATTTACATCTCATGCTGTAAGCCATGGTGAGCCCAGCTTTGTGCATGATTGGATGCAGAGTAGTGTGGGTCTCCTCTCTGTTGCTGACCGCCTGTGTGTGCTTTGAGGCGGGGGAGGATCTCACCGTCGCACCCGCTGCTCGTTGAGGACAGTAACTGTGGAATGATATGTTTTTATGTCAGTCTCCAAAAGTCACTAGAGAAAGGCACGAGTCACTTTTGACAAAAAAAAAAAAAGATTTGGAAAGTCGCCAAATTGGCAACACTCGTCTCCCCTGGAAAAATGCCTCCCCGCATTACTTAGTGTGCATGTCCTGAACCAAACAAAACACATGCCCCGAATCGAGACGGGTGTACCGAATGGTTCTGACTTTTTTCCTGAACCGTCCAATGCCTACTCACCCCACACTGGCTTGAGGGAGTGAGTGTACAGAGGAAGGATCCTTCAAACCCACTAAACTCAGTACACACTCTACACTCTGTTGAAATTAGCCACTATGCTGGGTGTGCAGTTACAGATCCCCATACTACTAACCCAGATCATCTCGCACACATTTTCAGTAAAACAGAGTAGTTTTGTGTATATAAAAACATAAATAACCACATAAAACATTGATAAATGACACCTAATGATAACATATAACCAAACCATGCAAAGCATACAGTTAAACTGTGCTCTAGCATGCATCCCACACCTAACAGGATCTCAGTGACAAGCCCTCACAGAAGTGTAAGATCAAAAAACAAAGAGCTCCCGTGTCGACACCAGCCTGCTGGGCTAAGCTTCTCAAGCAGTGGGGGCTTTACCAGGGGCCTCTCCTAGTCTCCAATATCCTGCCTGCAACAGTTTTCTTAAGGACAAGTGTAACATCTAACCAGTGGCCACACCAAGAACCTCAGTCTGACAGACAAACAGGCGCCCTCATCTTGATGGAGCGACATTGTGATGCTAGTGTTAGGTGCATTTATTAAGTGCAACGGCCTATTTTACGATTTATCTTCAGAAACGTCTAAAAGATTTCTTGTCTCTTAATTCAATTATAATCTTTTGTGGATAAACAATAATTTTAGCAAAGATTTTTAATGAAAATGTACCAGTACAGGGTTTTCCACAGAAAATCGGTTAGTCAAGGTGGTGACCTGGGGGGAAATTGCTTTTTCCCATCCATTACTTTACACCGGACAAAACCTAAACAAATTGCATATAGCCTATCTTAATTATCTTAATAACAGATGTTATAAGAGTGGCATGTCTCCTTTAAGAAACTGGGAGGGGTGAGCGTGCACGTGTGTGCGCAAGAGTCTGTGTACGAGACAAGAGAGGTTGTGTGCCCGTTAGCAAGTTGTTTGTTCGCGCAAAGAATTAAATGTACGGTATGGAGTAAAACAATAAGTTTGCAGCCCTGCAAGGACATATTTAACCAACAGATGCCGCTAGACTAAATTTGTCTAATGTACCATCATTTTTGTATTTTATTTTTGACTTATACATACAACTCAGCATAAAGGTGTGGAAAGATGTTGAAAACAACATTGGTTTTGCTTCATTTAATTGGTAATTTTAAAATGACATGCAGCTGGACCTAGACTGATTGTCTGTCAAATGTCTGCTCTCACTGTATTTTTATTGAGCAATTCCACAGATTAAGGAGTGCATGTTAAGGGCACTTTCCTTAGTACAGTATCCAGGCAACAGACCTACTAAATACAAGACATGATAACTAGATTCATCTCCATGCTGTCATTTGAAGAGAGGGAGGACTGTATCCCAGCCAAAGGAAACATTCTAAACTTTCAATGCGATAAGATTTCGTTCCTTGTTCAGCGAGTGCACGTTTCAACATGTTCTCTCCTCTCATTACAAAGCCTTGTCCTCAGCAAGACTGAACTAATCAGGAGCTTCACTGACATACTGTGTCAACACCGCAGCACAATGGGGGTTAATCAGCTTGTTTACTATGGCTTCTGCTCTCACAAGTGTTGGATAGTTGAGCCACTCTTTGGCCACCAGTGTAATCATGATGAAACATACACTGCTTCTATTAGTTTCCATTACAGGGCAAGTCACTAGTATTCTAAAATTACACATCTACACTGTCAAGTGCCAAGTTCAATGTTAACGATGATCAAATACGAGAGCAGAACACAAAATATTATCTTTGTAGTGGATACTCTTGGACTAGAGGACAAGCTCAGAATTGTCACCGTCTCTCACACAATAAAGGATTCAACTTAATCAAGGGAAGGTAATGAAATTCCTGTTCCCCAAAAATCCCAAATCTATTCCAAATCTAAGCCCTGTTGTCACCCCAGGGAATGTGGGCGTTTCTCAGTTCACGTTATCAGTGAGCTCCCACAAGGAAAAGGAAGTACTGGAGCCAGGCTTTCAGCACCCCAAATGCACAGAAATCCTGCCATTGTGGCTCTCCTCAGGGGTTCAGGGGTTTTAGGAAGGACTCCAAGGACCAACGCTGTAGCTTTCCAAGAAAACAAAATAATAAAAAAATACCAGACTACCAAATCTTTTAAAAGATGCAGAAGGGGTGAAATAGTATAGAATATAATGTTACAATAATCAACATCCAAATAAATACTGAAGGGAAGAATACATTATGGTAGGCCATAATGGCCATAATCATAATAAGACTAAGGTCTTATTATGATTATGGCCATCCTGGATCTACAAATCAAATAAACTAGATTGATCTGACTTGATAGACTGACTATCTGACTTAATAGTTCTGTGACTCAGTGTACAACTGCTAGATGGAATATCATGGCAAATACACAGAGTCTAAATCAGTGTCTAAGATATGAGTCAGCCATTTGGTAGAGGCATTGACAGTATTCTTGTTGTTTGTGTTGGTGCATGTGACAGATCACACAAATATTTTCCCTGAAAAAAGGATAGCTGCATGAAGATTCATAGAAGTAACTGACAGGTAGTTGATTCCCTGGATCCCTGACAAAATCTAAGTGAAGTGGAAATGCTACTCTGTTCAGCAGACCGCTGTAATGCAACAGGGCACATTTCAATTACATCAGAAGTTTGAACAACACAACAGCTAATACTTATCAAGCAAAGCCCAAGTATCCCTGACCAGAAAGTTCTTAGTACACTGACCAAAGATTGTGTCACTAGTATGATAATCCATGTGACAAATTGGAAAGAAGCAGGACAAAAGACCATTGAACAAAGTCTTGTGTGATTATGCCTAAACCCGAAAAATGTTCATAATGCACAACAGTAAAATACTCCTTTAAGCAGATTAAATGGTCATTAAACGACCAAGGGTTCTATAGTAGAATCGCGTAAACCAATAGCCCATGCTCTGGTAGCAGTCGGATCAATACCCCCACAGAAGCTCACACACTTGTACATACTGTAAACAATCTGAGATGAGCTGATGTCAGGTTGGACAGTAGGATTATTATGGAATTGGCTATTGCGTTTAGAATCTAGAGGGATTTATTGATCAAGACCTAAGGCTTTGCTCACATTGCATAAGGTCTGAAAGCTGCTTGAATACAGATTATATCACTGAGAACATTAATAGTCTGATCTGAGTTAGCACACTGCAAAAATAATTATGTTTAAAAGTATCTAAAAATGTCCTGACCGACACAGAAAATTATTTAAAAATAAAAACTTAAACAGACTTTCCAAAATGTCCCTTAAAAGCTAGTCTTGAAATGTCAGCAATGTCTCTAATAAAATGTGATCTTACCCAGTTTTACAATTAAAATAAAATATAATTTTTTTCTTCTGAATGTGTAGGGGTGTGCAATTTGACAATAAATGATCGTGAAGGATTTTAACGTATCGGCGATCTACCAGAACGGAGAGATCGTTTTATCGTCCATAGAGCACGTTCTATTAATGGCAGTTCTATGTTTGCGCAGACGCATGAGTTTTTTTTCACTCGTCCAACTCTCAGTGCGCTTAATGTGAACACGACCAACCAGTGACAGTCTCCCTGTTAGGAAGCTACGGCTGAAAATGAAAAGAGAACGGAGGAACTGGTCCCTAAATGAACTCCACCTTTATGTTCGGTACTGTTTCTGCCGGCAGCAGCGGCGCATCTTCTAAGCCTGTGTGCGCGCGACGAATGTCGCAGTAGAAGGGCCGTGTATATACGAATGTATTATAATGCTACGAACACGTACGCGCCCACCTCTCTGAACATTACCAGCTCGTTTGATCGTTTGGTCTAAATCACATTGAACTTTAGGAGTTACTTAAGTCTCAATACTGTATTTATTGTTTAACCTTAGGAGGCACACTTCAGTCTGTTTAAATGACTGTTGAATAATATTTAACAGAATAACATTAGTCTTCTTTTTAACCTATTTGAAATAAAACTTTATTTTGTTCTGTAATTGTAATTTTCATGTTTATTGAAAACTAATACTGAGTGCACGTTATCAGAGTTTACTTTTAGATCTACTGATCTACTGAGAGGTGACAGAGTAGGCTACCTGACGTCACTTACACAGAAACATGCAAATTAGTGTCAATGTAAAAACAAATCGTGATAAAATCGAGATCGTGATTTTATCATTAAAGAATCGTGATATAAAATTTTGGCCATATCGCCCACCCCTATGAATATGTCAACATTACAATAAACAAAATATCACAAGCCAAGGTCACTGTGTGAAAGTGCTACATACAGATAAGCTTCCTGTGTTCCTATAATGTTAAAGTTGGTCTCATGCCACCCAGAGGAGCCTTCATGCATGCCCCCAAAAGAGGGCGGTGCAGCTGGGTAGATTAGTCAGGATTAGAGTTTATCCCCTGCTACCATCAAGCTGATGGGGATAACAGCACTCAAGACCAGTGCTGTAAGCTAAGCTATTCCATTGTAGGTATTTAGTTGACACTCTTAACTAGAGCGCCCTGGAGTGAAAGAATTGCTACTGCTTTAGCATTAGCTTAAACTAAGTGCAATGTGTTGTTTAAGCATGGTCTCTTGGCTTTCTGTCATTCTTGGAAGCTGGGTCAGTAACAGAGGAAGGGGATCCCTCTGAAAGGCTTTCACAATTATCAGTTTATCCAGTAAAGCAACAGCAAAAGTTCAACATGTATTCAATGCAATTCATTTCAATAAACAACAACAACAACAAACAAGACCACAAAGGTCATATATGGACTAAATTTAGTTGGACACTGGCTGTATATTCCTTATGTAAAAAAAGCTTTCTTGCAGACTATGTGTATATTGAGTTAGACCATCAATGAGAAACACTAAGTGCCCTGCCAAAACTAAATTGTTGCCAACATTTAACAAACAGGTTCTCCGAATTGCAGGGCTGGCTGTGGTCCAGATCTGTAGGAGCCTTAGGAGACCTCTGCCTGTTGCTGTCATTACACAGAAGCTGACCTGCTGCAGTGGGAGAAAACAGGACTCCTACTGTACAAGTCAAACATTTGCCATTTAGCGGGTGCTTTTATCCCCTTCACTACAGTGAGTGCTTGTATATGCAGCATGGATGAGCCCAGAAGAAACCTGAACCTTTCACCCTGCAGCACCAGCCTTCTGGCACTGAGCTACAATCTGTCAAGTGACAGCTACTTTACCGCTGGTTTCCATGTATTTCAGTTTTTGTAATTATTTGACTCACCATACTAATATTTTGGGGATAAAAAAAGTAAAGAAAATTGTATCTGTTCTCTCTCTCCATTACGTCTGCCACAGACAAGCATAAGCTTGCACATAAACCAAGGATACAACAATTGGCAAAGCATCATACCAAATTTAAATTAATTTTCAGTTTCAGCTCTGTCCTATGCTGGTAAATACAAAAGCACAGCAAAAATGGTATTATCCCTTTTTTTCCTATATTTTTCTGTCACCGAGTTGTAAGTCTGGACAGCAGGTGGAGCCATTTCTGGATTCAGGTTTTGTTATTCTTTCACTTGTTATCAAAATTCTGTTTTTCTTTACCATCGCATGCTTAGTACTACATAACATTAGGACAGAATCCACAAGAGATCTACTACACACCAAGTGCACAACAACAAATGAAACAGATACATTTTCATGCGATGTTTTGCTGTACTTGGTATTAGTACAGTGGTTTGCAGAAGATTTACAAGTAATTACATTCTTCTTTGTTCAAGAAAAAAACTAATAAAAACAGATAAAGAGCAGAAGGCCATTCCTCTTTTAACTACCCACACACATGTTCAAGGAGTAACTGTAGACAGAATAATTCAGACAGGTTTACTACTTAACATCTGCCGAAACTGTATTTATAGGGACATGGTTCCAATCCTGCCAATTAGGCATTCCTTGTAATAACTACTTTGACAAGTGTGGATGGATTACGGGAAATCACCATTAAAAGTAAGCTAGACCACCTAAAGTTTTACCCTACACATTCATTTTTGTAAAGAAATATTCAATAAATCTCACATTATTAGCATGAACTGAGCTCCAGGCAGCAAAACATTTTTGACATATTCATCTCTCCAAGTCTTCTTGAGTGCTTGAAGTTCACCATGAGGATCCCTGTCTCCATCTCAGGGCAAATAGACAATGCTGAATGTTTCATTCTGGTGTGGGGATAAGACTTTTAAATCTATCAGAAAAGCATGCATGAAAAAACGTGAGAAAAAGAAAGAACTCCGACACTTATTATCATGCAAATACCAGCTAATGGTTTTAGCTGAATACTAAATAAGAGTCAGTGATTGCAAGACGGGGGGGGGAGGAACGTTCATGTTATATGTCCTGCACTGTCCAACAGTCCAGTCTTCTGTCCTAGACAGTTTTGATTTTAACATCCTGCTCCCATAAACTTTTTGAATGACATGAACTAAAAACTAAGCAGAGAGACAGCTGACAAAAGTTATTTTAAAAATCTCCAACCAGGTATATAAATCATGGTTTAAATGGCTAAAACATGCCTGAAGGGAAGCATGAAAGCAAGTCTAGTATAATGGAACCACTGTTGCCATTGTTACAGTGCAAACATCCATATCGACTAGACAGAAATTCACCTTAGATATACACTAATGACAGTCAGCTGAGGGACGATTGTGTCACTTGCCAGAGTGTGGTGACAGTGTGCATTGTTGTTGGGGGTTGGGGTTACCAGTATGCGTGTGCGTATGGCGTCTGAATGAGATGGGGACTAAGGGGTTTAGGAATGTTGGGGTGAGTGGGCATAGAATCATGTGTGTGTGTGTGACAATGAAAGCCGCCCCTCTCAATTCTAAAAGCCTCCATTCATGGTGGACCTGAGTCATCTGGTTCTCTGCAGAGGAAAAAAAGACTTCACATTTTTCCTTACTTGACACAACAGAAAATATGTTTTTCATCAAACAAGCCTGACAAACAAAGGCTGAGGTAGATTCCTATATATGGATTATGACGGTGTCATATTTTACTGCTGAAATGACTCTTAACAAGCTAGATTAAGGATCAACTTTAACAGGAGGAGCAATTCAAACCATATTTTATTTACAAAGTAAATATTTAGATTCCTGGTTACTGTTCTTCAATAGGTCATGGTGACAGATGAGACTGTTGGCCTGCCATTCAGCAAAGGTTGCACTTGCTCCCTCGACAGTCAGAAAGAGTCCAGCTCCCCAGTGCCCCAACTCAGAAAACTAGGAAACCAGCTCAGCCTGCATGACCCAATTAGAAGCATCCCCTGGATGGTAGAGGAACATCAGTCTCTGTCCTATCCATCACATGGTACTATTTGTTTAACCGACCATAAACAGCTCCAAATACTGTAGTGCAGTCTGAGAAATCTGAGTAACACTTAATGTAAAGTTTTTAAGCTGACATAGTATTTTTTTTATAAATTAAGATTTAAATCTAGACAGATGACCAAAATTTCCAACTGCCAACAAAGTGGCATAAACAAAGGTTTCCCCAGCTGGTCTAAGAACTTGAACCAGTGACCTTCCAGTCAAACACCCACAAAGCAATCGATACATCTGAGTTAAATCAGAGGCATGCAAAGTGACCCACTTTGCCTGTGAATAGGGCCAATCAATAGAGTGGCAGTAGATTAGTTGACAGAATGCCTGAGATTAAAGGAGAAGCCTGGTTGTCAAGTATCAGGGCCATCTATTTGGAGGAAGTGGAATAGTGGACTAACAGTAGTGGTGGTGTCTGTACAGGGCAGATCTGTTAGACAAAGCTATCAGAGTAAAAAACATTCCATTTTCTAGAATCTTAAATCTCAAAACAATGGTACAGCTTTCAGGCATGATGTGGCTTTTTAGGGAATCAGCACAGCAAATTACAAGAACAATGCATAGTAAAGTTTACTTCATGAGTGCTCAGAGTACTCAGAGCGCTTTCCTTGAAGCACCTGGTGTTAGTGCAGAGACATAAAGAGTTATTCTCTCTCACTCTGCTGGTGCTGTACAATTTTAGTTTCCAAACGTAGAATCTGTTTTCCTGCTGAATAGTCAATAGACAATAAATGATGAATGAGAACATTGATATATGAAAAAGAATGTAACAGTTCATAGTGAGCATTAATGATGGGTGTATATCAGAACTAAATCTGACAATCCTGCCTGAATTTCACAAATTCATGAAGCCGAATTCCCAGAAAGGGAGGAATTTATGCTGGAAAAATGCAGAAAGATACAGGATGAGAGATAAAGAAAGCCTTGCACATAGCGTTTATTTTACCATTATTTTGCCAGTTCTTCAGCATAGATCCATTTCTAAGATATCTGTTGGTATTGGCATGTTGGCAAGTATATGAACCTAACCTTCACAGAGACATGCAGTCATTACCTGTCAGTCATGACTCTTTTTCAGAGTGATCATTAGAGGAGAAGTGTGGGAAACAACAACAATTGCTTGCTTCCCTGTACAGCGTGACTGTAGCCCTGGGACAAAGCTGCCTGTCCCTCCTTTACACTGGTCCTTACTGTCTCTCACACTGTGTGTGTGTGTTTGCTGCAGTTTGAATGCTAGGCTGCCTTGATCTTTCCTCCTTGAAAGCTCCTTTTCTCTTTCAGTGCATGAACACAAAGGCCTGACAGTTGAACAAGATGAATATGTTCACCTTGTCACAGACAGACTAGCAACATCAGGAAAAACAGACACATACACGAAGCTAGAAAGTCAAAGGGACATCCAGAGTGAACAGATCCACATCAAATGTGTAAGTAATAGAGACTAAAATAGGCAAAATTAAGTTTTTTTGTTTTTACCCAGGCAAACAGTAGAGTCTTATTTTTAAACAAATGCCTTAACTGGACAACCCATCACTTAAAGAAGAAACAAAACATAAGATATTATAAAAGGTATGGAGAGTAAAAATACTAATATAATAAGATGACTGTTAGTTATAATAACTTGTTATATGCCTGACTGGATCATGTTTCTTTTATAAAGTCCTGTTGCCTACTTTATTTGAATAAATTTGGTTAGGAAATGAAGTACCTGCAGATTTCTCTAGATAAGTACAACATTCCTGCTTCACATGAGCATATTTCTTGTACTGTGGGAGGCTATTCTGGCAGGTGTTAACTTTTATATTCTGTTTCCATAGAAAAACACTGCTTTGACTAAAAACTTTGTAGGGCCCTCTAAGTCATGGCAGCTGGACATGCATGCACATCAAAATGGCCAAATGATCAGCTCTGTTTCAAATACAGAAAATGTGAAAACCAGGGCTATGGGCATTATGTGTCACTAGATTTCCATTAATAAAAAAATGACAAAGGAATGGCCAGTTCCTTTAGTAATATTATAAATACAAATGCACAAGCAGGCAAGCATACTGGAGAGGGCGGGGGTTAATCTCCCAACTACTTCAGTAATCCACCACATGATCGCCTCTCAACCCAAATGTGCATGTGTTTGTAAAGACCCATCTGTACCCATCAGACATTTGCTGACAGCTGCATTATTACATACTACCATGCAGATTTTTAGTTTGGTTGTTTACTTACAAGAAGTCCGAACATGATATAAAGCAAACAAACATGAGAGCATCTCTCATTTGTGAAACATCATGGCAAAAAATGGCTTCTCACAAAAAGGTAATTAAAAATATAGCTTTACTGACAAAAAAAGATATGTAAATATCAATGCAAAGATCATCAGTCTGGTTCTTTCAAAACATATAAGCCCTACTGTGTGCTGTTCCACTAATGCCTGTGTGTCAGCACGCCAGTTCTTTCCCCTTCTCTACCAGGAGAGGACAGAAGGCTTCTGCTGAGATTAAGGAGATCATAACCACAGGATTATAAATGATTAGCATCTTACTTTCAGAGATTTCTCATTTCTGTGAGTGACAGAAGCTGTGTGGTGCTGATTTATACGCTGGAAAAGAAGGTGATTAAATCAAATTGTCAACACTTCGGGATCCAAGTTCATTGCTCAACTGTGCAGAATGCTAGATCGTTATGTTGTGAGTAATGTGATCAATACAAAAAATGACTGACAATAACGGAAGCCTTTTCCTACCACAGAATAACACAAATTCAAAGACTGGTATCAACACTGAAAATTCATATAATCTTTTAATCAAACAGACAAGTTTCCTCAATAAAACACTCTTAAAACTAAACAGCAAACCAGAAAAGCTGTTAACTGGTTACTTCAGTTTGTTATCCATTGGAAAGAAATTTGAAAATTACCTATGCAATTACAACTTTAAACACACAGACAGAAAATGTAGCTTATGAAGCATAAACAACAAGCTGAAGACATAACATTAGTCCATATTTTGCCATGATTCCGATCCTGATAATACACTTAACTATATACTCTAAGCTCATCATTCAAGCTGCTCACTCAGCATAGGGGTGTTGTGTTGGATCATGGATTTCCATCTCATCACAGCATTAAGGTGAGTGATAAGGGAGACATCCCCAATCTGGCCTAAGCCCTACTCTGACAGACACTTCCTTCTAAAATTACATTATTCCATGGCTTGTAGTCATAGCAATGTATCTCATGTTTCCTGCAAAGAAATGACAACAAAGCTCAACACTTAACACCTCAGTCCATCCTAAAGGAAAGAATGACAATGGTCTAAAACTTGGAATGACATCATGGAAGGATTCAGGAGTCTCGACAGACAGAGACAGATCTTTGTAGCATAGTGGCTTTCCAAAACAGCCCTGGGTCACAGACAGTTTAACTTCCAAACAGTCAGGGGGCTCATGTTATGATATCTTCACAACATTTCAATATTCGGCTATAAAGCTTAGAGGATTAACCTAGCTGAACACAACTGCAAGGCAATCCAAATCATGAAATACAATTGGAAATCCAGCCTGTATGAGTCTAAGAGAGGACTTAAACAGTTAGCTAGTGGCCACATTGAAGCTCATGGGCAAATAATGATGTAACAGCATGATCACTGGTGTGTCCTAAATTTTGCTCACTTTCTGCTTGATGGCATCTTGGCTGCTAGCATAAGGTTTCTATAGAAAACACCATAAGCAGTCTTCATGTCTGGTCCCACTCGCACCTGAACTTGATCTGCTGTATCTCGATCCAGCTGGATTAGTCACCATGTAAATATGTATTCTACTCTAGTGTCTATTGGATGTCATGCCCTTGCTGTTAGTCACTCCTTCAAACAACAACAATGTTAAATGATGACTGCAGCTGTACTCAAATCAACAACACTCTTAACTCATGTCCCAAATACTGATTGCACACTGCAAAAACCAGAATGAGGATTAAATCTCCTTCCATAGTGATACCCACAGCAAACAGACACTCTTAACGGCATGGATCGGTCTGGAGTTTTGTCTACTGAGCACAGTGATATCATTGGAATGATACTAGGCACTGACAGGTAGATGATATCATATTCGCTTCCAGACATGTCATAGTGGAACTTTGTATTGTCTGCAGGCCTCTAAACATGCCACAACCCAGAAGAAGAGTGGAGAAAAGACACAAGTGGGGACAAGCTCTGGAAAAAAAATTATAGCTTAATAAGAAAACAATACTTAGATGGAGACAATTTGCAGATTGCCTGAATTGCACTGCAACCTTTTCAGTAATTAAATGTATTTTTGTTCGTGTGCTAGCACGGAAGAACATACATCAATATAAAATGTGCCAGCAAAATAATAATAATAGGCTATTCTTTTTAGTAGGGAAAATGTACAATTTATAAACACACAATTTATTAGATTCCAGCTTCTCCAATAGAAGGATTTAGATTTCAAAAAATGTAGCTTGACTTCATTATTACACAAGAAATGTTTTGGTTGTATACTTCAAATGTTTCCTCCTTTGTTCCCATGAACATGGAACATCTACTCATCAACTTCCTCAATCATAAAAAGGCAAGTCATGGATTTACACAACTATGAGTAATTCTCTCACGGTTATGCTTTTATTTGAATTTGCCAGCAGCAAAATAGTCTTTACCTTTTAACAGAAATACAATTCAACAGACCACTAAATGTTTCTGAGAAAAGACCCAGTCGGATAATAACACTGGTTTTCCATTCATGCAAACACCCTGTGGCTGTATGATATGCATCAATCAGCCTCAGTGACTGGGGGCTGAAACCTCATCAAAGGACCAGTCACTCCCTTCTGAAGTTCATAGACATCGAAACACCATCATTAGCAATGGTGTTAATGATGAGACGGTGAGAGGAAGCGGTCATCATGGAAGTAATGAGTGCAGGTGTGAATGCTTCAGTGTCGGGTTTTTACAAGAAGTATTTTGGATGTCATTTATCTGAGCTTAGGTCCAACAGTGACATATTCCAGGGAAGTATTTTATCATGCAAACTGGACAGGTTACAAAAAAATCTAAACCATAATAAGAAATGTATTTCAATATAGTTTATTGAAAATTTCTCAAACGAGCTGCTGGCTGCAAAGTCATTTGCAGGGCAAACTACTCACTGCTCTACAGCACAACATATGTGGAAAACTGCTTTAAGTATGTAATAAATGCATGCCACAGCTTAATAGTTGAGGATACATCCATATACTGCTGTAGTGCTGCTTCAGCAATCAAAATCTAACACTGAGAAATAAATCAGTTTCTACTCCACATGCAACTATGGAGACCACCCGAACAGGCTGACAAGAAACATAAATCTGGCTTTCTACAGCAGGTTCAGGGGTGCCTAGCCAATGCAAAGCAGATTTTTAACTATTCTCACCTGCCAAAACAAACCAAATTTGAATAGAAGCTGTTCTTCATTATGAAAAAGTCTCCTAAAAATAGTACAAAACAAGTGTACATTACCCACATACATTCTTTGCATGTTTGGAAACCTGTTGTTATAACCTCTAGCCTCGGGTCCTGACATTTTATTATGACACAGCAGTTGAATATAAACAGTCAAACGCTGAACTTTGAGATGCTGACTGAGGCTTTGTGTTCATTCAGGAGCCAGTGACCTGTCTCTGGTTCCCTTGTGCGATTTAAAGACCGTCACCAGGTGTGTGCTGATAATGAAATCAGTCCCCAAAGGAGGAGAAGGGTGCAAGAAGAACAACACAGAAGCGGTGTCAGTTCACTGCTGTCTTTTCAGCTTTTGGACCTGATCTGCCTCAGAAATTCTAGGTCAGTAGTAGCTTTTTAAAGATGTGATCTGCCCCTCCAAGGAGTTTGAAGCTGCTAAGTAGGCCTATAATGGCATCTGACACTAAAGGGAGGATCTGTCATTTTTAATGAAGTTGATGAAATATTCAGGCTTGTCAGTGTATAAAAGAGAGCACACATAAGTCTTACTGGGCTATGTCCTACCCAGATTTTCTTAGCCCAGATGTTGAATAAGAACTGAATAAGATAACTAACTTGCAAACAGTCTACTAAAGCCTGTTTCACACATGTCCAAAAACCGAATAAGAGTAACAACTGGGTCCAATAAAAACATCAACAATGAAAAATGCTCTTCAGATCGCATGTCATCTTCAGGCCACCTGCTTAAAGTCTAAAAGCCAAAAAGCCTTCCAGACTTTGGAGTTACAGATATTCTGATTGAAAACTTACTAATGATTAATGAATTATCATAACTGATTTATTGATTAGTTAATTAAGGAAACAAGAAAGGGCAGCAAAGGGAAGCAAAAGATATATTACACTGAATCTGTCTAGTTACGCCTGGACAAGTTTGAGGGGCCCACCGTCTCCTGTTGTGCAGAGGCCCCATAATCCCTACAAACACCACTGCTACACTGAATCACAAAACTATAAGCTTTGTACCACAGTGGGGTTTGCAATCTGATTTTAAATCCTTTATGTAAACCCACAAGGCTACAACTGCATTCCACCAACATGCAAAAGATAATCGGTCAGCAATCAGTGTTGTGAAGGCTGACAAGAGGACAGCTCACTGCAGGATGACAAAGTCAAAATGCAACAGGGGCAGGCAAGTGTCGTGACTGAAATTCTCCCAGAACAAAACCTTGTTTGTGTGATTATTGTTCACCAGGCTCGCAATGAGGCAAAAATCCATTCCACATGATGCATTCATTGTTTTCAGCCAAACATGCACCAGGCCCCACAGCAGCCACAGCTACTGTACAATGGACCTGACCAGTAACAACTGACAGCCTGCTGCAACATTTAGGAGGGTCTAATAACAAAAAGGTGGATCCGGTAAAATGGCAGCTATCATTAGAAATGAAAATATGAATTTTACTTATGGGATCAATAACATAAACTAGTATTTAATTCCTTAGTGCATTTATATTAATATTGCACACTAGTAAATGACCAGAAATCTTGTTTACAATAAAGGCCACACAATGCAACAGGCAAGCTCTGGCTCATCACATGAACTTTTTAGAATATAAGAATTTCTTTTTCGTCAGGTTCTGAGTCAAATAGTTTTTCCACCTTTCAACAGGTGACGAAGCAATAAAATAAAAAAGCATTTAAAGGGGAACGCGCTGCAGATACGCGCCGCAGACCAGTATCTAAGGCCACACAGTGACAACAAAACACCTGCGAGAAGGGGAAGCAAACCGCTGAGGAAGTGATGCAGCATTTGGACTCTTTGCTGGGGGGGTTCATGACTCACCTCTATCCATTTCTGCGCCTCCTGGAACGCGGAGTCTGCGGCCGACTCGGTCACAGGGTGATGCTGATGAGACTGTCCTATGTCTGCAACGGGACTTGCCATTGGCGAAGAAGCTCAGCTCTTCAACTATGAGAGCCTATAGAAATGTGTTAAAACAGCTCAGTGCCGCGTTATTCCACCAAAATTCGCCGTGAAACGTGTCGGTCAGCCAGCTGTCCTCCGTCGGCTGTAGGTGTTGCGGCAGCAGCAGCAGCAGCAGCAGCAGCACCGGCGAGGCAAACGAACCAGTTGCTGCTCTTTAGTATCGCTCCTGTTTGAGTCTGTGGGCAGACAAGCAGCGACAAGTCAGACACAAACAGCTGCCAGCAGGACTTCCGGTAGAAGCACTCAAAATAAAAGCGCTAGTTGAGAAATAATGCCAACATATATAAATCAGTGTTTCCGCCCCTCTAATATGATGGAGAAGCCGAATGAATAAACTGAAATCCACTGACTAAGCTAAGCTAAGCTAACGGTAGTGATGCCAGACACCCTCCTCCCTCACCCTAGAGCTGTAAACCTAGGGGATATGGTGCAAATGTATGACAAACAATATTCAAGTTCAGTAAGACCAGGAAATATCACTCTTGATATCTTCCCATTTATGGAAATGTTATGTTAATTTTGCTACCTGCAGTCAAACTTGACGTCAGGGAAGGAAAACAAGCTAGCTGCTAACGTTTCTAGCTTAACGATAGTTAGCTAGCTAACGTCTGTGCCATTAACTACGACAGAAGTCTAAAATCTGACAAAAAAATGTGACATTAATACACTTTTGTAACTGTAAATGTACAAAAAAGAACGACGAGCATTTGGGGAAAACGCAGAAACCAGCCAAGACCAAAACACGGAGAGGAGAGACTATGCTAGCAAGTTACAGATTTAGGACTAGCACAGGTTAGTAGCCTACACCTGCCAACAGATTAACAGATTAAACTCGACACAACCACAATTTTAACAACACTTACGGTCATGTTGACAGTTCCAGATCCCCCCCCCTCCCCCCCGTGCAGACGTCACGCCCACAAAATGACGTCATTTTCTGTCTCTGACCGCCCGCTGTTCCGCACTCTTGTGCACAGGTTCCGGGCCGAACTTTAGTCTTTCAAGGCTGTGCGGCAGCCATGCTGTGATTGGTCGGAATTTATTGTGGGCGTGATGAATGTGGAGAAGCCAGGAACCTCTCCAGGTATATAGGTAGGTGTAAGGTGTAAAGTAGGTGTGGAAAAGAACTTTTTTTTATCTCTTACCACCCGTGGAGCGCGTTCTCCGCTCTTTGTCTCGCGGAGTATGGAACAGCCTTAATAGTTACGGATTAATTACGTGTTTACAAAATACAAAATACTTTCTACAGTGTTCCGTTCTTATTTTCAATGACCGTGCGCTTCCGGTATTACTCGCGCTGTGCTTGGCCGGCTTGACGCAGCTGGACCTGACAGGACTTCCACACTGCTGCAGTCTTGATTAGCTCCAACGGCCTAAAATACACAAAGCAGCGCAGCTCCACCGGCAGCCAATGAGGACAGCAACACGCTGGGGATCTCACACCCATTTCCACTATATGGGCCAGCAGAAAGGGAGGAGGTTCACAGAATTAGAGCAAGAACAGCCCAAAGTGAGGGCAAACTCTGACCTGTATGTTATAATGGAATTTAACATTCCTTAAATTATAGTTAGTTGATGCAAACTTCAGATCCAATTCCTTCATTAAGTTACATGTCGCCTGTCTCAGCTCTGTCCGGGTTGTTGCTGGAGCTGTTTTAGTTGTTTCAGAGTACTGTTTATTCTAGAAGTGGTACAGCAGGTCTTCAGTATTGACAATGGAACATGAGTGAGCTCATCCTTGACGACCAAACTGGACTGTAGCTTAATCTAATATCTCTGCAGCTTCCAAACTGTAAACAGCATGTGCACCAAGCTGGAGGTGCCACTACAGAGGAGGGGACACAGACACGGACTCTGCAGTGCTGAACATTGTTGATTATCAATATTTAAGGAATGCATGCCCCCAAATCATTCTGATTCTTCTGGGTATAGAAAAGTCTAGATTTAGAAAAGCTAACAATATTCTACACTCTGCATGCTGCCAATCAGGCCTGCAGACATTTTACTCCACAGGCTGTTTGTAATCTTGTATCTTTCCTGACCTCTTGTGGGGAGTGTGCAGCAGTACACAGGGTATCTAGTAGGAGGAGTTTCTCATTCAGACCTGCAGTGTGTTCATTTGTGTGCTCGCTTGCCACTCCTCTTCTCCTCTGTCCCTCACACTCTTACTTCCTGGATACCAACAACAACAAGTTTCTTTCACACCTTCTTCCTACAGCGTCTGTGATAGAATTTCCTTCGGGATTAATAAAGTTTTATCTTATCTTATAGAGGTAGTCACAGTTTTACTGCCGGGAGCCTGCTTCCTTATACTGCTCACTGTCTTGACTTAGAAGACAGGATCACCTGTGTTTGACAGGACGCACTCTGAGCCTGGACCAGCAACAGGGGAGAACTTTGGCAGGTAATGCTCTTATTAGGTTAAAATGTCAGAAAAATGGTTAAATATTGTTGTTAAAATGACGTTTTTGTTTTTTTTCTGTTAAAATGTGCTACTAACATATAATATTATTCCACATTTGAACAAAACACTACATGTTTTGTGTTTAAAATACTGTGATAAAAAGGTATATTGAGGCAATTTATTGTTTACAGACCACAAATAAGGAATATTGTTTTATTTTTTTGCACAAAAGACCTAAATATCAGCAGAAAAAGTTTCTTTTACTCATGTTTTGATTTTGACTAAGATACATACAACCTAAAAAACCTGCCAAATAGAAGCAGTCTTCTGCAATTTACTTGGTTTTGAGGTCTATTTATTCATTCAGGTATTATTGAAATATTAATCTAACCATTTCCCCAAATACATCTCAGAATCTGCAGGTTTTTGTTGCACCACTGAGGCAGATTAGTTCAGGTGAAGCACTTTATCACTTGCTGTAGTGTGTGACTGACAGGAACACCTGATGACTCTCAGCCTTCCATGGTGAGCTTTAAAATCCATCCATCATCTGAACCTGTCTCGTCCTGCTGTGCAGGCTTACGGAGGTGATTCTCTCACTAAGAGAATCACCTCATTGAGCCTGCAGGGGGTGCCAGAGGCTTCATTTATTGACAGGCAGCTAGAACCAGGAGTTTTTACAGTTCAAACTACTCACATCAAACAGCCAAAGCTAAAATAATTGATAAAATATCCTTTTGCAAAAATGCATTTTGAATCATCTCATTTACATATCTGTTCTCCACACTTACCAGTAGCTGTTGAAATGTGGCTGATCACCGTCACTGTGCCGCTGCTTCCTGCAATCATCCTGGTATCCAGCCGTTTTCGTGTGAAAGTCGCCACTCTGTGCCATCGAGCTCTGATCTGGGCCCTGAGGCTGGTACGAAGGAGGGTGTGTGTAAGGAGCACACATGGCTTTGTGTTCACCAACTGCACCCATGGCAAAGCCGACAGCGTCCTGGAGACCTTTGACCTTTATGCTGAGACACACCCTATGCTCAGCATTGGTCCACAGATTGGTGAGTAAGAATTTAGAAACACAAAGTTTGAAATGTGTTTTTAAATTGCAAACATGGTTCATGTGGACTCAGGTGAGGTGTTGGATGAGGTGGTGAGGCGTGTCTGCCCTCTGAGGGTGCTGGAGCTGGGGATGCACTGTGGCTACAGCTCAGTCCGCCTGCTGCGTCTGCTGCCCCCTGCTGGCAAACTGATCACAGTGGAGCTGGACCCCATTACAGCAGATCTGGGAGAAGAAATCATACTAGTGGCTGGTTTCAAACACTCCCAGGTACAATTAGAAATACAAAAAAAACACATATTAAAAAAATGTCGAGACTTTAACCCTTTATGCTTACCTCCTCAGTTCCAGGTGTTGACCTGCAGCTCAGCTGAGGCCATCCCAACACTGAGCTCAGTCCTTGAGTCCAATCAGTGGACCAGCGACGGCATCAGTCTGGTGCTAATGGACCATGATCCCCAGCAGTACCTTCCAGACCTGCTGGCACTGGAGAGAGAGGAGCTCCTCTGCCCCTCTGGTTGCTCTGTACTCCTGATCAAGAGGAATCACACTGCTGATGACCTCAGAGGAATACAAGATCATATTAGAGAAAGAGCGGACTGCTACTGCATCAAGACTGATCATCAGTTTATGATGGAGATATTTTATCAAACACAAAGTGTGTCTGTAAACAATGACAGCAAAGCCTAGCTAATATCTGTGTCTCTGCTGTGCCTGTAATAGTGTTAGAAATGTCACCATTTCCAGTATTGTGGGTCTAACAACAGGAGGAGACTTTATTAGTAATGACAGAGGTGATGGCAGAAATAGACAACATCACTAACAGAAATAGACAACTTGCCTTTGTCTAGCAAAGTCCCCAAAGTCCTTACACCATCACATCTGCTCACAACAAAAGAAACAAAGAACCACATGATGTAGAGCTCAGAGTAACCACTAGGTGGCACTCCCTGCTTTGTCAAAGACACTGGAAACTGTGGCTTGTGGACTATGGAGTTTATGTAGCAAGCCATTAAAGGAAAGTGCCACCCATTTTTTTTTTACATCCAAGGTCAGCCCAGGTGTAAACAGTTTTCTCTGCATATACTGTCACTTGTCTATGTTGTGATATTGTCTTTCAAACCCCAGTGTGTGTGTTTACAATGTAAATTAAACCAATTGCTCCTGGTCCCAGTTTTTCTACTAAGCTCTAAGGGACTATCAGGTCTATGATTTATTGTCCTAGCCAGCATCTTAAAATGAGGACACTCAATGTTTGTGTCTTCTGGGAAGAACTCAGGTGGCCTTTTCTGAATTTGCTCCTAATGGCGCCACTAAAGCTTTCAGCACAGCTGGAAAGCCATTACATGATTTGGACACAATTTAGTGCCCAATTTAAATAAATAATATTTGGGCAACAACAATTTCATTAAATATTTCCAGGAGCCTGTGCGACGGGTGGGTGGGTGTGGGTGTGGGTGGTGGTCTAGATTCAGCTGTTGTTGCACTACAGGGCAATAAGCTAAAATTGCACAACTTAGCAGTTAAAAGAGAGTGGCAAAAAACGAGAGTCAGGGGAAGAAAAGCTACATTTAGCAGAGAGGAAAAGGAACAAGAAACCAGTTTATCTGTTCTCTGAATGTCTCCACAGAGCAAAACACATAATAAGACAAGCTTCATTAATATTTTCCAATCTTATACATGGATCACTGTTCGCACAGCAGGGGAAGCTGCAATTCTATTTGCTAATTTACACTTTGAGTGTAAAAAAAAAATACAGATATTTATCATAATGATGAAATAGTTTTAAACCATCCAACCATCTGTGCTACAAAGATTAAGCTCCATAGAAAATTAGGATTACCTCCCTATAATACCATATAGGGAAACAAGTAATTTGTACACTGTTAGCTTCATTTATCACAATCAACTGATTAAAATCCAAAATAAGACATGGATGGAAAAAAATAAATAAAAAAAACACCGGTGACAACCACAATGTGCTAATTTCCTGCATGTAAGTGAAATTACTGATTGTTATTAAAGCTAATTATCAAACTGGAACTGTTTGTATTTAAAAAGTAGAAACATTGAGGGAGTAAGTTTCTTTTCATCCACTACAAGAAGTTTGTGCTTTAAAGGAAAGATCTAATTTCTTGAGAGTTACAGTCAATGGACCACAAAAGGAGAATTATTACATCCTTTCTCTGATCATGCTGTACCATACAAAGAGATAATGGCTTTTTGATACTAGCAGGCATCTTAGGCATGTTGGCAGCATTACAATCATGTCAGCCTGTCTTCAAATGGTGAGTATCTGTGTAAACTACACAAAGTATAGCGAACATTAGCTTCCACCACCGTCACAGTCGTCCAACTACACATAAGACGCAATCAATTTCTCAGCTGTCTGAGGTGATTTAATATTTCCTTGCCTTCCTTTCTGAGTACTACTAGTGTACACAGTGATATAAACAACCAGATGTATACACTGTGGTCTGTGTCCACCCCAAAACTGCACCCCTTCCTTCCAAGCCCATTTTTGATGGGTTCAATTTTCTGGGTTCCTCCTTCACCAGGCTATGAACTGCACTCTGTGCTATGGAGGTTGGAGAGCGGATGTAAACACAGTTTTCAATTATAAATCAAACCCTTAAAGAGCCACACTCTGCTGCCCTCGGGCTCTCCACACAAAGGCCTGGCCTTCATACCAACACACCCCACATTGCTCCGCTGGGAACTTCTGGTCGGCTATTCAGCAGGATGAACTTACAGAAACTTCTGTTGAGTGTCAAAGTTATACAGAGGGCATTATGCTCATCTTTTGCTGATACTGTATCCTGTCTATGATTCTACACTGCACAGTATACTGTTCTCTTTGATTTACATACAGATTAAGATCACAAAAAGTGAGAAATTCTGCACCTCGTGCATCAAAACGTCTTCTGATATGTCATGTAGAATAAAACAGTGTGAGGCAGACAGATGAAAAAGAGGCTCTGCATCAGTCCACAACTATTTACCCAAGCATCAGATACAGAGCAACATCAGCTTCCAGTCCTGCCTAATAAACATTACATCACATCACAGTAATGGCCATAGCCTCATGTATAGGAAGGCATCATTAGGAAACTCAGCAGATATCCTATTTCACAAAGTTGTAATATCTGACCTCTTGATAAGATGACACCATCATCTCTGTTAAAACTGGCGACCACTGAGCTCCTTCTCCAACGTGGGCATGAGGTAGCTAAAAATCTTAAAAATCTACATGTGGAACAAGAGTTCGAGTGTGTATTCTTCCATGTTTTCTTCTCAGAGGTGTGAGTCACAGTTTGTTCTTCTCAGCTACGAGTAAACATGAGTAATCTAGAAGTCTGAACAGAGGTGAAAAAAACATTTAAAAACATAAACAACTTGACCTCTATATGAATCCCTTTCTCAAACAGCTGTGTGACTTTTTTTTTTTTTTAATTTACATCAGCGGCATAAACACTTCTTGTCAGGCAGTGAGCGAACAAAGCTTCGCCCTCTTTGCTGGGTTCATCAACTGGAGTGGGCAGAAGCAAGAGGAGAAAGGAGACTCCTGATGGCCTCTCCAGAGACCGAGGGACTTCTATATTTGGTACACTGTGATAGCCTGCAATCCCCCCCCCCCCCCCCACTCCTGCACACGCACACACACACTAAGCATGCTCCTCACTTGTTCAGGGTAGTGTAATGATGCAATGTTCTTGTTTTTTCTACATGTACTAAGGACAGAGCCTTGTTTTAGGTTTCCAACATCAATGTCTCATACATACATTCATGTATAATTACCACCTTTGAATTTACTATTAGAACTATATTTCCATATGTCAAGTGTGCAAAGATGCTAAGAGGTACAGTACTCTACATGCAACAATATACAATATATGACAATAAACAGTATATGGACGGTTTGCTGGGAAACATCTGGTCGTGGTGCACTTAATGAATGAAGGTTCATCAAGAGTAAAGTCACTTTGAAGACATTTGTGTGACCTGCCCCTGTTGACCTCACCATCAGTATGACAAGCGTCAGCTATTGAACAATGAAAACACTCAACTTCTCTCTTTTAATCTGTGAAAGGATTTCTGATAATGTGAAGTGACTCTACCCCCTGCCTCTGACCCAGACATCAACCTACACACACAAACACATACTATAAGCGCTCACACACACACACACACACCCTCCCTGTGGAGAAAAGAAAGATTGAGAGAAAATAGACCTCCCACCATGTGATGTCTTAAGAGGGCTGGAACCTCTCAGATTGTACTCTCTGCTCCAGGTTAAGAGAGAGACCCCGCTACGCCTGAGGATTTTCCATGTTCAGGGTGAAGAGAGGCTTGCTGGTCAGATGTCTCACTCGTAAATCAGTCATAAAAACATGGTGCTGAGGGAAGTTATGACAAGCACTGCAAGTGTTTACTGGAATTGTGACAAATGTGTCCTCATTAGGAATACAAACAGAACATGTGATGCTGTTTAAAGATGACTCGATGCAAATGATCTGCCAGATATTTCGCTCTTATTACAGATTATAACTAACAATGAATCAGACAACCTGCATCTTAGCAAGCCTGACTGTAGCTACCCTGATGTTTAGCTAGCTTGACACAATGGCAATACAGATTCTAGTATACCTGATCTCAGGTGAACGTCAAAGGCAAAGACAGCTTTGTTCTGGCCCTACTCCTTTTGTGGGTAATCGTCTGTGTCAGCTCCCTCTTTACCACTGCAGCTAGGTACATCACCTCAGAAGCTGCAGAACCAGCGAATCTCTCTGTCCCTTTCCCCATCAATCATGAGACATTTAAATAGCCCCACCTGGGACAGACTCTGTCTCTTCTTCTGGAGAGAAGCAGGCCACCTTTTTACAAGGAGAGACCCATCACTTCAGATTTGGAGGTGCTGATCCTCATTCCAACAATTCAAGGGAGCACGATGCCACTAGAAAGACAAAAAGCAGAATTTTAGAACAAAATTATTTTAATGGTTATTGTGCTAAAACCAATAACAACCTGCTGGCTGCGGTTAATGAAAGCCATAAAGTACTGAGGTATTTTTAACTTAAAAGCATCGTTTCCACGCTTTAGCAATCCAAGACAAAGGAAATATAGTTAACCACAACACTGCTGACCTCAAACCTGGGGCAGAAATTAGACACAGATCATTTTTTCATTATTCAGTTTCTACTTTTAATGCAGGAAAAATATGGAACAGATGTTTTCACATTTGCTCTCCTTCTTGAGTGACACCCTTTTTTTTAAATTACAAAACAGTAAGTGGACATTATTGTGTGGACTTACATTATTATTAAGATCAAAACAAGAGGCATCAGAGAATCAGCCTTTTGTTTTCCTTTGATGGGGTCCATACTGGAAAGAGACAGAAATGGGACAGAAAGAGAGAGGGAGGTAGGCTGGGAGCGGTCTCGGTGAAAAGATGGAACAACTGCAATTACTTCAATAAACGTTCGCTGGCAGGACATCTTATTATCATTGACCTTTTATGTATTATTCAAGCATTTGCTTGGCCCACCAGGGTCGAAAAATAGATTGAGTCCATACTCTTTGTCTGTGTGTGTGTCCATAAATGTGTGCAGCCCAACGTTCGCTCTCTTGTTCAGTATAGATTGGACTTGACTGTTTTATTAATGGATCAATTGTGTTTCTGCATCATCAACCTTTTAAAGCCCACTAAGGGTGTATTGATTCCTGCACAAATACACACACAAAAAAGGTGAGCAGGAGAAATGTGAATTCATTGATCTATAATTTACAGGGGAAATAGGAGATGAATAGCCACTAAAAAGTTCTCACAGGAGGATTATTTGACTAAAATGTACAGTGTGCAATCCATCACCTACATTCTTTACTTTGGGTGAACAATGAAGGGAAACACACAGAAATAACGACGACAGAAACAGATGTTTACATCATTGTAACCATGAAACTAATTTAACTCCACTTGTGATTTTTTTTTGTGACAACTTAAAACGTGTTGTTGGAGTTGCTCAGGTTTCCACTTGAACCTTTAAAACCCCCACCAGGTCCAGGTCTCTAAAGGTCACACTGTGATTTAGCACTTTAGCATCAATCAATAGTCTGATGGTCAAGTGGAAGTGTTTTACAGCAGGAACAGCTGATGTGGTGGGAAACATTACAAAGCCATGAGCTTTTTCTAAACTCTTCCAAACCTAACCAATGAGTGCTTGAGTAACAAACCTGCGGGGTAAAGAGATGTAATGCAGCTGGAGAAACGGAGGAAGGTCCAGCCTGAGTACTCCCACACCATCCCTCCTTCTTCCTGATTTGGACCTTTCTATTGAAACCGTCCTTCTCATGTAAAAAAAAATCTGTTGTATATGAATGCTTCTGATCGCTGCCTTCACGTGATGGGGCTCTATGATTCATTACTAAATGTGGTCCCCTCACTCACCATTGTGTACTCTACTCTAAAGTTAACTGGACGTCGTTATATGCCCGACACCTCAGCCATCGGTATGTATTCATTTACAAAACTATTCTGGGCATCACCCCTTCCTATCTTTCTTGTCTTTTAAGGAAACATGGAAGTCATAATCTCCGTTCAATGCATGTTGTGCAATTATCAGTCCCCAAAGTTCGAACTGGGCAAGAAGGCATTTAGGTTTTCAGCACCCAATGCCTGGAATAGATTACCATCCCAACTTCAAACACCTGTTACATTGAACGAGTTTAAGGCTTTGGTGAAATCTCTGCAGAGCACCTTGTATGTGTGCAACTGTTTTATGTGAGCAAGTCTTGTTAATTTTATCTGTTATTGTTTGTTTTAATGTAACTAAGGCTGCCCTCTTGGCCAGGTCTCCCTTGTAAAAGATATCATTGATCTCAATGGGACAAACCTGGTTAAATAAAGGCTAAAAAAAGGCATCATAAGGTAAGGGGTATTTACTTAAGTATCAATAGGAGACAAAACCAGATTGAATCCTCTGCTGTGAGCTTATAGGAGTGTAGACGTTGTTGTTGTGGTGGATACAGCGACAGACGTGCATCCCTAAATAGCATGCTGCTTGCATGGATACGAGCCTATATATATATATATATATATATATATATATATTGGTGGAAATGGTTGTTATTTATGAGATGATCTCTGCAGAGGTCGGGTTCAGCTGTCCGTTTCTACTTCTGAAATAGAGCAATAGATTCAGAATGAGCAGTCACTAAATTACCAAATTAAAGGAATGTTCATTTCTCTGAATCACCCACAGATGTTCCATCCTGCCCCCCAGAAGAACTGGCTTTAATGACCTTATTTCAGAATGGAGAGTAATTCCAACAAACTGCCATGGGTGGAGCAGAAACCGTTATGGAGCCACTGAGTTTATTTCCCATGAGTCTATTACTGTTGAAGTAGCCATAGATATATTAAGCCTTGAAGCAGGAAAAGCACCATGTGATGCACGATGGGTTTTTTTTTGGAGTAGCTGTTAGCGGCCCAGAATAGTATAAAATTTAAATTGTATTATTTTTCAGCACAGTTGAATCTCTGTGGATCCCTAATGACATGAATTCCACAGTTTCTGTCCAACCTATTTGGTCTGCTGTAATTTCTGCTGAGATTCCTCGGCACACATCTACTAATGGCTGCAGCATGAACATCTAATCAGATGTACCGCCACAGTCTCGCTCATTTTATTTGAGAATGGACGGCAAGTGTTGCTCAAACCTTTCGCCCAGACCCTCGTTTGATAAGCCCACATGAGAAAACGGAGGCGGCATCGCTTGTTGTTAAAATGGACTCTTCATTAGGACACAGAATGGGTTTGGGGTCAGAGCAGCAGCACAGATGTTCAAATCTCAAACAATGGAGCTGCTGGCTCCGCTCCAGGACATTGTTTACTGATGTGAGTCTAGGTGTGTGTGTAACTGTGTGTGTGTGTGTTTGATATCTGATACAATAAGAATATTGCTGCAAAATTTAAGAAATGATCATGGGAGGTAATACATTTTAACAAATCAGATTCAGATTACAGCAGCAAGGTATTACATTGTATTTATTAAGTGAGTGTTTATGCTAAGCTAAAGCATAACATCACACCTAGCATTTAGTTAGCATTCACCTGCGCAACATAACAAGATAAAATGCCACATTTGGTCAATATTACACCTGCCTGATATGACACACGGTGATGTTTCTGGCTACAGAGCCTAACAACAAAAAGGTAAAAAATAAAAAAAAAGGTGGGGGTGGGACTGTGGACGGCCATGCAACGTCTGTGGTCCCCTGACACCGCAAGCTGTTTTGTTTTCCCTAGTTGCTAACTTTCATTTTCATCTTTAACTTTTGCTTGTAATCTTGGCTGATCTGTGCATAACAAATGACTGGCCAAGGCACTAAAACAGGTTAGGAGGTTAAATAAAGACCATTCTAAAATTACATTTTACAAAGAAAACTGCTCCTGTTGTGTGGTAGTCATTTATGAGCAGAGAAATATGCTCATGTTCCATTTTAAAGCACTCAAACATCAAGCTTGTGTTGCGACTTCCTGGTGACGAGCTGAGTGTCTATCTTAAAAACTGGTAGATGCCTTTAAACTAATCTATATCTATATCTATCCAAAAGGTGATTCTCATACATGAAAAACAAGTGGTAGCCTATTGATTATCTCACCATGGACAACAAGGTGCATACATTTTCTTTATCAAGTTTAAATTTCAGTTTTCATAGTGGCTTAATTCCGTCTTGTCCATGTTAAAGAACTGGGCAATTGTTCATCTGGGAAAATATTAATTAAACATTCGGCCTTTCACACATTATCTGCTGCTTCTTTTGTTGTTGTTGTTTTGTTATCATAAATAAATATCAGCATGAACCACAAAATAGCCTTTTGTGCTACAGTAATACATTCTGCTGGCTGTGGCTGTTATCAAATGTCAAAAATCCATGTCCTGCACCGTACGACCATGATATTGTAAGTGTAATAGCAGGGCAGTGTTTGGGATTTCTTTGTTCTATCTCGCCCTGACGTCCTATTTGGTGGATTTTATGCTCTGTGAGGGAGCTGAGAGTAAAGGAAGAAAAACACTCCAGTCCAAAATGTTCCCTTTCCCTCCTGCAGATTTATTGCGGTTCCCTGATAGGAAAACAAATGAGGATATGATGTGAATGTGGCACTGGGACATTAAGTGGTCAGAGGTTGTAAATCAGACGCTGATTAAATCTGTCTGGGCCGGAGTTGTCCATTTGCCTTGAGTGCAAAACTGACCTGATTTGGGTGATTTTCCTGACAGGTCTGTATATCACTGCTGGTGTAACTGCACAATGGTACAGTTTCTGCCATTAAAGATATCCGTGCCTATTATACTTGAGAAGTGCCTCAGTAGCACTCACAGGACTTGGTGAACATATCCTCACTGTAAATGCATCATATCTATGGAGGAGGCTGCTGCTGCTGACATGTTAGCACAGGCATTAAAACACATTCAGTTTTCCTCCTGCTGAGTTTTCTGTTTCTGTGAAAACACAAATTTAAATAAAAGAAACTGCAGATGCTTTGTTCTTTTCTGTCTTTGCAGCGTTTCATCGGGAGAGTGCTTTTTTTTTCTTCCTTTTTGAGAAGTCAGACCTGTCAAGGCCAGTTTAAAACTCAATACATGTCCCCTATTTTCTCTCTGCTGTGAGTTCTGGGAGGTAGAAGGTCATCGTGCTGCAGTAGCTCAAGTCACTGCTTGATCAAGTAGATGTGGACATTCAGAAGGTTGAAACAAGGCAACTGGACTTTTCTGGACTGGAGTTTTCTTGAAGATGTGGACACAAAAATAAATAAAAACATTTAGGCTTTAATTAAGATGCCAGAGTATAAACTGTCATCTTTAGGCTTTGTTTCTTTTTGTTGACAAAGTAATACAATATATTGCCAAAAGTATTTTGGAGATTTCGATATACATCATGTTTCTTTCATCCTCACCAGAAACATTAATGTGGTCAATATTTCAGTCCTTAATATCAGAACATGTTTTTCAGCCACATCTCTACATGTTCATGGGGGCGTTGACTTATTCTGATGGTCCCTGAAAATGGCAACTGTACAACTGGAGTGGTTTTCCCTGTAAAATGTGTTTAATGTTATGAATTAGTGTGTTTTGAGGTGAACCCTCCAACCAAGTCCCTGTTTCTGGGTGAAACTTGTGCAGCTGTATTGGTCCTATGATTGGATGGCGATACGATTTATATGTTTTGTTATCGTCAACTACAAAGTGTCACTTTTGGGCAAGTACGTAACCATATATTGTATGACAGACGTGCAAATGTGTTTTTAGTGAGTATGCAAAACATGCAGGGTGCAGGGTTCCTCAACAGGTCGCTTGAGGCTGGCTCCAAACTCCAAGTGAATGTTAAAATGTTGAATTAAACATGTTTCGAAAAGATAATTGGTACATGGTCTCAGGCACTGCCCAGGTGCCTCCATACCATGCTTGCTAGGTGACGTCATGGGGTGAGTGGCCATTTCTATTTATAGATTTTAGACGAAGGAGCTGTAAGGTGTGATACCTCATGAGACCTGTCCTATGTAGTTCTTGATGGCAGTTAAAAAAATAACTAAATATTGTGGTATTATTTTTACACAGGTGGCTTGAAGTCTTCCTCCTTCCTGTCTGGCTATCATTCAAACTGCAATCCACAAATGATACTTCTCACTAAGGACTCTTCTCATAATATGGCTCTCCATATTAAGCATCCTTTGCTCAAGAAGGAAACTGTTCATGCTAAAATGGAAGCCCTCGCACACAAAAACTGGCCCTGAAGGGACAGTCTGTGTATAACCCCATGTAATATGATAGAGTGTATATAGCTCTGGACAAAGCGCCCATGTCAGGCTTCTCAGGAGCTGTTTATTTAGTCTCTGTTGGATGTTCCAAGCATCACCATGTTGGCACAAAACAGACAAAGAAGTGGAGTCACAAGTAGTCATGCCCATAATTATGCAACTTTTCAAGTCAATAGAATTAAAAAGAGTGATTAATATAAAGAAAATTCACCTCTTGTACTGTTGGCATATATAAAGGGAACTTATCAATAAAGACCTAAACCACTTTGCACCAGGCTGTAACATGGGTGGTCAATGGGGATTGCACATGGGCTTCATTTTTGAGCCCCGGAGGCTGCAGCTTTTGTACTCATTATAACTGCAATTAGAGTTGATGTTTGTTTATTGAAGGTAGAACCTTTGTTATATTTTGTATACCATAAAATCAGATGCTTTTACAGTAAGCACCACACATTAAACTGCAGCCGACTCTATGGGAAATATAAATCTGTTCACTAATGCTTTTATATGCATTTTTTTCAGTCACTATAATGTACATCTACATCAACTGGAAACATGTGCACCAATTTCTGCCACATCTTAAAACGTCTCTCCAGACTTTTCAGAACAGTTTGTCATTGGAGCTGTAACGTGTTGCTGCAGCTGAAGCGTATGTGTGTTCCTAATAACTGCTGAAAGGCTGTTGTGTTAGAGGGCAGCTCTGTGAGTCCACTCACCGTACAGCAGCTCGTTTATTATTCACAGCAGCATTTAGAATCACACTGTAGCGTGCATTCACTAGCAAAATATGGGGCTTGACCTTGTTTTTCATACTATTCGCATTGCTACACATATTCATGTGTTGTGCAGTTATTCTTGTCAAGTGCAGCCACCATTATAATGCGTGGACGTTCAGGTAGACAGGACCTACTATAATTAGACCGATTTGCATGCATTCAGTGTATTTTGTGCTGTTAGTTGTTAGATTTAAGATGCAAATTGAATCCCACAAAGCCTTAAGAGTCACCTAACGAAGCTCTTAATGCAAGCTCTGATTGCATTTCAGTTGTCATAAAAAGTGATTTGAGAGCTCCTCTGTCTGCATTAAATCTCCATAATGAAGCAAGGCAAAAATGCCACGGCTATTAGCACATGGATTACAATTTTTAATATGTTGAAGCTCATTATCTTAGGCTCATGTGCAGAAGGGAGGAGTAACGGCTGTATTTCTTTTAATATTGGACTCAACATCTGTTGTTTACTACAAATGAGATGGTACAATAACACCTTCAGTGTCAGTCCTTACTGTAGTGTTAACTTGGGCAGTGTTCTCTTTAAAGCTGAATCTCCCCTACTACATGTAAGTAAGTGAGTAGATACTGGATACTCGAATAGACTGAATAATTTAATGAAAGAAAATTCTCAGATTACAACATAAACCCTCTCATTCATCACATGTGTACCACTTACCATCTGTAAAGGACATAACAAACTGCTCTATTAAGAAACAAACTGACCGGTTAGGCCGTGTATGTTGGAGTCTGCTGGCTAACCCAAAGCAGCAGAGATAGAGTGGGTGGATGATGCCTACAGGCAGGCAGATAATGACCACTGCCTCATAAATATGCATAACCCTGAGCCTTAATATAATTAAAATGGATGAATTAACTTGACAAAAATACCCTGTGTTTGTTTTTGCAGTAAAGTTGAACATTTTAACATGAAAGTCTGTGATTGACTTAACCCTTATGCACTGTTCGGCACACTTTTGTCCTCTGAGAGTAATTTGAGAGACTCTGTGGTTGTGTGCAAATGGCTCTTTTTCTCTCTAACATACACACACAGAGTGTAGACACACAATTATGTGCTAAAATACTCCCTATAACTCCATATACAAGCCAGAAACTACACTTCATAAGCACAGGCCCGCAGGTAAAGGGTTAATAGGGTCATTAAGTCTGTAAAAATCACAGATTTTACCTCCTACCAACAATCAAGAATGCATGATTATGTAGTGCCATGGCTGTGCAGTCAAAAATGTGGTTATGATGGAAGTCTATGGGACAAAAAACACGGGAGAAAAAATGAAAATCCAGTGCTGTGCAAAAACTAATAATGCAATAAAGTCAATGTTGTTACTGATGTTTGACATGACCAAGACTGTAATAAAGGTTAAAAAAAATCCAGTCCACATTCACCTTTTCTATTAAAAATTAGCCATTTTGTGTTTTTTTTTCCATTTATCAGCACCGTCCCTTATGAAATTGGTGATTAAAGGGTTAAAATCCTGGGGGGAAATGATTTTTTTACTACTTTTGATCAGAACTGAAGTTAATTAAAAGGTCTATGCAAAAAAAAAAATGAAAAAAATATTTTTCTGATATATTTTTAAAACTGTTAAAGTTAGAGGACGTTTTTGTCCCGAACAACACAAAAGGGAAGTGTTTGCGAACGTTGCACAAGGGTTAAACTTGATGACAGCCTCACATGGTCACTTGCCGAAAAACTAAAGTACTAAATCTTCCACATTTATATGTGAACTGATAGACACTCAAACTTGTTTTGTCTAGAACTATATTTTATAAAAAGTATACCAGAGTTAATTTTTGAAAAATGTATTTGTACCCAAGAAAAGCAACTGGAGATGTGTTCATGCCTGAAGTAAGAATCCAAAGATGAAGCTGAACCCCAGCTGTCCCCGAGAATCTTTCTTACATTTTCCATTTAAACTTTTCTTCTTCGTCCTCATCCTCCCCATGCAGCAGCTGCAAATATCTAGCAGTAACAACAGCTGACCTTGGGGGTGCTGCCTCTTGACAGAAGCTCTGTGTTTGTCTCTGTTATTCTATAAATACGAGATAAGGGCCATGGCAGATCCCATGTGTAGCTGTGTGTGTTAATTGAGACTTCGCATTTGTGACCCCAGTGTACGCCCAAGCCCTCCATGCCATCGCCCATCACTCATGCTGGGTAATTGGTAGCAGTGCAGCAGCGAAGAGTGAACCTCTGCAAAAAACCGGAGGAGCTGTGAGTGACAGGAGATGGCTGAAGAGCCTCTTGTGGACAAAGAACGTGTTGCTTCTTGGAGGAAAGAAGACTACAAGAGGATGCAGGTGCTGCTTTTTTGTTTATGTAAACACACAAAGCTGCACTGGGCAACGATCACAAAGTGTGAAGGAAAAAAGAAAAGAATAAGCCATCGTTATTTAACAACATAAACTCTCCCTGTTCACCAACATGAATGTGCCCTCTTCTGTTTAATGGCTTTTCTACCAGAAGGAGAACAAACACTTTAAACACAAAGTGCAATTAAAGAAAAGTGATTTATTCTTTTCATACCTTTCTATACAGGAGATGCTGCTGAGAGGGGTGAAAAACGGAAACACTTTCATCATCATGTGCTGTGCTAACACACACACACACACACCAGTGGCGGAGGAAGTACTGAAGCTTGGTACTTAAGTAAAAGTACAAATACCCAGCAAAAAATATACTTAAGTAAAAGTAGAAGTGCTACATCAAAAATCCTACTTAAGTAAAACTCTTAAGTACTTACTTTTAAATGTACTTAAAGTATTAAAAGTAAAAGTACTCATGCACTGAATATATATTAATCCCATTGCAAAGGATCTGAACAGGTTAAAATAATCAAAGAAATCATCTTAAATGAAAATGGACCATGTGTAGTTAATGTACATGTTCAGTCCAGAAGCAGCTGTGGACAGGTCAGTGTGTCATGAGGCAGGCTGTGGGCATCAAGTGAACAGAGAGGCTGCTGATAACAAACAGGCATTCAGCATGTTTACTGTGTCAGTGTTCCTGCTGTAGATTCATGTTATGATTCATGTTAATCAGACATTAATGGATGGACCTGTGTTAGCAGACAGCAGCTAACTAGTTAGCTCACTGAGCCAGAGCACCGGCATCATGACTGAGGCTCATTATAGAAACACAGCTGGGAGCGTGACACCACCTCCATGCAGAGTCTGACCTCACATCAGTCCAGCACAGTGTTCATCACATGTAACAAGGAACTACAGACACTGTAGAAATGTAGTGGAGTAGGAAGTACAGGTAACAGCTGCAACATGTAATGGAGTAAAAGTATAAAGTATGCACTATTATTTTTACTTAAGTAAAGTGTAAATATATAAAAATCTACTTAAGTACAGTAACGAAGTACAAATACTTAGTTACATTCCACCACTGACATACTGACATACTTGTGTACTGAAAGAGTAGAAAGCAGAGCAAAGAACAATAAAAGTACCAATTTGATATCAACTGATGTAGCACAATCATAAACAGTGAGGACAGATCACTTCTCTGGGTGCACCGACCACTAAAATCACCACAGAGATCCTTCTAGCAATCCCTTGTAGAGACTGCTGCAGTCCAAGTTATTATCAATGGAGCACACACTGAGGAGCAAGATGAAGACAACAAGCCAGTGCCTGAGTTTATTTTTTCAGCCGCATTGACAGCCAGCCTTACGCTACACTTATGACAAGCCCCCCTTCCCCCGGGGCCACCAGCATCAGGTGACCTTCAGGATGGGAAGCCTGGTCCCGGAGGCAGGCAGAGATCACGTATCTCTCTTCTGTGTCTGAAATAATGTAAAGCTTCAGGAGATATGTGGTTAACTTACATTGCAGTGCCGGGTTTCTGAATGCTGCAGTGTTATCTTGTCACCTCACATTTCTATAGGCACCACCTCTCATGGTGAGGACATTCTTTACTCCCAGTTCAGGAGTTCGAGGTTAAGGATAGGTTTATCATATCACATGAGACTGGCAGATACGTGCACAGAGGTTGTTTTCTGGTGATGACAAGCTGAGTTGTAGCTTTAGGCAACAGAGAGACTGATTTGAAGCACAATAAAAGTCTTAAAACAGTGTTTAAACTACACAAGTAAATTATTAATAATTGTGTTTCTACAAAATTGCTTTGAAAAAATACTGAATAAATTAAACAGTATGTATGCACGAGGGTGTGTACATGTCTCACTCTCACACACAGTATGAGCCGAGCATTCAAACTTTTGTAAATTAAATTTGAAAAATTAAAATGTTTCTGCCATCATAATCGACCTGCTCCACACTCGCATGCATCCAATATCCATCAATCAATAGTTAATATCTTCCTGCAGTCCTCCACTTTTACTTTTGAGTACGAGGACTTTTGCATTCAATTAGCATGACCCTGCTGTGGCTATGTTCAGTTTCCATCCATCCTGAATGCCATTTCCACCCATGGAAGAGGTGACACAATGAACAGCCCCAGGTATTTTTTCAGCCCTCCTGAATATGTGTTAGATAGGAGGAGGGTGTGTGTGTGTGTGTAGGGGGAGATGGGGGTGCAATATCCCCAGGGGAGGGCAGCACAAATCCAAGGGAACAAAAACGCATCCATATTTGGCAGGGCTTTTGTCTCCCCTGACAGCTGAGTGTACAGAGGGGGGCCCACAATAATGAATTGGATTAAATGTGAGAGTAAGAAAGCATTGCTCCTCAAAGGCCAGGATAGAGAGAGAGAGGGGGGAGAGGTGTGTGTGTGTGTGTTAGGGGTGAAGGGATGTATGCTAATGTGTGTACAGTTACAACAATGAAGTGGATCAAAGATGCATTAATAAAAAGTTGGCTCACTGCAAGAGATTAGTCATAAAAAAAATCCTGTTTTCATGCTTGTTAAACAAGCTCCCTGTCAGAGCTTACCTATATAGACACATACAAAAAGGGCAGAAATCTTCTCCGTAATGAGTAAAGATGAGCATGCCACTGCAGTAAATCACATATTTATGAAGTGTGTAAATCACTGATCTCACACACACGTAGCTCTGTAAGCTGATTAAAACACCTGATACAGGAGAATGTAGTGGAAAGCTAATTTAATCAGCCATCTTGCTCATTCTATATTCCATTACTCCACACTCTTCCAACATGACCTTAAACCTCAGCGGATTCCTTTTATTGCTGCACTTTAATGTATAAATCTCCTGAAGAGAGAACAGGCAGTCATTTTGATTTGCATTTTATTGCACTTTAGATTGTGCTGGGATAATGATGAGATGTGGGGGCAGCGTTAATGCTGTTAATGTTGACCACCGCTGTGCAGCCCTCTTTGTCTTCGCGGTGCAGTCCTATAGTAGATATGCTGCTTGTAATTACTTTCAGATATATCCATAAGCTTGGTTAAAAAAAAAAGACGAGGCACAGTGACCTCGCTGTGCGCTGCTGACAAGGAGCGAAGGCAAAGATATGAATAACAACTTTCTGTGTGAGTGTACACTAAAGTGACACCGCTGCAGGTGATACTGACACTGTACATCATCTGCGCTGCTGTAATATTTGGAAATCGGTGGTTAATGTGCAGAGCAGAGGAGTTTATTTTCAGAATGATGGTTGAATTTCTGTCATCAGCTTTGTGGGGTTTCTTTTTAATAATAGCCTGGTGTGATGAATGCTGCGTCATTGTTGGATGATGGGATGTTGTATCAGTTGTTCTGATCAGTTGGAGTTTGAGCAGCATTTATTTTAATATTACCACAGAGATATTAATTAACTATCATATCATACGTCTTATTTGGGATGGACTGATGGATGAAGGGATGGACATAGGATTTGATAGATTACAGGTGAATGAATAAATGAATTTGTCAGGGTTCTTGGGAGGACACAGATGCAGAGGCATAGAGAGGGTTAAAGTCAATAACAAGGTCCTTTATCACAGGCCGAGAGAACAAGGTAATCCAGAAACTAAAAAAAACAAACATCACCCTTGGCTTGGCAAAGGTAAGATACAAATTAACAACTAAAAATCACACCGGCGTGGCAAAACTAGATCCAGGCAAAACAGGCATATGGCATAAAAAGGCAGGAACAAAAACATGGCATGAACAACTACCTGGAGCACCCGGAGGTCAGGCAGAAGTACATGGCATGGTAGGCAAGGAACAAGGCATGGCATGGACGAGACATAGACAGGAACAAACCCTTCACCGGACGAGACGAACTAGCAACAACAGAGAACAAAAAGGTGAAATCACTCCCTAGGGGCCCTATATAGTGCCTTCGCCATTTTGTAGTGCTGTCCGAAATTTTTGTGAGAAATTATAGACCCCATATGGGGCCCTCAATGTATCCCACAATGCATCTTGAAAAGTAGGTTCCATCCGATGGTCACTACTTTTAGCGATATGTACCGTCATGCATTGACTTATAAATATAATGATCTTTTAAAGAATGTATCATGACCGGTTGGTACTGTTATTTATGTTTTGCTATAAAATGTTTATCGGGCTAAAACGTCACAAATTATAACTGCTATCAACGTAGTTTGTTTAGCCGGCAGAGATTGGCTCGTTTAAATTGCGACAGCAATGACGTCATTAACGGCGACAGAAAATAAGGGAGGTAGTGTCCGAAATGTCTGAAAATGCTTCCACAATGAGTTCATTATATGGTGCCCTACATTGAACTCCCCATATGGGGAGTAGGGAGTGAGTGAGTGATTTCGAACACAGCCACAGACTATATACAAAGGGGGTAGGGAAGACAAGGAGACACAGGTGAGCACAATCAGGACAGGGCAGGCAATCACACAAGGTGGGAAAACACAAGGAATCAAACTCACAGCAACTCAAGGGGAAACACAAATACAGAACCTTCAATATAAAACAGCACAAGGCGAGAACAACAAGATAAGAATTAAACAAAAACCTAAAGAGACTAAACACCAGTACAAGGACTACAGGAAGACATTTACTAAACACAGATTAAACTAAAAACCCAAACCAAGGAGAACAAAACCAGAAATAAACACCAGGTCATGACAGAATTGATGGTTGGATGGATTGACGGTTGGATGGATTGATGGTTGGATGGATGGATGGTTGAATGGATTGACGGTTGGATGGATGGATGGATTGACGGTTGGATGGATTGATGGTTGGATGGATTGATGGTAGGATGGATTGATGGTTGGATGGATGGATGGTTGAATGGATTGACGGTTGGATGGATTTGATGGTTGGATGGATGGATGGATTGACGGTTGGATGGATTGATGGTTGGATGGATTGATAGTTGAACTCATAGATGGATGAATGGAGGGTAAGAATTGTGAATGGAAAATGGATAGATGGTGTATATGTGGGTGCATGTGTGAGACCAGCCTCACTGCACACTCACATGTTTATATGGATACAAATTAAGAACGTGTGATCGAGTACCCACGTCCTTCAAGAATGTGTTTCCTGTGTGTGTGCCTGGTGATTGAACAAACACTCACCTCACAATCAAATAACAATAAAACTTTGACCAGGCCAAATTACCGCTTGTTGTTTCTCGTGAATCACCTGATTGTGTGGAGTGTTTTTCATAATGTCCAAGAATGAATGGCAGCAAACAGCCTCTTGTAACAGAGGGGAGGGAACAACTGCTGTGTTGCAGCGTAAGTGATTGGCAGTGACGCACAAAAACACTTGTGCTATACTTTTTAATGCTGCCCATCACTGTGGGTCAAATGTTCCATATTATATATTATACAGTCTGATTCTCAGTCACTGAAAAGCTGGCAGCTGTTCTTCAGATTAACAGATAAATATTTCATCTATTTGGTCACAGTACAAGGACAAGCTGCAGGTCTGACTGTTGACGATGAATGAGTCACATCACGCTTACTGTATCCACAGACATGATGATGGATCTCTGTCATTCACAACCTCGGCCGTTCAGCCGGCTGGCTGTTCAGCATTTCTTTGCGCTCTGTTTACTTGTTGTTCCGTTTTTTTTCAGTTTCTTCTGACTGCTGAGCTCTTAAAAACACTCCAGAGCCACTTTGACAACTGTGTTACCATGACAACCAGCACTATGACTGCCGCATAAATGCATATTAAACAGAGTTTAAGCGAGCCTTTGTTCTACTACCTACTTTCATTTAACACTGAAAATGTGAAGTGTGTGTGAACATACACAGAAACGGGAATATTTCTCTGCACAACCATTGAGGCTTCAGTGCAAAACACCTGTTCACAGTATCTGTTTGTGACCAGAAATTATGCACTCCAGGCCTCCCTCGACACGGTTAAACTACACTGGAATGGCATGATATCGCCCTCAGGCTGTGGCGCACTTGAGAGCCCCTGAAGGGAGCTCCTGTCCTCTGTGAATTTTAAAGGTCATGGCAGTTTCACTCTCTCCCTGTCTCTCCTCCTCCTCCTCCTCTTCCTCTGTATTTCTCTTGTGACTGAGAAAAGAACATGAGCTGATGGCCTACTGAGAATATTGTGTTCTATCTCTGGGCCCCTATAGCGCATTTCCAAAGCTGCCCTTGGAAATGTGCTGAAAGGCAGCTCACAGCATGGCAAAACACACAACACGCTCGTTGTTGATGCCCTTGGTGCCTCTCAATATGCAGACCATAGATAATGGCATTCATGCACTGTTGATACTGACTTCCTTGCCCATCTTTTGAACGGGTACACTGTCTGATACTGCGCTTTGTGCTATGCTGTCTTGGTAAACAATGAGAGCTGCATTGACGACGAAGACAACATGGATCATATCTCGGCACTTGCAACCCCAGGGAGGATAAGCCTCTGCCTGTCTTAAGCAATATCATCATGTATTCTTGAACACAGGACACAGCTCGAATAGACTGAAGTCGTCTTACCACAGATAACAAGCAGCACTCAACCCCCCCCCCCCCCTCGCTGTATCTCACCAGAGAAAACAAGATATCTTCCCAGGTTGTTGACAGTCAGGTGAACTGATTATTTACAGCGAGCTAGCCAAACAGATGGTGTCACGTTTGGGAAACAGTGTTGCACTGTGGAGAAATCTGCTTCCTGGCTTTGTTTATTTTCATTTAACTGGATCAAATAAGCAGTGAGCAGAACAAGCAGGGAGTGAAAATGGAGGTTCAGATGGTTTAATCCACTGGGAAATACTGGTGATGGGATCTGTGCTGATTCGTGGGTAAATTGTTTCAAACCAGTTAAGTCGATTGTGCTGCCACAGATTTGTTCCCCCTTTGTACGGAATTACACCTTTATATTTATATTACTACAGAACACATACACATGACTGAGTATAAAACTCCTTATGCAGTGTGAATAATATTTTAGATTAAAAAAATGAGGGTGTTAGGAAATACACCAACTCGTTTTCTTATCTAGGGTTAGGTGAGAAGATTGAAACCATGTCTTAACTCAAAGAGGCTTAGAGCATAAGAACTGGGTTAGCTAGCACATTTTAACACAGTAGCACGTTGAAGAATCAGAATTCCTTTATTTATCCCTGAGGGGAAATTCTTTTAACAGCAACACATGTCAGGTATTTCACTTTTATGACTCACAGATTCTGCTTTTTGTTATTTATTTAATTTATAATCAATTCTGCATTAACCAATTGACATACTAGCAAAGAAAAAAAACCTTTGTTGAATCTTCTAACACATATTTGTAAGGTTTAAAAAGATGGCCTTGCATTTCTGTGGCAAAGATATTTACACATATTTATTCCAATATTTTATCTTTTCTGTATGAGCAGAGGAATGTGATTATGAGTTTAAAGGATAAAAGGTTATCCTGAAGTATCAACTAAAAAGAACTTTATGTCCTTGTAAAGGATCACGCATTATTACGAGTCACTGCAGATTGTTATTGCCCTCATGATGTGTTCAATAATAGTATGAGCAGTGCTTTAAATTCATCCCATTGTTTATTCTGGCAGGAGAGCACAGGAACAGTCACAGCAACGGCAGCAGCAGCAGCAGCCTGGAGGAATGGCTCCACTGGGAGGGAGGGATAAACACACACATGCATACACATGACTGTTCGAACACTTTGATGGCACTTGTTGGAAGGGAAAGAAAGTCTGCTATAGCAGCACTATTGGCGAGATTTATGAAAGACTAATCTCTTTAAATATTAAAGAGGTGATGCAGAGACAAGAAACTGCAGATTCAATGTATATAAACCACGACTGTGTAGGAGGAGGATACTGCTCTTTGTGCAGCATGAAAACCAACAAACACTGTGTAAAATCATCCATCCATCCATCCATCCATCCATCCATCCATCCATCCACCCATCCATCCATCCATTTGCATCAAATATGCAAAATAGGTAGATCATGATGTCATGTGATTGTACTAACGCAGCTGGTTGTTAAAATCCTTAACTCGGTCTTTCCTCATGAGGCCCCTGAGTGAATCCTGCCACCTTTCTGTCTCGCTCTGTGATCTTTGCTCACACTGAGCAGCTCCCTGTGTGAATCTGTGCATCTCCGTGAAGGTGATTCTGCTAAAAAAAAATAAAAAATATTCCATTAAATAAAGTGCAATAAGCGCAGTTACACTCAAATGAATCCAAGGCCACACAATGAATTTACAGCTCATTTATCCTACATATACTCTACCAGAATAAATCATGCTGGGCTACAGGGGTAAGCAGGTTCACATTTAAAGATTCATGCTAACTGACACTGGCTAAATAGCTGCTGTCTAAATCTGGAGCTCCATGGCTGATTGTTGACTGCAGTTTCATTTAAATATTTATCATATGCATATTGGACCCCTAAGGGCAGCATTTGAAATTACAACAGTCAGTCTGTTAATTGCCAAAAATGCCACACAAGCTTTGGGATGTAGATGTTCCGTTTTATTATTAATGAGCCAGAGAGTGCAGTTTGACATTTATGTTGGGCCTCCGGATGCAAATGAGCCTCAGTAAGAGAGTCCAAAAAAAATGAAAGCACATGCACTGATAATCTGATTTGTGCTAAAAGGGGCATGCTGGGTTTCTGGAAGTGTGGATCTTTTGTTCAGTTTTTAGTCATTTATAATGCATGTTCTCAAGGACTGCACAAAAAACAGCGTCCCCTCTCACAAGGTTGTTTCTTTGTGTTATAAAAATAACCGCTGTAAAGTAAAAGGGACTTTTTTCCCCCTCCCTCAAAATTCATCCTGCTGTTCCTAGAAAGGCATCATCTTCACAAAAGTCTGCAAGAACTGTGCTGGAGGTGTAGCACGAACAATTTAATCTGCACAATCAAGCACATTTCTGACACAGTTATGAGTCCAAGGTGTTTGGAACAGACCACTTATCTTGAGTTTCCAACCCAGATTCAGACATCAATAGGCATCCTAATCCATTCAGACTCAAACCTGCGTGCAGGTAATGTCCAAAATGATGAAATATAGCACTGACACAGGACTTATGAGGTCATTTCTAATGCAGCTGCTAATGGCCTTCCCATATGTTAAATTCCATCAAGCTAGGCTAAATGGGGGGAATCCAGCCCCGTCTATAAACATCTGCCATTAGAGTTTAGGCTGCAGAGGGTGGGATTAAAGTGTCGCAGGGTTCCTGACAAGATAACTTGTAAAAGCTTGGTTGAGGGTCAAAGGTAGCAGATATCAGATGGGGTGCATTCCCAGAGTCCTGTAAAGATAGATAAATCACACAGAAAGCCTCTGCTGCCCATTTGTATCTGTCCGTCTCGCTGCCTTTTATTTTTTTTTTACTTTCCTTTTGCAGCCTGAGAGATTCACACAGATAAATCCTGCACTGTAACTCCCTGAACTTTACAGCTTACTGAGGGGAGGAAATGAGGACAGGGGAGCTGCTGATGCAGTGACATTGATAAAGCACTCCTCCAAGGCCTTAGACCACTACAATTTAGGAGAGATTGATTATCCAATTAACATTTGGCACGGTGGGGAACTTCACATGTTTGGAGCAGCACTAACAAGATGCAACTGTCCGGTCACGCTATCGCTACGCATTATAGGCAATTTCATGTCAGCTGGATAAATCAGCCATTTTCATAGAGAGAGCCCAGGAATCCGATAAACCAATCCGTAACAGCATCAGGAGCATTATTTCGTTTTGCACACTGTAGCTGCTATAAAGCTTTTGTGTAAAGAATTCAGTGCTGCTTAAATAATTTCCATTCTTAATTCAATTTCTCTTCTGAACACAACCCTGCAACGCGAGGGAGTCCTCACTGTCGGTTTTCTTCCACAAAAGGACGAGTTTCTATATTTAACAGATGCTCCACTGTACAAAAAGCTGCTGTAGCTGCTCTCTCAGAATCAGAAATACTTTAAATAGATTACATGAGTTGTGTTGACATAATTATAGCTATTAAATGTAGTGTTTTTACACTGTGCGCCTGGAAAAGATCCCAGAAAATGTCTGTAAAACAGTCATTTTTAGTAGGATTTTTCTAATATTTGACCTGGAAGTAGGAAACATGATATACTTTTGATTCATAATGTTATTTAGTCCATGACAACTCATGCAGCTAGCATGCAGCTACCTTATTTTCACATAAGGCAATAAAAACCAGATTTCTGTGTGTTTAAACCTCACTATCTATGTACCAGTTACAGTCAACATGAAATCAGACACTTCAGCTAAAAACGTCAGAGTGTTACAAACACAAAGATACCAAGCTTTTGTATGTGCTCCGTTCAAGTTAAGTCTCTCTTAAGCTTTGAGTATGTCAGGCTGGGAATGTGTCCAAAGAAACTAAGGTGGAATACCCCTTAGAAGGTTTAGAAATAAAGCCCATGCGAAAATGAGAAAAAAAACATTAAAAAAATAAACTGTAACCCCTTGGGGCCACTAGGGGCCAACTCCTAAAGTCAGTCAATCTCCCTAAAATGGACAAGTTTTAAGCTTTATTCTTTATTGATAGGTTCCCTTCTCAAGTAAGAATCAATTAATAACAACATTTTTTGATGCATTATTATGCAGAAATGGTGCTAAATATAGCTCCTGAGTTTCCCTGAGGGACCTTCCCAAAGGGATTACTAAAGTATATTCTATTCTTTTCCATGACCAGTCATTTCTGTATGGTTTACAGGAAGATTGTATTTGAATGAATTGCTTATTCAGAGGTCAAAACTATTAACAAATACACAGAGGCATAGAAAACTAAGGTTTAATTTATTAATTAACATAATGTATTTTTTTGATAAGGCATAATAAATATCAAAACATTCAAACTGTGCAATGTGTAGCCACTTAAGTTCAACTTAAAGGCCGCCAGCAGCCAAAGTCAAATATGGAATCCTGAAGTTCAAACGCATTTATTCCTCTTTCTGTAGGATAAACCGCTCAGTGTAACATATCTCGCTCTTAATTAAAACCAAAGTTGATCATGGTGGTAAAGTTTCACTCAGACTCTGCATAGAAAAGGGCAGTGTCACATTTCCTCGCCAGCTGCAGCCTAGTCTCATGTCCGAATGAAAAAACGAGATTAAGAGAAGTCCTCGTAATGGTCGTAATGTCACGTTTCACAGGTCATTAAGCTAGCAGGATAACCGACGATTAGGAGAGGACCACATTTGATCTCTCCTCCGTGTCTCTTGTCAACACAATGGCAATAAGCCACGCCACGTCAAGTCAGCGACTGAACAACAGGATTTAAAGTCTATTGTGTTCCAGCACGCTTGATGTATGCGAGGGAATTTGCTTCAGATGTTCCTAATGACTCCCTGTGGTGAGTGCATGTGTGCACTTATTGATTTTATGCTTGCCATTCTATGTATTTCTATAAAGGCTTCAATGGGGGCATCTTTTACCGCTCTGACTGTCATATTGATTTGTTCGATACGTACACAAATAGTGTGATGAATGACATTCACACTGGGCAGATGGAAGCTTTAACTTCTGATTTATTCTTTAAGTGGTTTCAGTGAAAACTTGTTCTGCCTTCTGACACATGAAGCTGACATTCACGCTGGTCACAGCCACATGCATGCTCCCACATGTGTAATATTAGGGCTGTAAAACTAATAGAGTGCTGAAGACAAACTCTGTAACATAATCTGATTATTTTTCATTAAGTTCCTTGCTGGCAGATCTCAAAGGATATGGACAGCAGATGGATCAGGGCCGCCTTTCTTACAGTCCCTAACAGATTACAGCTGCTAATATTTTGTATTCAGATTACTATAATCCCCTTTACATAGAATCTGTTACTCCTTAACCATTCACCTCTTTCTCTGGGAGCAATTAAAACAAGCTCTTGAAGCTCCAGTCCAACAGGAAGCATTAGCAGACTTATGACTTCAAAGGCTCGGCTCAAATATACCACAGTGAGTGTTGTGTGTGTGTGTGTCTCAGTTGTGGCTCTTGCACAAAAGACGGACTTCTTCTTTTTTTATTATTTTATTCTCCATAATACATAATGAGGGTTTGGTCTTCTGATCGGATTTTTAATTCTAAAAAGACGACTGAGAGCAACAAAAGCTGAGCACACGGGATTGTGAGCAGTCTGATATCCATGTTATTTGCTCAATAAAACCCCTGCCAGCACATGTGAGTTCTATGTAATGTGGCTCTGCGATGGATTAGAGCAGCAAGTCATGGACTGTGAATTTTCACAAGCCCCATTTTTTCATTGCTAAAACCTCTATTTATTTTCTTTAGTGCACATAAATGATAATTCCATTGTTGTTCTATAGTGCAGAACCACAATTTGCATTAATGCCTTGTATTTGCATGCATGTAAATCCGGTTTGGTAAATGAATGCTTTAAGTCCCACAGCAGAAATGCTTAAAATACTTAGTTTACGGAACAGATGATAAATGTCTGATGTGAGTGCAGTTTGAATAGTTTTCATTTTTATGCCTTTGTATGAATAATTACCACATTTCTGTGCCGTCTTGTCTAAAAGATCACTCTGAATTCAGGAGGTGGAATCAGTCTTGTGCTGCTAAATTTGGCCAAATCAGCACTCGTCTGGATGTTTTTCTGTCCTTGTGCTAAAATAACCTGTGGCTGGGGGAAGGAAAAAAAACTCATTTTTTTGTGTGTAGCTGCAAAGATGTTCCTCCAAATGAGCACAAATGTGCATCCCTTTGTGGTGCTCTACGTTTCATTCATGCCTCCCTGCCACTTGAGACATGCTGCCTCTGATTAGGCTAATTGCCCCCCCACACCCCTCACCTTTTACTTCCCAACATGCCCTCCCCATTCCCAAAATTCAGCTGTGCCTGGATCATCCATTTGTCTTTGCGTAATGAAATCCCAAAGGCTCCCTCGAGCTGTATAGCACCCCATCGCAGGAGCTATTAAAGACAGAGGTGGCTGTTGCACTCTTATCACCAGCCCTCGTTAATCCCAGACCTCTCTCACTCTGCAGCCCAGTTGCCACTAATGTAATAACTCTAAATCAACGAGATGAGCGGAGGGATTTCACTTTGGAGGGATGCGGTGGGAGAAGAAAAACTGTAAACAAACATAACGTTTCATGCATTTGGTAATTTGATGCTATTACTATTCTCGGGTACTTAGGCACTTCCAAATGAATAGCACTTGGAGCTCCAGATGAGTGGTGTAGCCTGCACAAACACAATTTATGTGTTCACTAAGCTCTGTGGCTCTTAGAAAAGAAAATGTTTGCCGTTTTATCCTGTACAGGAACAAAAGACCTGCCGTGTTAAACCTTCAATAATGGATTTCTTGGAAGATGTGAACAGTACGTTCTTCAGTTGATTTAAGAAACAAGCCTAATCTCACAGACACACTGTAAAACACAAAAAATACATGAATGCTTCCTGACTTTGGCAACCTCAAAAATGAAGATTTTTGTGGTTATTGTGTGTATTTTAACTCACAGACCTTCCTAAACCTAAACAAACACTGACTCAAACTGACAGAAGAATGCTGGTAAGCAGACTACATGGGCTCAAAAAGGTAATATAAATATACAAGGTGGTGTACAGACTGACAGTGGTGTGAAAGTGGAGTAGGTGGAGCAGTCCACAGGGAGGGTTTATTTCCATTACCGGACCGTAACTTTGTCGCTTTCAGCTTCAGTTTTATTCATGAAATATTCAAAGACCAAGGAATGCATCATGGGGCCTCATATTATAAATGAATGTTTAAAAAAGAAAGAAGCTTCATACCATTTTCATGGTTGCCATGGTGATGAGCCTCACCTCTATGGGGGAGATTATACATGCACTTATTATCATGAATGTAGGCGGATGCAACACATCCTCATAAAACAAATAAACAACACATTCAGTCCTACATCCCCCAGATGTGACACATGGTTTATACTGGATGGCAAGAACAGAACAGAACATATGGCTGGATGGTGGAGGAGGTAGGACTGGTGGTGTGAAAGGCTCAATCCCACAATGCACTCGGCAGAAATTGTTTCAATTCTGGTTGAAGTTAGGTATTAAAAACCACTGGTTACGATTAAGCATTAAGATGTGGTTAGGTTTACTAACTAACTATTGATAACTGTTACCACAAATCACAACATTTAATTCAACTTCTACAGGTATATACAAGCGTACCTTTAATAAAACCTTACCGTTGTTAGGAGACAACAGAGGCGGTGCTGGCCATGCAAGCAGAACGATGCATCTGGTTCCTCAGTGCAGCTGTGTGTCTGCAAACAACATGCAAGATAAATTAAATATATATACAATAAAACAGAACAATAGAGCTTCCTTAAATTGTTAAGTGACTTTTTAATCAGGACAGGAACACATATGTGCATTGTTAAACAAGGGTCTTGAATAAAGACCACACAGCACGCCAACCAAGGGAAAGATTAGACTATTCTCATATATCACTCAGCTGCACAACACACTTAGAGGAAAAGTACAGCTACCTGTATTTAAGGTACTTCTTCACAAAAGAAAGACAGATGAGCCAAATGAAACTCTAAATAACATCACATTCTGTGCAGGTATTCAAGTTTGCAAAGTGATCTGATTAGGTTCTAAATGATATACTTACCTGAACAAGACTCATCTTATATCATCATCACCATCTTGCATCATATTTACAGTCTACTCCTCTGCTTCCTGTTGACATAAACATATTTGTAAAACTGTTTTTAATTAACAATACTGATGAATATAGACTTGTTTGAAAGACTTGACCCCTTCAAACAGCCTGTTCTTTACAGGTCGTGGTTTCGGTCAAGTGCCAGCTCCTCTATGTGAAAAGCAGAGAAGCGGAGCAGTGGGTGGAGGACTTTGTGTGCAGACAGCAGAGTAACAGTGCCGGATCAACCACTGCTTGACAGAGAGAGCCATCATGGCGGCGCTGTGCCAAAAAGTGATCGTCTGCCAAACATGGATTTCTGTTGTGGCAGCGTGCTTGGAAGCTTTAAAGCTGCATCGCCAAGTGTCGTGTAGCTTGAGCCACGGCTGTTCGGTCTCATCCATCTCGTCACTCCATGTCTACGGTTATAGCAGACAAATGATCAATAAATGGTAAAGTTTGTGAAACAGAAATGGTCATTCTTGTCTGTGATATTTAACAGATTATCATCCAACCAACCCATCGTACCTGTTAACACAACATTAAAGGGTCAATGCACCTCAAAATTATTGTTTTCCATCTGCCAAAAAGTGACTAAGGCCTCTACAGAGTGCCTGAGTGGTCATTTCTGCCTCAAAGTTTCAACACCAAAGTTTATGTTGGACCTCACAGCAATCCAGACTCGACACAGGTTGTATCATCTAAACATGTGCAGAACAGTGATTATATAAACAGTGATTAGAACGTGTATCTTCTTAAACACTGAAGAAATGTAACTTCAGTTTGACCTCTCGAAACTTGTTGAAAGCACAACGGAAGTCAGAGAGGACAAACCGATCTTTTCCTGATTTTATTAATGATCCGTGCATGTCCTTGAGGAACAGTTAGCCTTTTCCCTCTATATTCCTGATTAGATGATAACACTGATGATTGTAATGGACTGTCTTCACTTGGCTAATTGCGTGTGCCATTAATATACAATGGAAAGCTCTTACAATCAGCACCGAGAGTCGGGCAGAAACTGCTAATTGGATTTGTAAAATCCATCACTTCTGCAGAAGCACAAAAGATTGGATTCACTTCATCAAGTCAGACACAGTACACAAACAAAGATGATGCAATGTAAGGGGATTAGGGCAGTCGTAACATGCTGCCTAATCCATACATGCACATCAGGGAACGAATGGGAATGTGAGCATGCAGTGGGAGTGGCGATGAAGTTCACTGGGCTGTAGTGGCTCTCTCTCTGGTACACAAGTCCATAAGTGGCATCATATTGCCACATAAGTATAAGCAGAAAACTAGCTTAGCCTAGCACTTATAAAATTAGCTTCAGTATTAGGAGCCCAGCTCATGCTGTGCTGTAATTCCATTAATTGATGTTGGTGTGTTCTCATGTGGCAAAAGGAGGCTTACCACAAACGATGATGAATGCAGAGGGTGTCGGCGGTCAAGAGGCGTTTATTTCATGGGCCCCTGCATCACTGACAGTCTTTTCATATCTGGACATGATATAGAGCCCTGACCTGGGGACATTACGCTTCTGGGGAGCAAACATAGCTCTTCCTTTTGAAATCCAGCAGACCAGCAAATGCAGGAGCCGTGAAGCGGCTAACCCCTCTGTCTTGTGTTTCAGTTCAGAAAAGAAAAAAAAAGGGGGGACTGTAGGTAAAGTGTCATCAAAAGCTGCACAAAGGAGGCCGAGATTACTGCCGTCCAAATAGGTCAAGCTTGCCTGACAGAAATGGGGGTGTTAGGAATCCATATCTCAAGCAGCAAGGTGATTTATTTGACATTACATATGGCCCACAGTTCAAGAAAGAAGGTCACTGAAGAGGAAACAACTCAACAGCCTTTGGAAGGATTGTTATGATATTTTGATATGATATGATACTTCCTCAGATGATGAAGAAACCCAGCTATAGCGGCACCAAGGATGTTTACTGTAGTGCCACCAAATGCAACAAAGTGTTTGCACTCAATGTGTGCCATAATATCTGATGCAAACCTTCATCCTCCACTTCCAAAACTCAGTTAACTGAGTCATTAGGCTAAAAAATGAACAAAAGAAGAAGTCTCGAAAAGATAAAAACTCTATGTTAATCCAGATAAGGCTGGTTTGGTGGCCAGGTGCTTATAAATGTTAGGCCTTCAAATCATCAGATTTCTCATCTGTCAAACATTTTAAACAATCTACACAGAATTATTGTCAGCTGCTTCATGAAGGAAATGCCCCACAAAACATCTGAGTTCACACTCACATAGTACCCTCCACTTTTTAACATGAGGAGAAGCCCTGCTCCTCAGCACTGCATTCATGATAGGCAGAGCAGCACGCAGAGCAGCACGCAGAGCAGCGGCACAAACTCTTCCTCGCTGCATCTGTTTGTACAAAGGGTTTTCTTTGTGTTGTGTTTTGAGTCTAAATTTCCAAAATAGTTCAGCAAAATCTGGGCTGAAATATTTGTGGAGAGAAATTTCTGAATCTGCCTTCACTGTAAAGCCATGACGTCTGTTTATAATTATTCAGCAAGGGGTAGGGTTGCTTCTTATTTGTAAAAAGTTGCTGAAAATCAACTTTATGCAAATGAGGAACAGCCTACTGCACGCAGAATGCAATGTTTAGTGTTTCATGTTGGCAATGAAAACATCAGACTCCTAGGTAGGAGGAAACTGTGGCAACATCCACCCGACCCAGTGCTGTCTACAACCGGTGACAGGGCTCTACATCACAAATGAATCCAGTACTTAGATTTATGAGCAAATGTAATGCCATTCTCATCGGCTTTGCCTGAATTTTATGTTAAGCATAAATTTGCATTCTAACCAACTAAACTAAAGCCACTTTTACACACAGATTTCCCTAAACGCTACCAAGTAAACTTGCTTGTTATGCCCCTTTTTGCTCATTGACAAACAGCAAACGAAACTGCAGTAAAGCCACCACAGTGCCAGCTTTTAAAGGTAGGGTAGGAGATTTCATTCGGATGCACTTTTTGTTAAATTAGTCCAACTTCTCTTTACAATCCAATAGCAACCGATTAGTTCGGCAGTTTCACATTAAAACGAAGAATATGAATCATCTGTGGAAGCTATAAAACGCTAAAAACATCAGCCAATCCTCCGGGTGGACCCTGTGCAGAGTATTGGCTGGTTGTCACTCTCTTCCTGCTCTGCGTGCACCAGAGAGGTACGTGCATGATGGCCGAAGTCACAGACCGCAGCTCGTCTTCAGGTAATGCGCGTCCATGTGATTGGAGGCGTGGCTTCAGGGTGAGCTCCGAGAGAAAGGGGCGTGTGTTTACTTTTGAAATCTGGCTGACTCTCACTGAGTTTTCAAAATCTCCTTTACTTACCACCTTTAATGCTGCAGGTTTTATAATCAGATGTTGTGTTAAAAGCCACTTACAAATTCAAAATGTTCTGGCAGGTTCGCCGCTAAGACCGCTGGCTACTTTTGCCTGCAGACGTTCCCGGTGTGTGTGACACTACTAGCAAAACAAATATGTTTTCGTATTGTCAAGGTTTACACATGTCTACGCATAGTATTAGTGTTGGATGAAAACCATCAATATGTTTACAGAGCAGTCATGTGTAATGATTTGGGTTTACAGGTTCAGTGTTATTTCTGATAAGTGATGTAGGATTAGAACAAATGTCAAGATTCTAGCATTACTTGGACTATATATGCTAGATTTGATCCAAACACTGAGGTATTGCTGTGGACGGAGCTACCCTCACAGTTACGGTGTGTTTTCAGCAGAAGCCTCATAGTTACTGTGAAAAATTCACAGAAAATCAGCAGCCGATGACAGTCCACACTGTGTCATGCCATCCACTCCCATGTAATGTCAAACTTCTCTTTTTTTTTTTTTTTTTTTGCCACCCTTCCTCTTTCCACTCTCGGCACACTTGTAATCCAATATCCTTTCCAGCATGGAAATGAGAAATAACAAGATTAGGAAACAATTTATATGAATCGTCTCATGTTCACTCACTGTTTACGCTTTTCTCAGGAGGGAAAGCAGAGTGCGGTTTCCATGGAAACTGCAGCCGGCCGATGACGACTTGCATTTTGAGATGGTTATTGAAGTTGGCAGCTGGAGAGTCTGCCCATAATTTTCATAGTAAAGAAGGTAGGAAGCAAGAAAAGTGCATTACCAGTGAGATTAGTTTTGCTCATGTTTTGCTTGTACTCTACGCTAGTCACATTATATTTAAATAAAAAGACCTGAAATGTTTGGTTTTATGAGTTTAGGAATGCTGTGGCAGTGTTATCTGCAGTAATATATATAAAAAAAAATGCATGCATCTGTGTTTTTATTCAGCACCTTGATGCTTTTATTGTTTGTAACTGTGTTTTGAGGAGCGCTATACAAATACAGTTTGTTATATAATTTAGCAGGCAGATACAGCTGAGCCCTCAGGAAAATGTGCTGCTCCCAGGCTCCTGGGCAATATGAGCAGCGGCCTTGAAACTACCTGTCGACATTGATCAGTCACACGGCGGGCTTTCTCTGAGATGGGACTTGCAGTTATTAGAGCGAGAGGCTGTTAGATGGAGAAGCCTGTCGTCCGCCAGCTCTGACGGCTCAGGTAAGCCCTGAGGAAAACTGCCACCCCCCCCCCCCCCCCCCCCACCCCCACCCCAAGAGCACATCAGCCCTCGGCATCACTCGAGTTTCAACTAAGTGCTGGCGTGATGTATTGGCTCTCACCACTGTGCTTCCTAGAAGAAATAGTGCAGCCATTCAGCTGCTCGGCTGTGTAAATTAGGACATCAAACCGTACTGTAGATGCAGTTTTTTTAAGAGGGCAATAAGTAAGGTTTTTACTGCCCTGTGACAAAAAATGACTGTGGAGGGTTTGATAGGGTTGTTGATCATTACGGTTCACAGGTTTCCTCGCTGTAGATTGTATCTGGCTTTCAGACAGTGACTTGTTCTGCGTTTCAAAAATAAACTCATAACCTTCCTGTTCACATTTTCAGCTGCTTTGGACAAAGACACTCTGACATTTTAGTTACAAAAAAACAAAACAAAAAAGAAGTCAATGCCGCGACAGCAGCAGCAGCAGCAGCAGCTGCCTTATTATTATTTCTCTATTTTTCACAGTGACACACTGTATTACCTTTTCAGCAGACGTTTATGGTGGCTTTCAGTTTGTAATTAGCTTACTCCTCTCTGTTGTGAAGATATGACTTTATAATGCACATCAATTGCAGGACATAATCGCTCAAGGGGTATATAACACCAGGAGTGTGGGGGGTTGTAAAAAAGACTTGTCTAGAGGTGGAAATGTTCTGCTTGCACTGAGGTTTTAGAAAACAGAATGCTCCTGCAGGATAATGATTTTTGGGATGGAACTGATTTAACAGTTTCAGCCTCTTTGTGTGGATTCAGTGCTGGATCCACAGAAACCAAGCTTCATGTCCTCAAAATGCCACCTTTGGTCAATTATACACAGTGGTGGAGGAAGTACTGAAGCTTGGTACTTAAGTAAAAGTACAAATACCCAGCAAAATATATACTCGAGTAAAAGTAGAAGTGCTACATCAACAATCCGACTTAAGTAAAAGTCTTAAGTACTTACATTTAAATGCACTTAAAGTATTAAAAGTAAAAGTACTCACACACCGAATATATATTATTGATTTGATCTGAACAGGTTAAAATAATCAAAGAAATCATCTTCATAGTAAAATGGACCATGTGTAGTTAATGTACATGTTCAGTCCAGAAGCAGCTATGGACAGGTCAGTGTGTCATGAGGCAGGCTGTGGGCATCAAGTGAACAGAGAGGCTGCTGATAACAAACAGGCATTCAGCATGTTTACTGTGTCAGTGTTCCTGCTGTAGATTCATGTTATGATTCATGTTAATCAGACATTAATGGATGGACCTGTGTTAGCAGACAGCAGCTAACTAGTTAGCTAACTGAGCCAGAGCACCGGCATCATGACTGAGGCTCATTATAGAAACACAGCTGGCAGCGTGACACCACCTCCATGCAGAGTCTGACCTCACATCAGTCCAGCACTGTGTTCATCACATGGAACAAGTAACTACAGACACTGTAGAAATGTAGTGGAGTAGAAAGTACAGGTAACAGCTGCAACATGTAATGGAGTAAAAGTATAAAGTATGCACTATTATTTTTACTTAAGTAAAGTATAAATACATAAAAATTACTTCTTCACAGTTTTGTGTGGAAGAAGGTTTGTCCTGATTATCAGATTTGATAAATGCTGAATGGGGCGGAGAGGAAACCAAAAAAACACATGGTGTCCACATACTTTTGTCTATATAGTGTGTGCCTACCCAGCAGTAACATAGAAGATGTGAACAAACAGTGAATCACTGTCCAGTAACATATTTTCACTCAGGCTTCAATGAGGACCATGATGAATTTACACTACACACTTTGTTCTGCATACCAAACACGCCATCCGTACAAAACAGCCCTAGTAAAGTTTACTTTTCAACCCCATGTGAAATCAATGGCACTCACTTGGATATCATTAAAAATGAATTAGTTTGATTTTTTTTGAATGAACACAAGTCACTTGGAAAAAAAAAAAAAGAAGAAGTTCACAAGCACACAGTGACGGTGCCCAGCAGTGATGCTGTATAGAGCTCCGAGTTCAGAGGAGCAGCTGCAGGGGGAAACAAATTCTATAAACACTTCCTTGGCAACCTTGGTGCACAAAGTTTACTCAATATGACTGTGAATATTTTAAGAATCCACGCTGCTGAAAAATAACATGGGCAACATAGAGATGTCTCTTTCAGAATGTTATTTTGCTGCATGCTGGGAAATATGTAAAGCTAATCCACAGGGTGCCTTGCAAGAGAAACTCTCAAGGCAACACTCGTCAAGGCAGCATCTAATCGCAAATTTGATGTGTGCAAAAAAAAAAAGAACACTGGACATCATTCAGAAATCAGCATGTAAAGGTAAACACAAGTTCACGGCTCCTCTCTTACAATGCACTGTAAGAGCGCTTTGTGAGGATAAACTATGTGACCTTTGCTCAATGAGATGTGACACAACAGTGCCGTCAATCATAAAGCAGAATGTTAAGACTGAAGTCCACTGGTGGTCTTTGCCCCTTCATAGCCAGGGGGGCTGCAGGGAAGGCTGTAGGGGATACAGGCCGCCGCTTGGACACCAAAGGCATTTGTGTGAAGCAGGCGCCAGCTGGTCGTGACTACTGTAATCTCTGCTATTGATTAAATGGGTTCCCAAGCCTTAGAGGGCGCACACAGATCCCAGTGGAGCAGGACAACAGCAGAGGGACGAACACGCCCTGCGCTGCTTTCTACTGTCGTCTGATGGGGTGTTGGTATGAAAGACACCGCGCTGGCAGCCCCCAGAGGGATGCTGCCTGCTGTGGCAGGTCTATACGACGGGGAGAGGGGGGGGGATTTCTAAAGACAGCGGCTGGATGGGTGGTATGAAAAGAGGTTTAGAGAAATACTGAGAAAGCATAAGAATGAGTAGGGAGCAACTGCTGGGCGCCGCTCTCTGCAGAGCTGTGAAGGAATATTTCAGATACCTTTGAATAACTTGCGTGGTATTGACAGATGAGACAGGGAGAGACAGAGAGAAAACACTTGGGTCTATTGTCAAAAGATTTCAGTCTAAAATGTTCAATGACTCATTGACATCTACAGTTTACTCAAACAGTTTTAATGTATTCAGTCTCTCTTTAACCCCTAACCCCTATATTAACCCTGTCTTCAAGATGTTCCATACTCATACTGCATCATGTTTTTTGCTTAACCCCAGATCCATATGTTAAATATTTAGGGAACCTACACTGTAGACTCATTGTTTATATCTTTGTGTGTGCCTACAATGTAAAAAAAATCTGTGTATTTTACGGTAAAATACCGGCAGCTGTGGTTGCCAGAATTTTACCGTGAAAAATAAGATGTGGACGTATAACAGATTACAGTATGACTTTTTGATACGTTTTACAGAATGTAAAAGAATGTAAATTACAGTGAATAATAAAGATGTACTGTAAACCTGTTTACGGCAGTTTACCTTAAAGTTAACAACCATCATGTAAATCTTGTTAGTTATTTTCACAAAAAATAACTGCTGTAATATAAATACTTTCACGGAAATTTGCATTAAAAAAATACACACTAGTAATCTCCACCCCAGCTGGCCTGTGATAGAATCTCATAAGGCAACATCACTAACTGAGGCATCCTTACCTGCTGTCCTGTTCTCTGAATCAAACCTGTCTTCAATCAGAATCGTGTTTATTGCCATGTAAGTGAAGGGGATGCACATTACTAGCAATTTGCCTTAGTGATTGGTGCATACATAAAAACATATAGTAATTAACATTAAATAAGATAAAACTAAGATAAAATTAAGGTAAATAAGGCTCCTCCAAAGCCTGGCTGGTCCATTTTTTTAGATGTCCTCACCACAGGTTTGGAGACCAGACCAAATTTCTTGAGATTTGGGGTCCTTTATATTAACGGGTAAGAGTTTGGACAAGAGTTTGGATTGGATTTATTGTAATACTGCACACAGTATTAGTTGTATTATATATGACTATCAGTCTTCACTTGCCTGGATTTTACTTGAATGTTTATTAATGTTTAGAATTTATTAGGTTTTATTTTTTTTACTCTTACTACTTTACCTTATTTTATATTTCTAACCTGTTTTTTGAGTATACATGGAACACCTGGAATGAAAGCAATTTCCCCCTGGGATCAATAAAGTAATTCTGATTCTGATTACAATGAAATATGGAGGTGAAAAACATGTGTAATATCCGCATATACCAAAGCAAGAAACATTTTACAATTGACAAAAAAAACAGACCTTGAAGCATAACATTGATCTTTTGTATCATATATGTTGGTGGGCTTGTAATCAGCCTTTTCACCTGAAACAGATTAAGGTTTGAGACATTTTATCCAGCTGGTAGTGCTCACCTGTATTTGCAGTTTGTTCCTTATCATCATAAAATATTTTAAATATTTACTATTATAATATATATATATATATATATATATATATATATATATATATATATATTATATAAATAATAATAAATATATATATATAAATAATAATAATATATATATATATATATATATATTATATATATATATATATATATATATATATATATATATATATATATATATTATTTTAGTCTTTTTAGTAATGTATGGTAAAAAGAAAGCCCACAGAAGATCAGAAGATTTCAAAGCAAAGCCTCCTTCCAATAATTAAAACCTAAAAATAAAGACAGGAGATCTAGGCCCTGCGATGGACCGGCATCCTCTTCATGGATAGACTCCAGGAGATCTTCATCTGTGGTTGTATTTGCCCATGAACACTCAGTATAACCAGATGATTTAGATGTTTTAAGACACACACGGAGTTAAAAAAGGGAGTACTTACTTTTGTGTTGTTATTGTAGCTTCTCCTTGATTTCCTTGCAGCTTGTGCCCTTTGATGAACATGAATCTCTGCTGATGCTGTCATAGGATACAGAAAAACTTACACACAAATAATTAATACCAAAAAAATGTAAACCACAGCTTGATACATTTAAATGAATCTCACCTCAGTCCTTGGTGTCACATGGGGCCTGCAAGTGGTTTTTAACTGTAATACCTGAAATGTAAGAGAGAAGACTCCTAAATATTAGCAATACCATGAGTCAATCTGAAAAAAACCTTAGTTACACTTCAGAGAGTTTTATTAACTTTTATTGACCAATAACCAATAAACTGTTCACATGTCTCTGTCCACTCAGGATCAGGGAGATCTGCAGTGAGGGTGAGGACTCAGGACTCACTCACATCAATTTTGCAAATTGATTAGTTGTAAAGGAGAAGAAAGTGTTTGTTTACCTCTGAAGGAACTCAAGTGTGGAGGCCAGGGCCACAGGATGGTGGATCCTGAAGGTGTAGTAACTGCCCCTGCAGTTTAAAAATAGAAGAAACTTACTATTCTAAGACAAAAGTCACTACAGTTTCCTGACATATATATATCCAGTGGAATGAACCCGTTTCTCTGCTGTAACACCTGAGAACCATGTCTGTGATTCTCTGTACATGTCGCTTATACTGCTGTCTGCAAAGCTCTGTGTTTCCTTGTTATGTGGGAAGTAAATGAGGATTTCACTTTAAACATGCGTGTGCACCTTCTCATGGAACAAGTCACCTTATGTTCTTTCAAGTGCGCTATTCCATCTGACGGACTCAACGCTCACACAACTATCGCGCATTTATAAGCACCTCCAGCCGACTCCATAGCAACTGGGGCACGTACAGCATTTCAGCTAACTAAGCTAAAAACAAAATGCCTCACATGTCAGTCAGTCAGTCAGTTCTTCTAACTTCCGCTTCCTAACCGGGAGCAAGTTTTATTTTAGGAACAAAGAGAAGCTTCCTTCGTAACTATCACTCTCAAACACAACGTAGATTCAAGTATACTTACAGACAGCGGCAATTAATGTTGGCTCCAGTACCGCAAACGTTGTCAGGAGTCAAAGCGCTAATACTTAAAACGAGAGCTCAGACTCTGGCGCGCAGCTGTGGCGCTAAGGGTTTCAAATTCAAAAAGTTCCGTGACGTCTCCACCTGCCTCTGTTCCTCCACAGGCTCCGTTTTCTCCGGGCATTTGATTTCTTCTTCGTCTTCTGTGGAAACGTAGTGTAGTAAGTAGTGTATAAGCGCCCCCTTTTGGTGTGGAGTTTGAGTTGCAGTATTTGATCTGGGATTACAGCTTCAGTATATTTAAATAAGCATATTAAACAATTAATAAATGGCAATATATATTGGAAGTATATAATAATATAATAATAAATAATATAGTCAAATCATTTAAGTAAAAAATAAACATTTGTGTTTAAGATCTGGTTTATAGATGATTGCTTAGTGAATAACAATAACTTTGCAGCTATTTAGTATAAGTAATTTAAGTATAAACACAAATTATAACACAAATATTTAGTATAAAAAGTTTGTATTTTTTACAAACACATAACATATTTTAACATCTCATTTGTACAAATAAGATATGTTTTTAAATGGTTTTGTTCTGTAAATTTAAAAGTGAGTAACAAAAAAATCTGTCATTTCTTCTGAATATCACTGCTTTAGTAGTCCCAGCTAGTAGTCTGCGTATTCCTGGTCATGTAGGTTGTCCTGGTCTAGGTTGTCCTGGACAGCCTGTCCCATTTGTTTTCTGGTGTCTCTGCAACACATTCTTTCAGGACATTCAATAATAATTACAAATATTAAACATTTTCCACCCTCAATTTAACATGGGAGTCAATGTTTATTTTTTTAATTTTTTGGTAGACAGCAGACAAGTTCACAGTGTGTGTGAGTTGTGCATCTACTTGGTGCTTAGGCTGCCTAGGGAAGACAGGCCCGAAGACATCTGAATGGCTTGCAAATAGCTTTGCAAGCTCTTGAGAAGAACTTCTGTGTAGCGCTGACTTTATTCCTGACTTTATTAGTCTCTTTATTCCCTTCAAGTGTCTCCACCTTTGGCACAGAGTCTTCCACTTTGGGGATCTTGGATGTCACAAAAGCCTCCACTGGACTGAACTCAGGTGGCTCCTGCTCTGTCACAAAAGCCTCCACTGGACTGAACTCAGGTGGCTCCTGCTCTGTCACAAAAGCCTCCACTGGACTGAACTCAGGTGGCTCCTGCTTGGGCTCAGCAGTCTCCGTGTACACCCTGGACTCCACTGGACTGAACTCAGGTGGCTCCTGCTCTGTCACAAAAGCCTCCACTGGACTGAACTCAGGTGGCTCCTGCTCTGTCACAAAAGCCTCCACTGGACTGAACTCAGGTGGCTCCTGCTCTGTCACAAAAAGCCTCCACTGGACGGAACTCAGGTGGCTCCTGCTCTGTCACAAAAGCCTCCACTGGACTGAACTCAGGTGGCTCCTGCTTGGGCTCAGCATCTCCGTGTACACCTGGACTCCACTGGACTGAACTCAGGTGGCTCCTGCTCTGTCACAAAAGCCTTCCACTGGACTGAACTCAGGTGGCTCCTGCTCTGTCACAAAAGCCTCCACTGGACTGAACTCAGGTGGCTCCTGCTCTGTCACAAAAGCCTCCACTGGACTGAACTCAGGTGGCTCCTGCTCTGTCACAAAAGCCTCCACTGGACTGAACTCAGGTGGCTCCTGCTCTGTCACAAAAGCCTCCACTGGACTGAACTCAGGTGGCTCCTGCTCTGTCACAAAAGCCGTCCACTGGACCTGAACTCAGGCGGCTCCTGCTTGGGCTCAGCAGTCTCCGTGTACACCCTGGACTCCACTGGACTGAACTCAGGTGGCTCCTGCTCTGTCACAAAAGCCTCCACTGGACTGAACTCAGGTGGCTCCTGCTTGGGCTCAGCAGTCTCCGTTACACCCTGGACTCCACTGGACTGAACTCAGGTGGCTCCTGCTCTGTCACAAAAGCCTCCACTGGACTGAACTCAGGTGGCTCCTGCTTGGGCTCAGCAGTCTCCGTGTACACCCTGGACTCCACTGGACTGAACTCAGGTGGCTCCTGCTCTGTCCAAAAAGCCTCCACTGGACTGACCTCAGGTGGCTCCTGCTCTGTCACAAAAGCTCCACTGGACTGAACTCAGTGGCTCCTGTCACAAAAGCCTCCACTGGACTGACCTCAGGTGCTCCTGCTCTGTCACAAAAGCCTCCACTGGACTGAACTCAGGTGGCTCCTGCTCTGTCACAAAAGCCTCCACTGGACTGAACTCAGGTGGCTCCTGCTCTGTCACAAAAGCCTCCACTGGACTGAACTCAGGTGGCTCCTGCTTGGGCTCAGCAGTCTCCGTGTACACCCTGGACACTTTCTGCACTTCGGTGACCTTTGGCATGGCTTCTTTACTGTCAGAAATGATCTTCGACGCTCGGGTGGAGCAGGCAGGCAGGGTCGTTACCATGGTGACAGGCTGACACACAGAAGCATACAAAGCAGACATATTTGTAGTCTTTATCACACTTTAAGCATTATATCTGTCATATTGATCATCCTCAGCTGTATCCTACTTTTCCACACTCAAATCACACAGCCTGTGCTTCTTATAGTCTTAAGGTATTATTCCAGCCTCTGACCTTTCATATCGTATATTCACAGGCTGTTCTTTAAGGTCATGACTTCATACTGTTCTTGTCTTCAGCTGTTTCTTTTTCATATCTTCATAATATTAAAACATTTTCTACTTTTCAAAATAAGAGCTTCATCTTTTCAAATTCATAACTGTGTTTCAGCAAATTGCACTTAGATGAAGTTGCAATGAAGTTGCACTTATCACTCACTACTGTTGGTACTCACCACGAATCTGAGTGTATGAAGAAATCTGTTGCTAAGATGTTAGCCTCCTCTGCAGCTGTGTTTCTCGTTCTTCCTCTCTGATCCTTCTGTTCTCCGCGTTAGTCCAGTAATCACGCCTGAGATTATTTTCCTTAGGACGCCTTTGCTTTGCACTTCGGGCAGGTAATTTCCACGGAACTGGCCAAAATATCCTGCTGTGTCTATCTTTGAAACTGTTCATATGTTTATATACCTTTGGTATACCGTTGATCCTGTGTCAGTCTGTCACCACGGTAACAGTCCTGCTGCCTGCCTGTATCCATGGCAACCTGAATGTTTATCAACTGCCCCTAACTGCAGCTCTCTCTGTCCCCCTCCTAATGCGTTTCCAATGTAAAAACACCCTCTAAACAACTTCTGTTTAAACCGAAGCCTTCACACAAAAAATATGGACACCGTCAGAATCACAAGATGTTGCTCTACAACACAGTATAATATTTATGGCTATGATGTCAAACATACAGAAGTAAATGCTTGTTTTGCGATTCTGGAATCAGATCTACTAATTCAGCCTGTAACACCATCTCCTTATGTCCATTGCAGATATGGCAAACAACAGATCATCAGCCAAATAACACCATCTACTGTAACTTAAGTAGACAATAGCTTCCTCCCAGCGTTTTCTTTAAGTTGAGTCTAACATCAATGTAACGTCACCAAGAGCTCTACCATCTCTACTGTCCCTGGGTTTACATTTATCTTGGAGTTCACCCCAAATACGAGACAGACAGAGACACACATAGACACAGACACACTTACACACACACACGGCATGTGCGTAAATGCGATTCTCTCTCCCTCTCTCTCTTTGAATAAACGCAATGAAGTTGCACTTAGCACTCACTACTGTTGGTACTCACCACAAATATTTGAATTGGTTTTGTTCTGTAAATTTAAAAGTGAGTAACAAAAAAATCTGTCATTTCTTCTGAATATCACTGCACATTTTACAGCAATGGCCTCTTTGTGACATAGTATTTCCCAGTTATTTTTATCAAAATATTATATTTTTACAGTAAAGTTGTGCTTTTTCGATATATATTGTCCGTAAAAATAAAAAGTATAAAAAGTTTGTATTTTTTTACAAACACATAACATATTTTAACATCTCATTTTGTACAAATAAAGATATGTTTTAAATGTTTTGTTCTGTAAATTTAAAAAGTGAGTAACAAAAAAATCTGTCATTTCTTCTGAATATCACTGCTTAGTAGTCCCCAGCTAGTAGTCTGCGTATTCCTGGTCATGTAGGTTGTCCTGGTCCTAGGTTGTCCTGGACAGCCTGTCCCATTGTTTTCTGGTGTCTCTGCAACACATTCTTTCAGGACATTCATCAATAATAATTACAAATATTAAACATTTCCACCCTCAATTTAACATGGGAGTCAATGTTTATTTTTTTTAATTTTTTGGTAGACAGCAGACAAGTTCACAGTGTGTGTGAGTTGTGCATCTACTTGGTGCTTAGGCCTGCCTAGGGAAGACAGGCCCGAAGACATCTGAATGGCTTGCAAATAGCTTTGCAAGCTCTGAGAAGAACTTCTGTGTAGCGCGACTTTATTCCTGACTTTATTAGTCTCTTTATTCCCTTCAGGTGTCTCCACCTTTGGCACAGAGTCCTTCCACTTGGGGATCTTGGATGTCACAAAGCCTCCACTGGACTGAACTCAGGTGGCTCCTGCTTGTCACAAAAGCCTCCACTGGACTGAACTCAGGTGGCTCCTGCTCTGTCACAAAAGCCTCCACTGGACTGAACTCAGGTGGCCTCCTGCTTGGGCTCAGCAGTCTCCGTGTACACCCTGGACTCCACTGGACTGAACTCAGGTGGCTCCTGCTCTGTCACAAAAGCCTCCACTGGACTGAACTCAGGTGGCTCCTGCTCTGTCACAAAAGCCTCCACTGGACTGAACTCAGGTGGCTCCTGCTCTGTCACAAAAGCCTCCACTGGACTGAACTCAGGTGGCTCCTGCTCTGTCACAAAAGCCTCCACTGGACTGAACTCAGGTGGCTCCTGCTTGGTCTCAGCAGTCTCCGTGTACACCCTGACTCCACTGGACTGAACTCAGGTGGCTCCTGCTCTTGCTCACAAAAGCCTCCACGGACTGAACTCAGGTGGCTCCTGCTCTGTCACAAAAGCCTCCACTGGACTGAACTCAGGTGGCTCCTGCTCTGTCACAAAGCCTCCACTGGACTGAACTCAGGGGCTCCTGCTCTGTCACAAAAGCCTCCACTGGACTGAACTCAGGTGGCTCCTGCTCTGTCACAAAAGCCTCCGCTGGACTGAACTCAGGTGGCTCCTGCTCTGTCACAAAAGCCTCCACTGGACTGAACTCAGGTGGCTCCTGCTCTGTCACAAAAGCCTCCACTGGACTGAACTCAGGTGGCTCCTGCTTGGCTCAGCAGTCTCCGTGTACACCCTGGACTCCACTGGACTGAACTCAGGTGGCTCCTGCTCTGTCACAAAAGCCTCCACTGGACTGAACTCAGGTGGCTCCTGCTCTGTCACAAAAGCCTCCACTGGGACTGACCTCAGGTGGCTCCTGCTCTGTCACAAAAGCCTCCACTGGACTGAACTCAGGTGCTCCTGCTCTGTCACAAAAGCCTCCACTGGACTGAACTCAGGTGGCTCCTGCCTTGGGCTCAGCAGTCTCCGTTACACCCTGGACACTTTCTGCACTTCGGTGACCTTTGGCATGGCTTCTTTACTGTCAGAAATGATCTTCGACGCTTGGGTGGAGCAGGCAGGCAGGGTCGTTACCATGGTGACAGGCTGACACACAGAGCATACAAAGCAGACATATTTGTAGTCTTTATCACACTTTAAGCATTATATCTGTCATATTGATCATCCCTCAGCTGTATCCTACTTTTCACACTCAAATCACACAGCCTGTGCTTCTTATAGTCTTAAGGTATTATTCCAGCCTCTGACCTTTCATATGGTATATTCACAGGCTGTTCTTTAAGGTCATGACTTCATACTGTTCTTGTCTTCAGCTGTTTCTTTTTCATATCTTCATAATATTAAACATTTTCTACTTTTCAAATAAGAGCTTCATCTTTTCAAATTCATAACTGTGTTTCAGCAATTGCACTTATGATGAAGTTGCAATGAAGTTGCACTTATCACTCACTACAGTTGGTACTCACCACAATCTGAGTGTATGAAGAAATCTGTTGCTAAGAATGTTAGCCTCCTCTGCAGCTGTGTTTCTCGTTCTTTCCTCTCTGATCCTTCTGTTCTCTCCGCGTTTAGTCCAGTAATCACGCCTGAGATTATTTCCTTTAGGACGCCTTTTTGCTTTGCACTTCGGGCAGGTTAATTTCCACGGAACGGGCCAAAAATATCCTGCTGTGTCTATCTTTGAAACTGTTCATATGTTTATATACCTTTGGTATACCTTTGATCCTGTGTCAGTCTGTCACCACGGTAACAGCCCTGCCTGCCTGCCTGTATCCATGGCAACCTGAATGTTTATCAACTGTCCCTAACTGCAGCTCTCTCTGTCCCCCTCCTAATGCGTTTCAATGTAAAAACACCCTCTAAACAACTTCTGTTTAACCGAAGCCTTCACAACAAAAATATGGACACCGTCAGAATCACAAGATGTTGCTCTACGAACACAGTATAATTTTATGGCTATGATGTCAAACATACAGAAGTAAATGCTTGTTTTGCGATTCTGGAATCAGATCTACTAATTCCAGCCTGTAACCCATCTCCTTATGTCCATTGCAGATATGGCAAACACAGATCATCAGCCAAATAACACCATCTACTGTAACTTTAAGTAGACATAGCTTCCTCCCAGACGTTTCCTTTAGTTGAGTCTAACATCAATGTACGTCACCAGAGCTCTACCATCTCTACTGTCCCTGGGTTTACATTTCTCTGGAGTTCACCCAAATACGAGACAGACAGAGACACACATAGACACAGACACACTTACACACACACACGGCATGTGCGTAAATGCGATTCTCTCCCCTCTCTCTCTTTGAATAAACGCAATGAAGTTGCACTTATCACTCACTACTGTTGTACTCACCAAAATATTTGATTGGTTTTGTTCTGTAAATTTAAAAGTGAGTAACAAAAAAAATCTGTCATTTCTTCTGAATATCACTGCACATTTTACAGCAATGGCCTCTTTGTGACATAGTATTTCCCAGTTATTTTAGCAAAATATTATATTTTTACAGTAAAGTTGTGCTTTTTTTCGATATATATTGTCCGTAAAAATAAAAAGTATAAAAAGTTTGTATTTTTTACAACACATAACATATTTTAACATCTCATTTTGTACACAATAAGATATGTTTTTAAATGGTTTTGTTCTGTAAATTTAAAAGTGAGTAACAAAAAAATCTGTCATTTCTTCTGAATATCACTGCTTTAGTAGTCCCAGCTAGTAGTCTGCGTATTCCTGGTCATGTAGGTTGTCCTGGTCTAGGTTGTCCTGGACAGCCTGTCCCATTTGTTTTCTGGTGTCTCTGCAACACATTCTTTCAGGACATTCAATAATAATTACAATATTAAACATTTTCCACCCTCAATTTAACATGGGAGTCAATGTTTATTTTTTAATTTTTTTGGTAGACAGCAGACAAGTTCACAGTGTGTGTGTGAGTTGTGCATCTACTTGGTGCTTAGGCTGCCTAGGGAAGACAGGCCCGAAGACATCTGAATGGCTTGCAAATAGCTTTGCAAGCTCTTGAGAAGAACTTCTGTGCTACTGATGTTTTAAGAAAACACTGATGATCTGTCTGTCCGTCAATGGTCGCCCAGCATCCATATATAAGGCCACATTGAATGGAGATTTCCACTCTTTGATCAGGCTCTTATAAACCAGGTCGCTAAGACCAGTGAAATTTTCTGGAGGAATGTTATTACATTGCCTCTCCAGTAAATCACAAATTTGGTTGGAAAGCCGGAGTTGGATGATGTCATACTCTTCAGAGGTTAGGTGCGTCTTTAACTTTCTATCCACTTTAGAAATGAGACCATAAAGAAATAGCTGTAAGTGTGCTCTCAGATCACAAGATTCCCTTGACTGCTGCTGAGACACTTTTGGTTCCTCAAGAGTCTCTTTATTCCCTTCAGGTGTCTCCACCTTTGGCACAGAGTCTTCCACTTTGGGGATCTTGGATGTCTGCTGCACAGGCACACTGATGACAGGTTCTTCTCTTTCAGCATTGGAAGTGACATTCAGCTTCTGAGCCTTTCTAGGAGGCTTGGGTGGAGCAGCCTTCTTTCCTGAAGCCTTTTGCATAGTAGGCTTTGGCAGAGAAACCACGTCAGGTGGCTCCTGCTCTGTCACAAAAGCCTCCACTGGACTGAACTCAGGTGGCTCCTGCTCTGTCACAAAAGCCTCCACTGGACTGAACTCAGGTGGCTCCTGCTCTGTCACAAAAGCCTCCACTGGACTGAACTCAGGTGGCTCCTGCTCTGTCACAAAAGCCTCCACTGGACTGAACTCAGGTGGCTCTGCTTGGGCTCAGCAGTCTCGTGTACACCGGACTCCACTGGACTGAACTCAGGTGGCTCCTGCTCTGTCACAAAAGCCTCCACTGGACTGAACTCAGGTGGCTCCTGCTCTGTCACAAAAGCCTCCACTGGACTGAACTCAGGTGGCTCCTGCTCTGTCACAAAAGCCTCCACTGGACTGAACTCAGGTGGCTCCTGCTCTGTCACAAAAGCCTCCACTGGACTGAACTCAGGTGGCTCCTGCTTGGGCTCAGCATCGTCCTTGTACACCCTGGACTCCACTGGACTGAACTCAGGTGGCTCCTGCTCTGTCACAAAAGCCTCCACTGGACTGAACTCAGGTGGCTCCTGCCTGTCACAAAAGCCTCCATGGACTGAACTCAGGTGGCTCCTGCTCTGTCACAAAAGCCTCCACTGGACTGAACTCAGGTTGGGGCTCCTGCTCTGTCACAAAGCTCCACTGGCCTGAACTCAGGTGGCTCCTGCTCTGTCACAAAAGCCTCCGCTGGACTGAACTCAGGTGGCTCCTGCTCTGTCCACAAAAGCCTCCACTGGACTGAACCAGGTGGCTCCTGCTCTGTCACAAAAGCCTCCACTGGACTGACTCAGGTGGCTCCTGCGTGGGCTCAGCAGTCTCCGTGTACACCCTGGACTCCACTGGACTGAACTCAGGTGCTCCTGCTCTGTCACAAAAGCCTCCACTGGACTGAACTCAGGTGGCTCCTGCTCTGTCACAAAAGCCTCCACTGGACTGACCTCAGGTGGCTCCTGCTCTGTCACAAAGCCTCCACTGGACTGAACTCAGGTGGCTCCTGCTCTGTCACAAAAGCCTCCACTGGACTGAACTCAGGTGGCTCCTGCTTGGGCTCAGCAGTCTCCGTGTACACCCTGGACACTTTCTGCACTTCGGTGACCTTTGGCATGGCTTCTTTACTGTCAGAAATGATCTTCGACGCTTGGGTGGAGCAGGCAGGCAGGGTCGTTACCATGGTGACAGGCTGACACACAGAAGCATACAAAGCAGACATATTTGTAGTCTTTATCACACTTTAAGCATTATATCTGTCATATTGATCATCCCTCAGCTGTATCCTACTTTTCCACACTCAAATCACACAGCCTGTGCTTCTTATAGTCTTAAGGTATTATTCCAGCCTCTGACCTTTCATATGGTATATTCACAGGCTGTTCTTTAAGGTCATGACTTCATACTGTTCTTGTCTTCAGCTGTTTCTTTTCATATCTTCATAATATTAAAACATTTTCTACTTTTCAAAATAAGAGCTTCATCTTTCAAATTCATAACTGTGTTTCAGCAAATTGCACTTATGATGAGTTGCAAATGAAGTTGCACTTATCACTCACTACTGTTGGTACTCACCACGAATCTGAGTGTATGAAGAAATCTGTTGCTAAGATGTTAGCCTCCTCTGCAGCTGTGTTTCTCGTTCTTCCTCTCTGATCCTTCTGTTCTCCGCGTTTAGTCCAGTATCACGCTTGAGATTAGTTTCCTTTAGGACGCCTTTTGCTTTGCACTTCGGGCAGGTTAATTTCCACGGAACTGGCCAAAATATCCTGCTGTGTCTACCTTTGAAACTGTTCATATGTTTATATACCTTTGGTATACCTTTGATCCTGTGTCAGTCTGTCACCACGGTAACAGCCCTGCCTGCCTGCCTGATCCATGGCAACCTGAATGTTTATCAACTGCCCCTAACTGCAGCTCCTCTGTCCCCCTCCTAATGCGTTTCCAATGTAAAAACACCCTCTAAACAACTTCTGTTTAACCGAAGCCTTCACACAAAAATATGGACACCGTCAGAATCACAAGATGTTGCTCTACAACACAGTATAATTTTTATGGCTATGATGTCAACATACAGAAGTAAATGCTTGTTTTGCGATTCTGGAATCAGATCTACTAATTCCAGCCTGTAACCCTTCTCCTTATGTCCATTGCAGATATGGCAAACACAGATCATCAACCAAATAACACCGTCTACTGTAACTTTAAGTAGACAATAGCTTCCTCCCAGCGTTTTCTTTAAGTTGAGTCTAACATCAATGTAACGTCACCAAGAGCTCTACCATCTCTACTGTCCTCTGGGTTTACATTTCTCTGGAGTTCACCCAAATACGAGACAGACAGAGACACACATAGACACAGACACACTTACACACACACGGCATGTGCGTAAATGCGATTCTCTCTCCCTCTCTCTCTTTGAATAAACGCAATGAAGTTGCACTTATCACTCACTACTGTTGGTACTCACCACAAATTTTTGATTGAGAAGCTTCCTTCGTAACTATCACTCTCAAACACAACGTAGATTCAAGTATACTTACAGACAGCGGCAATTAATGTTGGCTCCAGTACCGCAAACGTTGTCAGGAGTCAAAGCGCTAAATACTTAAAACGAGAGCTCAGACTCTGGCGCGCAGCTGTGGCACTAAGGGTTCAAATTCAAAAAGTTCCGTGACATCTCCACCTGCCTCTGTTCCTCCACAGGCTCCGTTTTCTCCGGGCATTTGATTTCTTCTTCGTCTTCTGCGGAAACGTAGTGTAGTAACGTATAAGCGCCCCCTTTTGGTGTGGAGTTTGAGTTGCAGTATTTGATCTGAGATTACAGCTTCAGTATATTTAAATAAGCATATTAAACAATTAATAAATGGCAATATATATTGGAAGTATATAATAAATAATAATAATAAATAATATAGTCAAATCATTTAAGTAAAAATAAACATTTGTGTTTAAGATCTGGTTTATAGATGATTGCTTAGTGAATAACAATAACTTTGCAGCTATTTAGTATAAGTATTTAAGTATAAACACAAATTATAACACAAATATTTAGTATAAAAAGTTTGTATTTTTTTACAAACACATAACATATTTTAACATCTCATTTTGTACAAATAAAGATATGTTTTTAAATGGTTTTGTTCTGTAAATTTAAAAGTGAGTACAAAAAAATCTGTCATTTCTTCTGAATATCACTGCTTTAGTAGTCCCAGCTAGTAGTCCTGCGTATTCCTGGTCATGTAGGTTGTCCTGGTCTAAGTTGTCCTGGACAGCCTGTCCCATTTGTTTTCTGGTGTCTCTGCAACACATTCTTTCAGGACATTCAATAATAATTACAAATATTAAACATTTTCACCCTCAATTTAACATGGGAGTCAATGTTTATTTTTTTAATTTTTTTGGTAGACAGCAGACAAGTTCACAGTGTGTGTGAGTTGTGCATCTACTTGGTGCTTAGGCTGCCTAGGGAAGACAGGCCCGAAGACATCTGAATGGCTTGCAAAGCTATTTGCAAGCTCTTGAGAAGAACTTCTGTGTAGCGCTGACTTCTGGCTGAGTTCTTGTAGCATGTTTTAAGAAAACACTGATGATCTGTCTGTCCGTCAATGGTCGCCCAGCATCCATATATAAGGCCACATTGAATGGAGATTTCCACTCTTGATCAGGCTCTTATAAACAGGTCGCTAAGACCAGTGAAATTTTCTGGAGGAATGTTATTATATTGCTTCTCCAGTAAATCACAAATTTGGTTGGAAAGCCGGAGTTGGATGATGTCATACTCTTCAGAGGTTAGGTGCGTCTTTAACTTTCTATCCACTTTAGAAATGAGACCATAAAGAAATAGCTGTAAGCGTGCTCTCAGATCACAAGATTCCCTTGACTGCTGCTGAGACACTTTTGGTTCCTCAAGAGTCTCTTTATTCCCTTCAGGTGTCTCCACCTTTGGCACAGAGTCTTCCACTTTGGGGATCTTGGATGTCTGCTGCACAGGCACACTGATGACAGGTTCTTCTCTTTCAGCATTGGAAGTGACATTCAGCTTCTGAGCCTTTCTAGGAGGCTTGGGTGGAGCAGCCTTCTTTCCTGAAGCCTTTTGCATAGTAGGCTTTGGCAGAGAAACCACGTCAGGTGGCTCCTGCTCTGTCACAAAAGCCTCCACTGGACTGAACTCAGGTGGCTCCTGCTCTGTCACAAAAGCCTCCACTGGACTGAACTCAGGTGGCTCCTGCTCTGTCACAAAAGCCTCCACTGGACTGAACTCAGGTGGCTCCTGCTCTGTCACAAACGCCTCCACTGGACTGAACTCAGGTGGCTCCTGCTCTGTCACAAAAGCCTCCACTGGACTGAACTCAGGTGGCTCCTGCTTGGGCTCAGCAGTCTCCGTGTACACCATGGACTCCACTGGACTGAACTCAGGTGGCTCCTGCTCTGTCACAAAAGCCTCCACTGGACTGAACTCAGGTGGCTCCTGCTCTGTCACAAAAGCCTCCACTGGACTGAACTCAGGTGGCTCCTGCTCTGTCACAAAAGCCTCCACTGGACTGAACTCAGGTGGCTCCTGCTTGGGCTCAGCAGTCTCAGTGTACACCCTGGACTCCACTGGACTGAACTCAGGTGGCTCCTGCTCTGTCACAAAAGCCTCCACTGGACTGAACTCAGGTGGCTCCTGCTCTGTCACAAAAGCCTCCACTGGACTGAACTCAGGTGGCTCCTGCTCTGTCACAAAAGCCTCCACTGGACTGAACTCAGGTGGCTCCTGCTGGGCTCAGCAGTCTCAGTGTACCCTGGACTCCACTGGACTGAACTCAGGTGGCTCCTGCTCTGTCACAAAAGCCTCCACTGGACTGAACTCGGGTGGCTCCTGCTCTGTCACAAAAGCCTCCACTGGACTGAACTCAGGTGGCTCCTGCTCTGTCACAAAAGCCTCCACTGGACTGAACTCAGGTGGCTCCTGCTCTGTCACAAAAGCCTCCACTGGACTGAACTCAGGTGGCTCCTGCTCTGTCACAAAGCCTCCACTGGACTGAACTCAGGTGGCTCCTGCTCTGTCACAAAAGCCTCCACTGGACTGAACTCAGGTGGCTCCTGCTTGGGCAGCAGCAGTCTCCGTGTACACCCTGGACTCCACTGGACTGAACTCAGGTGGCTCCTGCTCTGTCACAAAAGCCTCCACTGGACTGAACTCAGGTGGCTCCTGCTTGGGCTCAGCAGTCTCCGTGTACCCTGGACTCCACTGGACTGAACTCAGGTGGCTCCTGCTCTGTCACAAAAGCCTCCACTGGACTGAACTCAGGTGGCTCCTGCTCTGTCACAAAAGCCTCCACTGGACTGAACTCAGGTGGCTCCTGCTCTGTCACAAAAGCCTCCACTGGACTGAACTCAGGTGGCTCCTGCTTGGGCTCAGCAGTCTCAGTGTACACCCTGGACTCCACTGGACTGAACTCAGGTGGCTCCTGCTCTGTCACAAAAGCCTCCACTGGACTGAACTCAGGTGGCTCCTGCTCTGTCACAAAAGCCTCCACTGGACTGAACTCAGGTGGCTCCTGCTCTGTCACAAAAGCCTCCACTGGACTGAACTCAGGTGGCTCCTGCTCTGTCACAAAAGCCTCCACTGGACTGAACTCAGGTGGCTCCTGCTCTGTCACAAAAGCCTCCACTGGACTGAACTCAGGTGGCTCCTGCTCTGTCACAAAAGCCTCCACTGGACTGAACTCAGGTGGCTCCTGCTTGGGCTCAGCAGTCTCCGTGTACACTGGACTCCACTGGACTGAACTCAGGTGGCTCCTGCTCTGTCACAAAAGCCTCCACTGGACTGAACTCAGGTGGCTCCTGCTCTGTCACAAAAGCCTCCACTGGACTGAACTCAGGTGGCTCCTGCTCTGTCACAAAAGCCTCCACTGGACTGAACTCAGGTGGCTCCTGCTTGGGCTCAGCAGTCTCCGTGTACACCCTGGACTCCACTGACTGAACTCAGGTGGGCTCTGCTCTGTCACAAAAGCCTCCACTGGACTGAACTCAGGTGGCTCCTGCTCTTCACAAAAGCCTCCACTGGACTGAACTCAGGTGGCTCCTGCTCTGTCACAAAAGCCTCCACTGGACTGAACTCAGGTGGCTCCTGCTCTGTCACATAAGCCTCCACTAGACTGAACTCAGGTGGCTCCTGCTCTGTCACAAAAGCCTCCACTGGACTGAACTCAGGTGGCTCCTGCTTGGGCTCAGCAGTCTCCGTGTACACCCTGGACTCCACTGGACTGAACTCAGGTGGCTCCTGCTCTGTCACAAAAGCCTCCACTGGACTGAACTCAGGTGGCTCCTGCTTGGGCTCAGCAGTCTCCGTGTACACCATGGACACTTTCTGCACTTCGGTGACCTTTGGCATGGCTTCGTTACTGTCAGAAATGATCTTCGACGCTTGGGTGGAGCAGGCAGGCAGGGTCGTTACCATGGTGACAGGCTGACACACAGAAGCATACAAAGCAGACATATTTGTAGTCTTTATCACACTTTAAGCATTATATATGTCATATTGATCATCCCTCAGCTGTATCCTACTTTTCCACACTCAAATCACACAGCCTGTGCTTCTTATAGTCTTAAGGTATTATTCCAGCCTCTGACCTTTCATATGGTATATTCACAGGCTGTTCTTTAAGGTCATGACTTCATACTGTTCTTGTCTTCAGCTGTTTCTTTTTCATATCTTCATAATATTAAAACATTTTCTACTTTTCAAATAAGAGCTTCATCTTTTCAAATTCATAACTGTGTTTCAGCAAATTGCACTTATGATGAAGTTGCAATGAAGTTGCACTTATCACTCACTACTGTTGGTACTCACCACGAATCTGAGTGTATGAAGAAATCTGTTGCTAAGATGTTAGCCTCCTCTGCAGCTGTGTTTCTCGTTCTTCCTCTCTGATCCTTCTGTTCTCCGTGTTTAGTCCAGTAATCACGCTTGAGATTATTTTCCTTTAGGACGCCTTTTGCTTTGCACTTCGGGCAGGTTAATTTCCACGGAACTGGCCAAAATATCCTGCTGTGTCTACCTTTGAAACTGTTCATATGTTTATATACCTTTGGTATACCTTTGATCCTGTGTCAGTCTGTCACCACGGTAACAGCCCTGCCTGCCTGCCTGTATCCATGGCAACCTGAATGTTTATCAACTGCCCCTAACTGCAGCTCTCTCTGTCCCCCTCCTAATGCGTTTCCAATGTAAAAACACCCTCTAAACAACTTCTGTTTAACCGAAGCCTTCACACAAAAAATATGGACACCGTCAGAATCACAAGATGTTGCTCTACAACACAGTATAATTTTTATGGCTATGATGTCAAACATACAGAAGTAAATGCTTGTTTTGCGATTCTGGAATCAGATCTACTAATTCCAGCCTGTAACCCATCTCCTTATGTCCATTGCAGATATGGCAAACAACAGATCATCAGCCAAATAACACCATCTACTGTAACTTTAAGTAGACAATAGCTTCCTCCCAGCGTTTTCTTTAAGTTGAGTCTAACATCAATGTAACGTCACCAAGAGCTCTACCATCTCTACTGTCCCTGGGTTTACATTTCTCTGGAGTTCACCCAAATACGAGACAGACAGAGACACACATAGACACAGACACACTTACACACACACGGCATGTGCGTAAATGCGATTCTCTCTCCCTCTCTCTCTTTGAATAAACGCAATGAAGTTGCACTTATCACTCACTACTGTTGGTACTCACCACAAATTTTGATTGAGAAGCTTCCTTCGTAACTATCACTCTCAAACACAACGTAGATTCAAGTATACTTACAGACAGCGGCAATTAATGTTGGCTCCAGTACCGCAAACGTTGTCAGGAGTCAAAGCGCTAAATACTTAAAACGAGAGCTCAGACTCTGGCGCGCAGCTGTGGCACTAAGGGTTCAAATTCAAAAAGTTCCGTGACATCTCCACCTGCCTCTGTTCCTCCACAGGCTCCGTTTTCTCCGGGCATTTGATTTCTTCTTCGTCTTCTGCGGAAACGTAGTGTAGTAACGTATAAGCGCCCCCTTTTGGTGTGGAGTTTGAGTTGCAGTATTTGATCTGAGATTACAGCTTCAGTATATTTAAATAAGCATATTAAACAATTAATAAATGGCAATATATATTGGAAGTATATAATAAATAATAATAATAAATAATATAGTCAAATCATTTAAGTAAAAAATAAACATTTGTGTTTAAGATCTGGTTTATAGATGATTGCTTAGTGAATAACAATAACTTTGCAGCTATTTAGTATAAGTATTTAAGTATAAACACAAATTATAACACAAATATTTAGTATAAAAAGTTTGTATTTTTTTTACAAACACATAACATATTTTAACATCTCATTTTGTACAAATAAAGATATGTTTTTAAATGGTTTTGTTCTGTAAATTTAAAAGTGAGTAACAAAAAAATCTGTCATTTCTTCTGAATATCACTGCTTTAGTAGTCCCAGCTAGTAGTCTGCGTATTCCTGGTCATGTAGGTTGTCCTGGTCTAAGTTGTCCTGGACAGCCTGTCCCATTTGTTTTCTGGTGTCTCTGCAACACATTCTTTCAGGACATTCAATAATAATTACAAATATTAAACATTTTCCACCCTCAATTTAACATGGGAGTCAATGTTTATTTTTTAATTTTTTTGGTAGACAGCAGACAAGTTCACAGTGTGTGTGAGTTGTGCATCTACTTGGTGCTTAGGCTGCCTAGGGAAGACAGGCCCGAAGACATCTGAATGGCTTGCAAATAGCTTTGCAAGCTCTTGAGAAGAACTTCTGTGTAGCGCTGACTTCTGGCTGAGTTCTTGTAGCATGTTTTAAGAAAACACTGATGATCTGTCTGTCCGTCAATGGTCGCCCAGCATCCATATATAAGGCCACATTGAATGGAGATTTCCACTCTTTGATCAGGCTCTTATAAACCAGGTCGCTAAGACCAGTGAAATTTTCTGGAGGAATGTTATTATATTGCTTCTCCAGTAAATCACAAATTTGGTTGGAAAGCCGGAGTTGGATGATGTCATACTCTTCAGAGGTTAGGTGCGTCTTTAACTTTCTATCCACTTTAGAAATGAGACCATAAAGAAATAGCTGTAAGCGTGCTCTCAGATCACAAGATTCCCTTGACTGCTGCTGAGACACTTTTGGTTCCTCAAGAGTCTCTTTATTCCCTTCAGGTGTCTCCACCTTTGGCACAGAGTCTTCCACTTTGGGGATCTTGGATGTCTGCTGCACAGGCACACTGATGACAGGTTCTTCTCTTTCAGCATTGGAAGTGACATTCAGCTTCTGAGCCTTTCTAGGAGGCTTGGGTGGAGCAGCCTTCTTTCCTGAAGCCTTTTGCATAGTAGGCTTTGGCAGAGAAACCACGTCAGGTGGCTCCTGCTCTGTCACAAAAGCCTCCACTGGACTGAACTCAGGTGGCTCCTGCTCTGTCACAAAAGCCTCCACTGGACTGAACTCAGGTGGCTCCTGCTCTGTGACAAAAGCCTCCACTGGACTGAACTCAGGTGGCTCTTGCTCTGTCACATAAGCCTCCACTGGACTGAACTCAGGTGGCTCCTGCTCTGTCACAAAAGCCTCCACTGGACTGAACTCAGGTGGCTCCTGCTCTGTCACAAAAGCCTCCACTGGACTGAACTCAGGTGGCTCCTGCTTGGGCTCAGCAGTCTCCGTGTACACCCTGGACTCCACTGGACTGAACTCAGGTGGCTCCTGCTCTGTCACAAAAGCCTCCACTGGACTGAACTCAGGTGGCTCCTGCTCTGTCACAAAAGCCTCCACTGGACTGAACTCAGGTGGCTCCTGCTTGGGCTCAGCAGTCTCCGTGTACACCCTGGACTCCACTGGACTGAACTCAGGTGGCTCTTGCTCTGTCACAAAAGCCTCCACTGGACTGAACTCAGGTGGCTCCTGCTCTGTCACAAAAGCCTCCACTGGACTGAACTCAGGTGGCTCCTGCTCTGTCACAAAAGCCTCCACTGGACTGAACTCAGGTGGCTCCTGCTCTGTCACATAAGCCTCCACTAGACTGAACTCAGGTGGCTCCTGCTCTGTCACAAAAGCCTCCACTGGACTGAACTCAGGTGGCTCCTGCTTGGGCTCAGCAGTCTCCGTGTACACCCTGGACTCCACTGGACTGAACTCAGGTGGCTCCTGCTCTGTCACAAAAGCCTCCACTGGACTGAACTCAGGTGGCTCCTGCTCTGTCACAAAAGCCTCCACTGGACTGAACTCAGGTGGCTCCTGCTCTGTCACAAAGCTTCCACTGGACTGAACTCAGGTGGCTCCTGCTCTGTCACAAAAGCCTCCACTGGACTGAACTCAGGTGGCTCCTGCTCTGTCACAAAAGCCTCCACTGGACTGAACTCAGGTGGCTCCTGTTCTGTCACAAAAGCTTCCACTGGACTGAACTCAGGTGGCTCCTGCTCTGTCACAAAAGCCTCCACTGGACTGAACTCAGGTGGCTCCTGCTCTGTCACAAAAGCCTCCACTGGACTGAACTCAGGTGGCTCCTGCTCTGTCACAAAAGCCTCCACTGGACTGAACTCAGGTGGCTCCTGCTCTGTCACAAAAGCCTCCACTGGACTGAACTCAGGTGGCTCCTGCTCTGTCACAAAAGCCTCCACTGGACTGAACTCAGGTGGCTCCTGCTCTGTCACAAAAGCCTCCACTGGACTGAACTCAGGTGGCTCCTGCTTGGGCTCAGCAGTCTCCGTGTACACCCTGGACACTTTCTGCACTTCGGTGACCTTTGGCATGGCTTCGTTACTGTCAGAAATGATCTTCGACGCTTGGGTGGAGCAGGCAGGCAGGGTCGTTACCATGGTGACAGGCTGACACACAGAAGCATACAAAGCAGACATATTTGTAGTCTTTATCACACTTTAAGCATTATATATGTCATTTTGATCATCCCTCAGCTGTATCCTACTTTTCCACACTCAAATCACACAGCCTGTGCTTCTTATAGTCTTAAGGTATTATTCCAGCCTCTGACCTTTCATATGGTATATTCACAGGCTGTTCTTTAAGGTCATGACTTCATACTGTTCTTGTCTTCAGCTGTTTCTTTTTCATATCTTCATAATATTAAAACATTTTCTACTTTTCAAAATAAGAGCTTCATCTTTTCAAATTCATAACTGTGTTTCAGCAAATTGCACTTATGATGAAGTTGCAATGAAGTTGCACTTATCACTCACTACTGTTGGTACTCACCACGAATCTGAGTGTATGAAGAAATCTGTTGCTAAGATGTTAGCCTCCTCTGCAGCTGTGTTTCTCGTTCTTCCTCTCTGATCCTTCTGTTCTCCGTGTTTAGTCCAGTAATCACGCTTGAGATTATTTTCCTTTAGGACGCCTTTTGCTTTGCACTTCGGGCAGGTTAATTTCCACGGAACTGGCCAAAATATCCTGCTGTGTCTACCTTTGAAACTGTTCATATGTTTATATACCTTTGGTATACCTTTGATCCTGTGTCAGTCTGTCACCACGGTAACAGCCCTGCCTGCCTGCCTGTATCCATGGCAACCTGAATGTTTATCAACTGCCCCTAACTGCAGCTCTCTCTGTCCCCCTCCTAATGCGTTTCCAATGTAAAAACACCCTCTAAACAACTTCTGTTTAACCGAAGCCTTCACACAAAAAATATGGACACCGTCAGAATCACAAGATGTTGCTCTACAACACAGTATAATTTTTATGGCTATGATGTCAAACATACAGAAGTAAATGCTTGTTTTGCGATTCTGGAATCAGATCTACTAATTCCAGCCTGTAACCCTTCTCCTTATGTCCATTGCAGATATGGCAAACAACAGATCATCAACCAAATAACACCGTCTACTGTAACTTTAAGTAGACAATAGCTTCCTCCCAGCGTTTTCTTTAAGTTGAGTCTAACATCAATGTAACGTCACCAAGAGCTCTACCATCTCTACTGTCCCTGGGTTTACATTTCTCTGGAGTTCACCCAAATACGAGACAGACAGAGACACACATAGACACAGACACACTTACACACACACGGCATGTGCGTAAATGCGATTCTCTCTCCCTCTCTCTCTTTGAATAAACGCAATGAAGTTGCACTTATCACTCACTACTGTTGGTACTCACCACAAATTTTGATTGAGAAGCTTCCTTCGTAACTATCACTCTCAAACACAACGTAGATTCAAGTATACTTACAGACAGCGGCAATTAATGTTGGCTCCAGTACCGCAAACGTTGTCAGGAGTCAAAGCGCTAAATACTTAAAACGAGAGCTCAGACTCTGGCGCGCAGCTGTGGCACTAAGGGTTCAAATTCAAAAAGTTCCGTGACATCTCCACCTGCCTCTGTTCCTCCACAGGCTCCGTTTTCTCCGGGCATTTGATTTCTTCTTCGTCTTCTGCGGAAACGTAGTGTAGTAACGTATAAGCGCCCCCTTTTGGTGTGGAGTTTGAGTTGCAGTATTTGATCTGAGATTACAGCTTCAGTATATTTAAATAAGCATATTAAACAATTAATAAATGGCAATATATATTGGAAGTATATAATAAATAATAATAATAAATAATATAGTCAAATCATTTAAGTAAAAAATAAACATTTGTGTTTAAGATCTGGTTTATAGATGATTGCTTAGTGAATAACAATAACTTTGCAGCTATTTAGTATAAGTATTTAAGTATAAACACAAATTATAACACAAATATTTAGTATAAAAAGTTTGTATTTTTTTACAAACACATAACATATTTTAACATCTCATTTTGTACAAATAAAGATATGTTTTTAAATGGTTTTGTTCTGTAAATTTAAAAGTGAGTAACAAAAAAATCTGTCATTTCTTCTGAATATCACTGCTTTAGTAGTCCCAGCTAGTAGTCTGCGTATTCCTGGTCATGTAGGTTGTCCTGGTCTAGGTTGTCCTGGACAGCCTGTCCCATTTGTTTTCTGGTGTCTCTGCAACACATTCTTTCAGGACATTCAATAATAATTACAAATATTAAACATTTTCCACCCTCAATTTAACATGGGAGTCAATGTTTATTTTTTTAATTTTTTTGGTAGACAGCAGACAAGTTCACAGTGTGTGTGAGTTGTGCATCTACTTGGTGCTTAGGCTGCCTAGGGAAGACAGGCCCGAAGACATCTGAATGGCTTGCAAATACTAGAACTAGAACTTCTGTGTAGCGCTGACTTCTGGCTGAGTTCTTGTAGCATGTTTTAAGAAAACACTGATGATCTGTCTGTCCGTCAATGGTCGCCCAGCATCCATATATAAGGCCACATTGAATGGAGATTTCCACTCTTTGATCAGGCTCTTATAAACCAGGTCGCTAAGACCAGTGAAATTTTCTGGAGGAATGTTATTATATTGCCTCTCCAGTAAATCACAAATTTGGTTGGAAAGCCGGAGTTGGATGATGTCATACTCTTCAGAGGTTAGGTGCGTCTTTAACTTTCTATCCACTTTAGAAATGAGACCATAAAGAAATAGCTGTAAGTGTGCTCTCAGATCACAAGATTCCCTTGACTGCTGCTGAGACACTTTTGGTTCCTCAAGAGTCTCTTTATTCCCTTCAGGTGTCTCCACCTTTGGCACAGAGTCTTCCACTTTGGGGATCTTGGATGTCTGCTGCACAGGCACACTGATGACAGGTTCTTCTCTTTCAGCATTGGAAGTGACATTCAGCTTCTGAGCCTTTCTAGGAGGCTTGGGTGGAGCAGCCTTCTTTCCTGAAGCCTTTTGCATAGTAGGCTTTGGCAGAGAAACCACGTCAGGTGGCTCCTGCTCTGTCACAAAAGCCTCCACTGGACTGAACTCAGGTGGCTCCTGCTCTGTCACAAAAGCCTCCACTGGACTGAACTCAGGTGGCTCCTGCTCTGTCACAAAAGCCTCCACTGGACTGAACTCAGGTGGCTCCTGCTCTGTCACAAAAGCCTCCACTGGACTGAACTCAGGTGGCTCCTGCTCTGTCACAAAAGCCTCCACTGGACTGAACTCAGGTGGCTCCTGCTTGGGCTCAGCAGTCTCCGTGTACACCCTGGACTCCACTGGACTGAACTCAGGTGGCTCCTGCTCTGTCACAAAAGCCTCCACTGGACTGAACTCAGGTGGCTCCTGCTCTGTCACAAAAGCCTCCACTGGACTGAACTCAGGTGGCTCCTGCTCTGTCACAAAAGCCTCCACTGGACTGAACTCAGGTGGCTCCTGCTCTGTCACAAAGCCTCCACTGGACTGAACTCAGGTGGCTCCTGCTCTGTCACAAAAGCCTCCACTGGACTGAACTCAGGTGGCTCCTGCTCTGTCACAAAAGCCTCCACTGGACTGAACTCAGGTGGCTCCTGCTCTGTCACAAAAGCCTCCACTGGACTGAACTCAGGTGGCTCCTGCTTGAGCTCAGCAGTCTCCGTGTACACCCTGGACTCCACTGGACTGAACTCAGGTGGCTCCTGCTCTGTCACAAAAGCCTCCACTGGACTGAACTCAGGTGGCTCCTGCTCTGTCACAAAAGCCTCCACTGGACTGAACTCAGGTGGCTCCTGCTCTGTCACAAAAGCCTCCACTGGACTGAACTCAGGTGGCTCCTGCTTGGGCTCAGCAGTCTCCGTGTACACCCTGGACTCCACTGGACTGAACTCAGGTGGCTCCTGCTCTGTCACAAAAGCCTCCACTGGACTGAACTCAGGTGGCTCCTGCTCTGTCACAAAAGCCTCCACTGGACTGAACTCAGGTGGCTCCTGCTCTGTCACAAAAGCCTCCACTGGACTGAACTCAGGTGGCTCCTGCTTGGGCTCAGCAGTCTCCGTGTACACCCTGGACTCCACTGGACTGAACTCAGGTGGCTCCTGCTCTGTCACAAAAGCCTCCACTGGACTGAACTCAGGTGGCTCCTGCTCTGTCACAAAAGCCTCCACTGGACTGAACTCAGGTGGCTCCTGCTCTGTCACAAAAGCCTCCACTGGACTGAACTCAGGTGGCTCCTGCTTGGGCTCAGCAGTCTCCGTGTACACCCTGGACTCCACTGGACTGAACTCAGGTGGCTCCTGCTCTGTCACAAAAGCCTCCACTGGACTGAACTCAGGTGGCTCCTGCTCTGTCACAAAAGCCTCCACTGGACTGAACTCAGGTGGCTCCTGCTCTGTCACAAAAGCCTCCACTGGACTGAACTCAGGTGGCTCCTGCTCTGTCACAAAAGCCTCCACTGGACTGAACTCAGGTGGCTCCTGCTTGGGCTCAGCAGTCTCCGTGTACACCCTGGACTCCACTGGACTGAACTCAGGTGGCTCCTGCTCTGTCACAAAAGCCTCCACTGGACTGAACTCAGGTGGCTCCTGCTCTGTCACAAAAGCCTCCACTGGACTGAACTCAGGTGGCTCCTGCTCTGTCACAAAAGCCTCCACTGGACTGAACTCAGGTGGCTCCTGCTCTGTCACAAAAGCCTCCACTGGACTGAACTCAGGTGGCTCCTGCTCTGTCACAAACGCCTCCACTGGACTGAACTCAGGTGGCTCCTGCTCTGTCACAAAAGCCTCCACTGGACTGAACTCAGGTGGCTCCTGCTTGGGCTCAGCAGTCTCCGTGTACACCCTGGACTCCACTGGACTGAACTCAGGTGGCTCCTGCTCTGTCACAAAAGCCTCCACTGGACTGAACTCAGGTGGCTCCTGCTCTGTCACAAAAGCCTCCACTGGACTGAACTCAGGTGGCTCCTGCTCTGTCACAAAAGCCTCCACTGGACTGAACTCAGGTGGCTCCGGCTCTGTCACATAAGCCTCCACTGGACTGAACTCAGGTGGCTCCTGCTCTGTCACAAAAGCCTCCACTGGACTGAACTCAGGTGGCTCCTGCTCTGTCACAAAAGCCTCCACTGGACTGAACTCAGGTGGCTCCTGCTCTGTCACAAAAGCCTCCACTGGACTGAACTCAGGTGGCTCCTGCTTGGGCTCAGCAGTCTCCGTGTACACCATGGACTCCACTGGACTGAACTCAGGTGGCTCCTGCTCTGTCACAAAAGCCTCCACTGGACTGAACTCAGGTGGCTCCTGCTCTGTCACAAAAGCCTCCACTGGACTGAACTCAGGTGGCTCCTGCTCTGTCACAAAAGCCTCCACTGGACTGAACTCAGGTGGCTCCTGCTCTGTCACAAAAGCCTCCACTGGACTGAACTCAGGTGGCTCCTGCTTGGGCTCAGCAGTCTCCGTGTACACCCTGGACTCCACTGGACTGAACTCAGGTGGCTCCTGCTCTGTCACAAACGCCTCCACTGGACTGAACTCAGGTGGCTCCTGCTCTGTCACAAAAGCCTCCACTGGACTGAACTCAGGTGGCTCCTGCTCTGTCACAAAAGCCTCCACTGGACTGAACTCAGGTGGCTCCTGCTCTGTCACATAAGCCTCCACTGGACTGAACTCAGGTGGCTCCTGCTCTGTCACAAAAGCCTCCACTGGACTGAACTCAGGTGGCTCCTGCTCTGTCACATAAGCCTCCACTGGACTGAACTCAGGTGGCTCCTGCTCTGTCACAAAAGCCTCCACTGGACTGAACTCAGGTGGCTCCTGCTCTGTCACAAAAGCCTCCACTGGACTGAACTCAGGTGGCTCCTGCTCTGTCACAAAAGCCTCCACTGGACTGAACTCAGGTGGCTCCTGCTCTGTCACAAAAGCCTCCACTGGACTGAACTCAGGTGGCTCCTGCTCTGTCACAAAAGCCTCCACTGGACTGAACTCAGGTGGCTCCTGCTCTGTCACAAAAGCCTCCACTGGACTGAACTCAGGTGGCTCCTGCTCTGTCACAAAAGCCTCCACTGGACTGAACTCAGGTGGCTCCTGCTTGGGCTCAGCAGTCTCCGTGTACACCATGGACTCCACTGGACTGAACTCAGGTGGCTCCTGCTCTGTCACAAAAGCCTCCACTGGACTGAACTCAGGTGGCTCCTGCTCTGTCACAAAAGCCTCCACTGGACTGAACTCAGGTGGCTCCTGCTCTGTCACAAAAGCCTCCACTGGACTGAACTCAGGTGGCTCCTGCTCTGTCACAAAAGCCTCCACTGGACTGAACTCAGTTGGCTCCTGCTCTGTCACAAAAGCCTCCACTGGACTGAACTCAGGTGGCTCCTGCTCTGTCACAAAAGCCTCCACTGGACTGAACTCAGGTGGCTCCTGCTTGAGCTCAGCAGTCTCCGTGTACACCCTGGACTCCACTGGACTGAACTCAGGTGGCTCCTGCTCTGTCACAAAAGCCTCCACTGGACTGAACTCAGGTGGCTCCTGCTCTGTCACAAAAGCCTCCACTGGACTGAACTCAGGTGGCTCCTGCTCTGTCACAAAAGCCTCCACTGGACTGAACTCAGGTGGCTCCTGCTTGGGCTCAGCAGTCTCCGTGTACACCCTGGACTCCACTGGACTGAACTCAGGTGGCTCCTGCTCTGTCACAAAAGCCTCCACTGGACTGAACTCAGGTGGCTCCTGCTCTGTCACAAAAGCCTCCACTGGACTGAACTCAGGTGGCTCCTGCTCTGTCACAAAAGCCTCCACTGGACTGAACTCAGGTGGCTCCTGCTTGGGCTCAGCAGTCTCCGTGTACACCCTGGACTCCACTGGACTGAACTCAGGTGGCTCCTGCTCTGTCACAAAAGCCTCCACTGGACTGAACTCAGGTGGCTCCTGCTCTGTCACAAAAGCCTCCACTGGACTGAACTCAGGTGGCTCCTGCTCTGTCACAAAAGCCTCCACTGGACTGAACTCAGGTGGCTCCTGCTTGGGCTCAGCAGTCTCCGTGTACACCCTGGACTCCACTGGACTGAACTCAGGTGGCTCCTGCTCTGTCACAAAAGCCTCCACTGGACTGAACTCAGGTGGCTCCTGCTCTGTCACAAAAGCCTCCACTGGACTGAACTCAGGTGGCTCCTGCTCTGTCACAAAAGCCTCCACTGGACTGAACTCAGGTGGCTTCTGCTCTGTCACAAAAGCCTCCACTGGACTGAACTCAGGTGGCTCCTGCTTGGGCTCAGCAGTCTCCGTGTACACCCTGGACTCCACTGGACTGAACTCAGGTGGCTCCTGCTCTGTCACAAAAGCCTCCACTGGACTGAACTCAGGTGGCTCCTGCTCTGTCACAAAAGCCTCCACTGGACTGAAACTCAGGTGGCTCCTGCTCTGTCACAAAAGCCTCCACTGGACTGAACTCAGGTGGCTCCTGCTCTGTCACAAAAGCCTCCACTGGACTGAACTCAGGTGGCTCCTGCTCTGTCACAAAAGCCTCCACTGGACTGAACTCAGGTGGCTCCTGCTCTGTCACAAACGCCTCCACTGGACTGAACTCAGGTGGCTCCTGCTCTGTCACAAAAGCCTCCACTGGACTGAACTCAGGTGGCTCCTGCTTGGGCTCAGCAGTCTCCGTGTACACCCTGGACTCCACTGGACTGAACTCAGGTGGCTCCTGCTCTGTCACAAAAGCCTCCACTGGACTGAACTCAGGTGGCTCCTGCTCTGTCACAAAAGCCTCCACTGGACTGAACTCAGGTGGCTCCTGCTCTGTCACAAAAGCCTCCACTGGACTGAACTCAGGTGGCTCCGGCTCTGTCACATAAGCCTCCACTGGACTGAACTCAGGTGGCTCCTGCTCTGTCACAAAAGCCTCCACTGGACTGAACTCAGGTGGCTCCTGCTTGGGCTCAGCAGTCTCCGTGTACACCCTGGACTCCACTGGACTGAACTCAGGTGGCTCCTGCTCTGTCACAAAAGCCTCCACTGGACTGAACTCAGGTGGCTCCTGCTCTGTCACAAAAGCCTCCACTGGACTGAACTCAGGTGGCTCCTGCTTGGGCTCAGCAGTCTCCGTGTACACCATGGACTCCACTGGACTGAACTCAGGTGGCTCCTGCTCTGTCACAAAAGCCTCCACTGGACTGAACTCAGGTGGCTCCTGCTCTGTCACAAAAGCCTCCACTGGACTGAACTCAGTTGGCTCCTGCTCTGTCACAAAAGCCTCCACTGGACTGAACTCAGGTGGCTCCTGCTCTGTCACAAAAGCCTCCACTGGACTGAACTCAGGTGGCTCCTGCTCTGTCACAAAAGCCTCCACTGGACTGAACTCAGGTGGCTCCTGCTCTGTCACAAAAGCCTCCACTGGACTGAACTCAGGTGGCTCCTGCTTGAGCTCAGCAGTCTCCGTGTACACCCTGGACTCCACTGGACTGAACTCAGGTGGCTCCTGCTCTGTCACAAAAGCCTCCACTGGACTGAACTCAGGTGGCTCCTGCTCTGTCACAAAAGCCTCCACTGGACTGAACTCAGGTGGCTCCTGCTCTGTCACAAAGCCTCCACTGGACTGAACTCAGGTGGCTCCTGCTTGGGCTCAGCAGTCTCCGTGTACACCCTGGACTCCACTGGACTGAACTCAGGTGGCTCCTGCTCTGTCACAAAAGCCTCCACTGGACTGAACTCAGGTGGCTCCTGCTCTGTCACAAAAGCCTCCACTGGACTGAACTCAGGTGGCTCCTGCTTGGGCTCAGCAGTCTCCGTGTACACCCTGGACTCCACTGGACTGAACTCAGGTGGCTCCTGCTCTGTCACAAAAGCCTCCACTGGACTGAACTCAGGTGGCTCCTGCTCTGTCACTAAAGCCTCCACTGGACTGAACTCAGGTGGCTCCTGCTCTGTCACAAAAGCCTCCACTGGACTGAACTCAGGTGGCTCCTGCTTGGGCTCAGCAGTCTCCGTGTACACCCTGGACTCCACTGGACTGAACTCAGGTGGCTCCTGCTCTGTCACAAAAGCCTCCACTGGACTGAACTCAGGTGGCTCCTGCTCTGTCACAAAAGCCTCCACTGGACTGAACTCAGGTGGCTCCTGCTCTGTCACAAAAGCCTCCACTGGACTGAACTCAGGTGGCTCCTGCTTGGGCTCAGCAGTCTCCGTGTACACCCTGGACTCCACTGGACTGAACTCAGGTGGCTCCTGCTCTGTCACAAAAGCCTCCACTGGACTGAACTCAGGTGGCTCCTGCTTGGGCTCAGCAGTCTCCGTGTACACCCTGGACTCCACTGGACTGAACTCAGGTGGCTCCTGCTCTGTCACAAAAGCCTCCACTGGACTGAACTCAGGTGGCTCCTGCTCTGTCACAAAAGCCTCCACTGGACTGAACTCAGGTGGCTCCTGCTCTGTCACAAAAGCCTCCACTGGACTGAACTCAGGTGGCTCCTGCTTGGGCTCAGCAGTCTCCGTGTACACCCTGGACTCCACTGGACTGAACTCAGGTGGCTCCTGCTCTGTCACAAAAGCCTCCACTGGACTGAACTCAGGTGGCTCCTGCTCTGTCACAAAAGCCTCCACTGGACTGAACTCAGGTGGCTCCTGCTCTGTCACAAAAGCCTCCACTGGACTGAACTCAGGTGGCTCCTGCTTGAGCTCAGCAGTCTCCGTGTACACCCTGGACTCCACTGGACTGAACTCAGGTGGCTCCTGCTCTGTCACAAAGCCTCCACTGGACTGAACTCAGGTGGCTCCTGCTCTGTCACAAAAGCCTCCACTGGACTGAACTCAGGTGGCTCCTGCTCTGTCACAAAAGCCTCCACTGGACTGAACTCAGGTGGCTCCTGCTTGGGCTCAGCAGTCTCCGTGTACACCCTGGACTCCACTGGACTGAACTCAGGTGGCTCCTGCTCTGTCACAAAAGCCTCCACTGGACTGAACTCAGGTGGCTCCTGCTCTGTCACAAAAGCCTCCACTGGACTGAACTCAGGTGGCTCCTGCTTGGGCTCAGCAGTCTCCGTGTACACCCTGGACTCCACTGGACTGAACTCAGGTGGCTCCTGCTCTGTCACAAAAGCCTCCACTGGACTGAACTCAGGTGGCTCCTGCTCTGTCACAAAAGCCTCCACTGGACTGAACTCAGGTGGCTCCTGCTCTGTCACAAAAGCCTCCACTGGACTGAACTCAGGTGGCTCCTGCTTGGGCTCAGCAGTCTCCGTGTACACCCTGGACTCCACTGGACTGAACTCAGGTGGCTCCTGCTCTGTCACAAAAGCCTCCACTGGACTGAACTCAGGTGGCTCCTGCTCTGTCACAAAAGCCTCCACTGGACTGAACTCAGGTGGCTCCTGCTTGGGCTCAGCAGTCTCCGTGTACACCCTGGACTCCACTGGACTGAACTCAGGTGGCTCCTGCTCTGTCACAAAAGCCTCCACTGGACTGAACTCAGGTGGCTCCTGCTCTGTCACATAAGCCTCCACTGGACTGAACTCAGGTGGCTCCTGCTCTGTCACAAAAGCCTCCACTGGACTGAACTCAGGTGGCTCCTGCTCTGTCACATAAGCCTCCACTGGACTGAACTCAGGTGGCTCCTGCTCTGTCACAAAAGCCTCCACTGGACTGAACTCAGGTGGCTCCTGCTCTGTCACATAAGCCTCCACTGGACTGAACTCAGGTGTCATTTCTTCTGAATATCACTGCTTTAGTAGTCCCAGCTAGTAGTCTGCGTATTCCTGGTCATGTAGGTTGTCCTGGTCTAGGTTGTCCTGGACAGCCTGTCCCATTTGTTTTCTGGTGTCTCTGCAACACATTCAGGACATTCAATAATAATTACAAATATTAAACATTTTCCACCCTCAATTTAACATGGGAGTCAATGTTTATTTTTTTAATTTTTTTGGTAGACAGCAGACAAGTTCACAGTGTGTGTGAGTTGTGCATCTACTTGGTGCTTAGGCTGCCTAGGGAAGACAGGCCCGAAGACATCTGAATGGCTTGCAAATAGCTTTGCAAGCTCTTGAGAAGAACTTCTGTGTAGCGCTGACTTCTGGCTGAGTTCTTGTAGCATGTTTTAAGAAAACACTGATGATCTGTCTGTCCGTCAATGGTCGCCCAGCATCCATATATAAGGCCACATTGAATGGAGATTTCCACTCTTTGATCAGGCTCTTATAAACCAGGTCGCTAAGACCAGTGAAATTTTCTGGAGGAATGTTATTATATTGCCTCTCCAGTAAATCACAAATTTGGTTGGAAAGCCGGAGTTGGATGATGTCATACTCTTCAGAGGTTAGGTGCGTCTTTAACTTTCTATCCACTTTAGAAATGAGACCATAAAGAAATAGCTGTAAGTGTGCTCTCAGATCACAAGATTCCCTTGACTGCTGCTGAGACACTTTTGGTTCCTCAAGAGTCTCTTTATTCCCTTCAGGTGTCTCCACCTTTGGCACAGAGTCTTCCACTTTGGGGATCTTGGATGTCTGCTGCACAGGCACACTGATGACAGGTTCTTCTCTTTCAGCATTGGAAGTGACATTCAGCTTCTGAGCCTTTCTAGGAGGCTTGGGTGGAGCAGCCTTCTTTCCTGAAGCCTTTTGCATAGTAGGCTTTGGCAGAGAAACCACATCAGGTGGCTCCTGCTCTGTCACAAAAGCCTCCACTGGACTGAACTCAGGTGGCTCCTGCTCTGTCACAAAAGCCTCCACTGGACTGAACTCAGGTGGCTCCTGCTCTGTCACAAAAGCCTCCACTGGACTGAACTCAGGTGGCTCCTGCTCTGTCACAAAAGCCTCCACTGGACTGAACTCAGGTGGCTCCTGCTCTGTCACAAAAGCCTCCACTGGACTGAACTCAGGTGGCTCTTGCTTGGGCTCAGCAGTCTCCGTGTACACCATGGACTCCACTGGACTGAACTCAGGTGGCTCCTGCTCTGTCACAAAAGCCTCCACTGGACTGAACTCAGGTGGCTCCTGCTCTGTCACAAAAGCCTCCACTGGACTGAACTCAGGTGGCTCCTGCTCTGTCACAAAAGCCTCCACTGGACTGAACTCAGGTGGCTCCTGCTTGGGCTCAGCAGTCTCCGTGTACACCATGGACTCCACTGGACTGAACTCAGGTGGCTCCTGCTCTGTCACAAAAGCCTCCACTGGACTGAACTCAGGTGGCTCCTGCTCTGTCACAAAAGCCTCCACTGGACTGAACTCAGGTGGCTCCTGCTCTGTCACAAAAGCCTCCACTGGACTGAACTCAGGTGGCTCCTGCTTGAGCTCAGCAGTCTCCGTGTACACCCTGGACTCCACTGGACTGAACTCAGGTGGCTCCTGCTCTGTCACAAAGCCTCCACTGGACTGAACTCAGGTGGCTCCTGCTCTGTCACAAAAGCCTCCACTGGACTGAACTCAGGTGGCTCCTGCTCTGTCACAAAAGCCTCCACTGGACTGAACTCAGGTGGCTCCTGCTTGGGCTCAGCAGTCTCCGTGTACACCCTGGACTCCACTGGACTGAACTCAGGTGGCTCCTGCTCTGTCACAAAAGCCTCCACTGGACTGAACTCAGGTGGCTCCTGCTCTGTCACAAAAGCCTCCACTGGACTGAACTCAGGTGGCTCCTGCTCTGTCACAAAAGCCTCCACTGGACTGAACTCAGGTGGCTCCTGCTTGGGCTCAGCAGTCTCCGTGTACACCCTGGACTCCACTGGACTGAACTCAGGTGGCTCCTGCTCTGTCACAAAAGCCTCCACTGGACTGAACTCAGGTGGCTCCTGCTCTGTCACAAAAGCCTCCACTGGACTGAACTCAGGTGGCTCCTGCTCTGTCACAAAAGCCTCCACTGGACTGAACTCAGGTGGCTCCTGCTTGGGCTCAGCAGTCTCCGTGTACACCCTGGACTCCACTGGACTGAACTCAGGTGGCTCCTGCTCTGTCACAAAAGCCTCCACTGGACTGAACTCAGGTGGCTCCTGCTCTGTCACAAAAGCCTCCACTGGACTGAACTCAGGTGGCTCCTGCTCTGTCACATAAGCCTCCACTGGAATGAACTCAGGTGGCTCCTGCTCTGTCACAAAAGCCTCCACTGGACTGAACTCAGGTGGCTCCTGCTCTGTCACATAAGCCTCCACTGGACTGAACTCAGGTGGCTCCTGCTCTGTCACAAAAGCCTCCACTGGACTGAACTCAGGTGGCTCCTGCTCTGTCACAAAAGCCTCCACTGGACTGAACTCAGGTGGCTCCTGCTCTGTCACAAAAGCCTCCACTGGACTGAACTCAGGTGGCTCCTGCTTGGGCTCAGCAGTCTCCGTGTACACCCTGGACACTTTCTGCACTTCGGTGACCTTTGGCATGGCTTCGTTACTGTCAGAAATGATCTTCGACGCTTGGGTGGAGCAGGCAGGCAGGGTCGTTACCATGGTGACAGGCTGACACACAGAAGCATACAAAGCAGACATATTTGTAGTCTTTATCACACTTTAAGCATTATATCTGTCATATTGATCATCCCTCAGCTGTATCCTACTTTTCCACACTCAAATCACACAGCCTGTGCTTCTTATAGTCTTAAGGTATTATTCCAGCCTCTGACCTTTCATATGGTATATTCACAGGCTGTTCTTTAAGGTCATGACTTCATACTGTTCTTGTCTTCAGCTGTTTCTTTTTCATATCTTCATAATATTAAAACATTTTCTACTTTTCAAAATAAGAGCTTCATCTTTTCAAATTCATAACTGTGTTTCAGCAAATTGCACTTATGATGAAGTTGCAATGAAGTTGCACTTGTCACTCACTACTGTTGGTACTCACCACGAATCTGAGTGTATGAAGAAATCTGTTGCTAAGATGTTAGCCTCCTCTGCAGCTGTGTTTCTCGTTCTTCCTCTCTGATCCTTCTGTTCTCCGCGTTTAGTCCAGTAATCACGCTTGAGATTATTTTCCTTTAGGACGCCTTTTGCTTTGCACTTCGGGCAGGTTAATTTCCACGGAACTGGCCAAAATATCCTGCTGTGTCTATCTTCGAAACTGTTCATATGTTTATATACCTTTGGTATACCTTCGATCCTGTGTCAGTCTGTCACCACGGTAACAGCCCTGCCTGCCTGCCTGTATCCATGGCAACCTGAATGTTTATCAACTGCCCCTAACTGCAGCTCTCTCTGTCCCCCTCCTAATGCGTTTCCAATGTAAAAACACCCTCTAAACAACTTCTGTTTAACCGAAGCCTTCACACAAAAAATATGGACACCGTCAGAATCACAAGATGTTGCTCTACAACACAGTATAATTTTTATGGCTATGATGTCAAACATACAGAAGTAAATGCTTGTTTTGCGATTCTGGAATCAGATCTACTAATTCCAGCCTGTAACCCTTCTCCTTATGTCCATTGCAGATATGGCAAACAACAGATCATCAACCAAATAACACCGTCTACTGTAACTTTAAGTAGACAATAGCTTCCTCCCAGCGTTTTCTTTAAGTTGAGTCTAACATCAATGTAACGTCACCAAGAGCTCTACCATCTCTACTGTCCCTGGGTTTACATTTCTCTGGAGTTCACCCAAATACGAGACAGACAGAGACACACATAGACACAGACACACTTACACACACACGGCATGTGCGTAAATGCGATTCTCTCTCCCTCTCTCTCTTTGAATAAACGCAATGAAGTTGCACTTATCACTCACTACTGTTGGTACTCACCACAAATTTTTGATTGAGAAGCTTCCTTCGTAACTATCACTCTCAAACACAACGTAGATTCAAGTATACTTACAGACAGCGGCAATTAATGTTGGCTCCAGTACCGCAAACGTCAGGAGTCAAAGCGCTAAATACTTAAAACGAGAGCTCAGACTCTGGCGCGCAGCTGTGGCGCTAAGGGTTCAAATTCAAAAAGTTCCGTGACATCTCCACCTGCCTCTGTTCCTCCACAGGCTCCGTTTTCTCCGGGCATTTGATTTCTTCTTCGTCTTCTGCGGAAACGTAGTGTAGTAACGTATAAGCGCCCCCTTTTGGTGTGGAGTTTGAGTTGCAGTATTTGATCTGAGATTACAGCTTCAGTATATTTAAATAAGCATATTAAACAATTAATAAATGGCAATATATATTGGAAGTATATAATAAATAATAATAATAAATAATATAGTCAAATCATTTAAGTAAAAATAAACATTTGTGTTTAAGATCTGGTTTATAGATGATTGCTTAGTGAATAACAATAACTTTGCAGCTATTTAGTATAAGTATTTAAGTATAAACACAAATTATAACACAAATATTTAGTATAAAAAGTTTGTATTTTTTTTACAAACACATAACATATTTTAACATCTCATTTTGTACAAATAAAGATATGTTTTTAAATGGTTTTGTTCTGTAAATTTAAAAGTGAGTAACAAATAAATCTGTCATTTCTTCTGAATATCACTGCTTTAGTAGTCCCAGCTAGTAGTCTGCGTATTCCTGGTCATGTAGGTTGTCCTGGTCTAGGTTGTCCTGGACAGCCTGTCCCATTTGTTTTCTGGTGTCTCTGCAACACATTCTTTCAGGACATTCAATAATAATTACAAATATTAAACATTTTCCACCCTCAATTTAACATGGGAGTCAATGTTTATTTTTTTAATTTTTTTGGTAGACAGCAGACAAGTTCACAGTGTGTGTGAGTTGTGCATCTACTTGGTGCTTAGGCTGCCTAGGGAAGACAGGCCCGAAGACATCTGAATGGCTTGCAAATAGCTTTGCAAGCTCTTGAGAAGAACTTCTGTGTAGCGCTGACTTCTGGCTGAGTTCTTGTAGCATGTTTTAGGAAAACACTGATGATCTGTCTGTCCGTCAATGGTCGCCCAGCATCCATATATAAGGCCACATTGAATGGAGATTTCCACTCTTTGATCAGGCTCTTATAAACCAGGTCGCTAAGACCAGTGAAATTTTCTGGAGGAATGTTATTATATTGCTTCTCCAGTAAATCACAAATTTGGTTGGAAAGCCGGAGTTGGATGATGTCATACTCTTCAGAGGTTAGGTGCGTCTTTAACTTTCTATCCACTTTAGAAATGAGACCATAAAGAAATAGCTGTAAGCGTGCTCTCAGATCACAAGATTCCCTTGACTGCTGCTGAGACACTTTTGGTTCCTCAAGAGTCTCTTTATTCCCTTCAGGTGTCTCCACCTTTGGCACAGAGTCTTCCACTTTGGGGATCTTGGATGTCTGCTGCACAGGCACACTGATGATAGGTTCTTCTCTTTCAGCATTGGAAGTGACATTCAGCTTCTGAGCCTTTCTAGGAGACTTGGGTGGAGCAGCCTTCTTTCCTGAAGCCTTTTGCATATTAGGCTTTGGCAGAGAAACCACGTCAGGTGGCTCCTGCTCTGTCACAAAAGCCTCCACTGGACTGAACTCAGGTGACTCCTGCTCTGTCACAAAAGCCTCCACTGGACTGAACTCAGGTGGCTCCTGCTCTGTCACAAAAGCCTCCACTGGACTGAACTCAGGTGGCTCCTGCTCTGTCACAAAAGCCTCCACTGGACTGAACTCAGGTGGCTCCTGCTCTGTCACAAAAGCCTCCACTGGACTGAACTCAGGTGGCTCCTGCTCTGTCACAAAAGCCTCCACTGGACTGAACTCAGGTGGCTCCTGCTCTGTCACAAAAGCCTCCACTGGACTGAACTCAGGTGGCTCTTGCTTGGGCTCAGCAGTCTCCGTGTACACCATGGACTCCACTGGACTGAACTCAGGTGGCTCCTGCTCTGTCACAAAAGCCTCCACTGGACTGAACTCAGGTGGCTCCTGCTCTGTCACAAAAGCCTCCACTGGACTGAACTCAGGTGGCTCCTGCTCTGTCACAAAAGCCTCCACTGGACTGAACTCAGGTGGCTCCTGCTTGGGCTCAGCAGTCTCCGTGTACACCATGGACTCCACTGGACTGAACTCAGGTGGCTCCTGCTCTGTCACAAAAGCCTCCACTGGACTGAACTCAGGTGGCTCCTGCTCTGTCACAAAAGCCTCCACTGGACTGAACTCAGGTGGCTCCTGCTCTGTCACAAAAGCCTCCACTGGACTGAACTCAGGTGGCTCCTGCTTGAGCTCAGCAGTCTCCGTGTACACCCTGGACTCCACTGGACTGAACTCAGGTGGCTCCTGCTCTGTCACAAAAGCCTCCACTGGACTGAACTCAGGTGGCTCCTGCTCTGTCACAAAAGCCTCCACTGGACTGAACTCAGGTGGCTCCTGCTCTGTCACAAAAGCCTCCACTGGACTGAACTCAGGTGGCTCCTGCTTGGGCTCAGCAGTCTCCGTGTACACCCTGGACTCCACTGGACTGAACTCAGGTGGCTCCTGCTCTGTCACAAAAGCCTCCACTGGACTGAACTCAGGTGGCTCCTGCTCTGTCACAAAAGCCTCCACTGGACTGAACTCAGGTGGCTCCTGCTCTGTCACAAAAGCCTCCACTGGACTGAACTCAGGTGGCTCCTGCTTGGGCTCAGCAGTCTCCGTGTACACCCTGGACTCCACTGGACTGAACTCAGGTGGCTCCTGCTCTGTCACAAAAGCCTCCACTGGACTGAACTCAGGTGGCTCCTGCTCTGTCACAAAAGCCTCCACTGGACTGAACTCAGGTGGCTCCTGCTCTGTCACAAAAGCCTCCACTGGACTGAACTCAGGTGGCTCCTGCTTGGGCTCAGCAGTCTCCGTGTACACCCTGGACTCCACTGGACTGAACTCAGGTGGCTCCTGCTCTGTCACAAAAGCCTCCACTGGACTGAACTCAGGTGGCTCCTGCTCTGTCACAAAAGCCTCTACTGGACTGAACTCAGGTGGCTCCTGCTCTGTCACATAAGCCTCCACTGGAATGAACTCAGGTGGCTCCTGCTCTGTCACAAAAGCCTCCACTGGACTGAACTCAGGTGGCTCCTGCTCTGTCACATAAGCCTCCACTGGACTGAACTCAGGTGGCTCCTGCTCTGTCACAAAAGCCTCCACTGGACTGAACTCAGGTGGCTCCTGCTCTGTCACAAAAGCCTCCACTGGACTGAACTCAGGTGGCTCCTGCTCTGTCACAAAAGCCTCCACTGGACTGAACTCAGGTGGCTCCTGCTTGGGCTCAGCAGTCTCCGTGTACACCCTGGACACTTTCTGCACTTCGGTGACCTTTGGCATGGCTTCGTTACTGTCAGAAATGATCTTCGACGCTTGGGTGGAGCAGGCAGGCAGGGTCGTTACCATGGTGACAGGCTGACACACAGAAGCATACAAAGCAGACATATTTGTAGTCTTTATCACACTTTAAGCATTATATCTGTCATATTGATCATCCCTCAGCTGTATCCTACTTTTCCACACTCAAATCACACAGCCTGTGCTTCTTATAGTCTTAAGGTATTATTCCAGCCTCTGACCTTTCATATGGTATATTCACAGGCTGTTCTTTAAGGTCATGACTTCATACTGTTCTTGTCTTCAGCTGTTTCTTTTTCATATCTTCATAATATTAAAACATTTTCTACTTTTCAAAATAAGAGCTTCATCTTTTCAAATTCATAACTGTGTTTCAGCAAATTGCACTTATGATGAAGTTGCAATGAAGTTGCACTTGTCACTCACTACTGTTGGTACTCACCACGAATCTGAGTGTATGAAGAAATCTGTTGCTAAGATGTTAGCCTCCTCTGCAGCTGTGTTTCTCGTTCTTCCTCTCTGATCCTTCTGTTCTCCGCGTTTAGTCCAGTAATCACGCTTGAGATTATTTTCCTTTAGGACGCCTTTTGCTTTGCACTTCGGGCAGGTTAATTTCCACGGAACTGGCCAAAATATCCTGCTGTGTCTATCTTCGAAACTGTTCATATGTTTATATACCTTTGGTATACCTTCGATCCTGTGTCAGTCTGTCACCACGGTAACAGCCCTGCCTGCCTGCCTGTATCCATGGCAACCTGAATGTTTATCAACTGCCCCTAACTGCAGCTCTCTCTGTCCCCCTCCTAATGCGTTTCCAATGTAAAAACACCCTCTAAACAACTTCTGTTTAACCGAAGCCTTCACACAAAAAATATGGACACCGTCAGAATCACAAGATGTTGCTCTACAACACAGTATAATTTTTATGGCTATGATGTCAAACATACAGAAGTAAATGCTTGTTTTGCGATTCTGGAATCAGATCTACTAATTCCAGCCTGTAACCCTTCTCCTTATGTCCATTGCAGATATGGCAAACAACAGATCATCAACCAAATAACACCGTCTACTGTAACTTTAAGTAGACAATAGCTTCCTCCCAGCGTTTTCTTTAAGTTGAGTCTAACATCAATGTAACGTCACCAAGAGCTCTACCATCTCTACTGTCCCTGGGTTTACATTTCTCTGGAGTTCACCCAAATACGAGACAGACAGAGACACACATAGACACAGACACACTTACACACACACGGCATGTGCGTAAATGCGATTCTCTCTCCCTCTCTCTCTTTGAATAAACGCAATGAAGTTGCACTTATCACTCACTACTGTTGGTACTCACCACAAATTTTTGATTGAGAAGCTTCCTTCGTAACTATCACTCTCAAACACAACGTAGATTCAAGTATACTTACAGACAGCGGCAATTAATGTTGGCTCCAGTACCGCAAACGTCAGGAGTCAAAGCGCTAAATACTTAAAACGAGAGCTCAGACTCTGGCGCGCAGCTGTGGCGCTAAGGGTTCAAATTCAAAAAGTTCCGTGACATCTCCACCTGCCTCTGTTCCTCCACAGGCTCCGTTTTCTCCGGGCATTTGATTTCTTCTTCGTCTTCTGCGGAAACGTAGTGTAGTAACGTATAAGCGCCCCCTTTTGGTGTGGAGTTTGAGTTGCAGTATTTGATCTGAGATTACAGCTTCAGTATATTTAAATAAGCATATTAAACAATTAATAAATGGCAATATATATTGGAAGTATATAATAAATAATAATAATAAATAATATAGTCAAATCATTTAAGTAAAAAATAAACATTTGTGTTTAAGATCTGGTTTATAGATGATTGCTTAGTGAATAACAATAACTTTGCAGCTATTTAGTATAAGTATTTAAGTATAAACACAAATTATAACACAAATATTTAGTATAAAAAGTTTGTATTTTTTTTACAAACACATAACATATTTTAACATCTCATTTTGTACAAATAAAGATATGTTTTTAAATGGTTTTGTTCTGTAAATTTAAAAGTGAGTAACAAATAAATCTGTCATTTCTTCTGAATATCACTGCTTTAGTAGTCCCAGCTAGTAGTCTGCGTATTCCTGGTCATGTAGGTTGTCCTGGTCTAGGTTGTCCTGGACAGCCTGTCCCATTTGTTTTCTGGTGTCTCTGCAACACATTCTTTCAGGACATTCAATAATAATTACAAATATTAAACATTTTCCACCCTCAATTTAACATGGGAGTCAATGTTTATTTTTTTAATTTTTTTGGTAGACAGCAGACAAGTTCACAGTGTGTGTGAGTTGTGCATCTACTTGGTGCTTAGGCTGCCTAGGGAAGACAGGCCCGAAGACATCTGAATGGCTTGCAAATAGCTTTGCAAGCTCTTGAGAAGAACTTCTGTGTAGCGCTGACTTCTGGCTGAGTTCTTGTAGCATGTTTTAGGAAAACACTGATGATCTGTCTGTCCGTCAATGGTCGCCCAGCATCCATATATAAGGCCACATTGAATGGAGATTTCCACTCTTTGATCAGGCTCTTATAAACCAGGTCGCTAAGACCAGTGAAATTTTCTGGAGGAATGTTATTATATTGCTTCTCCAGTAAATCACAAATTTGGTTGGAAAGCCGGAGTTGGATGATGTCATACTCTTCAGAGGTTAGGTGCGTCTTTAACTTTCTATCCACTTTAGAAATGAGACCATAAAGAAATAGCTGTAAGCGTGCTCTCAGATCACAAGATTCCCTTGACTGCTGCTGAGACACTTTTGGTTCCTCAAGAGTCTCTTTATTCCCTTCAGGTGTCTCCACCTTTGGCACAGAGTCTTCCACTTTGGGGATCTTGGATGTCTGCTGCACAGGCACACTGATGATAGGTTCTTCTCTTTCAGCATTGGAAGTGACATTCAGCTTCTGAGCCTTTCTAGGAGACTTGGGTGGAGCAGCCTTCTTTCCTGAAGCCTTTTGCATATTAGGCTTTGGCAGAGAAACCACGTCAGGTGGCTCCTGCTCTGTCACAAAAGCCTCCACTGGACTGAACTCAGGTGACTCCTGCTCTGTCACAAAAGCCTCCACTGGACTGAACTCAGGTGGCTCCTGCTCTGTCACAAAAGCCTCCACTGGACTGAACTCAGGTGGCTCCTGCTCTGTCACAAAAGCCTCCACTGGACTGAACTCAGGTGGCTCCTGCTCTGTCACAAAAGCCTCCACTGGACTGAACTCAGGTGGCTCCTGCTCTGTCACAAAAGCCTCCACTGGACTGAACTCAGGTGGCTCCTGCTCTGTCACAAAAGCCTCCACTGGACTGAACTCAGGTGGCTCTTGCTTGGGCTCAGCAGTCTCCGTGTACACCATGGACTCCACTGGACTGAACTCAGGTGGCTCCTGCTCTGTCACAAAAGCCTCCACTGGACTGAACTCAGGTGGCTCCTGCTCTGTCACAAAAGCCTCCACTGGACTGAACTCAGGTGGCTCCTGCTCTGTCACAAAAGCCTCCACTGGACTGAACTCAGGTGGCTCCTGCTCTGTCACAAAAGCCTCCACTGGACTGAACTCAGGTGGCTCCTGCTTGGGCTCAGCAGTCTCCGTGTACACCCTGGACTCCACTGGACTGAACTCAGGTGGCTCCTGCTCTGTCTCAAAAGCCTCCACTGGACTGAACTCAGGTGGCTCCTGCTCTGTCACAAAAGCCTCCACTGGACTGAACTCAGGTGGCTCCTGCTTGGGCTCAGCAGTCTCCGTGTACACCCTGGACTCCACTGGACTGAACTCAGGTGGCTCCTGCTCTGTCACAAAAGCCTCCACTGGACTGAACTCAGGTGGCTCCTGCTCTGTCACAAAAGCCTCCACTGGACTGAACTCAGGTGGCTCCTGCTCTGTCACAAAAGCCTCCACTGGACTGAACTCAGGTGGCTCCTGCTTGGGCTCAGCAGTCTCCGTGTACACCCTGGACTCCACTGGACTGAACTCAGGTGGCTCCTGCTCTGTCACAAAAGCCTCCACTGGACTGAACTCAGGTGGCTCCTGCTCTGTCACAAAAGCCTCCACTGGACTGAACTCAGGTGGCTCCTGCTCTGTCACATAAGCCTCCACTGGAATGAACTCAGGTGGCTCCTGCTCTGTCACAAAAGCCTCCACTGGACTGAACTCAGGTGGCTCCTGCTCTGTCACATAAGCCTCCACTGGACTGAACTCAGGTGGCTCCTGCTCTGTCACAAAAGCCTCCACTGGACTGAACTCAGGTGGCCCCTGCTCTGTCACAAAAGCCTCCACTGGACTGAACTCAGGTGGCTCCTGCTCTGTCACAAAAGCCTCCACTGGACTGAACTCAGGTGGCTCCTGCTCTGTCACAAAAGCCTCCACTGGACTGAACTCAGGTGGCTCCTGCTTGGGCTCAGCAGTCTCCGTGTACACCCTGGACACTTTCTGCACTTCGGTGACCTTTGGCATGGCTTCTTTACTGTCAGAAATGATCTTCGACGCTTGGGTGGAGCAGGCAGGCAGGGTCGTTACCATGGTGACAGGCTGACACACAGAAGCATACAAAGCAGACATATTTGTAGTCTTTATCACACTTTAAGCATTATATATGTCATATTGATCATCCCTCAGCTGTATCCTACTTTTCCACACTCAAATCACACAGCCTGTGCTTCTTATAGTCTTAAGGTATTATTCCAGCCTCTGACCTTTCATATGGTATATTCACAGGCTGTTCTTTAAGGTCATGACTTCATACTGTTCTTGTCTTCAGCTGTTTCTTTTTCATATCTTCATAATATTAAAACATTTTCTACTTTTCAAAATAAGAGCTTCATCTTTTCAAATTCATAACTGTGTTTCAGCAAATTGCACTTATGATGAAGTTGCAATGAAGTTGCACTTATCACTCACTACTGTTGGTACTCACCACGAATCTGAGTGTATGAAGAAATCTGTTGCTAAGATGTTAGCCTCCTCTGCAGCTGTGTTTCTCGTTCTTCCTCTCTGATCCTTCTGTTCTCCGCGTTTAGTCCAGTAATCACGCTTGAGATTATTTTCCTTTAGGACGCCTTTTGCTTTGCACTTCGGGCAGGTTAATTTCCACGGAACTGGCCAAAATATCCTGCTGTGTCTACCTTTGAAACTGTTCATATGTTTATATACCTTTGGTATACCTTTGATCCTGTGTCAGTCTGTCACCACGGTAACAGCCCTGCCTGCCTGCCTGTATCCATGGCAACCTGAATGTTTATCAACTGCCCCTAACTGCAGCTCTCTCTGTCCCCCTCCTAATGCGTTTCCAATGTAAAAACACCCTCTAAACAACTTCTGTTTAACCGAAGCCTTCACACAAAAAATATGGACACCGTCAGAATCACAAGATGTTGCTCTACAACACAGTATAATTTTTATGGCTATGATGTCAAACATACAGAAGTAAATGCTTGTTTTGCGATTCTGGAATCAGATCTACTAATTCCAGCCTGTAACCCTTCTCCTTATGTCCATTGCAGATATGGCAAACAACAGATCATCAACCAAATAACACCGTCTACTGTAACTTTAAGTAGACAATAGCTTCCTCCCAGCGTTTTCTTTAAGTTGAGTCTAACATCAATGTAACGTCACCAAGAGCTCTACCATCTCTACTGTCCCTGGGTTTACATTTCTCTGGAGTTCACCCAAATACGAGACAGACAGAGACACACATAGACACAGACACACTTACACACACACGGCATGTGCGTAAATGCGATTCTCTCTCCCTCTCTCTCTTTGAATAAACGCAATGAAGTTGCACTTATCACTCACTACTGTTGGTACTCACCACAAATTTTTGATTGGTTTTGTTCTGTAAATTTAAAAGTGAGTAACAAAAAAATCTGTCATTTCTTCTGAATATCACTGCACATTTTACAGCAATGGCCTCTTTGTGACAACATAGTATTTCCCAGTTATTTTTATCAAAATATTACATTTTTACAGTAAAGTTGTGCTTTTTCGATATATGTTGTCCGTAAAAATCAAAGTTAAATACTGTTTTTTGATTTAGAGTAATTCCATGTGTTTTCAGGGGTGATATACTATTTTAAAGTCTTTTACTGTCTACTATTTGACATTTTTTTACCGTAATTTATACAGATTTTTTTAACAGTAACAACACAGTAACAACCAATCAAAAATTTGTGGTGAGTACCAACAGTAGTGAGTGATAAGTGCAACTTCATTACGTTTATTCAAAGAGAGAGAGGGAGAGAGAATCGTGCGCATTTACGCACATGCCGTGTGTGTGTAAGTGTGTCATTAGGCCGGGCTGTGCCCTGTTTTCTTAACATGCAGCCTAAATGTTACCTGGAGGATAAAGATCTGTTAACATAAGCAGGTGGTCAAGGGGTTAACATCAGGGTACGCACAGACGTCACCTTTCAGCATCGGAGCGTGCCTGCCTCAACCCGGAAATCTGAGAATGAGAGCAAAACAGACGATTTTCAGCCTATAGATTAAAGGCAGATAGACTCAACAGTGATCATCAAAACTGATCAAAGAAGCAGTGGTCCATGAACATTGATATGTTTCCTGACATTTATATGTACCTGATATTGATGCCAGGAAAATACAGGAAGCAAAGCCTGAAGGCTACAAAAGCCTTGAAACTAAATGAAGACGTCACGTGGTCGGGGTGTAGTCAGGGGATGATTGCGCTTTGTTATTACTTGTAACAAACACATTGTTACAAGTAATATTCATTTATTTCCATATTAAACAGACCTGGGCAAAGTACGGCCCCCGGGCCAGACCCGGCCCGCTTATATTAAACAAATATTTGAGTGCACAGTACATATTATACAAAGGCAGCAAAGGTCAGCTGTTGAGCACGGCACTACTAGTAACATCTTCCCAACCCTCCTTGTCTCTTCCATACTGCATCATCCCTTCTACATTTTGGAGAGACATGGTCACGCTTTCTACACTTAAAAAATGCTGCGCGACTATGCTGAAATGTACGGTAAAGCGTCCGGAAACTCCACAGTGCATTCAGATGTTGCTGCAGTGCTGCAGCTGAAATATTTAATTGTCATCTGCGGGAGTGTGTTTTAACATACAACCAACACACACTCAGAGTAGACATGGATACACACAGCGAGGACAGAGGAGCGAGCAGTAAATGACGGCAAAGGAATATACATGTTTCATCATTACTTATAATATGTCGCTGTTTTTTTTTTTTTAAATAAATGCTGACAAAAAGTCACAAGTACTTGCAAGTTGTCGATACAGCATTTAACCCTTTAACACCACCCTCAATAGTTGATGAAACGCCTGTCAAAGGCATACCCAAATTAAACTACAAGCTGTTTGTGACCCCTTAGGAGTATGTGCAAAAGCTTGGTCTCATTGTGAAGGTAACACTCTGAAATTTTTATTTTAGCTGTGTGATTTACTGCAATTGCAAATGGTTAACAGTGAGAGAAGTCTAAACACAGAGAAATAAAAAGATTTTGTAGCTCGCCTAAATTTTTTTTGTAAAAAAAGGCTGCTTGACAACTGGAGCATGGTGATGTTGATTAGATGACAATATAGTGACACAGGCTGAAGTCTTACCTATTCCCAGTTAAAAGTAGATAGTAATTGGACAAGAAATGACCATTTGGGACAGGTTTTTCTGTAGGTATTCCCAGGCGCTCTCCAAAAAGTGCCATTTGGAGTCTCCAAATGGACACTTTGGCACCAAAGTGCATAACTCTGGAATGCTTCAACATACAGACATCAATGAGAGCTCTAATGAAAGGTGCCACTTAGAGGAACCTCATTCCATATTCAGTTCAGTTTATTCACTATTAGTATGATTGAAATAATGTTAGTGAAGCAAAAACACATTGAATGCTCATTATTCTACTGAAACTGAAATTGTGCATCACAAGAAAAGACTCAGAACAAGAGATATGGTCAAAAACAACACCTTTATCTAAACAAATACCCAAACTACTTACAGCAAACTGTTTACATGTTTACAATTCCACAGGTTTCACAGCCACATGTTGTTCTCAGTATGCCACTGTTACAGTCACGGGCTGCTACAAAGCACAGCTAGAAAGCTTGATGGGTGTCTTACTGTCACCAGAGATGTAGACTGGCTTGTGATGTTGTACACTGGGAGTAGGAGGCTGCTCTGGCTCTGGTGCTTGGCTCCCACTCTGTATCTGAATCAGTTTGCCTAAAATGCAAAAAATAAGGTTTTCATTCACAGAACAACTGTATCTGCATTCATTGTTCACCTCACAAATCAATAGTAAAAGTGCACACCACACAGGTAAACAAAATAGAACAGTGTTTGCCTAAAATGCAAAAAATATATATAAAACAAATAACTATAGATGTATGTATGGTTGTATGTATATATCAGATATTCATTCACAGAACAACTGTAGCTGTATTCATTGTTCACCTCACAAATCAGTCCTCCACAACTACTTTTGGAGGAATAGTAAAAGCACACACCTCCCCCACACAGGTAAACAGAACAAAGGACCCACACAGGTAAATGAAATAGAACACAGTGTTTGCCTAAAAATGCACAAAATATATATAAAACAAAATAACTATAGATGTATGTATGGTTGTATGTATATATCAGATATTCATTCACAGAACAACTGTAGCTGTATTCATTGTTCACCTCACAAATCAGTCCTCCACAACTACTTTTGGAGGAATAGTAAAAGCGCACACCTCCCCCACACAGGTAAACAAAACAAAGGACACAACACTGTATTCACTAATTCTTTGAAACGTCTACATTCTATTTATAAAACTGCAACATGTATAAAAGTTACTTACTTGTCATGGACAATATCTTCTCCTTCAATGAACATGTCCTCCTCCACCGAGTCAACAGACGACACATAACTTTGCGCATCCGACACATCCTCGTCAGAAAAGTCGCTTTCCCGTCTCGTACACTCTTCAATAACTTCTTCAACAGTGTAATTCTTCTTTTCCATGCGTTTCGCCATCTCTCTGGTCACTGGAAATACCACTGGAATGGAGATATACGCTCACTCTCACTATTACGCATTTACGCATGGACAGCCGGCATCCATTGTTCATGTTTACGCTTAGGCCTGTAGCCCACCCTCCTTCCACAACCCCTTCATGTGGGACATCCCCGTGACGGAAATCTTATTGGCTATACGTCCATTGCATCAGATTCAGCGTCAAATATAATGGGCTGAAAATACAAGCGTAAGAGTGGGGGGAGGTGCTTCGCTCGATATAGTCGCTCATTGGATTGTTTTGGCTAGGGACATGCCCTCGATCCTTTTGTATGGTCAAACGAGCTGTCAATCAATAGAGTAGGGAAGTGGCTTTCCAACGAGGTGTAGGTTGTCAACAAAGAGCACAAAATGGCTGCGCCCAGACGGAGATATTGCAGTGAAAACATGAACCGTCCCGTCCTCGGGCCGCGTGTACTTAAAAGGTTAACCAAAAATGTAACTCCTGCAATGTCTAATTTATTGTTAAATAATTTCCCCACAGGGATTAATAAAGTATCTATCTATCTATCTATCTATCTATCTATCTATCTATCTATCTATCTATCTATCTATCTATCTATCTATCTATCTATCTATCTATAGCAGGCACAAGAAATGACTACTCAGTGCACCATCTTGAAGGTCAAAGGTCAACTTCTGCAAAAACATTGCAAAAACAGCAGATTTAATCAGATTTAAGGAAAACATTATCATGTTAGGTGTGGATCTCCATGCTTTTATGCTTATTTGTGCATGACCATCTCAAATATAAACATTTATTTACTTCAAGGTCATTTCTTCAAAAACAAATCTAACCTGTGAAAGCCCTAAGCTGGGAGACTGGGAGTGTCTTGCACAAATAAAATGGAAAGTATACAGATAGAGGACATGTTTTCAAATTTTGTGGCAACATCTCTCATGAGTAGCAGGAAATTGTAAATTATGTAGGCCAACCGACTTTTAATGGTGCTCCTGAAAATGACCTTGGACGACTCATCTCGCACTCTCTCCAGAGAGAGTTTTCTGGTCGAGGAAACGGGCAGCGGTGTGAAAGAGCGCCTTGTCTGAGCAGTCAGGTATGAACTCTGAATGAATGAATGTACATGTTATAGGTGAGGGTACAATCTGCCGGCTGTTACCGGGGGGAGTTTTCTTTGGCTCTGAGGCTGCAGAAGAGCAACAGACTCAAAGGGATCATACACTCCTTGGCTGCTACCGCCTCTTCTCCGTGCTGCTTTACCCCTCAAATGATGATAGAGAGCAGCTCCTCTGGTGATGCTTTGAATTTTTATGGGGCGTTTATTTTCCTTGGCAGCGAAACTGAGAGCACAAGAGAGGCTCGTTTGGTTGAGCTCGTTCAGCTTGCTCTGCGATTTTTTGGGCGTGATGTGTGAAAAACCGTGTCAGTCAATGTTAATTTGGGTACATGTGGATTAGGCTCGCTGCCTGTGCTGCAGGTGACCTGTCATGTCTTTGTAGATGAAGACTGACAGCAACATGATTCATAACCTCTATTTTGTTCAGATTGTTAACAAAGAAAAAACTTTGCTATCACTCTGAATTATTATATCTGTGGGGGTGCAGCTCCACCTCCGGGCCAACACACAAAAACCAAGCAGGCTGGAGACAGGGTGAGAGTGACACTCACAAACAAAGCCTGGAACATGTGGAACTTGGACATGTGTGACAGACATCAGGAGGAAGTGTTATTCACAGGAAGTGAAGTGCTTGAAATGAGAGGGTAGGTGGTAACCAAGACAGTCGCTACCATCGATGTCCCCAAAGGTCCGGACGTCACAGTTTTTTTCCAAGGTACATGTAATAAACATTGTGTTGCTGCAAAGATGTTTCATGTCTTTTCTGATAACCTGGCATGTCTTATACATCAGGATGTACTGTACTATTCATCATTTAAATGACAATTTTCACAAGTTATAACTAAATTACTTTCTGGACCTCAGGACTTTTTAAAAATCCTGGCCACGGCTGTGATAAAAGGGGATTTTGATGGATTGGGGGACACAGTTATATTTGCCTTTCATTGGTAAATAAACAGCAGCAGTCAGCAGGAGAGACGGTCACATCACAGCAGACCGCTCCATAGAAAAGGCACTCCTCTGATCGCCATGTATTTCAAAAGCACACAAGTTAGTAATTGAGCAAAAGGTGAGCAAAGACGGGATAAAGTGGGCGTCTTCAGTCCAGCTTTGACACAACATGTGGAACATTTTAAGGTTTAAAAATGCAGATTTTGTTCCAGCCTGTACAGGCTACTGTCTATAGACTACATGTCTACTTCTTCTTCTCCTCCTTCACCCAGCTGACTATCAAAGGTATCATAGGTAAAAGTGAAACATAGCTAGCTAAAGATCCATACTGTTGTGTGGTCAGTCAGGTATGGGATCATAATATTTTGGGTCTCTTTAATTTCATGTTTTACTGCTAAATGAGGCAGTTGTGCGTGCTTGTTTTTATCTATTACAGCCATAAAGATGCCACTTTGTTTCCAGTTTGCCGCATTCAACTAAAAGATTTCAATGATGTAATCAATAAAATACAATAATATTAAATCAAAGCAAAACTGAGTTTTAACTTGGACACATTTTCCAAATTAATTCCAGTTTGGGTTTGGGTTCTCATAAATTAAATACATCTATTCATTAATGCAATAATTTACCGCTGTGATTTATGAACATCAAGCCTAACCCTGTAACACAGACTCCTGCCTACATGAACTTAGTAACTAAAGTTACAATCATAAATATTTCACTGAGGAAATTGCTTGGAGTCATAAATGCATCATTTGAATGGGGACGACTGGAGCTCAGCCAGACCTCGTCTAACAGGGCAGCGCGATATGCATCACCTCATAAAAGGCATCAATTAACCGGGCCCTCGTATCTGAGCTCCTAGTCACTTACAAAGTCATTGCTTTCCTTCCTCCTCTCATTATCATTGCATACAGTAGGTACCCGCAAGAGTGCACTTCACAGTAAGGGGGTGTATTGTTTGTCTTTATCAGGAAGGGGGTTTCCTCCTGGGTTCTCCTGGGGCTCTGAGGGGCAGATAAAGGTCCTGTAAGCTCTCCACATGTCCCCGTGTGACATCTCCATTGTGTGGAGGAGAAAACACTCATGCAGAGCGGTGCAGACAGCATTCTGAGGTCTATGAGTTTTGACAGTGAGACATATATCAAAGGACCTGCTCTGCATATCTCACGTCCCATTCAGCCAGGTTCACTGGTTAGAAACAATGAGGCGGTTAGTAACAGGCCTCAGAGTGACTGTTATTTTCATTGACTTAAGAGGTCAGACGGTATTTGTGCCACCACAGGGACTGTACATTATTACATGAATGCTTATCATAATAAGAAACAGCTGGGAAATGAATAAATAGCTGCAATTTAACAAACTGTAGGTGATAAAACATGAAAAAGTCAAATGGAAAGAGCAGTTGTTCCGATTTCTGTTGTCGTTTTGTTTGGTTTATGGGCATTAAAACTAATGGTTAGGTTTAGAAAAAGATCAAAATCTGGGTTTAAACCCGCTGGCAGAGCTAAACATACATGCTGTAGTTTCTGTTTTTACAGGACAGTCATCTGATGGATACATCTGCATACGTTTCTCCATCATCTCATATGAAAATCATGTACTGGCCAAAAACAAACACACAAACAAAACAAACATCGCATCTCATCCAGAAATCAGCCTCAGAGAGTGGCACTTTGCTGAAATGATGATGTGGAGGCAAACAGGAAAGTGAAGCAGCTCAGATTGAGACAAACAGTGCTGCTGTGTGTTATTTTTTTTATAGGCTATATCTCAACGCAGCAAATGGTGCTGCTCGCCATATCTGCCCTCTACATTATTTACACCTCGTTTTTATTAGGCCAATCTTGACATGTGTGTCTGGTGATCGATGGGAGTGCTCTCTCTCTCTCTCTCTCCTAGCTCTGTATGGCAGCCAAAGTGGGCCATATAGGCTTGGTTTTTATTTAAAATTTGTAGGTTGTTACATAAAAAAATGGCTTTGTGTGTTTATGATGTCAAATACCAAATGTAAATACACCTCATATTTTAGTAAATGGGTTGGCCTGTGCGTCAACATGCATCCAATTATGTTTTTTTTTTAAATTTTAAACACATACAACCCAAATCCCAGGTGCATTATTCCTCCACAACCACAGCATCTAATTTGCAGTGGAGGTCAAAGGTTATCCCAACACTTCACAGTTAGAATCAGTTCATTTAGAACATACATACAATAACCAGAAACTCCTGTCAGTGGACCATGTATAGAAACACCTCACTGATGCATAATGGTTATTCGTCATGCAGTCAGTGCATCCCGCTCGCATGCAGCTGCCAACATGACTGACACATCCATACAGTAAAAAGGAAGTGGAATTCTGAAAAGCTCAGCTCAATAATACATATTTATATTAGTTACTGTTGAAATGCTATCCAAATAGATCTGACCTCGCCTCAGCTGGGGGAACAAAAATGAATTATATATATATAGCCCATACAGCCTTCACTTGGCAAATAAGGGGGAATAATACATACTATGAAGCGCTGAAGATGCACTTTTCAAGCCGTTAAGCCGGGGGGACATTCGCATTGGTGAAATGTCAAAGCTTGAAATCCACAGGAGATGCATTCCTGGATTTGTAAAGGGAGTTTCTTTGAAGCAGATGCTGGTGAATATTAATGTCCAGAGGAACTGCGGTTGGATGGCTTTGTGTGGCTCAAAATGGTCACGACAGCATGAAGAAGGGCTGCGAAGATTGTATACCTTAAAATCAGAGCCAAAAATAACCCTAAAATCAGCTGTCGCTTTAAACCTAGATCTGATTTATTCAGTGAAAAATATAAAAAAAAACATTGGTAAATGGAGCTTTAAGGGCTCCATAATCAAACTGCAGTCTATAAATGATGTTTATGTTTTTCATTGGTAAAATCCTTTAAAAAAAAGTAAACATTTATCTGTTGACCTCTTTTTATTCATGAACAGTATAAGCAGCATGAAGCAAGTGAAGGCCATGTGTACCTCTATCGCTTCAATTAGATGGTTTATGTTCTGTCTCCATAACTTAAAAAAAAAACAGCCACAAGGTCACAGCGCAGCAAAGTTAAAGTCACGACTCCATTTAACTTACAGCCATCTCCACAGGCTCAGTATTTAACTCTGATGGTGATGATGATGGTGCCTCTGCTGCAGAGCTTTCAAATAAGCACTCAGCCTCAGCCTTTTTTTTCTTTTGGGTATTTTTATTGAATGACATATGCTACATAAGTGAGAGCAGGAATAGAATAGTGCAGGACACTACAAGAATAAAGCAGGTTTATGTGCTCTGACCCTTTGATAGAAAGCACTGGGATGTGGGTGGTGCAGACTTGGGGCTGGTTTGGAGCCTGGGGTTTAAAGACTTGGGCTGTTTGACGTCTTCAGGGACAATTTTTGTGTTAAAAGGTTGACTTGTCCTATTTCAGGAAGCCACTGCTGCTGATTATCAGTGTATGTGCTTGGTCTAAAACGATGTTTAGGTATAGGTGGCACTGCATGTGTCGTAGTTAACGTCCAAATAAAAGCCAGGGCAGACGTCAGTGGTGATAAAGTTGAAGCTAACTGGTGTGCGCTCTGTTTAATCAGATTTGAATTAACTGCATATAAATATGAAAAGTTAATGTGTTTCACGGCAGGTTTTCTAATGGAAAAATGTGAAATACTAAAATAAATGGTGTCACCTGTGCACATGCCTGCAGTTGCTCCCTGAATTAAATTTACTTTTGTTCCCATGATAATGCACGGACATCGCTTACTGTTGCTTTTAAGAATGGGCTCAGGGATGTTTCCCTGACAAGTGATCCGAAATAAACACACAGCATCACTGATGATGCAAAAATGAACAATGAACAACTGATTAGAGGTTTAATGTGTTCAATTACATTAAATTAATCCAGTGAAAAATGAACAGATTACTTGTCAAGGCTTGATATGAATAATAAACACTTAAATGGAGGCGGCATTAAAATTAATTCTGCACTGGCAGACAAAGGTATTTGAAAGTCAAAACCTGGCAGATGTACTGCAGCACAAGGGCATTTTTTTTGGTGTGGAAATTTAAAATAAGACCTTGAGAATCTCTAATCATGAGCTGGGCACTGCTGCAGAGAAAGAAATAATGATGGTGGATGGTGTCGAGCGCCTGGGCTAATAGCAGAGCAGTGAACGGAGGAGAGGGACTGGGATAAGAATTTCAGTGATTTCGTTTTTCGACTGGGGGAATTGCCAGAGAACACTGTTTGATATAATTGCCTCCATATGCGGAGGGGCTGTTGAGATAGCCGTGGTGCTGCGTTCCTCTCCGTCCATCAGATACCAGTGTCTCAAACATCATTTCTGTTAAGCGCTGAGGCCCAGAACCTCATGCTTCTCTCAGCTCAAAGTATGTCATGCTGCCGTGGATAATAGTGCTACCATGTGGACCTGGTTCAGGAAAAGCACTTCCATATGTTGTGTATGCATGCTTTTCCTTTCAAGATTTATGAATGAACGAGCTTCAATCACTACAGAGTCTATACGGCCGACGACATGCTCATGTTTGAAATTTCACAATGAAATCCATTTGGCTCTTTGCAGCGTGTTTGTTTGTGGTTTTGCCAAAGTTTCTTTTTTTTTTTTCTTTGCATGCAGGATGGTGTAACTGATTCTCTTCCTCTTCTACAATTACTCTCAATAAGTGGTAATTCCGTGACCTACTTCTGAGTGTTTATCTCACTGAATGTAAAGACAGACAGGCATATTGAAACAAGCAGCGATTTGTTTATTGACATGATGATTGTAGCAAATTTAGGGCCAGAGTGGTGAGTGGTATAAATTTTTATTGCCGATGGGTCGGTGAAGCCGTTACCATGGCAACCACCACTCAAACCCTGATAATAAAATCAAACAAGTTTGACAGAGCAGCATCTAATGAGTGTTTTAAGACTAAAATCTGAGTCTGTAGCTTGAAATTTGTAGGAGGAGATACATTTGGCAGATGACCCTCGTTGAAGGGCTCTCTCATAGACTCCCATGTTAAAAATGACACCGAAATTGCTTAATATTTGAAAAACTATAATTTTTTGAAAAAAAACTTGAAGTTGATCAAGAATGTCCTCTGTGAAATGAACATTTTGATAGTTGAATGCCTGAAATCGGTCAATGTATGCTGAAGATACGCTGCGCCAAAAAAACGTACGGAAGAAGAAGAAGAAGAAGAAGAAAGAGGGTGAAGAACAATAGTTGGATTGCCTAGCAACGGCAGTCAAACTAACAAGCAGTTTCTGTTGTACAGACTGCTAATATTAAAAAACAAATGGGTACTAGAAAGTGAAAAATAAACTGCTCTCCTGCTCCCCACCCTGAGCTATTTGTGGTTTTTAAGGATCTGATGCCTAAAAAAGTCAAATGTAAAAAACAAAAAGGAAGTGATGATGTCATGTGTTCCATTGACTCTCACATGAGAAGGAAAAGTCATTCAGAGGCTGTCTGACCTTTGTTACTGTGGCTGGACATTGCTTTGCAGAGTCTCATTGAACCTCTTGAGGGCAGTGCAAACAGCGAGGTCTGCACACAGAGAGTCGGCCTCCGCCGTCACAAGCAGAGTCTCCAGCTTTCTCCCATTGACATTTCCCATCATGCTCCGAGAGCCTGCATTAGTATTCACAACCTGTGAGTGGAGGAGGCCACTGGGGAGAGGAGGAAGAGAGCGAGAGTGAGAAAGCAGACAACACAGTGCAGGGATACAGTAGGGCATTGAGCCTAGCTGGGTCACTTAACTCCCCATCTGTACTTTCCTCATTCAGCCACTGCTGTTATCTTTTGGCTGAAGTTTCCAGCTTTTTGTTGAATACAAAACCATAAAAAGTGAAAGACTCTGCATTGTGTTAAACACAGAAATGGGAGTCAAGGCCTAAGGATTTACAAAGACACAGGGAGATGATAGACAGGAAGACAAATAGATTGCGATGAAGAGACGGAGATGTGGTTAGAATGCCTGAGCACTATCTGGGCCTGGGCCTGGGCCCCACAGCCCAAGGTCTCAGGAAGTGATTAACCCTCCTCAGATACCGCAGGATGATGTGTGCGTGCACATGTGTCTGCGAGTGTGTATCAGTTGGTGGGAGTCAGGAGTGGGCAGCCAATCTCTAAGCCCTTCTCCCGAGGCTCTCCCTAAAAGTGGGGTCATCACCTTCTGATCTTGAAATTGAATTCCGATGATTCTGGTTTCCCCCCCGTGTAAATCCTCTTCCCCGAGGGCGACCCCCCCACCCACCCACCCACGCACACTACTGCGCAACCACATCTACTTTGCAGCTTCTGTCCTTGTCAGTTTCATCTAAAATCTAATTCCAGTTAAATTGGATACTCTTATTTTGGTAGTCTGGCGAAATGTAGAAAGTTTCTAAACGGTTTAGTTGATGCCTACTGTACTAAGATTCAGAACAAGATCCCAATCCCTTCATTTCTCCTTAATGTACTCCATTCCTCACTGCCTGTAATCCTCACCAGATGCAAAACCTCACCCAGCAGCCAATAAAACAACGTATTTGCAAGTCAATGTTCCTAGTAAACAAGCAACAGCAATTTAATTTAAGCTCAAAGGAAATGTAATAATTTCTGATGTGACACCAGCAGCAGCAGCAGCAGCAGCAGCCAGCAGCTAATTTAGATCCCAGCCTTGGATTTGAACCAGCAACAGCACATTCTTAAGGTGCTCCCCTGCAAACAAAACAGCACATTTGCTGGCTGTCATTCATTTTTTTTTTTTGGTAGAGGGCGAGGCAGATGTTTGTTGGGTAAATCCTGCCAGACGAGGGAACTCAGCCAGTGAAGCGAGTGAAGAAATGTGTCCATCAGTGTGTTTTGCTCACCACAGCCCCAAACCTACTGGATACCAAGCATGAAGCAGCACACGCCAGAACGAACACAACAAAGCAGACGCTGCAGAAGTGGTCGCTCCGAGCAGCAGCCGCCAGCGCTCTTTGACCTATGCCGAACATTTTCAGTCAACAGAAGAAGAAAAAAAAATGAGATTCAGTTTTTAGAAATAAAAGTAGTTTATAATGACTACAGCACCATTATCTTCACATTTTACTTAATGTGCTCCGCTAATTTGCATTTGCAATTATGTTTCGTGATGTGCACTGCTCTCCGCACTGCATTTAGTTTTATATAATATAGAACTGTGTGAAAATGTTTTTAATGGTTGAGGCAATTCAAAATATTTGGTAATTGGAAAAATAGTCGACAATGGTTTGGCACTTCCTGTTTGATTCGGTCATTTGTGTTTCATCTATATCTTGTTCCTCTTGTATAGCTTGTCCCTTTTTCAGTTGTCTGTATTGCATTCCTGTATTTCCTCACATATATTTTTGTGTCAGTGTGCTTTATTCGGCATTTTAAATTTGTTTTGTTAGCTGTTTTCCTCGCTTTTTTTGTCCTTCAAACCTGCCTCTGGTCGCCTGCATTTGGGTATGAGTACAGCAAATATGACCTCACACATCTGAATCCAGTATTCACTCACTTGTAGGCCCTGTGTAAAAGTGAAGCTAAAATATCATGGAAATTTTATATTATTACTTTTTAATAATTTAAAAACTGCATAGTTAGTTTGATTGCCGTTGCTAGGCAATCAAACTATTGTTCTTCACCTCCTTTTATTCTTCCGTACGTTTTTTGGCGCAGCGTATCTTCAGACCGATTTCAACCATTCAACTATCAAAATGTTCATCTCACAGAGGACATTCTGGGTCAACTTCAAGTTTTTTTCAAAACATTTTCAAATATTAAGCGATTTCTGTGTCATTTTTAACATGGGAGTCTATGGGAGATCCCTTCAACAAGGGTCATCTGCCAAATGTATCTCCTCCTACAAATTTCAAGCTACAGACTCCATTTTAGTCTTAAAACGCTCATTAGATGCTGCTTGTATCAAACTTGTATTTAGAATTTTCTAATTCCGAATGGTTTCCGCACGCTAGGCTCTCAAAGTTGGAGTGGTTTTTGAGGTCTCCTCTGCTGTTACCATGGTGACATGCTGACACACAGAGGCATACAAAGCTCTGAATTGCTCTGATTCTCCATCAATTCAGAGCAATCCTTCACATCAGTATTCAAAGCAATGCTTCAGCTGCAGCAATCAAACTTGCATTCTCTTCAGGAAATGCTTTTTTTGGTTGCTACTTAACTAGCATAGTATTTTAAAGTTAATATAGTGTGATGACTCAATGTTTTTTTTTTTTTATCTCTTTCAAATAAATTTACCAAATGTAACATAAAGGCCCACAGTGCACCTTGGCTCGGTTTAATCTTGTACATATCAGCTGATGTTTCTGTCTAAAAGGTTTTTCAACTTGAACTTTAAAGCTAATGACGCTAGCTGTTTATTTTCAAAGAGATTCGACTCTCTTCTCGACGCTGAATATTCTCTCTTGGATTTATCTAAGTCGCAGCACAGCACATTCAGTAGCAGTGAGGTTTGATGCAAGGGTTCACATCATTACACCACGGTGCTTAAAAAGGCGAGCCACAAGCTTAACAAGAGATTTTTTCTTCACCTTTGACATTTAGCATGTCAATGAACCGCTCAGTAACCCTCCTCTCTGTGGCTCCTCTCCTCATTACCCTCTTTGGCAGGAGAGCCACACTGCTCTTCAACTTTTTTTTCTGTCTCATAATCTTTCTCCCTTTTACCCCATCCTCCTCACCCCCCCCTCCACCTCCACCACCATCACACACATTCCCTCTCGGCCCCTCTCTCTCTGCAGCAACACAACCATTTTACTCTGCAAATGACTGCACCTGAAGTCAAGTGGAAAGGAGAAGGGCTGCTCACGCAGTCACACCACTGGGTCTCCGTCTGCAGAGTCAGTAGTGCTTCACTCTTCCCCCCGCAGGGTCAGTATCCTCAGGGCTATAAGGCTCAGCCCCATTCTATTCCAACCTGGATAAAGTATGTTCACTGTCAGCACTTTCTCCAGCAGCCTGGCACTCTGTTTATTTTTGCAAGACACAGAGCTGAATAGACTTTAATAAATACCGTGGCCTGAGAGTCAGGGAGCCATCTGAGCTTGTCACAACTTGTAACTTAGCTGGTGCACCAGTTCAGACCTGTGATTGGGTGTTCACTTAACGGATGAGTGAGTGCACAACTCTCTCATCCGAGCCCTTTGGAAATTGCACCGGTCAGGACACTGCTGGGGAATCACTGCTGCACGCATCTGCTGGGCTTCACATGTGCACACACACACACACACACACACACACACACAGCTCTGCAGCATTTTCCCCAAAGCACACTGCCACCTTAAAGGATGCTGTATAGAGATCAATCAGTGCAACATTAGAGCAATTTGTTAATTTGTTAGTCAAATACTGCAATCCTGAAATTTTATGTTATATAATATAGTGAGGTCACATCCAGCTGTGGTTTGAATGGGATCAAATGAAGACTAAAGATGAAGTTCACATTTTCTCAGTGCACATCAGGCTTTCATTAGGATTTCTGTGTTCATTCAATCTGGGATCATTCAGGAAACCAATAATAATTACATACAATGAACTTTTGTTCTGCATGACATGAAGTTTTAAAGTATTTAAATACTTGTTTTCACCTATAGACTGCATATCAATATGGATGCCATGACAGCTTCCCAAAAGTGAGGCCAAAACATCTTGTTTGCCCCCTGGTGGCTGGCTGCAGCATAGACAATAAATCCCTCCTCCCAGAGAGATGGTTTAAAGCTTGTTAGCTAGTTTTTCTTTAAATCACGCTGATCTGTGTAAAAATGCTTTTCCCCCCTTCATGTTCATATTTAATTAGTTGTTGTTGATAACAAAGGAGGAAATAATGTCGTGCTCAGCAAGCAGTGGGGCATCCAAGCTATGCTGTATTTAATGTGGAAGTGGGTGAGTGTTTGGGTGGAGCAGCGATGATGCAGCTTAACCTCTGGACCTCTGCTGCACCGACTAACAGTTCCATAGAGGTCTATGTTCGAATTGCCAGCCAACTGCAAATCAGTTCATTTGGATTGTTTCCAAGTGCATACAATAAACCACAGAGAGTGATAACTTCTTGAGAGTTTTTAATCTATCTTTCCTGTCTTGTGTAACATTGGAACTTCAGTCCTGGTAAGAAATGACTATATGTATATTACACACAGTTTTACTGGTATAGACCCAGTTAAAATTCAATTTTAATTCAATTGAAATTAAAATTCAGTCATGTAGTCATTGTGCTTTTCTTTACAAAGTACTGGCCTGAAGTAAAGACAAAAGTAAAGTTCTACATAAAACAGCAGTATATAAAAGTGAATAATGCTGGAACACAGATAATAAGCAGACGTCCAGACATCAAATGAATGAAAATGGAGAATGAAAGTGTGGCTAAATGCCTTTGAAAGATGAAACAACATTAAGTAAAGGGGCTATGGATATTTAGTGTAGCACTGGATAGGCCTATCATTTCAAGTCAGGCTCTGTTGCTGCTATTGACTTCACTTTTTCTTGTCAGTGGGTTTCAGGGTTTAACTCGGAGTTGCTGAAAATTCCACAGTGGTTTCATCCGGTGTTAATCTTTAGAGATTTGCATTAGTGTCCAGAGACACCTTTGATCTTTCTAAAGACTTTGATTGGATGTGTGAACGAGGGGGCCACTTTCCCATCATGGATCCACTGGATTAAAGGAGAGAGGGGGGGGGGGGGGGGGGCGACGTTATTTATAATTTTGGAAGTTGTTTTCAGGTCATTGCAGGCTTTCAGAAGCAATCAGACAAACACATTTCAGTGGCAGTGGCGCAGAGACAGAGAGAGAGAGAGAGGGGGCGGGAGCTCGGGTACGATTTCAAACTCAGTGAACTTATGACGACAACGCTCACCGTTTCAGTGGTTTGTCTCTGTAAACTGTGGTGGGATGAATGAAAGTCAAAGAGCACTGGCAGGAAAACGGGGAAAACCAAGACAGTGTGAGGTGTTTTATACAATTCAAAGTGTAAAAGCCCGAACGTACACAGCTGAGATCTTGACTTAAAACCTATAACAAGATTGTCATGTTTGAAAATAGCTCTTAGGGATGATATTTTGACAGCAGACCACATGTTGTAGCCGTGAATTTTTCTCCTTCTGCGGGTGTGAAACCCATCCTTCAGAGCAGTCATTAACAGCAGAGCCTCTTTGCTGAGTCATATCCACTGGGCTCCTCTGACAGCCGGGCTCCATGCTTCACCTTTCAGGAGAAATCAGAGCTCGTAAACATCGTCTCAGTGATGCCTGAAACAAGTTTCCATGCCACATTAATGTGCACAGCAGCAAGAGCGAGTCTCTCGTCGAACAGCTGCCACCCCAGCCTGCCTGGCAGCAGCGCCGCGTTGGATTTGCCATTAATTTGTCGCACCTGACAGCCGACTCTGCTGGGTACCCTCCATCTACACCACTTTGCTGCTTTCTGCCTGGGAGGGACATATCTTGCCCTTGTGAGAATAGGCCTGAAATATGGTTAGGGAAGAGAATGGTACAAAATAGGAGCCCCAGGCCGTTACATTTCATGTGAATCTAGGCCAGGCCGCATGATTTGGTGGAAAGTTAGAACTGCCGGGTTGAAGTCCGTGTGCCTTTTATAATAGAACTGGGACCGCAGACATCGCCACCTTACCCATGTCCAAATTAGACCAGATCCAAATAACTTTATGTCCATATCAGGTCCAAAGAGGATTCAGCTTCATGGCTGTCTAACATTTGGGCCAAGAAGGTGTTGTACTGCTTTCATTATAGACTTCTTTTTAAAATACCAAATAATAGTAAAAAAAAAGGCTTAATCCCCTGAGTCCAGGATAAGGTCTTCAAAGAGCATCAAACCAAGTCCAAAAAGTTTTTAGTAGCTGAGACACACACACACACACACACACACACACACACAGGGGTTATACACGGAATGTAGGCTAAACACACACACACACATACAATAAAATATTTACATGATTGACAAGTCAGGGGCTTAAGGCGATGGTTCATACAGCCATCATTACAGGCAGGTGAAGTTCAACTCATGGAGTGATTATGCTGAAAGTCAATAATGTTTCTCCCTCCGATAGAATTCAATATAGTCGGAGCGCACTGAGAGTCTTTGTGCAATCATCTGCAACCTCAGACCCAAGCAAACGCAAGCATGTTCAAAAGCTGTAATCGTGTGTGTTTGTGTGTATAAACATAATAGAATCGTCTGGCTGTAGTGGATCTTTGTATGTAGGCAAACACAACTTCAGATAAACAACACATTTTTTCACTGTGCTACTATTTTTTAGCAATTTTTTTTTAACAAATTGGCAACACAAAGCTGAAACAACGTGAGCTGCAGTCAGGTGCTACTGCCTCGATGAACTGGTCATGAGCAGGTGTACAGACCTCTGTAAAAGTAGATGTTTGGGCAGTTTGCTGCTCAGGTGTGAGTTAACACAATGCCAAGAGGGAGCAATATAAGCAACGGTGTTAGAGAGGCAAGTGTTGCTGCACATCAGTCTGAAAAGCATTTCCAAAAAATGTGGAGTTCAATGTTCTACAGTGAGGAAGATTATTTAGAGAGCGTTGAAGACAGTTGTAACACTTCCCAGAAGTGAACGCCCCAGCAAATTCACCCCAAGGTCCGACCCGGCAATGCTCCGAGAAACACAGAAAACCCAAGAGAGCGACACCTCAGAGCGTATGGGCTACATATGCCTGCAATAAGCTGCTCAAATCAAACGTGTATATCAAACTATATGAGACGTTCTGTCATCACATGTCGGTGAAATTAACTCATCTGCCTCCCTTCCTGAGGCCATAGGGGTGTTTGACCTTTGACCTTCAGATTCTAATGAGCTTATTTGTAATTTGTGCCAAATCTGAACTAATTCCTTCTAATAGATTGCGTTCATGAGCACGGGCTGAACATGGAGTCACAGTAAACCTGACTTTTGTTCACCAAAATGTAGTTTGAAGTTTGAAGAAATCCCTCAGATACCAGCAGGAGGATGAGTCAGACAACACGCCTGACAACATGATGCCTCCGGCTGTGGTGGAGATGTAAAAACACAGAAAAAATACAGAATAAAAGAAAAAGCTGGACGACTAACAGATCCTTTTATCTTCATATAAAAGGATGGAGATCTTATTTTGGCGCAAATGTCTTTGTGTTTTGTAAAGGGCAATTAAATTTACTCTGATGCACCAGGCCGCCTCAGGTCATTACCTTAACACAGGCAGTGCAGCATTTATCTCTACTTGCAATGACATGAATCATCTCAGCTAAATTTCTCTGCTGTCTGACATTAAGATCCGTTTCAGGTCACTGCGAACAACCTGAGACAAACACAAAGGAAAGTATAAAAAAAAAAAGAGGAAGAACAATCTCACGCCGCTGTCCGTTTCCTTCATTAATGGATGGATGTATTTCAATATTGATGAGGCTGACATTCACCTCAGTAATGGAACATGTGTTGAGTTTGCAAAAGTTAAAAGTGGAATGTGAGCTTGCTACTAATAGCGCTTCAAATCAATGCCGCCGTTCCATCGAGCGAAGCACTTAGCCCCACCCTCTGATGTATGGTGGTGCTGTAACACTATTACCATCATCATCATTATGCAAAGAAACGTACAAACAAACATTACTGCGTGCATCAGCAGCCGAAGCCGCAGCGACTCGGCGGCCTTGGATTATTGCAAATGGACAATAACATTTGACAAAGAGCTGCAATAAATGAGCTGTGAAGGCCGGGCCTCTCACCTGTCAACATGTGACACTTAAAACAGTAATTTGTCCCCCTCGGGGGGCTGTACTTTTCAAGGTATTGAATTTCCCTCTGTATCCAAGATTATTCAACTGTCACCTAGACAGAAAACAATACCTTTTAGAAGACAGCTTAATGTCAGGCCAGAAACCACACTGCTGTGGTTGTGCTGGTAAATTTATAAAGTTCAACCCAAGGCTAAAATGAGCCTTCTGTGTTGCTTACATAAGGCCCTTATGTGTCAGGATTTATCGGAGTGTAATAAAGATCTCACCTAAGATACCCAGTGAATAACATTTCATAGCTGTCATCATCATATGGCTCATAATGCCTTAATCTTTTATGCATATTTTCCCCCTTAAAACAACATGAACGGCCATGAACAGGCCCTCCTTTGTCGTCCGTGAATGTCAACATCCCTGTTATCCCATCAGCTCCCTCTGCCTGAAACCTTAAACCGCCAAACACCTGTTCTTTTGTGTGAGCTGGCATTTTACAGCAGGGTTTCTCAGACATGCACTGGAGCCTCTCTCCTCACGCTTTCTCACTCAACCCTCTCATTCTCTCTCTCTCTCTCTCTCTCTGCTTTCCTTTTACATGTCGTCACCCCGTCTCCCCTCTCTCTCTCTCACACACCGTCCCCTTTTCCCTCTACTTGCTATTGTCATTTCTCTCTCTCTCGCCCCTCTTCTCTTCCCATCTCTCCTCCTTTAGACCCTCTTCTTTCCTTTCAGTACCCTCTACTCTTCTTCCTCTCATCTCCTCTATCCCCTTTTTTTACTATTACACAACTCAGTGGTCCTTGATCTTTCTCTTTGAATCTTCCTCATCTTTGTCTTTCTTCTAATACCCTCATCATCCTTTCAGTCTCCCTCACCATCTTGTTTCATGTCCCCCTTGGTTACTCGTGTTTCTTTATTTAAAAAAAAAATATTTTCTGCTTTTCATTTACACAATCCACCAGGAGCACTCACTCAACCTCTCATTACAATAATATTCAGCTGTAGGAGCCTCTCGGCTTTGGAAAGGCTTTCCATCAGATTTTGGAAAGAGTCCACAGGGATTTTTTTCCCCCTATTCAACCACAAGAACATAAGTGAGGTTGGTAAAAGATGTTAGGAGATAAGGCCAGGCCTGCAGTTCGTGTGTTGGGGTTGAGATCAGGGCTCTTCGCAGTCCTGTCATAGTCTTCCATGCTAAGCTGTAGCTCTTCGCTAATTTTGAGGAACACCCACTGACACTAATGCTATGCTGTAACATTAAGGCTCATCTCTCCTAGAATTAAAGTGATTTTTATCTTTGAGGTAAGATGGTTTGTAAAACAGAACGAACTTAGAAGTCATCATGGAGAAGGTGTTTGCTTCTCTGCTGCTGATTTGTTCTTGAAAAGATTTTCTGACAATGACGTGGAGGTATAGGTATTTTTCTCAATAACAAACCATGTAATATTGTAATATAAATATGTATATTATATATATGCACAATCCTTCTATTTTAAGGCAAACTTGCACAACTCCACAACACCAGAAAACTTTGGAGAACCCATCAAGTTTATAACACTCTCCTCCTCCTCCACCCTTTAGTATCCTGATAATTTGATGATTTCCGAGTGCTTCAGTGGCTGTTCTGGAGATGGAAACTTAATAATTAGTAATATAAGTAGTAATATTTCTATGTTTTCTGATTTTGTTTCTATAAAAGTGAGAAAGGTCTCCAAGGGAACTTTACAACAGAAGTAAACAGGTTTTTGTGGTGGATGAATTAAAATTATGCATAATTAGGGGCTAGACTGCTTTGAGTGACATTGCCAATATGGCTACAGTCAGAGCGTGTGGGTGATGTCACTGACAATCGGTCAATAGTTATATATAGTCTATGATCAAAGCTATTTTTAAAAGCTGTATCAGCCCTCTAAAGGCCATTAGAAGAACTGCAGGTTAGAGTGTGTTGTTTGCTGCTTGGTTTGAATATAATTGTTATTATAAAAACTAGTGTTTGCAGGTTAATATGTTTTCTGGCAAGTTTCCAGCAACATCATTTCAGCTGGACATTGATATTCTATCAAAGAGCTCAAAATTCACAAGTGACTGGTCTAAAGCAAAGAGTTGTTCATATACCAGCACGTAGCTTGAAGCCTGGCGGGATGGATCATCGTGTGAGTGTGATCTCACAATCTCCACAAACAAACTGTGCTAGAAACATGTAAATTATGGTCCAATTAGCTCTGTTTGGACAGCAGGAGCAACCACAGTACAGTGCTGATAAAAAACAACAGGGTCTGCTTCGGTTTGTGGACAACCAGCACAGAGTAAAGCACCTCGCTGTGCGGTGCGGTGAAGAAAGGTTTTTCTGGTAATGGCTGCTCACAGCTCTGCCCGGATTGAGTGTCCATACAATAGTAATAGCATGTGTCTGTATCTCTTTAACCCTTCGGCTTTTTCTCCTCATCATTACCACTGCTCTCTTTCTTGTGATTCGAACACCCCCCTTTTCTTAACTTCCTTCCCTAATATGATGATCTTCTTTTTCTCTTTGTGCCTCTCTCTCTCTCTCTCTCTCTGGCACTCACACTTCATGTCTCCCGACTACTCTCTCTGTCTTCCTCCAAGCCTCCATTCGAGTTGTATGGAAGATGAGGTAAAAGAAAGAGGGGGGAAAAAAAAAACTCTCCAACCCTTCCCTCATCTCCTTTCTTTTTTGAAAGCTAGCCTTTGTGGAGCTGCCGGGAGCAGCTCCAGTGTCTCCGACCGCAGCCAGAGCTCTTTTCATCGGGGAGAGGTTTGAAATCTAACTGACCCTATTCATGCACTGCCAGGCCTTTGCTTGGGCTCATGCTACATAATACGAAGCAATGCAGTGACTGGGGAATGTGAGTTATTCAGTGAAGGGGAGGGGGAGGACAGCGGCAGAAGAGCGTACAGGCAGTCTGGATCAAATCAACAGGAGGCAATTTAAAACGCAACATTTTACGAGACTTCTTTCCCCTTTAGGACACATCATTACCTGGAGGTCACTTTCAGTAACTGTACGGTGGAACTCCCGAGTTTGGTTTGACCTCAGTTTGAACTTAAAGCTAAAAAATGGCTTCTTTTTTTTTCCTTCTTTTGATTTGGCCTCATGCTGCGGACTTTTTGTTCTTCGCTCCTCATCTGTCAAAGTGCTTTTCCAGCCTCACTCTGCTGCTGATTGGTTCTTGAAAAGATTTTCTGATAATGATGTAGAATTATAGCAGTTTAGTATGGTATTCTTCTCAATAACAAATATGCACAATCCTTCTATTTTAAGGCAAACCTGCACAACCCCACAATACCAGAAAACTTTGGAGAACCCATCAGATTTATAACACTGATGTGTTACACATGTTTTCTGATTTTGTTTCTCTAAAAGTGAGTCAATACCAATAGACCTCTGTGTTAAAAGGTCTCCAAGGGAACTTTACAGCAGAAGTAAGCAGGTTTTTGTGGTGGATGACTTAAAATTATGCATAATTAGGGGCTAGACTGCTTTGAGTGACATTGCCAATATGGCTACCGTCAGAGCCTGTGGGTGATGTCACTGACAATCGGTCAATATATAGTAGGGTAGAGTCAGAGTCATTTGATTTTGAGTATTTGCCGATACCGAGTCCCGATCCGATACTTTCAAGATTGTCTATAAATGCGGCAAATAGCAAGTCACTCGTTGCAGCAAAACGCGTGTGTGTGTGTGTCCAGACTGCCAAGCTAAGTGATTTTAGATGTGCAGCAGCTTATTGAGACCTCGAACACAGGACCTCTCGCACCAAAACCAACTGTCATACCCCTAAACTACAGGAGACAGAGCCACCTTGCACAGAAGGCGTTAACTTTGAGAGCCCTAATAAATATATATCCGAGTCCTGATCGGGAGGCAACATCGACAACCGATCAAGTAATCGGATCGGGATGTCCCTAATATATAGTCTATGATCAAAGCTATTTTTATAAGTTGTATCAGCCCTCTAAAGGCCATTAGAAGAACTGCAGGTTAGGGTGTGTTTGCTGCTTGGTTTGAATATAATTATTATAAAAACTGCGTAGTGTTTGCAGGTTAATATGTCTTCTGGCAGGTAACAGTAGACCTGAGCATACAACTCAAGTTTCCAGCAACATCATTTAGGCTGGACATTGATATTTTATCAAAGAGCTCAAAACAGATTGCCCTGGTGAAACTGATATTGCCCTGGGAACACTGTATAGAGGAGGTTCAGAAAGGACTCCCGTCAGGATCACAACGGAGGCAGCGGGGAGAGCCGCCAGGTGGTTGTGGATTAAAAGGGCCGCAAGTCGGGCCCTGCTGGGATGCAAGTCAGGGCTTGATCAGCCCTAGCTGGGTCACCTGGATGAGGGTCCTAAAATAACCCAGTGAACCCAGGAAACATGCCCAAGGATGCGTCGCAGCTCATTCAGAGGATGTATGTTTTATCTATCTTAATTAAGCTTTGGATCATGTAACACTAAGCACATTTAAATCAAACCTGTTGGGACTCGTTTGAGTGGCAGAGCTGTGTAGTATCACTGTTGTACTAACATTTATGCTCTGCCTGCTTAAATCTTCAGTGTATCTTTCCTTCAGCAGCAGCAGTGAGAGGCACATACATCTCCGGTTGTTATATATTATATTCACACTGCATCTTTAACATTTGTTTGTGCAAAGACTCTTTAATTACTTGCAGTACTCAGGGATTCTGTGCTCCAGTTTAAGTTTTGGGATGTGCATACTGTAAAGATAAATGTTGAAGCGCATAGTCAAGGCTACCCGTCAAATAAAAATGGACAAAAATATGGAGTCCTATTATTATGGAGGCCTTTTATGAACTTAAGATACCTGAAATGTTTTTTAGTATCGGTCCCTCCATCCCTTCACTAATGTTTGACATATGTGTGGTGTGTTTTTATTGTTTTAAATTGAAAAAACAAATCAAAAACCTACATTTAACAGCAGATAAATAACATACTATGAATTAAAAGTGAATCTTATGAAAACATTTGGCATTCCAAACATCCATGTTTTGCAGTTGTTTTAACGTTGGGCCACATTTTTCAGTGAAGGTACACTGAAGCTGTTGATCGAACCTGTCTGATAATCTTTTTGTTACCGGACTGGTCTCTCACACCACGAGGCCACACTGAGTCGATGTGCAAAATGTGCTTGTGTCAATACAGACAAGCCTAATGGTCTGTGTGTTTAAACTCCTCAATGGGACGACACTGGGGCTTTGGCAGGTTATAATGGGAACACCAATGTGTGAAATATGTTATGCAAAGAAAGCAGGCAAGTGATGTAGCAAAGGGCCACCGTTTGGCACTAAGTCGAGAGAGTCAGCAATAAACGAGGACCAAAGTAAACAAGCCGCTGACATTCAGTTTTGGCCGCCGCACCACAAGCAAGAGGCGCCTTCCAAAGTTGGCCGAGTGAGATAAATTGAGGGCAGAGTGCTGTGTCTCACCAAGAAGAGCTCGCTATTCACTGTGTCAAGTGCAAATATCCTCAATTAAATTACATTCTTTTGTAACGTAGCTAAGTAACAGAACATCACCGCAACTGAAGCAGGTTTCGGCTTTTGGATCTTTACACTTTAGAAATATTGAAAGAATAATCTGACAAGCATTTTTCAGCCTTAACTGATATGAAGTGCTTAGTAATTAGCTCGAGAGCACTTCTTCCGAGAATAAATAACATTAACATACAGCCCCTCTCCCCTGCCTTTACTGTAGAAATGTATTAAGTTAAGAGAAAAATACAGAAATTTACTTTTTATTGATGTTCTAAATAAATTATTCGACAACAAAATAACATAACATAACACGTTGTACACCCTTTGTTTTGAGTCGGTATCATCGGTACTCACCTCCTACAGTATTAAATGCCATTTTGCATGACATCATTTGTGTGCACTGTGGCTCAGAGCGGCCTCAACACAAAGATAAGGTTATATTTGTTTAAGACAAAAAATACAGGCTCATGACAAATCTGTGTAGATAAATGTATCTAGAAAGTCTACTTGTGTAGCACAGTTTGTGCAGATTTGTGCACAAAACATGCAACACAATTTACTGATAAATAAAACAGAACACGTCAACAACAGATGACAACAGTGAGGCGAATACAAATAGAAATAAAAACCTAGAAAAGTATAAAATCGAATACAGATGTGAGATTTACAGTCCAGTGTTTTGTTTGTATCCCTACACACATCACATCACTTTTTCATTTAGCCAGTAGGAAGCACACACAGCCATGCACTGTCACACAAGATAGGGAGGGAAGAAGAGTGTCATATGTGTGATATATGTACATATCACACTGATCATATTGAATAATAAAATAAAATAAATAAAACACACAGCACGTGCTGCGGTTGACAATTTCCTTCACTGGGCCAATCATCACTCTGGCAGAAATTGGAACATAAAATTAAAAATCCAATTAATCATGCAGACATGGACAGAAAATGTGCAAAAAACTGAGGGCTGACCTTTAAAATGCAATTTGCTCTCTAAACTCATAAACCTTAAGGAAGAAGAGAATGTTTGTATAAATATTTCTCTCCTTTCAGATTAATTAGAGAGCTAAACTGTTTGTGCCCTGAGACAAATATGCAAACATTCATTTAGGGTTAAGTGGTTCCTGACCAACTGGTCAGTGTTTATTCAATTCAAATATTACTGTATGCGGATAAACAAAAAGTGCGACCTGGGCAAATACTCTAAACGTTATGATGACTTCTATACATAATTCAATTTTATCCAACTAATAGGAATTTAATGAAACATACCCCCCCCCCCTCATATAGAATACATAAAAATGTCTACATATGTCAAGCTGTCATTAAACAGACTTCTGCTCTAGGAAAGAAGGATATCAAACACATAAATCTGTCGTATTTTTCTATTTTATAGGACATTTGCTGCCATATTTGACACTGTGAATGAGCATCTCCACGTAAAACACACACAAAAAAAAACCAAGAAGAAACATTAGCTACCAGCAAGAACAATTATTGTATCAATATATCTAATCAATAGAGTTGTGGGAGTGAATCTAATCCCCCCGACATCGACCTCTGGGCCCGGCCATGATCCTGTTTCCAGGATGAGCTTCACTCCCGGGCCACTGACACACAAACCATTTGAGCTCAGCACACATCCCAGCACAGACTCATCCGGACACATTCAGCTACAATAGTGTCACGCTCGGATTGGCCCTGTGAGCACTGTCATGGCCTGTTGAGCACGAAGAGGAGTTTTGGGTGGCAAGGGCTGTGTAATAACAAGGGGAGCTGGGGAGGGGTTTGAATGCTGTGCAGTGTGTTGACTGTCTATCTGCCGAAATGAACCAGTCTGCTGTACGCGATAAGCAGTTAGATCAACAACACTACTGATCAGAAATAGGGAGGATATATTTGTCATCGCTTCATGGATCCTGGTGCCAATTTGTGTATCATTGTCTGCAGACAGCAGAGCGGGACTAGTCAATCCTAGAAGCTAAATTGCTGTGCACGTCCACTGAACTCCACAATCATTCCTTTTTTTACGTCAAAAAGACCACCACCCCTTCATCCAGCGGACACTTCAGAAAAGCAAACAATCAGGTCCAGGAATAGCAGCGGTATTGTTTGCATCCCCATGTTGCTCCTAAGGGCCTCTCCTCCAGAGTTTGAATCCAGACGTGAATGAGATCCAAACAAAGAGCAGCTGTCAATGGCCTGCTAGATGTGGTGGATTAAGCGTAGAAATGAAGACCTGTTGTAGTCTTCAGCCAAATAGATTCCCTGGTATTTAAGAGGCAGTGGCAAGGAGCCACGTTTCTTTTACAACCGCCTTTTAATGAGCTCTAATTAAATATCTGAGGGCTCAGCAATTGTGCAGGGGTAAGAGGTGGATCGCTGGCCACCTAAGACCAGAACAACAAGAAAAGACAGATAAACCTTCCAAGGGATAACCTGCTGCACCCCTCCTGTCTTTCTCTGGTGGTGTCATAGCTAATGGAAGCATTTTTATTCAAGCACTTCTGCTGAAATGATAAACTATAAACTGGGCCGAGTTCAGAATCACTCCAGCAGATCTGTGAACCATGGCAGTGGAAAAACCACTTGATACACGAGAGATTGCTCTTTGTGCCATTCAGAACTGTCCAGTGCCTTCAGCCTCTTTTCACCTTTTTGTTTATGTTTAAAAGTTCACTCTAATGTCTGCTAAAGTTCTGAGTGTAAAAATATACTGCAAATTAAAGTGTTGACTAACTGTTGATGTGCTCTCTCTCTCTCTCTCACTTCTCAAACCCTCTTAGCGCCTAAATTAAGGTGTGAAACTGGAGACTGGTGTGTTCAGGAACAAGCGTTGTTCTCCTAAACTAATTTTGCACACAGAGCCCTGGAGTGGATCAAGATGTCCATCATGGTAGCTGCAGAATAACTGGAACACAAAAACCAGCTGTAATGTCTTTTTTCCTCCTCCTCCTCCTCCTCCTCTTTCTCTGTGAAGCAGAAACTCTTCCTCCCACTGAGTATTGTTGGATTTCTGCACTACAGTAAAAATGAAGGAAACGAGAAAGCTTTGCTGTGGAGCTTCCGATTCATCATTATGTGCCACATTCCTGTGCACGATCCGTGTGAACACCTTCCAGCAAGTGAGGTTCCTTCCGCCTGGCTGTGTTTTATTCATGGCTGCCTCTCTCTGCTCCATTAAGCAGCAGAGGTATCTCACATCCGGGAAGGTGCGTGCGGCACAATTACAACAGGGATCATCAGGTACTTTTAGAAAAAAAACATCTTTTTTAAAATCTTACTTAAAGAGCTGGATCATATGTACAGTATGGTACCTCTGTGCAGTTAATAATAATACAAGACTGCTGTGTTTCTCTGATCCAATAGAGCAACCGAGTTCTGCCAATGAAATCACAAGTTCCGGAGGCGATAAGACTAAAGGTACGATATAGAATTTATTTTCTGATTCAAATATTTTTTCCACCTACAAAAGAGAACATGTGATTTTTAACTTATTAAAATGGGTAACTAAACTTGTAGTGTTGAAAGCAACTATGCTAACAGTTATGCTAAAAACCTCGTCCTCGTCACCTCACATAGAAAACAGAAACAACCACTCGTTCTCAGGCACACATCAACAGATCTGGGTAGCATAACGTTTTGTATATTTTAGATACTTATACTGTCCATATGCTCATCTTTCTATTAATGTATTGACCCTACTGTTGTTATTGTGCCACACATAATCCTTATCCTATACACAGTGTAATAACAGGAATGACATGTGAAATATTCCTTTCACAGTGATTCATTCATTTGTGTTTAACTACAAAAAAAGAAACTTTGACTATATTCAGCATGGAAACGTTTCGCGACATGTTCCATAATCCATCTGCAAAGTGCATCAAAATAAACAGGAACTGCAACTTTTGTCAACAACAAACTGAGCTGAGACAGGGTTTACGTTTCGAAGCCAAAACTCTGTTACATTTCACTGAGAAAAAAAAATCAAAATAATGTGCAGTCTTCCACGACATGAAGGCTACCCTCTGCAGTGGTCAGTGGTGCAGACAACAAGCCGACACATCTGCTGATGACTGCATACTGCCTGACAAGAAGCAGACCAGAAACAGAAATGCTGCAGGTGAACTGTAAAAGTCTTCTAAATAACGGACTGCCGACTTGAAAATTGTAAATAACTGATGATTTCCTTGCCTCTCAAATTAATACGTAATGTTACCCACTACATAAACAAAACAAAACAAACAAATCCTCATTGGGATGAGTTCATGTGTATCTCACAGTGCATGTTCTGGTGAAGGATGCCTGTTTTTGTTGCTGGTTCACTAACCTAACCAAAAGCAGCTGTGGTTATGGACAACCATATCTCATCTGCATTTTCCCCGACATGTTCTTCATGTCAGAATAATGCCTTATCCTTCCATTGCTTTTCTCCTCTCTCCACAGAGCTGCAATTCAAAAGCACTTATCCCTACAGAAAGTGCTCTTGATCCTGCCGCTAAAGTAAATCAGCCAATGAGATTATTTCTGCTTGAGCAGCTGAGAAATGTTTCTGATTCTGGACCTCACCAAATAAGCATTTGGCAAAGACGCTGCCTTTCCCCATGATTCTCTCTCTCTCTCTTTCTCCGAGTGGTTGTGTAAGCGGAGTTATATTTCTGCTAATGTTTTGTAATGCATTAAAATTGAATGGTTGATGGAATGTTTTGATGCCCTCAGCTGATATGTGGAGGAGGGAGAGAGCCAAGGCAAAGAAAGAATGCAGTGTGAGAAGCAGAGGGATACAAGGGAGAGACACATAAAGAGAAACAAAAAAAAGACGCCTGCACAACTTGTCTGAAGATCTGTCTCATGACTTAAACATTCTGGGGGATAAAATATGCCCACGCTGCAGGGATTCTTTTGCCTGTAAAACCTGCAGCTTCAGCAGTGTGAGCGGCATGCATCAATGGCGTATTGTTGTATCGTTGTGTTGTGATCATATTGTGCTGCCTCATGGCTGATGGAGCTGCAGCAGTTACACTGTTGGGAAAAGTAAGACACAACCTTTGCATTTCAGAAGCAGAGCGAACCGTAAAATCCTCCCTGAGTTTTAGTGGAACGCCTTAAAGTATCACAGGTCAGTGTTTATCCTCCAGGCAACACGCACACTACATCAACTTCATTCAAATATTCAAAATACACAAATAGTGCTCCGACTTTTTTTTGTACATTCTCATCAACATGATATCATGATTAAAGACTTGAGAGAAGCTAAGGAGGTTGGTGAATTATACAACTCTGATCACATGCATGAGCACTTCAGTTTGAAGTCTGCAGCTTTAGTGGTATTTTTATCCAGGAATGCAGACTTGAACTCGTCCGACCATCCACCCTAATCACCTGATTTGGCACCCACAGACTCCAGCATGAAGAAGGAGCTCAGTGGTCGTCATTTTGACTGTGATGATGATGATGATGATGAGGATATCTCAGCTATGGACCAGTTTTTGGATATAGAATTCTCATATTTTAGGTGAAATACCTGCCTAGTTCTGGCAGATTTACAGGACAAAGGTGAACCTTTGTTCAGCTTTAGCATGCCAGTGTGAGTGCAGAGTCAGCCAATAGGAACACAGATGGACTGAGATTACTCCCACTCCAGCGTGTGCCATCATCTTATTTTATTACACCACCATAGACTCTAATACCCCGTTCACACTGGGGGAAAAAATGTGGCTTAAGCAGGATTCGGCCGCATCCAGATCAATCCAGATGTGTTTTTCTCTGAGTGTGAACACCTCGAATCCGGCTGTATCCAGTTTGATTTCAATCTGGCTAGATCCACCCACGAGAGGTGGATCTATACGCATGACGCATGCGCACACGCGGTCCTACCGCGGCGTGAACGGACTCTGTATATTACGAGGCGCCACCTAGTGGTTTGGAGGACTGCAAACATGCTGGATGAAGCTGGATTGAGTGCGGACACAAGTGTGTGCTAGCCAGATTTGAAAATAGGTCTGAACGCATCCAGTTTAAAGGCTGTCTGGGCTCAATCCTACTCTAGCTGGAATGACTTTCTCCAGTGTGAACGGGGCCTATATGACCCGTGTGCTCAACATTTGACACTGCAAAAAGGGTCATTTTTTTCAATTCCACGAAGGTCCGCTGTAGAACTAATGCTACCAACCACACCCAGAACTAATGCTACCTCCTTACACCGACTATTGTGGCATATTTATCCAGCTGCATCTCTCTGTTCACAGAGGCAGGGACTTGCTGCAATGTCGGCCTATAGTGGCGACTGGACAGTTCTTCTCGTAAAATGTGTTTAATGTTATGAAGTTATGCGTTTTTATAATGATTATTACTACACCCCTAAACTCTATTTTTAATGCCATGCCTTGACCAATAGTTTTATGCCATTTTACTTATTATCAACTGAATATAGCATTTAAAGGTAGGGTAGGAGATTTTGAAAGTAAACACACGCCCCTTTCTCTTGGAGCTCACCCCGAAGCCACGCCTCCCAACCAGTCTGTGACTTCGGCCATTATGCACGTACCTCTCTGGTGCACGCAGAGCAGGAAGAGAGTGACAACCAGCCAACTATACGCGCAGCGGCGCCTCGCAGGATTGGCTGATGTTTTTAGTGTTTTATAGCTTCCACAGATGATTCATATTCTTGGTTTTAAATCGAAACTGCTGAACTAATCGGTTGCTATCGGGTTGTAAAGAGAAGTTACACTAATTTAACAAAAAGTGCATCAGAAGGAAATCTCCTACCCTACCTTTAATATAAGAAGATGCATTAGAGCAGCTGAATGGATGTTGAGGTAACCAGGTCCAGAATCACTTGTAGTGGGTTGAAGTGCCTGGTAATAGTACTAACAATCATCATCACAGAAAATGAACCACTTCCACTGAAATCCAGTAAAAAAGCAAAAGGTCCAAATGCAGTTTAGTTTAGTTTTGAGCTGTTGTTGCCTGAGCACTGAGGAACTAAATATACACCACAGACCACACAGAGGGCGCTTAGAGGGCAGTGCTGCATGACATGCACCACAAACAATTATTAGACTTCCATTGCAACACATTGTGTTATTCTTCTTCTAATTCATTGTATAATCTGATTTAATTTCATAGAAAGTTGATGAATAATTTTCCTTGTTTTCTATCTTGTATTCATGTCTTTAGGTTAGGAATTGTCACATTAACCTCGACTGTAAGCAGGAGGTGGGAGACTTTCTGACTTTCAGTACAGTAACATGTCTGGGAAACTAAGTCAGAGGGTCCACTGCTGCTGTTGCTAACACTCGACAAAAGCAGGAATGCAGTGAAGGTCAGATTCCATTAGAGAAGTGTTATACAACCCGGGGTGGGTGGGAGGGCACAGAGGAGGGCTTTCACTCGCTCGCCTTGCTGACTTCAGAAGCACTACAAATTCCTCGTGGGTATTTATCTGTAGCCAGGTGATTTCCAGGCACGACCATCCTCGGATTGAAAAGCAGAAGAGAGCAGGGAAGAGGGGAAGGGGTTACCTGTGCTCCTCAGGTGATATTTATTTTAAACAAAGGAAGAAAGAAGCCTGTGATTTAAAGGTGTGCCCTGAGTAAGACTGAGCCGTTAGAAGAAAGGAACCAAATGCAAAGGAAAGGGGGAGTAAACACTGGTGCTCGAATGCCTTTGAACTCTGTCATGCCCTCTCATCCCAACATGCTATATCACACATCTCCTCTGTCCTGAGGATACAATGTTATCTCTGATGCCTAATATACAGCAGCAGCATGGGGATACAGGAAGGCTCATGACACAAATTGAACATTTCAACACGGCGAGCAGGAGAGCAAGCACCAGACTTAGCCTATCAGAAATCTAACTGACGCGTCCTTTGTGCCAATTCCTGTGTACGTTCAGGAAATGGAACACAGGATTGTGGGAGACATCTATTTTATGTTCTAAACCCTTCAATAAATTTCTCACATTTTATCCCCCCCACTCCCTCCATTCATCCCTACCACCTCTGCAATAACAAAGGAGGTTCTCTGGCTTGACTGCGCCTTTAGTGTGTTACATTGAGACATTAGCATTTAGATAACACTTCTGAATATAGGATGGGAGGGAATTGAAAAAAACAGGAACTGAATAAACACTGTGAATAATCAGATGTTACCATTTAAATTAACATTAGCTCGTCTGCTTATCCTTTAAAATATAAGCAAAGACCAGTAACGGCTGGAATATCTGTTTTGTTTTGTTCTGTTGTTGGACTGGAGACACCGAAAGACACAAATAAATAAATAAAACTGCAAAAGGAACAAATACAAAGGGTGTTTTATGTGAGCAGCTGTAGGCGCACCGAGGCAGTGCTTTCATTTTTAATTACTTTACAGATGATCTGCAATAATAAAGGACAGATCATATTTAGCCAAACATAAGTGATGAAACTAACACTGGCTCTTAAATACATGTACACATCATTATTAGGACCAAATATATTTGATATAAAAAAAAAAAACTGGGTCTCCCTTGTTGCTATGACTAGAAGCCAGTAGGATGGATGATAAAAGTGAGGGAGTGTATGCACTAAGATGCATAATATAAACCACGGTTCCACACAGGAATGTTGTTTTAGATGATAAGAGACTCTTGCTGTCCCTCCGACTTCATGCTTCATCTCTTTTCCCTGTTTCTTTTTGGGATCATGAAGTTTTTCCTGTAACATCGTCTATGAGAAATAAACTGACAAAGTTTCACTTCTTCCTTGTCCAACCACATATATCACAGAGTAACAGTTCAGAATCATATTTATTATGATTAAACTGGAGCCAAATTACTTGTATCAACATAATTGGCAATCAACCTGCTCTGCCACTTATGTGCTGACGGCTGAAAGTAATACTGTGGCAGTAAAACCCGAGTCACACTGTCCCTGTTTTTCTGACATTCTGATCCAAATGGTTCATTTAACTCTAATCAGGTTTGGAAAAGAAAGTGAGATGAAAATCACATTTCATCTAATAAAAAAAAAAAAAAAAAAAAAGTTTAATTTCAAAGTGTCAAAATGTCTGTAAAAACCAGTTAATATGCAAACCAGCAGTGGGCAGCATACGAGTCCTGGCCTGATTCATCACTCGTGATTCTTCTCTGTGCTCATGTATGTATTATCATCACTTCCAGGCCTTTTATTTGATCTGAGTCGCCAATCAGTGTGTGATGAAAACGGTTTGGAAACCTCACAGAGATCGATCTGAGCTCATGCTGAGACAGACATGGCCAAAATATTCTCTTAAAGGGCCAACCCCTGTTTTTTTTTTAAAGATTTGTAGTAGTAGACAAATCCACACCGAAGGCTTTGTTTTCCACTTAGAAGCCTCTACTGTTAAGTCCTAATTAAAATGGAAACAACTCTGAGGGAAATTCTTTCTTTTGATCTCATGCTGCATTTTTTTTTGTTCTTAGTAAAATTCACATTTCTTTTAAACAGCAGAAAGAAAAAAAAAGAAAAGGAAGCGTTGGTGCTGGGGGAGAGTGTGTGTGGGGGATACCCAGAGGCAATCAGTATTCTAGTCACCTGCTGCACAATATAAAGAGCATGCTAGCAAGCTGTGGACAAAGATACCCCAACACACAGCCCACCAGCACATATGGAGCCACACACAGTCACACACAACCAGCTACACATGCTTTGAAAAAGCTTCATTGAAATAAATGGCAGTCTCTTCAGCAAGCTGCACCTACAGCAGTTTCTTGGTTTCCGCAGCCAACAAGGAGAAGGAGGAGGAGGAGGAGGAGGAGGAGGGAGCAGAGCACCAGCAACAGATGATTAAAGTCTGACAAAAGGTTAGGAGATGTGACAACATGACTGCAAGTCAATCAGCGGGGTGCAATATGAGCACCTTGCCCAGATTCCAGGTAATGGAGAAGAAGAGAGTGGGGGAGGTGGAATGAGAGTTGGTGGGTGGGGTTGGGGGGGGATAATAGAGTGATGTTGCACAACATGATCAACTTTCAAGATCCCTTTGAAGTCCAGAGTGAACATTTACTCCCTCTGAAATAAACAGAGGGTATTTTTTTTTTTGGCGGGACAACATCTGTGATTAAACAGTATTAGGAGGGTTTCCCCCTCCAGCGCAGAATAAAAACAGGTCAAATCATTTGCATTGAGTAAACCTGTCTGGGTCAAACATCCTGGGGTTTGGAGGGCCCGCAAAGATGGCAGGTGGTAGTTAACATTTCAAAGTGTAAGCACCCGGAATTCCTTTGATAATATATTTTTTTTTTCCTGAAATGGGACAGGAGGAGAAAACAAACAAACAAAAACAAGGAATTCCAGGGAGGCAAAGACTTCACCTGAAAGGAAGATGATGTGGCGAGGGAAGAATCTCTGAGCTGTCACATGGGTGCAAAAACAGCTCCCTGTGTTATCACAAGGGCATTTTGTCATTGACGCATCCACCGCTGGTAGATTTATGATGGCTGAGGGGAGAGCAGGCTATTACCATCGGTAATTGATGGCCTGTAGGTGTGTGTGTGAGTCTGTGATATCAGAAACATGCATTCACACATATGTGCACGTACATACACTCTCCATCTCCTTTCATAGCACCAACACCCACCCCTGCCTGTCAGTGGTATGGGCCTCTGATTAGGGGGGGGGGGGGGAGTCATGGGCTCAGTCGCCACGGAAACTGCACCAAAGCAAACAAAGGGGTGGAACGGAGCTTAGGGAATACGGTGACACAAAGAGGCTACCTTGCACAGTGGAAGATTTCAGGAGAGATTCTAACAAAGCCGAGCCGCCGCTCAACAGTGAAGCCTGTGCGCTTGTTGTGCCTCTCATTAAGGACGCAGTGTTGATGTAGCATGCTGTGGTGCACAAGCTCTGTGATTTCAAATTAATTCCCTGCCTTTCTTCTTCCTCTCCCAGCATTTGGAATGACTTTATTATTAACATATGCAAATGACAACTTTGGGGATGTGATTAGTGAAATTGCACACATTTTCTGTGATTTTCTGTGCAGCGCATAAATAGAGTCAATCCAAAGTCATTTCACTTCATCCTCTGCTTATCGCTGCGCATTTTGTCAATCAAACTGCAGCGCCTGACATGAAACCGATAAAGCTTTGATACTGCTCTAAATCCCATCGAATCTCTGAAAGCAAACAGCATTACCACCATAAAATGAATTTACAGCAGCCATAACAATAAAAACAGAACAATAAGGTTATTAAGATTAGCCATTTCTAATAAACATTAACCTGATTATTGCAAATTAAACTTCAGAAACACTGCATGAAATAAAATCCATTAACAATGCCAAGATAAAAGGTCATGAATATGTAAAATGCATTTCAAAACAATCAATATTTCCACAGTAAAGCACTGTAATGCTGACTGATGAGAAATAAAGGCAGACATGGGGACATACAGGAAGTCACCGGACCAAAGCAGGGGATTACATTTTCTTAGGGGGCTGTGGTTGGTCTTGTCCACCGAGACTCATTAAGAATGGCCTTGACATTAAGGGCCCTCTCTCTTTCAACCTGTTTGCAGCCATGATGCTGAGATCAAACAGAGTGCTATAGGTGAGGGCACTCTCAATGGCCTAAAGCTGGTCATTCATCCTTTTTAAAGACAGGAAATCAGGCTAAATGGAGGTCCGGCTCCTCCTCCTCCTCCTCCTCCGCCCTGCTAAAGAGGCTTCAGAAGCGGCTGAGGTTTTTTTTTTTTTTTTTTGCAGTAAAGAATTTCAAGTGGCCATGGGCCTTTGAGGAGGGAGTGCAGAACCAATAAAACCCAGGATTACTTGTGTCAAAGAAACACACCTGCATTTAATACGCTGTCAGGGTGTTTTCCTAATCACTAACTCCAGGCAAAGCCGAAGAAATGCTGGAAATTCAACCCAAAAACACTTCTTCTGGTTTCAAATATGTCTCACATGTTTTCACTCGTGCAGTAAGACTTTTCCAGTGTTTATGTTTGTGCGGTTTAAACACTGCAGGGGAAATAAAGGCCTTTTGTTCGACTGGGCTGACACTTTGACTTTTCAGCCTTAAAGTCAGTGCTTTGTTGTTTTCTTCCTGAGCTTCTATTCTTTCCCTCAAATAAAAGAACTATTACTCATGTCTTCATTAGGAGCAGCTTTCTGCCTTGCTATGTAAACACTGGCAAAATACTCCCCTCAATGTGGGACGCTATTGTATCTTATTATCTGCTACCAACGCAGATGAGAGCAACAGAAATCCAAGAAAATTGTAGGAACTGAAGTAAAGGCAAAGCAGATGGATGTACAGTATGGAGGCTGATTGCAAAAAGAAAAAAAAAATGAGCATATATGTTTGAAGAATTTCTTCACTCTGGACACGTATGTAAATAAGCATGCACACACATGACGTACCTCACAGAGTCTGACTAAACATAACTTCACTAAAATCTCTCCAAAAACAGCATCAGTCTTCACGTCGGCCATGTTTTGTTGCCCTAATTATAAAACTGAAACTTGTCACTGATGCTGCGTGCCTCAGGTGGTGAGGGGGTTACATGTTGACAGCGTTAACCACGTCACCACCTGAGGCACAATCAGTGGCGTCAGTGACACATTTAGATTTAGGGTAAAAATATACAACCTATGTAAAAACTGGGAGAGTTATGGAAGCTATGTTAAGTCAGACTCGGAGATATACTTCATATGTACACATGTATCCTCTTTTACCTGCATGGTGATTCTTACAAAAAAGGCAATAACATTTAAAGGAAAGCCATCTGCTGTGTGCCTTACTGAGCTGTCACTCAAACACTATTTGATGTATTATCTCTGGAACCCACTGGTCAAATGAATCTTCAGAGAAATATGTATAAATAGGTATGAATAATATCTATAATATAGTATAGTATTTTTGTCATCTGATACAGAATGTAAACAACATGCAGTTCTTACTTAAACAATAAAAGGCTGTGTGTTAATGGGTTAAAACAATTCATTACTAATCCAGCATGATAATATTACAGCGTACATGGCAGTATGGAAATATAATGAATACTGGAGCAAAATTAATTTTAGTTAAGGGCAAGCATTAATCTAATCTATGCTAATCAGTGCACAATGACAGCACTGTATGAATTTTTTAATGAAACGCTGCAATTGTGCGAAGCTTAAAATTATAAGAGCTGCCTTCTCTTATACTGCTCTGGAGGTACAGGCTTATACAAAGCAGTATCAGTATCCAGTATCAGCCTCGGGGCTGTGCATTAAGAGGAGCTGCACAGCCCTCATCGCTCCGTCACCCTCACTCTCTCGCTCGCTCTATTTTCCCCCCTGTTTTCCTCCCCTCCCTCCCTCTCTCTCTCTTTCTCTCGCTGTCCATGACAGATGTGTGATTGATACCTGTGGTGCTGGGTGATATGCTGTTTCTAATTTTAGCCACGCTCACTTGGGAACTCTCACTGCAACAGGTAAATTGAACACACAAGCCAGAGTCCATCTGCACTGTAAATAGGCCCTGATAAATTATTTTCCATGACAGCCATAGATATGAATGAATGGAGCCTGTGCTGCTCACACAAAGGTACATACAATCTATAAGACCACCACATACAGTAAGTGCATGAGTGTGCACACTGACAATGACATATCATTCCATGTCAATGAAAACTGAACCTGTAACATTATCCTGATGGTTAAAATAACATTAGCCAGGTACTCAGAGAAAAAAGGCACGACAGGTTCAGTCAGAACAAAAACAAACTTGTTGTAGTTTGGCAATTTTAATCTAAATCTAGAGCAAATATTCACGGGTTATACAGCTGCTAGTCCAGGTGAGTACTACTTATAGGAGAACATGTCCCATAACATGTCCCACCACACTTAGCCAATAATGCATCCTCCAGATATGACATATGGTTATGTTTATGCTAACAGAACATAAGGTGGAGGTCTGTGCAACACAGCAGACCTTCAGTCAGGAGTTACATTTGGCATCCAAACTACTGTTTAAGGTTAGGCATTAATAACAGGGTCAGAGAATTCAACATTAAACACATTTTACAAGGACAACCATTTGCGGCTAAGATGAGTCTCTCATGAACACGTAGAGATGAGGTAGGAGCAGTATACATGATGAAAATAGTAAATTACAGTAGTTCAGTGTTGCACTCTGGGCTTGTTACTACTGTAGCCAACAAAACGGCAAAGAAGCTCGTTGGAGATGGAATAAGTTTGCCTCATAACATGTATTTAATTAAACTTTTATGAAACTAAAGTCACATGTAATAGTCTGACACACTCGATTGGACTGATTAAAGCCCATGCAAACTTGCGTTGTTGTAATTTTGCAGCATTAATCCATCTGCATTACAAGGAAAGGAGCTGGTGTTTATCATCCACACAACACTGAAACAAAATATACTTCACCCAGCTTGGTGTTTTGAAAGTCATTGTGAATTGAGTTGCTGTATTATTAATGTGTGGGGATGTGTCAATCAAAGAGCTGCATGTTATTTCTTGAAGCTTAAACAGTAGCCGTGTCAGAGAGGCATCACATTTCAACAGTGCAGGAAGAAAATCAAGTCAAAGCATCAATAGGTGAATTCCAGTAACACACATGGTCAGTGTAGCCTTTGACTTATGACTTTCTGCGACGCAGTGAACAATCAATTACCAGGAGTCTTGGATTTCTCATTGACTCGAGGTTTTCTAGAAATAACAGGGGGCAAAAGAGTCTTTCTGGTAAAATATTCATGTCAGTAAACCCCTGCCTTCAGACAGGCAGGTTTCTTTGTCAACCTCTTTCACACTTCCGTATTTTAAAATGCAATTTTTTCTTTTCTTTTGAAAATAGACTTGTGTGTGTGTGTGTGTGTCACACAGCTAGGAGGAAACTGGGTCATGTTAATCATTTGAATCACATAATGTAACCAGGCCAGCTATCTACCAGGTACATGTAGGTCAGAGTCCATCTTGGCTCCCGTGTGGTTTCTGACCGTGGCTTTCCCTTGACTGTCACTCATGATTAATCTGCTAATGTCCACATGCAAATTCTCCAAATAGGCCCCCTCAGTGTGACTGTACAGCTAATGGGCGCCAGTGGAGACTGTTTAGCCGTGTCATGCATATGTATGAGCTTGTATATTTAGCAGCCAAGTTTCTTTTGATCACCGTGTGGAGATTGAGTGGGCCGGGATGAATGGTGGTCCAAAGCTGGGGCACATTAGCAGCTGACCACCTGCCTTTCATTCCAAGCAGAAATAACAGATGGGCCAAACAGACTGAGACACACCATTACCAGGACATAAGGATGCAGCTCAATGTTTCACTAAATGAACAGTATTATATCAATAATAAAAAAAAGCACAGCTGCACAGAACAACATGAAAGAAAAATGTTAGTTGTATTCTAATATGGAGTATTTTAAAGCGATAAATCACTGCAACATGAATGTTTGTGTAGATTAATGTTTCTGAATTATTCACTGCAAACATTTAAAATACCACACACCTAAGAACATGCTCTCATACATAAACAACAGAACAGATTCATTACTGATGACTATATGATAAAAATGACAAAGAAGACTAAGGGTGCCATTAGTTTGGTTAGACACACATTTAAAGCTAATAATTTGGACCTGGACCAATTGGATAGATATAATCTGGACGTAGAGCTGATGTAGACAGGTTTAAAGTGGCTATAACTCTGAAACTTTGCTCCAGACTTTCACTGAGGTCGTCCATTTCTGTGGATCATTGCTGACTTGTATTTAACTTCAAACTACTTGGTTAGGTTTAGAAAGTCATCGTGACCTAGGGTTGAAAGCATCATCTCCTACTTAATAAACACCACATTTGGTCAATAATACATCCACCAGATATGACACATAGTTACGTTTGTACTAACTGAACATATGGACACACTGTCCGACATAAGACGTTATGTTAATGGAACACATGATCATATTACCCAACTCCCAAATCCAATCATGGGGCTGATACAGCCACAAACATCTGTGTTAAGAGGCAAAACAGCAGACTTTCACTCAGGAGTCCAGAGTTTGAGTCCCCCTGACACTGCAAGCTGTTCTGTTTTCACCTGAAGTTTGTTTTTAGTCATGGATTTGGCATAAAGACAAAAGAAAAAAAATACTGGCCAAGTTTAGGCATTAAATCAGGGGCTTAGGTAAAAACACTTACTTTCATAACATTAAACGGTCCCTTCTTCCATAAACACATAGAGATAAAATATTGACTTCATGTCAGGATACAAGGTTTTAACAACATTCAAACACATGAAACTGACCTTACAGGCCACAATAGACAAATCGCTTAAAACAGCTTCTCTGAACAACAACATTTGATTCATGCATAATATTTATGTGAGCACAACAGGGCTCTGCATTCAGTGTCTTCATTCACACTGCTCATTTCAAAATAAGGTGACCCCATCTTACAGCAGAAACACAAAAAGCAAAAGCACTGGAAGAAATGTCAGGGACGGTCTTGTCGGACCAAATTACAGCTCAGCTAGAATATTCTAACCTTTCTTCAGAGCAGTCATTTATAAAGCTGCAATCCATGAGTGCATCAAATTTAATCACAACATCTAAGTTCAGCACAGATCCCCCATGCCTCTGTATGTGTCTTTAAACACAACTAAAGTCCACGGTTCCCAGGGACATTGGGACACATCTGGTGCTGCCTGTGCACCCAGTCTGGTATTTAGTAAATTGTACCAATGAAGAAATCTTTCGATTACAACTAGGAAATTGCTTCTGTCAAGACCACTCAACTGGGCTAGATAACTCTTGCTTGAATTGGGTCTGGATTTGAAAAGGAGGAGTAATCTAATGTGGCATCTTGATAACATTTATCATGGAAAAGAAAGGAAGGATGTGTCCCTGTGCCAGAAGGCTTTAGGTTTTTGTATTTCCTCATGCCCCTATAATGTGTTTAAAATGTAAAAACTGTTGAACTAGCTTTTGTAGTCTCATTGTTTTTGATCACAAAGTGAGATTGCCACTACTGTAACTGAAGATAATTCTAATTTATAAACTGAAAATCAATGCTTGCTCAGCTGCACCAGTTTAGAGGGGGGGGGGGGGGGAAATCCTTATCACAGTAGAGCGGATGCAGCCTGCACATGGTCCAATTAGGCTCTAAATGTTTAATAAGCACAATCAATGTGCAGAATGAAGTCTGCCACATGGGGCTTCAGACTGAGTTGAAGGAACTGTAACCCACTCTGTGGGCTACCTTTACCTTATGGAGGGGGTAGAAAAAACCCTTTGTAAAGGACTCAGGCATTCCTTTTGTAACCATTTTAATGGCCAATGCTTCCTGGTCAAGAGGTGGCTGCTGAATGGACTCATTCTGCAGGATTAGTCCTCTGTGGTGGTGATCCAGCCAGCCAAACAAATGCGACCTTCTGGTGCCAAATCTGTGCATGCACAACTATACATTGACTGCATAGGAGGGGGCAGCAGTTCAGTCAAGGGATTAGTGGGAATCAACCACTCATGCATACACCATTTTCAAATTCTTTTTCTTGACTTTGAGAGACTTGTTTAACAATAATCACATCACAGAAGGGGGGAACTGGTGGCACCACAAGAGAAATACCTGCCAAAAATTACAACAGAGGAAACTCGGGGTTAAGGTAAGCCCTGTAGACAGGAGAGCTACAGACATCCACAGCTCCAAAGATGTCTGTTCAGTCAGGCTGTGGGTAAAAAACAGGTGGACATGCTAGAGCTGGGATACACAAAACACAGGCCTCATGTGTGTCAGATGACCTTTTGTTCCCATCAGGGCTCAGTTCTGCAGGACTGCACAGCCAAATAAACACAAAATATTCCAGATGATGTGGCCCGGTCTGCGGGATTTAGCAACACCTGACACATTCAGCGAGAGATCTGCAGAGCAAAAACCACAAGTCTGCTACACTGTGTCACTAATGCAGCATGATGGCGATTCTTCCTTTTATAAAAGTCTTATAAAAAAAAAAATAGAGAGCACCCTTTGAGATACAGTTTACATTCGTTGCAGTAACTAAAATATGAGCACTTTTTTAAAGTGATGTGGCGGAAAAGATGGGGGTAGGGGTCGAATGATTGGAGGGAATGAAACTTATTGATTTTGACATCTCCACCTGGTGCATGAGTGCACACTGCATTTCCCTTCAGCAGGGTTCTGTAGAACTGAGCAGTGCACACTGTGATTTCCCTGAGCAGCTTGCATGGAAAAAAAGATCGTGTTTAAATGTAAACAAACCAATCAGCCAATCAATAAACACAGCAAGCCCCGAGGTGCTGCTGAGCGACTAATAAACAGAACAACAACGAGCGAGAACTGTGCAAACAGAAAGGAGCACCACCGACAGAATCTCAAACATTATTAACATGAAATCCACGGGAAGACATCACGGCGCTGCTCCGACTGTTTGATGGGTAAGTGCAGAGAGGATGCAGCTCAGCAGCAGCTAGAACATACGAAGGTGTCAGAAGTTATTACAGCAAGACAAACAGGATTTCTCACAAGTGCACAAAGACTGCTCATACTTCCACCAACACGAAGAGCCTAAACGTGTCTAATGTTTGCTTTTATTTACTTAAACCAGGACATGGTTCATACATCATGACGGCCTACTACTGCCAGCCAATCAGCTTTGTTTTTTTTTTAGTTTAAATACAATAACCAAAGCAAACTAGTCATTAACAGACAGATCATCCAATCACCTGTTTAGTACTTTTTCCCCTCATAATGTCCTTTCCTAACATTTCCCAAGGACAACTTCCCAGATGGTTCTGTGTAACAAACCATCTGGCTTGTCAGGTTATGAGCTTTGTAAAAAAAGGAAAAAAATGTGTAAAATTGTAAATTCCTGTGTGTTATGACCATTTGAACCTTGAGTCCAAATGTACAAGGGTATTCTCAAAATGAGGTTTACCCTTAAAAAAAAAATCCACACACATACACAAAAACAGAATTGAAATTCTGTGGGGTATGCAATAACCTGACCTTAACCCTGAAGCCGTATCAGAGGGCTGAAAAAACAGGTCTGTGTGCATCCTGAAGTCTGTTCTATCAGCCCAACCTCACCAGGAAAACACATGACGAGGTTGATATTTTTGTTTTACTAGTACATGTGAAGAACTGTCATTAGCGATGGCACCAGCACTATTTTTTTTTACTGTGTCCACACATCAAATATGTCAAACAATTCTAACTGCGGCCCTGTCAAATTGACGCATATGATTTAACACTTGTTAATCTTCCAATCTGCTTAACCTCCCTGACCTCCTGTCACACAGTGGACCACAGAGGGAGTTCATATTACTGGCTGTATGACATGGCTGTTAAGGATCACTCTGAGCCCCCTGATTCCTGAGGTTAAAGTCTTTTGACCATATTCCAATGTAATTGCTATTAAAACCCAATTATGACTGAAATGTACATAACAGGTCTGTCATCTCTGCAGCTTTGTTACCATCACTTCTGCCAATCGAATGTGAAATGGCTCGCTGGGTTGACGAAACCCCCAACAGCGAACTCTGAGGCCGAGTTCCACTGGGAAGGCAGGAGCTCGGTATGGAGCCTTTGTAATTTCCTCGACTGGAAAATGTGGCTGCTTTTAAGACGACAAGAGGTCTCCACTACAAATAATGACCATCAATTTAATCCAGGGTCTTAAAATCGTATTTTTTTTTGTAGAGCAAGTGCTGAAACATGTTGCAACATTAATGAAATCAGTTCCTTTGTTTCTGGCAGACAGTGTCAATTAATTTTAAGACAAAGTCACCTTGAAGTAGGTTCAACTTCACTAATTATCTCAGATTTTGTCCTTGTTTTCTATTGGAAAACTCACATGATGAAATCACCTGCAAAGTTATTCTGCACTTCACTCTTTACATTTCTGCCACAGATCAATAAGGCTGTCAGGCCGTCAGTCAGGTTGACTTTGTTTACAAAATGCTGCATTCATTTCCATTTACCCAGTTTTAAGTATTTCCAGCTGAAACAAAAACACCGTGTGACCACTGAAAAATGACCTGCCCCACAGTAGCAGACATCAGACGTTAAGATGTGGCTTCAATGCCAAGCAGGGGAAATAAAATTTCATGTTTCACATCACATAGCAATGTTTTATCATTTATGTAACCTACATCTCTATTTATTTACAACAGCCGCTCTCACTGTCATGCATACAAGACACAGAGAGCCAAGAACCCCTTAAGGAGAGATTGGATGAGAGTTCATGGCCAGCACTGGTGGGAAAGAGTAATGATGATTGAGCACACAGATGCAGACTGGAGAGAAAATTGCTGCATGTTGTGAGGTTCCTTCAACAAACCCTAAATGTTGGAAGAATGCAGTCTTTACATGCTGTAGTAGTGCAACTTACATCAGCATACTCGATACGTCTTACTTCAGAGTATGCTCTTATTTTGGTTGTAGTGCTGCTGTACATGTAAACATAGCTGAAGGTGTGAATAATAGTACAGAGAACATGATCTGCACAGTGCCTGGAAGCATTGTTTCATTTTGCAGATTAGCTTGCTTTATGCTGCCCTACAATGAACTCCACATATGGTCAGTAGACAGTAGTGAATAAATGGGTAACGTTTGGACTCAGCAGTGAGTCCGAGCGGGCAGAAAAAGAATCTAGGCGGCTTATTTTCAGCAGATTCGCAGTAGTAAACATCCCGATACTTTTGGCATTCCCGGTCTGACCTACAAAGCATTGGGTTATACTCATACTTTGGTCATACTACACAGTATAGCCGGAGTACCTGCTGTGAAAAGGTTTAGTTGTGGACTGCTTGCTCAGAGCCATCGTCTTAATATTTTCCTAAAAGTAACCATCATTAATAATCATATTTTGGTCTGAGGTTTTATTTATTAAAATAATAAATTTTAAGAGAAAGTGGCGAAACGGCCTATAATGGCTTTGAAGCATAGAGAAAAACATGATAATCATCTTGCTTTATGTGTCTACTCTAAATCAATGCAGTGCATGAACTAAAGTGATCCAAACCTTCTGCTTCCTCCTACCTCCGTCTGCACCCTTGACTGAACCGTCCAGTTATCTGACATTCACTCCTTCATGACTGTTGACAGGTGAGTGGAGAATATGCTGGGGTGAAGTATCTTCCTGAGGAAATGCCAGAGAAAGTCAACTGACCTCTAAGCTTCACACAGATCAGTGAACACGGATATTATCCACTCCCCATGCACACACAGACATGCTAACAGTTCACCCACACATCACACAAGCTTGCACATGCACAGATCAATCACCTGGTCTGCGAGCTCAGTAATGATGTTGTTGACGTTAATGAGGAAAAGGACATGTTCGCGAAGGCCGCTAACGATGCTAATCATAGAAATATCACACCGATGCACCCGCAGCAAGCCGTTCATGTCAGTGAATGAGTCATTGATTAACTTGGATCTGACATGTTTTTTATGTGTGTATCCATGTGAAGTACTTTCTAATTCAAGCCTAAAGCGTCAAACACAGGAAATAGCAAAAATAAAAACACCATCTGCAGCATGTCTAAAGCTATTCACACCCTGAAGCTGTTGAAGTGATCCATGCAACTCAAGTGGATGGAATTTCTGCATCTGTTTTCAACCACATGCTCAGATACAATCTTTCCTACATTTTGCATCACTTCACAGAATCCATCTACCTTGCACAGACGATGCCCTCTCATATGCCTCTGTTCAATTCAGGAAGCAGTTGGCTTAATGCTGAACTGTAAAGCAATAGGAAACAGCTAGCCATAGCTATCATAAGATGTTTACCTTCTCTATCGCAGGAGAATTCAGACTTGTGTGTGACTGAAATTTATGAGAACTTGAACTCATGCCATGGAGGCACAATGGAGAACAAAGTCCTTGGACTGCCAACATGAGATTCATCTGCGATTGCTGAGCATGTTATTTCAAAATCTATGAGCATAAATTTGCATTAATATCCTCCATTCTTCTGGTTTCAGGCTTAGATGATGGGCGATAGGGGCTTGCAGATAAAGGCTCTGCAAAGGCCAGGCAACTTCTGTCACAGCTGGAAGCACAATCCTAAAAGTCCTACAATTGTCACTGTAGCATGAAGCAAAGTCCTTCAATAGAAATAATGGCCAGAACATGAAAAACAGTCCCAGAAAATCCACAGAAAAGACAAAGAAAAGCATGTATGGTAGTTTAAATTATATAATTCTCCGTTTCAAAAACTGATAAGACATTTGATTTCACTATAGCTGAGAGGGACCCATGTTAAGCTTGAAATACAGAGAGTAAGATATGAAAAACATACATTTATAAATAAGAATGGAGTTAAAAATGTTAATTGGAAAAGAATCTGGCTTATTTGCATGGCAGGCTTTGGTTTCCAGCTCAGTGGCAGCCTCAAACATCATTTACCATCCTCCAGCTGATTGCAAATCTGGGATCTGGTTTCCTTTCTATATCTAAATATTAATAGTCTCCATTACATGAAAATTACTTTCATCTCCGACTCATATGGAGGGATTAGATTTTAATCAGCGCATTAAATATGACTTTCTATGCCTGCAGATGGGAGAGGATGGCAGGCAGTCAATTAGTATCATGCTCTGTTTGTGGTCTCACAGTGAAGCCTGATAAAGTCTTTGTTATCACAGAGAGACTAGGAGAGCATAAACAGAAGCAACACAGTGATGAGCTTCTGTCAAGGATCAGTGCGTCGACTTTTTGTTTTGAATTAAATAATTCACCAAAAGAAATAAATTAATAAAATAAAATTGCAATCATAAACTGTTGTTCGTTAAGCTCTTAAGATGTAACCTGGTAACATTGAGTCACATCTGCTCCAATCTGTTAAGAAAATAAACCCGACTTTTCGACTTATATATCAACAACCAGATTCGTTATTACAACAAAACATTCCTTATGTCCAATATTAGAAATACAAGGAGAAACATCCTCCCAGACATTTCCTGTAAGGATGGGTCTTAAAGGGACCAAGTCAGACCACACATCCCCACCTTATAGTAGCATTTATCAGCTCCTCCTGGAGCTACATATTATCTGTCCAGTATAGCCTCTGGTTGATGACAGTCGGATGCCCGTATCAACTCATGCCATGCCAAAAATGCCATGAAAATAAACATGCACAGTATAAAGCAAAAAAAAATGAGCAAAATTGGAAAAATTAAAATCATTAAAATTAGAAGCAGTAACACTTTCTATTGCAATAATTATTGGTTTTAATGTGCTTTTACTTACAGTGTGGTATTCAGTGCCTTTGCTTTGGCCGGTCTGACCCAGCAGAATGAGGTTTTCCTCAGCTCCCCTCTGTTGTGTTCAATGAAGCCTGATTAGATTGCAGATGCAGGGCAGGTTTGCTGTTCCTCTCTTGGTGAAGCTGACAGACTATTTATTCCCTGCCCCAGTGAGAGTTTGGTGTTCTGTGGTTCAACATGGCTTGGCTACCCTTTTTTACTGTTGCTCTCATCAGTCACGTTTCTGCAAGATACTCTTTTAGTGATAAGCTAAGTTGTTACCAGCCTGTGCCCAGAAAATCTGATTTTGGGGTGAAGTAAGCTGCCTCTTAAGTTTCATTTTGGTCTTCTTGTAGTTTTCTGTCTTTTTGCTTTTTCTATTAATCTGATTCTATTTTGAAAAGATGCTTGTCAAATTCAATGATGAATTTTATACGCAGCTTGAGTATTGTCTTAGGCATTTCAGCCCAGGTTGCCTGGACACTCATAATGTGTCTTGTCACTTCAACTTACTTTGATGCCCAGGATTAATTTTAGACTTGGTTGGAATATTCATGGTTGAGTTCAGCTTTGGTAAAGCTCTGTACACATGGCCTTGCTGCTAACCTGATGTGCAACCAGACACTGACAGGATGACCCAGGATGACACTCAGTAAAATAACACAGATCTGTCTCTCTCAGAACTGCACCTCGTCCTCATGAAATCCTGAACCTCGCTAAGCTGCCCAAGTCCTGGGACTGGAGGAATGTAAATGGCAAAAACTACGTCAGCACAACTCGTAACCAGCACATCCCTCAGTACTGTGGCTCCTGCTGGGCCCATGGCACCACCAGTGCAATGGCAGGTTAGACTGTGCTTTTAATTCTTATAATGTAATATAATTTAGATGAATTCTACTCCTACCCCATCTTTGTCTTTACTAGTGTGTTCTCTTGTGACTTTAAATCACTTCAGTTGAGTCTTTCTGAACAAATGTATAACTTGTGAACCTTCTCATTGTAGATCGCATAAACATTAAGCGGAGAGGAGCGTGGCCGTCTGCTTATTTGTCTGTCCAACACGTACTTGACTGTGCCAACTCCGGCTCCTGTCAGGGAGGGGACCAAGGCAAGGTTTGGGAATATGCCAACCAACATGGCATCCCTGATGAGACCTGCAACAACTACCAGGCTGTTGACCAGAGTGAGAACTCAAACAGTAGTGAGGACAGTTTTCACTTGTGTTGGATGACTTAACCCAAAATGTTCTTTCCAGAATGTCAACCATTCAACGCATGTGGAACTTGTACATCTTTTGGGAAGTGCAACTTTGTCCAGAACTACACAGCATGGAAGGTGGGTGACTACGGCGCCATAAGTGGAAGGGACAATATGATGGCAGAAATCTACACTGGAGGACCAATCAGGTAGTTTAATGCATAGCTTTGCAGGAAAGTTTAAATCAATGTTAAAGTGGGTGACTTCTCATTCCCTCAGCTGTGCAATCATGGCCACACAGAAACTGGACGAATACACTGGTGGTTTATACTCCGAATATGTTGAGACACCTTCTATTAACCACATAGTATCAGTGGCAGGGTGGGGAGTAGAAAATGGCACTGAATACTGGATTGTGCGCAACTCCTGGGGAGAGCCATGGGTGAGTCATGACACAGAACTTTGTCCCAATTTCTGTTTGGTTGAGTGGGTTTTCAGCATGGCATTTAAATTAGATGTTAGAATGACTGCAGAGGGTCAACAAACTGAGGTTTTTCTCTCCCAAGGGTGAAAGAGGCTGGTTCAGGATTGTGACGAGCGCCTACAAAGGAGGATCTGGAAGCCGGTACAATCTGGCTTTGGAGGAAGACTGCGTGTATGGAGATGTGATTGTGCCCTTAACCTATCAATAGGGTACTGCCTGCCTGAAGCCTTATTCCCTCAGCACTCATGGACTAGGATAACTGGCACAGACACAGTTCAGCACCTTAAACTCTGGGCATAATAAAGTGTACAAAATCCAACACTTATGTTTTGAATCGCTAACAAAAAGCCTTCACTACATTCCAGCTAAAATGACTTGATGAAACCAGAAGGTAATTTAAAAACATTGTGTTGCAGATTTCAAATCGGTCATTAAGACTCAGAATGATTTGACATGTGATGGTGATGACTGCAAATTGGGTTGAACTGTTCCTTTTAGATGTGATACACCTGAGACCACATACCCCCAAAAAACTGCATTTTGAGTTACTGCCCTGTGCCCGCTGAAAGGCACTTGGCTTATTTGCTAAAACGTTGTATGAAATTGGCTTCAGATCTCCAGGGGACCACTTCACTTGCATTCACATTTATATTTGCAGTTCTCTCAGGAAGTATTGCAGAATTTGCCTTTGCCTAGATATGATTCTGTATCGCCACAAGGTCAGGTTGCAGTATAAATGGTATGTAACAGCCCTCCTGATTTACCTCAAGACTCTAGGTCTCAAAATTACTCCAGTAAAATCAAACCAGTGCCTTTCAAAAGCTGAATGCAGCTTTTTGTTCATCTCTGAGTTTGATAAACAGAACGACCTCCCTTATTGACTGACATGCTTTATTAGTTTCAATTCTGTCATGCTTCTGGAGTAACATTCTGTTTAATCACTGGTTATCTACAGCAGCACACGCACAAAGCACAATGGCATCGTCTGAGTTTATATGCAATTATTATAAGAAGCCCATTTTCTTGCCGTCAGCTGGGGAACAAAGGAAAACTGAGCACTTGGATATTTGGTGTGAGCAACAATAATAAAAAGGCAAAAACAAGCTGCTGTGCTTTGCTGCTGATATGGAAGCGTTTCCCATTAACTGCTGTTTCCATTCAGCATCTCTGGGGAGAACAAATGATAATCAAACCTTCTGCAGCTCCGTTAACTTCAAGCCTCTGAACCAAAGCAAACCTTAAGCCTATAAAGCTGCGGCATGTCCGAGTGGAGGCCCACTGCGAAAAACAAATATTGGGCATAAATTTGTTGCTTAATATTATGCGATGAAGCCCCCACCCTCCAGCAATCTTTCATATGAAATCAAATTTGCGCACTGATTAAATTTCCTGCATGTTTTCTCATTTACATAATCACAAACAGAGCTCTAATGGCTGTGAATGAAAACACATGGTAATCTTTGGGTCGGAGGCAAAAAAAGAGTTTTTTTTTTGGTGCGACAGGGAAAGCTATGAAATATGCAGGCTGCAAATGCACAGGCTATATTTTTATACTGAGAGATTCAGCATTCATCTTCATTAAGGTAATCAATATAGCAAAACAGGTTTTTCAGCAATTCCTGCAAACCCATTATGTATTGTTTCAATGATCAATACCACGCTCTGTAAACATGGATGTGGAGGGGGGGGGGCATGAATGGAGTATTACCGAGGCCTTCTGGTGCTACAGGGACCTGGATTATCAGCTTAAATACATATCTGCTTCTAAAGTATATCTGAGCAATGCATTGTAATGAGTTATCAATGGCAGCTGCCTCTAGCAGCAGTGTAGGAATATGTATGTGTGTGTGTTCTTTGTGTAATCCTCCTCCCACTTTTCAAGGCCGCTGCTGAAATCTGCCTCACAAAATAAGCAGCAGAGAAGGAAACATAAGCAGACAGCCACGGAAATATCAGAAATATGTGATTCTACAGCCACCGTGACAAAAACATGCCGCAGAGACATATTTCAATTACTATGGGTGTGAATACAAGGAGATTCCTTTACCTTGTATCATGTCAAGCCTGGATTATAACACAAACCATCAGAGATTTGCATCCAAAGCCAAAACAGAATTCTGATGCACGTCTCATATAACAAATGAGCGCATGCTGGAAATATGATCTTATGAATAAAAGCACAAGCCTTACACAGGCCCCACTTTTCCTGACGATACATGTTTTTCCTCTCTGTCAAGCAAAAACAAACAACAAAAACACTTACACCACAATCACTTAGTCAGTGTGATCCCCAAATCGATTTACAGCCATAGCCACCCTGCTGCTGTTATGCATCATTCCACTGCTAATCTCACTTCCTCCTCCAATATACTCATGCAACCTCGAGGAGCCGGCAGAATTAGCTTTAGTTAATGGATGAGTATTAATCCCTCTTAGTCACAACAAAATTAAGGAATAATGTGGCCATGAATATTTCAGCTACACCGCAGCAACACAGGATTCTGCTAACACAATCTGCACCCGGCATGCCGAAAAAGGAACTGGCGATTAAATACATTATTAATGCTTCATAATAAAATTCATATTTTGTAGCAGATGAACCATCCAGTGAGCAGGATGAATATACAAGAAAATATACAAGAAACACAGCGGTGCATTGAACCGTGCCTTTGTTCTGCTTTTATCACTGTGTCTCCTAAGACAGTGCAATCTTATTATATCCCTTAAAAATAGATGCGGACCTTCCAAGTCAGTGAGTTCCTGCAGCCTCCCCCCTGGAAGTTTTAATTAGAACACCAGTCACTCTGGTTATCGTTGTTTCAAGAGGACCGCTTCCACATTCCTTAGCTGCCCACTTCATCATAGGATCAGAGGCCCACAATGAGTGGACTGTTTGTGACGCCTGCCTCATATTTCCTCTGGATTTTACCTAAGAGTTCAGGATCTGGATGACCTTTGTTGCTGTGGTGTAATTAGATTGGCAGAATCATTGTGGAGATGTAAACTTAGGGACTTTATAATAAAAAGTGCAAAAGACATGCTCTGAGTGTTGGATTATACACAACACACTGCATCCAGTGAGCTGCCACATACAGGCACATACAGGAACAGACCAGAAGAACCTTCTAGTGGTCATGAAGGATTTTTGAGTGCCATTCGTGAAATTATGTGAATATTTTTACCCCTTACAACAAAACTTATCATAAAACTATACATGAAGATTGTTGGGTCTAATGGCGACTGGAGGAACTGCAGTTTTTGGCACATTAACCTCTTCCAGACTGTCCTCACTAGGAACACATAACATGAGGTTGATATTTCAGTCCTGGACAATGAAACGTGTGCATGTCACTGCATCTGTATTTGTTTATAGGGGCGGGACCTGTCACCATGGTAACTGAAAATGGCAACCACAGAAGGGAATGGTTTTCCTTTACCGACATTTATTTGTCACATACACATTTGTACATAGTACAATGCATAGAGAAATGATTGTGTACCAGATCCGGCATACGCATACACAACAGTAAGGACAAGTAAACAGGTAAACAAAGGCATGGTGGTGAGCAAGTATAAGGGGAAAAACTAAAGAAAATATCAAAGAGCCTGTCTTTATATATAAAGGGAGGCCATACTTTATGACTTTATGCCCAGTCAGTGTCAGTGTTAGGAGGATGATCAGATGACATTGAGCAATATTTTCAATAGTTCTGTGAGCAAAAACGCACAATACAAAGTAAGACTCGCTATAAAATTACAACAAAATAGGATTTCACCCCAGTACAGTGCAGCTGAATTGAACTAATATTGTAAGGCTAAACAACAGCAACAACATACATTAGGCCTGTTTACAACCTGTGCTGTGGATGATCCATTACAATAAACTGTTCTTCTGAAAAAAGATGCTGCTATTTACAATGTATTCATAGCCAGGTGCAAACGGAAGCATATATGAAAACATATAGACATGCTCTGTATCTACACCATTAGACTGAGAGAGAGAGTGAACTGACACCCTGATGTTGTCTGTTTAGTGCAGAACATGCAGTGTGTGCAAGTCTCCACCATTCAGATCAGGACACACTAATGACACGTGGTCACAGTGGAACATAATTGGTGACTTTCATCTTCCAGCCAGTGTCCATTATTACTGTATTTTTGGCACTGGAGGAGGAAAGCGGGGAGGGAAAGGTCTCTCAGTTCATATGGACTGACCTGTAATTGCATGATGCTGCCCCCTGTTGAAAACCTGATCTGCATGTTGTTGTTGTTGTTTTTTTCCATCCTGATGGGGGTGTTTCTGTGGATGTTATGAGGAAGCAAAGCATTACAAAAAAAAAAAAAAACATGAGACAACAAAAGATTAATATTATGCTCTAGGTTTATTTTTCTTTCTTTGTAGTGCTTGTAATCCTGCAGGTAAATTTACATGTTACACTAGAATCATGACAGTTCCTTGTTTAAAGCTGGCAGAAAAGTACTTTTTTTTAAATGGAAAAAGTAAGAAATGATGTTATAATTAAACACACATCAGGTGAATCGAAGGCCCTTGTTTATGTCCAGTGCCTGTAAACCTCCTCAACATAATGGTTTTGCCTCATATTGATTCTGTTGTGTCATAAAGGGAGGCACATTATTCCAGGGCAGCAGGAGAAAAGCTTCTGGACAGGGAACAAAGGGCCTATGCTCTTGGCACATAAAGGGTTAAGGTGTGTGAACGCCTGAGTTGGCGTTGATGGTATTCACGCACAATGATTAACGATATTGATTAACGAAACATGCGGAATTGTAATGTTTTAGTACCAATGGGGACCGCAGAGCCGAGCAGTAATTGACTGGTACTCGCGCTGAAATAATGTAATTAACCACAGCGAGCGAAATTATTTCTCTTCTGCGCAGTTGTCCAAATCATTAACTATTAACAACCCTTTTTGCCCATGAAAGTGCACGAATCTCTAAACGCCAGAGTAGTGATTGATGCGGACAAAGCGCCTGCCCGCAAGAAAACAAATCTGTCCAAATGTGGCTTTGAAGAAAGGGAGCTTGCTTTCGACCTGAGCAGAAACTTGGTTTTGAAGGGAGAGCGCGCCCCGCCCTCCTGGTCCTTATAACCAGAAAGCCTGTTTGCAGGACCGCTCAAACATAACGGGAACACTGGAGACCACATCGCTTTACATGAACCATTCCTGGAAGCGAACTCTGGCTACAAAGACATTACGGATTACACTGGCTGTTTCGCCTTTTCACGGCAAGCAAACGAGCACAAGTGGCCATGGATTTTCTCAATCACAACTATTTGAATGCGCGCAGCCCTTATGACTATACTTTTAATTTCTGGAACGACTATCTCGGGCTGACGACGTTGGTAACGAAGAATAATAAGCTCAGCATGCCCCAAAATCCCAACTCCATCACCGAGTCCCTGAAGGCGACCCTGGGTTTGGACGATTCTCCGGAGTGTCCGTGCGTAATCACGGGCGGCGTTGGAGAGAGCGGGCACCTAGACTGTTGCTGCCCGTCCGGGAGCCCCCCGCCGGCTTCTATCCTGGACTTGAAAGAGCGTTTCTCTATACTGAACCCCTTTCAAAACCAGCTCGGCGTCCAGCTGCCGGAGAGGGAGGTGGGTTTTGGTGGCAGCTTCCCGGGGTTCGATCTGTTCGGCGTGGAGAGGAAGATGCGCAAACCCGCTTCCAGGAGCAAACAGGAGCCCAAAATCTGCGTGTTCTGCCGAAATAACGGAGCACCCGAGGAGGTGTACGGCTCCCACGTCCTGAAGACTCCGGACGGCAGGGTTGTGTGCCCCATTCTGAGGGCTTATACCTGCCCTCTTTGCAGTGCCAATGGGGACAATGCCCACACGATAAAATACTGTCCACTGTCAAAAGACCAGCCATCCCAGCGACCATTAAAGGGGGGTAGGGCAGTGGGTGGTAAGAGAATGAAAATATTTTAAACAGACAAGACTATAAAGTAAATTGAATTGCACTGAACAATTTTTAGATGACTGTTTTGATTTCGGCTCTAGCCTTTATCCCAGTTTCATAAACATATTGATTTTTATCTTTTTTTTTCCTCTAAGATCTCTTATATTTTTATAGTTCCTTTATCCACATAGAATAATTTTATGCTTTATACATTGGATTTATTTTTCTTTCTAGTTTGTAGTCATTTGAGCGTGTGCATATAAATACACCTATGTATCAGCATTCACAAAGTGTGGATAAACAAAAAAAAAAAGAAAGTATTTTGGTCATGTAGGGAAACACACTGACATTTACAAAAAAAAAAAAGGGGATGAATGTCATAGCCTATTTCTACCAAGTATTTTTGTATCCGGTGAGCTATAAGCTCGCTCAGATTTTCTTTCACGTCTTAGAAAACCAAAGTTATGTTTGCCATTAAAGAAGCTCAAGAATGTGTCATTAATGAATACTTGTGTGAGTGTCTGAGTGGAGGAGGAACTCTTTGATTCCATCTGCCTGCCTGCCTAAAAAAAAAAAAAACAAAAAAACTCCACAACATATTTTCCAACTTGCTCTAAAAGTTGACATTCAATCTGCAAGGCAGGAAGAAAAAAAGAGAAACAAAACAATGTGGCCTCTGTTTAGGGCTCATAATCTCTGGGGGAACATTATAATCAATTGTTACTAAGCCAAACGTCTGTGATGAGAAAGTTATCTGTCTTCACATGCAGTCAGAAACGAGAGATGACATCGTACATTTTTGTTTACATTCCCAAATAAGGGTGACACACTGGATTGCTCTCTCTCTCTCTCTTTCTTGATAGTGTTTTGTTTTTTAACCCTGACATTGTATTCTGTCTCATGAGAAGGTGTGGAGAGAGTCCCATTCACCTTTCATTCTGTGTGTATGTGTGTGAAGGGTGGAGGAAAATAGCAAATGAATGTTAGTAAACAAACAACATGGTATCCAATTTTTTTCTATAGAAACCCCCCCCCCCCAAGAAAAAAGAGATGCAAAGATGCAAAAATGTTGTGAATGTATGATTGAAAGTGTCACTTGCAGGACTGCACATTTCTGACAGTTTTGTTTACCAAAGGATTCAATTACATTGAAGAAAGAAGAAAGATTTGCTGTATTGTATATAAAGTGATGTTTATTCAGTATTTTAACATTACAAGTGACTTCAGAGGGCGCTACCTCAACAGGATTTTGTACTTACATGTAAAAAAAAAAAATGTCAACAGCAGTTTATTGATATAGTGCTGCCATTTATAATAAGGGTTTTGATAGTATTTTTGATCTTTGTATAACATAATTGTATTTTCATTTTTGTTGCATTTAACATGATGGAAGTAAGTTTCCAAGAAGCTATAAGCATTGCTCACCACAAGGTGATTGTCTGTAAATAGTGATTATACCCATACTTTTTAAAGTTTAGTTGTTCAATGTTGCATTCTTGAGAGTGTGCAAGAGAGTAGATATTGAAGAAAAAAAGGCCGCCACTTTTAACAGAGGTTTTTTTGATTAAATGAATAAGAGAAAAAAAAAAAGAAACACTGTTGAACTTTGTTATTTATATTTTACCACAATTTCCTGTATGCTGCTGTGCAGAATAACAACATATGAATTCACTAGAGAAATAAAAACGTATCAAATATTTGGAGCTACGTGCTTTGTGTTGTGTAGTTGGGCTTGTCTTGACTGACAGGGGTATATAAACCCCCTTTTTTCTAAACACAAAGAGTCTCAGATTACTGTTCCACTGGCTGATTTTAGTGATTTGCAAAGTGGCTGATTGAATCAAGCAGGAGGAGAGTCGACTAAAAAACAAAGAAATGGCTTTTCTAGCCCTAATTATCCCGCTAACTCGCTGGCATGTAGAAGTCCTGCCGCAGAGAAATTCTAACCTTTGCCTTAGAACAGACCGATCTGTTGCTCTCATATCTTAAAAGATTTGTCTCCAAAATACAAACACAGTGCTGCAGTTGTTCGACCGTTGTTTAGGAAGGGCTGCCCACACAAGAATGTCTTGGCTTATGCCTCGACCATTCAAACAGATCATGTTTGCACTGAAGTGGATTGAATGGCTGGCCCTCCCCGGCCTTCTCCGCCTGCCATCTGTGGAATGGCTGCTGCAGATACATTATGGGGCTCAAAAACAGGCAGGAAGCCTTGCTGCTGCTTTTTCTTGTTTTTTTGGGAGCTGCAGCTGTGAGTGCTTATGAGTTTCTGCAACAGCTTGGTTTGCTACTAATGTCTTATAAATGAGGGGAATAGTAAATAGAGTGAAACCATGATGAGTCCATGAATGGCCTCACTGTCTGCGGTCTGTCTCACCAGCAAAACAACCTCAGACATTCATAATTGCTTCAGATGCTGAACATACAGTACATAAACACACCAAGGCGACTGTACACATCAGCCTAAAGCATCCTGCTGGTGTCATCCACACCTTGGCAGATCCTCCCCTCCCCCCTCTCCTCCCTCCCTGCTCTGTCTTCATGTATCTCTCCAGCTGAGGTTGTGGCATTAAAAATGGATGACTACTAAGTGCAACAGGGATTTATCTCTGTGAGAACAGTGGTGAAAAAGCCTGGCAGGCTAGCATTTCAGGCAAACACAGTCAGCTAACAGGTCTTATTCCCACTATGCCGCTGCCTCCATTAGCCACTCTGCAGACAGGGCCCATATAATCTAGTTAGTTGAGCCATTTATGAGATATGTATCTTTCATGATGGTATAATATGTCTTAGCTGGCTGGTTTTTCATCCAGTGTACAATTTACGTGCACAACAAATGGCAGGATTTCTGCAGCAGCTAAGTGCTTCCATGATATTCTTCTCCTTCGAGAGATGAATGAGGGAGATGTTTTAATTAAAGGGCAGCGTGATGGTCAGGTGTTGACTCAGAGTCCCAATCACTAAGAATGAGCTGCCTGGATGCCCTCTGGCAGGTGATTAAGATTTAGTTAATGCTCTGCAGCAGCATTTAGTCTTTGCTGTTAATGTGATTTAGAGGATTCATTAACTCACACTCATTGTGGCTACACTGAAGGTTTGCTGTTGTACACTAGGTCAGTGCTTCCCACTGATGTGCCATCACAGCTGTTCTCAGATACTTCTTTTGATTGATGGGATGGCTGAATGGAAGTGTCCGATGGTATTCTACTGCAGAGGAAAAAAAAACCATGGACTGCAGTCAAGTTATCCTGGTGTCGATGTTTAGGCTCATCTTAATACAATCCAGACTGAACTACTATGCAGTTCAATTATGAGCTGATTGATAAGTTTGTGGCCTAAGCACAAAGTAGAAGTGATCTGGTTAAAAAAAAAAAACTTTTCTGCCAGATACTCACAGTGCTTTACACTACTCTACATTACCCTTTTGTGGATGCAATTATGGTGCAATCACTGGGAGCAACTTAAAGTTAAGTATCTTGCCCAACAACACAGCATGCAGCCAGGGACCATCAACCTCACAGCTGCTCTACTGCCTGGTCACAGCCAGCAAGATGAGAACGTTAATTGAATAAAGTTTAAAGTCAAATTAACACCTTCTAGGCCAAAAATGCATCAGTCGACAATTCATATTTAACTACAGAATTCCTACATGAGGTAAAAGCAACCATAGTAGGAGCCTGAATCGTGCTTATTCAACCTTTTAGTGACATCAGTGTCAAAATGTTTACATTGTTCAAGCTTCATGTCCTGTGACATCTCATACAGCGCACATGTTATTGATATGTTTCCTTTCAATAAACTATAATGCCATCAGAAAACAGCAAAACAAGACAATAGACGACCTAAGTGGACCCCCGCCTCCCCTCCCGCTCCTCATCTTCCTTGCCTCCATCGTGTATCTCATGTGGTTTTGAACAACGAATCCAAAAGGTCAAAAAACCCAAAAGGGAATATGAAGCAAAGGTTGATGAACAAGATACAAATAAAAGAGCTATAAAACAAAACAGGAAAAAAACAAAACGATAAAAACCACAGAAAGGCAACACATGGCTCAGACACCAGGGTGGGACAGGACAAAACAAAGGGAAGCAACACAGAAGAACTGAAGACAAAGAGAAGCAGACCTAAATACACAAGGGTTAACAAGACACAGGTGAAAACAATCAGGGCGGGGCAGGTAATCCACAAAGAGGGAAACACAAGAGGAAGTTAAACAGAGAGACACACGAGTGTCAGTACTTTCAAAATAAAACAATGAAAAAACGTTCTCCAAAAGCAAAACACTAAATAAACTAAGACAATCAAGCCGAGGACTAAATGAAAACAACTGAACTGGAGAACATGACAATAAAGAAAAAACCTGAGGTAACTGTGCTGAAAAATTCAAACCCATTCTGCCTGGATCTCTGTGCAGCAACAAAGCAAATAGTGTAATGACTCGACTAAATGACCTAATGTCCCATTTGCCTCGCATTCCTCTCTTTCATTGACCCACATCGCAACAGTGTGGCTGATAATCACTTACAGAATTCATTTACTGGCTCTGTCATTTCCCAGAATACACATGCAATAAAGATGCTCCTGTCGCCTAGCAACTCCTGGAGATAAATTTGAACAGCAGCTGAGCATGAAAGTCATTCCATAGAGTGAGGAAGAGAGGATGCCACCTTTAGCCTTCATATTAGAGGGCTTATTGCTGATTTGGTGCAGGTCTGATTTTTAGAATTGGAAAGGGGGGGAAAAAAAACACAATAAACGGTTTTGGAATGTATATGTTTTCAACGCATTACTGCCCCCTGTGGTGATACAAGGCATTACAAAAATATGAATACCTGTTTTGTGTCTTCCATTCAGTGTTTTTTTAAAGGCGCTGATGTGGAAGGACTCCAAATGACGAGTGTGGTGTTATTGAACTCTCCGTCAACACGACTGCGTTGACCATTCGCTGGGCTCTGCGATAACAACTCTGTCCCTCTGAGGGCAGATCGCAGCTTTGATGCTGTAATTGAAATTTCACAAAGGATTTATTTGAAATGAACACTCGTTGCTGTTTAAGTGAGGCGGACAGGTTATTAAGTTTCTTTCACAGCATGATCAGCTTATTTCTCAGTGGCTGTTTTGCCGGTGCAGATGTACTGTCAGCTGAAATAATCCTCTGAGTCACTGGTGTGTGGATCCTAACTGCAAAAGAACATTAAATATGTTAACATTTCTCTAGTGAGAGTTTTTTTTTTTAAGAACATACAGAAAGTTGCTTGTTTTTGAAATAGTATGCATCTGTGTCAGAGCCTGGACGGACTATTATTGGCATGTTCTTAGACGGTCAGTAAAAATAAAACCACAGTAAAGGCTTTGTTTTGTTTTCATAAATATGCTTCCTATGAATAGTTTCAAGAATCCAGAATTCAATTTCCTCCAGACGTCATCTTTCAACAATGCTGTGTTGTTTGGGGTAACAGTTTTCAGCTGCCTCAAAGTTAAAGGAAGCAAATGATAATAACAATTTATTATATTTAAGGTATCCTGATCCTGTAACATTTAAACTGCAGCAGGATTTCTGTGTTGCCATTCAGCTGGTTCTAGTGTCACGCACAGAGGAGATAATCAAAGATGATTACAGACGGTTCTGCCATGTTGCCTCACCTTATCATTAAAGCATCACACAAAAACAGGCACGTTTACATAATTCAGAGAGGCACAATGTTCTTCTCTTAGGCCTATTCTGTTTTTTTTCCCCCTTATCCCTCAGATTATTGCACAGCTTAACTGTGGCACGATATTGTTTTTTTGTGCACTGTGATGCTCACTGCTGCCATTTAATATCACTAAATCCATCTCAGCAGGTTTCTGCGGTATGTATACATCATCAGCTGAACACATCCTGAGCCGTATACACCATTTTTCATCAGTTTACATTAAATCTCTAAGTTATTTCGTTTTTGTTCAGCTGCCTGTTAAACATCTAGCATAAAACAAAAAGCGGGAACATGACTTTTGATGCACACTGATGCTGATCATGAGACAAATCTATGTAAAATGAAGTAATTATTATTATTTTTTTAATTAAAGAGCAGGGTTATCAGTCAGTGGAGACTTGGATAAGGCATCCAGATCCCCTCTGGCAGGTGATAACTCTGCAGCAGTAGTTACTCTTTGCTCTTGGAGAATATATTAATTCAGACAGCAGCACATCAGGTTTGCCACACTGTGTATATTAAACTGGTCTACAGAGCAGTGTTACTGTAATGAGGCGGTCCATTTACATAGTAAGCTTCAACTTCATTGACCCATATGATAACACAGTTGAAGGCACATAATAAGTTACGGAGAATTCATTTATTGGTCCCATATCATTTCCCAGAATACACTTGCAATGAGCATGTTCCTGTCGCCTAGCAACTCCTGGAGATAAAATTGGACAGCAGCCAGGCATGAAAATCATTCCATAGAGCTTTGGAGGTAAAGGGGCTGCGACCGTCACATTACGGCCGTGTGGCGATTCGGTGCCTCTTATATGCTAAAAATAGTTGCACGTAAATGTTTTTAAAGGCTGATCCACAACAGAAAGGACGAATTCAAGAGTTCAACTTCAGTTCAGTGCTTCACCTTTATTATCCATTTTGCACTGAGGCACAAACATGGAGTGAGTCATTTGTTAAACCTGCTTTTTGTTAAGGTTTGTCTACTTGTTACTGTGTGACAGCAATGGATTTGTCTGCACAACAAACAAACAGGTTCTGCATATATGTCACATGTTACCACTTTAAATTGAGAAGCTTAAAAAACTGATCAAAGTTCCAAGGGAGGAGATAATATGCGGGATAAAAAAGTTCAGGTTGGGCCTTTTTCTGTGTTTAGGCACCAAAACAACTCAGTTAGGTTTAGAAAAGGATTGTTTTGATTAAATTAAAGCCTTCTTTACAATGTTAGGGCCCTATGATTTCCGCGATCACGGAATCGCGGACGGAATCACGGAATTGGCATTTTAACGCGGAATATATCGGAATTTGACATAATTTGACTGTAGTGCCGTTATCATGTGTAAGAAGAACGTATGTCCGGGGAAAACTGCACGGAGGGAAGCTAATCCGGGTCGCACAAGAAGCCCCTTCCACAGACTGAGCCCCTCCAATTTCAAAACACAGTAACCATGGTGAAGCGGCTGCGTACAGCTCTGCCTTCGTCACCGAAAAAAACTTCGAAACTCTGCGCCCCTCAGTACAGAGCCGAGCAGTTCCCGAACGACTTCTGTGCGCCACGTGAACTGTTGTTTTACAGATTCTGTCAACACTGGAACGACTTAAAACTACAAATACAAAAGAATTAAAATAAGAACATATAACATATTAACAGATATTGCACAGATGAGGTGAGTAGGTGGGAAGCTTGTAGAGAGGGGAGCTCACAGGGACTAACTACAGCTGAAATAACGTGTTTAAGTTGAAGAAGTTTAAAATGTTTGGTTGTTTTATAATGGAGTCAACTAAAGTTTCATCACTTGCTGCTTGTTTTTGATGCACTACTGTATGTTACCATGCTGAGGAAAACGTCACCTCAATAGATTTAAGTTAGTTTCTATTCAATTTAGTCATTTACATTAAAAACACAACGCTTCTGGAAGTAAAGTAAGGTCAAAAAAATGTGATTCCCAAAAACTATATAGTGAAAAACAGATTTCCCCAAAATTAAAACGGAAAAAACGGAATTTGGGAAAAAATAAAACTTTTTTTTAAATAGGGCCCTACAATGTGAATCAAATACTACAAGGCAAACGTATTAAACAAAGCTTTAAAATATTATTAATATGATGGATGTTGCTACATTACAAAATGTTAGTTGGGTTACCAAATTCCATTTGAAACACTTTTGACAAAACTACAGGCTCTGTTACACACAGACTACAATTCATATCTCCTTAATTCTTGTCGACAAAATGTTCATTAAAAAGGGCCCAGGGTTGTTTTTGTGCGATTGTGTTGCTGCATTGATCGCTGTCCAAGTGGTAAATTGATCTGTTTTCTATCTTCTCTTATTTAATAATGCAGTGAGTTAAAAACTGCCAGAGGGTGGTCTTTTCCACTCACATGAGATTGTTTCAGAGTGATGAAAATGCTATTACAGGTTTCTGGGAAGCCTGCAGTATTCATTTCTCTGTAGGTGGAAGAAAACAATAGCCAACCAAACTTGAGGTCTGACCAAACTGTAAACTGAACTCTATCCTGCAGTAATGGCTGCTTTATTTCTCTTCAGATTGAGGCTCTCTCTAAAGCTCGGAAGTGCAGTGATACCATGAAAAAGCACTATACTGACACCTGAAGCCAAAGACAAGACTGTGATGAGTCACTGAGAAAGTTTGGATCCATGAGTAACTTTCCAGTAAAAAGAGAAACTGTTGACCGATAGATGGATGACGTGTTTCCTCTAAAGCTTGTTATCTGTTTCTGGATTTCACCAACAAGAGTTTTAAATGTTTCAGAGGAAGATTAGTGGTTTGGTGAAGCATCACAGACTGAAACCGAAGCCACTGAGACATGAAAGAAACTCATAAAACCAACATCAAAAACAAGAATGTCTGTGGAAATGTAAAAAAAAAATGGTTGATTAATTATCAGTAGGACAGATTTAGACAAACACTGTCCTTCACTGTACTCATGACAGGTGCTGCTAAGAAGAGGCTCATTCATCGAAAGGATCACAGCAACAGCTCGGCCCAACCAACCAGTCAGTCCATAGCTCTGCTGCACAGTTAATGTGTTTTTGTCAGTGGGAAAATTCCAGCGCTGCACCGGGTCCCATGTGGTTGTGGTTTGGGTGAGAGGCACAGTAATCCGTTTGTGACGCAAGAGGGAGGAAATTGCAGAAGCTTCCTGCACAACTGTGCTTTTGTACCACTTCCAGGTGGATACCGGGCCAGTGTGCAGGCAAACAAGACCTCTACTGCTCCACCAAAGAGGAGGAGAAAGATGGCGCAACAGCACTGCCTGTAGGCCGGAAGAAGCACTGCATCATGCAATGTTCTTAAAGAGCAGAACTTTTACAGTTGCAGATGCATTTGTTTTTAATTAAACTGTAAAACAGAACACAAGCAACTATATTTGGAACATCTGTGGGTCTGCAGATGTCCGACAGTCAAAGGTGGACACAGACCTGGAATAACTACTGTTTTATAGCTACTAAAAATAAACAAATTTACCAAAAAATACTCATAATGTAAACTCGAGAGGAAGTTTATCCCGCACCTTCTGGTGAATGAAAACAAGATTATCAGGTCCAGTTTTGCACTCGTCTCTACAGAATATAGGCCTCCTGAATATAAGCAAAAATAAATAAAAGACTAATGAAAACAATCAGCTAAAATAGTTTTAGATAGATAGAGTGATAGAGTTTACATTTTAAGGTTGAAAGAACCAGTGTTAAAGGTAGGGTAGGAGATTTTGAAAACTCAGTGAGAGTCAGCCAGATTTTGAAAGTAAACACACGCCCCTTTCTCTCGGAGCTCACCCCGAAGCCACGCCTCTCAATCACATGGACGCGCATTACCTGAAGACGAGCTGCGGTCTGTGACTTCGGCCACCGGGAGGATTGGCTGATGTTTTTAGCGTTTTATAGCTTCCACAGATGATGAATATTCTTCATTTTAAAGTGAAACTGCTGAACTAATCGGTTGCTATCGGATTGTAAAGAGAAGTTACACTAATTTAACAAAAAGTGCATCAGAATGACATCTCCTACCCGACCTTTTACCACTGCTGCCTCAGTTTGGAGTTCTGTGAGGGTTAATCTTGTGGTACTCTGGCTTCCTTCCACATGTAGGTGTGAGTTTATGTGTGACTAGTTGTGTTGTCGTCTCTTAGCCCTATGATAGACTGGCGACCTGTCTTGGGGTGCACCCCGCCTCAGCTTCCCTGTGACCCTGTAGTACAAGTGAATTCAGAACAGGGATGGATGAATCAGTTAGAGCCCAACATGCACACAGTATGACTCCGATACGGTTACACACTGCAGTATTTCTCCATGTGGGAAACAAACAGACCACACATTCTCCAACCAGCCACAGAAAACAACAACACAGTGCAGCAACAGAATCCTTCTCCTCTCCTCGTTTGGTGTTAATCACAGAGGTGTTTTGGTGAAGAATAAAAGCCATCTGCCCCAATGCACTTTAGTCTGAACTGTGCTTTTTTTTTTCCCCCTTCTTAATTAATTTGCAAGATTTCCCATCTGGCACAACCATGGCTAACATCTCCCATCTGCTGCATTATATTTTCATTTTGCATGTGTCTGACTTCTGCTGATATTTTGCTCGAAGCCTTAATGGCCTCTCTCTGTGCACAACACCATCATTATTTATAATGTAACACTAAACATTCAGCGTGTTTATGTGATGATGATGAAGTGGTGTTTTCTCAGACTGTTTTATTAGCAGAGATGTTATTCCACATGTGTTGCCTTTTTGCTGCTTATCAACAACTTTTCAGCTTCACACAGATGTTTTTTTTTATTTTTTCCTTAATTTGTGTTTAAATTTGTAAAACCTTTTTTTAAGTGTTCACCACAAACGTTTACAATATCTCATGGAGAAATCATACAAACATCTGCTGCTATGAAAACACACAGTACCAGCATCAAAACAACATATGAGTGTCATTAGTTCATTAAGTTTAACGTGTGTGTGTTGTTGTTAAGTTTCAGACGGGGATGAGATTTGATCCTCTGCCTCCATCTGGTGTTTGAAACTGAAACTGAATATACAGTGATTGCATTTATTATTACTGAAGGCTTTTTTCTTATTCATAAACAATATTTCAAAGCAATGCATCCTGGGAAACCATCCTGATTCTATAAAATGTGACATGCTGAAGTAAAATCTAATGGGATAAAATGATCAATCATGACGTCATAAAACAACAAGTTAAAAGCACAAAACTGGTTAAACAGCAGCTGGATGAGCCCTGGGTTTGTCATTAACCAGCTCAAGTCCACACAAGGAATATGTGTTAACCACAAGTAAATGTATTTAATTTACTCACATAAGTAAATGATTCTCAAAACATACCCTGAATATGTATGATTAATAAGTTACATTTGATGTAAATGTAACTTCAGACAAAGAAACCCAAGACGAAAACAACAAACAAACATCACCTGCCTGCTGGGAAAGAGAGAAATGTTCCAAAATTATAAGGTCACACAGTTCCTGAAACCTCCGAGGACGAACACCAGAGTTTGAATTTCTGCAGCACAGTGTGCAACCTCCACAAACCTCTGATGTAATCACATTTAAACATAACATCATCTCAATATAAGCCAGCCGAGCAAAACTTTACAACCAATAAGCACACATTCACAATTAAGAGTGGGAACTAAGATCACAGATAATGTCAAAGTCCATAATAAAAGGCGATAAGTGATCTTTAAAGAGACAAAATAAAAATAAGATGCTTGCACTCACCAACTAATTTGAAAATAAATCCATCCTCCTTTCTTTTCTCAAGAAGACTTCAGTTTCTGTGAGTTTCAGTTGCATCAATAAGTCCTTTTCTGGGGCCATGGAGGCTCATGCTGAGAGCCGTCATGTTTCTGGCTTAGCAACATATATTATAATAGCAACACAGCTGTAGCTGTTGGCATCAATCGGATTTCCGGGTTTAGTTCAGACATTTTGCAAAGTGCCGCCGTTCAGGCTCTAGCGAGTGCTCATCCAATCACAGGACGCGTTCATGTCCAATTCTGCGCAAGGCCTTCTAATTGGCCGAGGTGTTGCTGACTCGAGATCTGATTGGCTATTGCAACTGTTCACTTACAGCGCAGGGAGCCTGCTCTGTTGATTCTGAAGGCCTCAGGCAGATTTCATAGAACCTGACAACACAAGCTGGCTGAAATATGATTGGATAAAAACTATACATAACATACAAGACTGGAAGCAGCTCAACCGAGTATATATAATATGACTTAAAGAGGACAGGCAATAGAGAAAGTATATATATACACTACCGTTCAACAGTTCAGCTGTGCTAACATAATTCCACAGGTGTTTTCTAATCATCAATTAGCCTTTTAGCATGATTAGCTAACACAATGTACCATTAGAACACAGAAGTGATGGCTGATGGGAAAGGGCCTCTGTACACCTTTGTATATATTCCATTAAAAATCAGCCTTTTCTAGTCATTTACCAAAGAGAAGGGTCATCTCAAAGTTAAAAAGAATAAGATAAGGAACACCATTATTTATCCTGCAATGGGGAAAGTTTTGAAGTCCACCAGTCAGAAAACTGTAATGTCAGGAGCCGCCACAAGGTGTCACTAAGATCCTTGCTGTTGACAAAAGAGCTAATGAGTGTAAAAATGGCATCACAGTGAGACAGCTGCAGAAATGTGAACACAAAAACATGGCCACACACACATTATCAGTGGCAGCCTATTATAAGACAATGGAGGCCTCAAAGCACTATAAAACTATTTATCATAATTATTTAGTAATAAGACAGAACTGAAACCTCAAAAATTACAAGAGATTCAATTGAATTAATTAAACAATATTAAAATATACATTCAACAGTCTATTAAATTAGCATGACAGCTAACTGCAGCATGAAGAGCGTCGACATTTTGGTCATGTTTAAGTATTTTTGCACTTTTTTCTCCACAAAAAATTGCATTCACATTTATTTCACATGTATGCACAGTGTTTACGGAGTGTTGGGTTTACTCTGTAGTGGTGTTTGAACTTAAGCTGATCACACATATCTCTACACATATTATATGAACATGCAAGTGCATTTCACCTGTGCACATATTAAGGTTATTAAGGTTAATGAATATAAACAAGCACCGACTCAGAGAGGACATTTAGAACGCCTGAATGTGGTCTTTGTAGCTCAATAGGGTTTTATCTCTAATCATCATCACATATAGTGCAAAGCTGATAGATATTTTGTGGATCATCTCAAGATAAAATGAGTCGACTTCTTCTCTGAGTCCTCCATCTGTTCCTTTCTGTTTTATTCCTCCCTTAACTTGCCTGACTTAACACACCACAGCCAGGAGGGCCCTTATCATTTCCAAAGGAATGTAACCATTCACAGCCTCTATAAGAACTCCACCTACCTCTAAATAATAGCAGTTTTTCTTTTTTTTTATAACCCTCACTCACCCACCCTTCAATGAATGTTAACGCAATATGGTTGCAGCCTGGCCAGGGGTGGAGATTGACTTGTTTCCAAACACTTAATTCAATTTGTCATCGCCATTCAGGGAGGCTCAAGTGGTCTAATTTGTGTTAATGAGGGGTAATAAAGTCATAGCCCCCTATATTACTGCCAGGGGGGGCGTAATGGAGTGTGTGTTAAGGGTGGGAGTGTGTGTGTGTGTGTGTGTGTGCAGGGATGGGGGTCGTAGGTATGGTATTGACGGGCTTTGGTCTCAGGCGGCTTGCCTGGCTGTTCTTGTGGCGTGCCGTCCATCAGGACACCAACACCCCTCCTCCTTTCTCTCTATTGTACCCCTAATTAGATAGCCTTTGTTGGGTTAATGCTGCCGCCATCTGGTCAGCCGTCCGGGGGTGTCAGCCGCAGGGTTGAGGAGGGGGGGGGGGGGGGGGGGGGCCCAGAAGGAAGAGTCTCTGTGGTGTGGAGGCCCTCCTCCTCCTCCTCCGTGCCCTCCCCTCATTCAATACCTCTGTCTAGGACCATCTTCCCCCTTTGGCCGACACCACAAGGACCCTTTCACACTTGAAGGAATTAGTGAAAGATTGATGTCTCCCTCTCTCTGTCAATGTGAGAGGGCGTAGCAACACAGCGGTGAGACTTTCTCTCTGCAGCCATGCTGACTGCAGGAGTACAGATGCTCTGTCATTCTGGGAGCTTATTTGAGAATTTTTGGGGTAAAACAGCCAAAAAGAGGTGTGCACGTGAGTGTGAATGTTTTACAGGTGGTGCCGAAAATGCAGTATTAAGTATTTCTTTCTTTTAATTTCCATGTAGAAGAAACATATTGTTGAATTACATACAGACATATTTCTATATTTTTATATAATAATAATAACAATAAATGTCCCGTTGTGATTTAACAAACAAACAAACAAACAACCTCTGTGACATGTGTAGCTCATCTGCTGTGGACACTGCTGTGAGCTAAGCAAGTTTCTTTCCTCATAGCTATGGCCATTCTAACATTAAACAACCTTTTAATATGACTTCTTGACGTACAAAACCCACTCCAAAGTACACAGATAGAGATCTTTAATCAATAAGGATCACAGCACCATAATTGGCACATTATATACAGGACTCTGGCTTTATTATGGGTCAAATATAGAGCATACATTTGGCCACAATGATCACCAAAGTCTAACAGGCTGCACATACACTAACACACACTGTCACACACACCGCCACTTTATTACGTTAGCATACACATGCACCTTTAAAATCAAAGTTCTGTGATGTAGTCTAGAGATTCAGGCTGTAAGAGAAGTAGAAAAACAAAACTTTTTGGCTATGACTTGGAAATCAAACCATGTCCACTAACAAATCAGAGCTGTGCTAAACAGAGGGAACAACAAAAGTAACACAACAAGGACATTTTTCCCAGTGACACGCTGCTTGTTTTGTCAATCAGAGTGTTTGTTTTGTTAATAATGTTTGTGTTAGAGACTCTGCATGTGTGAGTATGTGTGTGTGTGTGTGTGTGTGTGTGTGTGTGATAGGGGAGTTGTTAAGATTCTGCTGTTGATGTCTTAAGTCACCCTGGCTCTCTCTTTCAAGTGGGGAGCACAACCCTTACATGACCCTGAGCAGTTGGCTGACTGTGCCTCCTTCACGCCTCTTTCATCCCACCCAGAACAACATCGTCCATCTGCCCCCCCACCTACCCCACCCACCCCGACACATTCTGCTGTGTGTGTGTGTGCACAGACACAAGTTTTAGTGATATTTCAGTTGAAGCAGAACTCTTCCCTTGTATTGATAATGTCTATTCAATCAATGGATCATTAATGAAATCTCTTTAGCAGTTATACATTTTACACCCTCAGAAGATGAAGCATCATTAATGATTAGATGAAAGAAACATTGCCATCTACAGATACTCAAATGAAATTAACAGAAAACCCTAGAGGAGGAGCCCCCACTGACTGACGAGCGAATGGAAAAAGACAAACAACATCAAGTCAGCTTTGGCATTAATCCCATGTAGGCCCTGTCACTCTCACTCCTCCCTGTCTGTAAACAGTCAATATGAATGTTGTGACACTGGAAAAATGTTGTTAATTAGAGGTCTTTTTAACACATTGTTTTCCTGATTTCATTTAATACACACAACGCATCCGAACAGCATTATACCATGTGAGGAAAGGAACACATTCCCTGCATGCTTTGCAGACTCTGAGCCTCATTCCTGCCATTCTTTATGTTGACGTGTCCTGTTTAAATTCACAAAACACATCAGACTCCAGCAGCAATCAGCTCTGAGATGTATTATTTTAGCTGTGAAAGTTTTTCTTGGAATTATAAACTGTGCATAACTTCAGAGCAACTTGGGCCTAAATTCCCTAATCCTGAAAGTCAAACTTCATTAAAGCATTTCATTTATCTTCCGACGCTCAGTCAAGTGTTTTCTCTCAGCCACATGTTGAGCACACTCTTCGTGTAATGGTCTTATTAAAAGGGAGGTGGTTTCCAAGCAAACTGGTCTGTGCCTCCGATAGCAAAATTAGGCCTGAATGAAATCAGATACGATTAAGGAACTTATTAGTTCTTGTCATGTTCTTGTGGGTAATACAATAAACACAGGCCCCTCGAATAATCACAACCATCAGGGCTGCAATCATACTAACAACTGAATTTCCCTGAACAAGTACATATATATATATATATATATATACCCACATTACAGCGCCTTGGCTCAGCTTCACTCACCGTTATTACAGCAGCCTGCGCACATTGTTCCAGAGGTGTTAAGCAAGACTTCAGCACTGTAAAAACATTTTCATAGCCCCTGTGCAAATGGCATTTTTATACATAAATACATTGTCACTGGTGTGTCATAAGTGTCCACTATACACAAGCTTTAACAAGAGCAATCTGGTGTAGTCATTAAGTTTGCATTGCAAATATTTGGAAGCGATATTTTCCCAGTGTCTTTTATGAAAGCAACACCAGGAGTCACCAAAGTCACAACTTTTAATTAAAAAGTCTAACACTAAAATTATTATTAAAAGTATCTAATATGCAGCTGTACCTGTGTGAGCGGTGGAGAAAATATTATGTCATAATAATTAGAATTTCCCCCCCGGGGACAAATAAAATATCTAAGCATCATTATAATACTGTAGCTGGTCAACTTCATGTCTGGTGATTGGTTAAGTGTTTATTTATTGACACTTTATAAAGTAGTTAGTAGTTTTAGCCCCTAAAATGCATAATACATAATATACTCTTACATAATTATACATTCTGTGTATACTCTTGTAATCTGCACGGATGTTAGTAAATGTGAGTAGTAGCTGTAGAAGTGTAAAGTACAAAAACTTTAAAATAATTTATCGAGACAGGAAATTCTTTACTTAAAATACTCCATTAAAATACATATTTTGTGCAATATTTTTAGATTATTGATCATATAGCAAGAAATTGCAAGAATTAAGAAAAAATATTGCAAGAAAACTATGTAAACATTATTTTTTAGAATTAATTAATTAACAATTAGAATAAAATACTTTTATATATGGCTTTGGAATTATTCACCAATCATCAACCCTTACGTCCTGAGATCCTGAGATAGTTGAACAAGGACCTCAGAAGGAGTCTTCACCCTTGAGCAGACACACACACACACACTATCTCCAGGCCTTTATGCTCCTGCGACGTTCGCAGGGTTAAAATAAACGTTACTGCTGAACCATATTGTGCCCTCCCTCCTCTCTCCATATCCTTTATTCACAGGCGCGTAATTGGTAGTCAATTTGAGCTCCCCCTTTGCCTATTGTGGGCACATTTTGCTCTGACAGAGTGCGGAAGATTAATGGCTACGAGCAGCCAAGGGAGGCTCGCCTCAGCAAGCATGAGCGCCCTAAATTCATTACACCAATTTCCCCCTGTCCTGCACTCCCCTACTCACAGCCACAAGAGAGAAAAAAAGGGGGGAAAACAAGAATGAAAGGGGATAAAAGCAAAATAGTCAGATGGTGGTGGTGAAAGACAGAAAGAGGTGAAGAAACAAAGGATTAAAGAGATGGCTGCACGTTAGTGGTGTTTCTGAGGTCGCACACACACACACAGTCTGGCACCGAGGAGTCAAAAAGAGGGAGCTGATTTGTTTTGGAGCAGAATGTCGTCTGTTTAAATTTCAGTCTGGGTTGACTGCTGGAGCTGTTACAGGCACTGGCAAGGCACCAGCTCACCTCCCACAGTCACACACACACTGATGGTGTGCATACTCTCTCCACCCTATCTCTGTCTTTCATTTTCTAATAGCAAAAAATGCCAAACCACAGAATTTAACTGTTAAATTTCACTTCACCAGAGCATCCCCTGAAAGCTTGTAACATCCAATGAAGAGCAGCATCTGAACATTTCTTCAGAATTGATTTTTTTTTTTTTTAGATGTTCATCTAAATCTTCATATTGTTGCTGTTGCATCAACATCTAGTGAAAATGCCTGCCGGGTAGAGGAAGAAACGCTGCCTGCCTGCGCCAGGTACTTCACACGCATCCATGGCACATTTTGATCTCTGTCACTATGGGTCTGTTGGCATGGAGGCCCGGCTGGCTCAGATGAGCAGGAAACACCTTGAACATGGGAATGATAAGGGTGACCTGTCCCCATTTACTTGGTCTGGTCCATAATTGCGATGATTTATTTCTCCTGTCAGAGCCAAAAGGAATGCCCCCAGCCTCCCCTTAGCATGCTTTTTAACCCTGTTTTGCCCCCTCTTCTCTGAACATTCTGCTAAAACCACAATAAAAAAAGGATTTCTTTGTGCACACAAATATGCACTGAACTTATGTGCACTTACATTTCTCTGTATCACAGTGTTTGCATAATGCTCCTGCATGCCTGTCTGCGTGCAGCTTTCTGGCCTCCACAACCTATCAATGCTGCCATGTGCTTGACTGTCAGATGCTCGTTGCCCCCGGCGATGGCACCACGCCCCAAGGACTTGCACAGGCCCGCTGGAAGAGGATCCGTCCTGCACCGGGGCCCACTTCATTGTCTTGCAGTGACAGACTTTGTGGACAGCGCCATGAGGGACGCCACCGGGAGTCCAGCTAGCTCTGGCTCCTGTAGTTCCTCAATGAACCTGTCTGTCACACGCCACCTCCTCCTGGCTGTCCTGCCCCCACCAAGCCAAGAACAACCCTTATGTTTCTGACACTCTCTGTCTGCTGCACATAGACAGAGGTTCTGCAAACGTTTTAATCATTTATAACTTCTGATAGAAGACATTTACATTTTGCTTAAATCAACTGAATTTTGCAAAAGAAAAAGATCATACAAATATTGTTATGTAATGTTTGTAATTAGCCTAGCTTAGCATTAAGACAGAGGCAAATGTATGTTTTATCCACTTGTTTATTCTGCATCATGGTTGATTTACATACAATATGTGAGAATTTGGTCCTAAATTGCTCCAAAACTGCATTTTGTTTTGGATTAACATAAAACTAAGCTCAAAAGATGCACACATTTCCCTAACAAACATCAACTTTGGCTACCAAGTAGCCTCGAACTAGGCTGGTGTTGTCAGGGTTCGTTGGGAGGAGGACACAGATGCAGAGGCACAGAGCGGGTTAAAGTCAACAGAAAGTCTTTTATTACTGGCCAGGAGGGCAAAGAAATACAAAAAAAAAAAAAATCACACTCGTCGTGGTCAAAAGTACAAAAGTAGCAACGAAAAATCACACTTAGCATGGTGGCAAACGTGGTGAGTAAAACAAAATGAATTGAGAAGTTTAAACCTGACTAGACATCAAACAACACATAAAGTAAGACCAAACCAAAAGACAGGGCATAAAGCCAAACAAAATGATAACATGGCATGGCAAAAAACCTGGAGTCGTAGCAGGGACAAACCCTCAGAAGAGCAAAGACAGGAACAAACCCTCAACAGAGACAAGACGAACTAGCACTCGGTGCAAGGAAGACACAGACTAAATACATGGGGCCAGAGAAGACAATGAGACACAGGTGGCACACATTAGGGCAGGGCAGGTAATCACACAAGGAGGGAAACCACAGGAAGTAAAGCACAAGACAAGACACAAGGAGGACAGGACTACCAAAGTAAAACAGGAAGCACAAGACAAGGCAAGACAAACACCACAAAGGACAGCAAGAACTAACAAGAACCCCAAGAAACAAAACACAAGCCTACAACTACCAGGATAATACCAATAAGTGAACCCAAGGAAAACAGAGACTCAAAACAAAGAAAAGAAAACACAGGGTTGTGACAGGTGTCGTGCAGGTCTACATTACTCCACCCAAACCCGGTCACATCATGACTTGTACAGGGTCTGATGTATGTCTGGGTTAAGCCCTATCACTATAAGTCTATTTTACACCCTTGTGTGAGTCTGTGCATTTCAAAAATCTGTGGTTTTAAGAGCCCAGGGGTATTAAAACCACAAATTACCACCAATTATACTCAAGAACAAAAAGAAAGTTTCAATTGTGGTTTTAAACAAAGGGCCACTGAGGAGCGGTTTTATTAGATCTGATGTTTGTCTATTGTTGTTAACATAACATAATATTTAGCCTGTTTTTTTAGTTGAAAATGGAGAAAAGATGGTTGCTAGGCTTATTTTCACTGAATAGTATGTACTTACAGTAGCTCTGTTATCACTTGAAATCTGGTCATGGTTTGCTGAGCGTACATACATTATGCTTAGAACTTTACACTTTTTACACATAAAAACTCAATTCATATTTGTATTTATTTAGCAGTTTTACAAAATATTCTAATAAACACATCCACCAGATACATTTACATTCATAATAATGGAACATATAGCAGAGTTGACAATAAAGCTGACTTGACTTGACTTGACTTGACTTGACATGACTGTCTTGCCTAAATTGATCCAAGGGTTCAATACAGATGCAAAAGTCCAAGTAAAGTCTCAGGAGGCAGGTCCTGCAGGTACACACACCATGGTGGACTTTCACTTCAGAATCTGAGGTTCAAGTCCCCCTGACAGCACCTGCGATTTTGTTTTCACCCATTGATAAGCTTCATTTTTAATCGAGGTTTAGGTGAAGATCATCGTCAAACAAATTCATAACATTAAACCCACTGTACAAGGAAAACCCTTCCCGTCACATGGTCGCCCTTTTTGGCCTCCATCAGGATGAGTCTCTGCCCTCATGAACACATAGAGATGCAGCTGGAGAAATATTCATGTTCTGTTTTCAGGGACTGAAATATCAACCTCATGTCATGTTTTCCTGCAGGACGCGCTGCAAATTTATGTTATCATGCAAAACTCAAAGTAGTCTTTAGGTAGTCCCGGTAAATTAATTCTGGTTTTACCTTGAATCTGATTGTTTTATTACATCTTAAAAACATATGCACATTTCATAGGCCCAGCAGGACAGAGCTTATGATGGATTTTATGTGTGAACAGTCTCAGCTTTGCAGCACAGTCCACCTTTGATGGCATTTGCATCCAGGATAAAGTCTTTTTTTTCTCTTCCCAGGGTGAATTCACTTGTCCTAGCCTTCAAAGCTCTTGGCAGATTAACACAGCAACAGCACTGTGTGATTTGGCCTGCCGTGTAATTTATGTACCTTCTCTGGCTCACGGTTTCCACTCTGCACCTGTTCAAAGCCTACAATAAGCACTGTTTCCATGCTAGGGCTGTTTTGGAGAGAAGGTGACAGTGGAAATGGGTGCACAGGTCAGAGCTTCAAAAAAAAAAAGGCACACCGTTCTCTTATTTTACTCTCGTTTTGACTTGTACAAGAAAAGGGAGATCTTTAGGAGGTTGAAGGATTTGGGAGGGCACTCACGGGCCAAACTATAAATCAGTATAGGCGAGATAGATTCATTGATAGGAGAGAAACATAAAAGGCCCCCATTGTAGTAATGTAGACAAGGTGTGCAGGTTTGTTTCTCTGCTGGTCACAAGTCTGTACAGTTGGAGTCCAAGCAAGTTTGCAAGGTTCCACTTAGCAGCATCTTTCTCAGAGACCAGGGATCGGAAGACGCTCCAAGTGTTTCGCATTAATGTCAGAGCTCACAGGAGTTGGGAACCATGGGTGAGCAGGAGACGGTCGGGGGTGTGGGTTGTGAGCTTTATTGTGAGAGATATGGCCAGTGGGTGTTGCAATAGGTAACAGCAAGGGATCATAAAGATGTCACAAGAAAACTTCAGGAGACACAAAGTCTCAATTTCAGCCAAGGTGCTGCCAGCCAGATGTGGAGGCCTCGAAGCAGCAACTGGATCACAACCTGCTCGTCCTTCATGCCAAATCTGAAACTAACATGCAGAACCTCTGGGTTCTTTTGAAGTGGGTGCCAAGAGGTGTCCGGATCCTTAACGACCTGCAATTTATTACAGCGCCGTCCGGCTCGGAGTAAGAGGTCGAAGTTTGTCCGGTGAAATGTCTCTTCATCCCCTCATCTTCTCAGTGTCTTTCTTTTGCTCCATTTGATTCGTCCCATCTCCTTTTTTTCCCCACCCAGCACCTGCTTAACACCTTGACTTCATTTGTGACCTTTGTCAGGCTGCTGTTAAGTGTTTCAGGTTACCAGTGCCTTCATAGGGGTGCAGCTGGCTGAGCAAACAAGGCTTGCATGTGATGTCGGGGCCTGCTGGACTTATATTTTTTCTGTCTCCCAGAACACTTTCCTCCTAATAAACAGTGTCAGAATCAGATATTCATAGTACAGAGAGTAGTTAGTGTGACATAGCAGGGATACAGCTGTGGAGGAGGATTTATGTTGTGTTAGACAGACTGGGATTTATGGATCAAAACCAAAGTAAACTATTATTTTGTATTATACAGCTAATCATTTTTGCAGCATTATGGCTAGAGAGCAGGGCACACATATATTTACATTTATGACTGGGGCATGAATGGTAAAAGAGTGAAAAGAAGGCTTATCCCAGTTGTAGGCCTGATAACATATGGGATTATTAGCTTACGCGTATCTGTTATCACACCATTTATATTTTGAAATGTTCCCTGAACACCACGCCTCAAGTAGAAAGAATCCCGTTCTGTTGACGTTAAGTGAAAGTACTGTTTGACCTTAGAGTGACTTAGGCCAAGACCAGATGGCCTGATAAATTAATAAATAAAAAGCCATGTGAAACAAAGCATATGGACTGGAAACAGCAGTCTCCGAGGGGGATTCCCCCTGCCTTTCACCGAGGCAAGTGTGCAGCCGCAACATTTAACCGAAACAAAATGTGAGCAAATTTGTACCCGTAAACGTGAAATTACTTTTGCTCATTTTAACCCCCCTCTGTCTTTACACTGCTGCCAAATAAGCCTTTGAGGCTTTGGACAGTCGTGTGCAAAAAAGAAACAGAGTGATGTATATGGAGAGAGAGAGAGAGAGAGAGAGAGATGGAAGTAAGGGGGAAGAAATCAAAGAAAATATCTGGCAAGGAGATTTACAACTCTGGCGAAATGTTCCACTGCTGCTCGAGCAGAAGCAGCAGCGGTAAGTGTTTTGAACCTGAGGTCTGACAGCACAGGAAGGGTGGCAGGGCAGCGGGGAGGGGAGGGCGTCTCAAAAAGGCTTTACGACTCTTGTTATCAGGTCTAAATAAATCAATAAAAATCCCACTTAAGAGACGCTCACATATTTCATTATTCAGCTGTTATTGATAACTGCAGGCCGTTTGGCCCGCCTGGAGTTTTAGACTTTAAAAGTCATGATGCTTCAATTTGTATAGATATGCAGGTTGATGTGCTGCAGGTGTGGGGGTTTTGATGTCTGAGGAGCATAAACCTGCAGTGAGAACGCATGCATGGAAAACTCCACAGCACCCCTCTGGTAATAACACATCGTTTGTAGCCCATTATTTCATCAGACAACTATTTAATCAAATTAAGAAACAGAGTGTTACATAATACTGTGAAACTGAAACGACAGCAGGGAAACATGTGCTTTTGTTGCACAGTGAATGGACTCAGAGTTATCGATCCAAAGTTAACTCTTAAATGTCTGAATAAAAGAATAAGACAGATATTTATTAATGAAACCTGTTCCCATATAGCAAAATAAAGATGGTGTGCCAGAAACTGGAGGTTAGCGTTATCACTTAATTTTACTGCAGGAAAGCTGTCACGTAGTGAAAAAACATGTAAAAAACAAAGACTTAAACAATATCAGGTATCGACAACAAGTCAATATTGTGCATGCCTACCACTACTAACCCGTGTCATGTGTTTGTACATTGTTGGGTAGCTACAAGACATGCAGTATGTAAGTATGCTGAAACTTGTTATCTGATGCAATAAGCATACAAATATACATTTCTAGCTAACTGATAGCCTGGTCAGTCATTGTGATTGAAAATCCAAGGTGTTATTAGCAATTCTGCAATTCTACTTAACGTCCCTGCAATATTTTGCAGGGACGTTAAGTAACTTGCAAATAGCATGGCAGCCACCTGGTTTTGTCCATGTTAGCTGTACTTTGTTTTTTAAGTCATTCACTCATTGTCATTAAAAATCCATCATTTGCCAAATGTGTGTGAAGTGACTAAAGGAGTTTCTTGTGTAAACATTGCTCGGTGTTGTGCGCTGTTACAGGCCAGAAATGTTCAGACGGACAGTTTGAATTCTTTCTTTATCCAAAGAAGGAAGCATTTACTGTGTCAAGGGGATTTCACAATAAACTGAGACATACAAGGCAATCTATGCCAACATCACAGACACAAATAATACACTCTCTCACACATAAGAAGATCAGAACAAATCTAAAAATATGTATATCTTTATGTATGTTGTGTGTGTTCATCCCAACTTTAAGAATGTTTGACTGATGTAACACACATGCTTTAAACTCTGTGCATCTGTGTCCAGCTGTTTGGCTGAGTTTGATTTACACATACAAGGCAGTAAAACAAAAAAACTAAATAAATAAAATAACAAACTAATATATATATATGTTTATTCATTTAAGGGCTAACAAACACTGTAAATAATATTTTCCATTCAGTAAGGACGGGCTAAATGTGCCATGAAAATAAAGAGATAATCAGAAAATTTGCACTGTAAGTGTGTGTGTATATTTGCACTCATGGTGTGTGTGAGTGTGTGTGTGTGTGTGTGTCTGTGAGAATGTAATTTGAAGGGCAAGGGGAAGTCCTGTCGTAGTATACTGTAAATTACAACATGTAGTTGTGGTAAGACACACGGTGGAGATACTACAGACAAGATGACTGGAATATGGGCGTTGGGGGAAGCTGCCATGCTACCCACTCATGCCTCCCACACCCCATGCCTGGCACAGCGGGGGAGTTTCTGGATGGCACTGTAGCCCATATGGCCAATCACTCAAGCAGGGCTGAGGTGTTTTCAAAGGGACCCGGCAGCAACTTGACGCGGCCCTGTCTCCACAGGGGTCAGCGGTCGTCTGGGCAGGAGAGGCCAATCTCCTGCTGGCCTTTGAGAGACAGACATATCAACTCTTGAGTTGTAACCTCCCCTCCTTCCCTCCCTCCCTCCACTTCACTCTAGACCCCGTCATCCTACACACACACACACACACACCGCCATCAACCCTTTCCATGCATAGTACACAGGGCTTGCTAATGGGGCAGAGACCATGACCTTGAGAGCCGGACAAACAAATGAGGGAGCCTGCCAGAAGACAACGCTGACTAACCAGCCTCTTATTTATGACTTTATTTTAACTTTTGACTTTCAGCTTGATACTCACTAATCCACAGACAATCTGCACATGCAGGGTTTATTTAGGATTTCTTCCTCTAAGAAGTGGATTTTGTGTTTTATGTTATAAATGGTTTTAAATCAACTCTAGGATTAAAAAATAACCAGGCAAATAAAAATCAAACAAATTAAAGTAATGAACGAAATATAATTTACACATTTGTTTTCGACCGTCTCTGTATTAATATCGGAGGCTTTTCTTAGGGTTGAGAAGGTCAGGGGATGAACCCCGTCGAGAATGCAGGGGAGTGACTATAGATTCAATTTCTCCGTCTCAAGACGGCGTTTATGAGTCTGTGACATTATCCACAGTGACAAAGTCTCACATCTGCACAGATTTTCAGCTGTTAGAGTCATTCACAGAGGCTGTGGGTGTCGGCCTTGAGTTATCAGTGAACTGTAGAGGGCAAATGGAAAGCAGCATAATGCTAAAAACCGGCCCCGTTGGAAGACGTTACGACCATTTGTGAAATTAATAATGTTGGTTTTTAAAGGATTGGTGAATAGAAATAATAAGGAGCAGTGTATTTGTGAACGTCAAACACGTGTTGCTTATGGGATCTGATGGATTGATGGACCCGGGATTTTGCAGACTTTTCCTCCTCCTTCCAGAATTCAGTTCCTCCTGACAGCAAGGCCCAGAATATAAACCTGGGGTTTTACAAGGATGATACGGTTCATGGCAAATATGTCATTTACTCAGATGTTTGGCTCTTTACCTGGTCTGATCTGAATGAATGCCAAGTTTCTTTTTTGAATTACAATTTAATTTTCAACAAGAAAGATGTTTTGACATGTGGAAGTGAGATTATGAGTTACAAATTAGGCAAAACTGTCTTAAAAGGGGGACTAAAAACCTGCTTAGCAAATTAAAAAATTTAATATTTATGCTTTTCTATTTATCTTATTTTGACAAAGAGTGGCATCAAACAAGAAGAGAAAGCGTTTTGCTTTTTTTCTCCACATCTGTGACATGGAAGCCTCTGTGCTGATGTTAGCATCCTGAAAAGTTGTTGTGACCGCTAAGCTCCAACTGCGTTGCGTGTATGCTGAAAAACCAAACAGCCGCTGACTTTAAAGAGAGGCTGTGAGGATGTCTGTCGCAGCCCGCGTCTGTGTAATTTGTTTTTTAAAAAGCATATAAAGACCAAATGTGCCAGAGAAACTGCCCACACTCTGAGAAAAACAGGGAAATGTGCCTCTAAGCAGACATATGGAAAACTTCCTTCAGGTGGATGTCCATGCGGGATTATAATCTCAGTTTTCCAATTTGTACTTGAATCTGCCAGTTTTTTTTATTCTTGCTATATTTGTTGTATTTAATTGAAAACGTCTGCAACACAAGTTCAAAGCCGTCCAGCAGTGTTTCTTTTTCCTTTGCAGTGTAATCTCAGTGACGCTGGATCTGAATCACTGTTAGCTCCAGGGTGCTCCTCTGTTCTGCAGCTGACCCTGGCCTCTGGAGGAGAAGAGAATTTCCCCATAAAGTCTCACATTATTATTATTATGTATTGTAGAGGATCTAACAACCAGCACAGCCGCAGAAGCAGAGCCTCTCCTTTGCTATACATGGCTGTGGATTCTACTCTGTTGTCAGCGTCCCCCGCCGCCCCTCCCTCTGCTCTCCTCTTTCAGCTGCCCGGTCGCTCAGCGCGCCCTCCTTTCGGGGGTGATCATGAATCATGGAAATTGATTATGCTGTCACATCTCAAATCCCCCTGCCCAGGGCTTGACCGCAGAGTGTGTGACTGCAGGTCGGTCAAGCCTGCTTAAGGGATGCACTGCTGGTTACCCTGCCGAAGGGCCAGTCAGCCGGGCTGCCCCTGCAGGGTCACGCAGCTTCCTACCATGGCAAATGGAAAAGGATCACTCACGTTGGCAGGAAGGAATGAAGATGTCCTGCTTAAAATACCTGAGTCTAGCCATGGCTGTCCATCCTTCTACCCTTCCAGCTCCTCGTCACCATGTGTCATCTGTCTTTATCATGTTAATGACTTCATCTCTTGACTACTAACCATTCCTTACTTGAATATCTTTGCCTCATCACATTTGTGATGCATGCTTACAATAAAATATGTAGATGACACTGTAAGATTTTCATGCATGTAAACAAAAGAAAAGAAAAAAATCTTCACGCTGAGTTATGATGCAGAAAAAGCAAAGAAAGAGGTTTACATCATTAATTTGGCCGGCACTTTGCTTTTCTTCTTTGGCCTGTTCCACTATCTGTAAAGCAAGGCTTTACTTAATTCCCAAATGTTTGTAGTTTATCATATCAACAATATTTTTCAGCTGCTTTTGGCACACCTTTTGCCTTTAAGCCAGAGTTTCCAGCAGACTCCCCTTAATGATTTCTGCAGATTGTTGTTCTTTTTTATTGTGAAGATAAATCTGCTGTAACAAGCTGAAAACACCCATAAATCTGCAGCTGGGCTCAGGTTGCAATGAGACTTTTAGGGGTCAATGTTGCTATGGTGACGCATCAATCCTTCTAAGGGGCCAAAGCAAGCTCTATAAAAGAGGTGAGTGTCTGTGACAGTGTTACTGTTGTTATTGTGGGCTCGCCGTTAAAGCACTTTTTAAATGAAGGGCCACTTAACCTCTCTCGAGCATGTCAGGCCTTCACTGAGTTACTGTTGAATCAGCAGATTTCAAACAGCTTCTCACTGTACAGAATTTTTCACGTACAGACATTTATTTATTGTTTATTTATGCAGGAAAGATGGAGGACATTTGTGGTTTTCATGGAATGCCTTGCTGCATTTTCAGGCAGGAGGTTAAACGCTGATGGGCTTCCAAACAGACGCAGGAACGAGGAAAGGAAGCGTGATAATCGTTTAACTAACTCCTGCCAAGACTGTCCCTGCAGCTAAGGTCTTCTTACTTTTAACCTCTCACAGCAACCCACTTTTATTCCAAACATTTTGGAAGTTAAAGTGGAAACCTCTGTTCTGTTTCTTTGGCGACACCTGTGGCAATAAGTGGTAACTGCAACCATATTACTGTAAATCATGGGTCTCAAAACCCGCAGGCCGATATTTTGTGGCCCCCACTTGACATCAAAGTTTAGTATTAGTGCAGCCCGTACAATTTTCTCACACACACTTATTTGCCGAGGTTTGCCCTGTGCGTTTTATATTGTTTTGTCACTTATGGGCTACCATAGCTCAGGCACGTGACAGCTTCTGGTGGTGTTTGTTGACAAGTTAGCCAACTTGGTCACACGGTTGGAACGTGATTAACTAAGAGGTTCTGAGGTTCTATGTTCTGAAAAACTGTTCATGTTCTGACCTGTTATTAATAAAGATTGAGAAGATTGGACCAGTTCTTTTTTGGGAATATTTCAAACCCTTTTCTTTTGTGGAATACTTGCCTCACCCAGACTCTACCCCTAGGGGCCCCCCAGGTAAGTTGAGTTTGAGACCCCTGCTGTAAATGGAAGGACGTTTATATAATTTCAACAGTGGTTCAAAGGTTCAGTCAAACCTCTTCTTTACTTTTTTGCTGATAGACTTGACATTGAGTTCATGAAAATCTTGGTCAAAGCCTGAACTTTAGGTATGCATTTTGTGAAAATCAATAAAAAAAATGTTGGCATTGCCTGACTTGATTATTGATTAACATCTTGATTTTTTCTCTCTGAAAAATTCAATATCAACGTGAGTAAGTTGCATTAGTTTTAAATTAAACCTAATTTACCATTACAGACAAAAAACAGAACAGACCTGCATCAGCAGATCAAAGACAAACACTCAGTCATCATTTGGTCAGCCGCTCACTGTTCCTCCAGCTTCCAGCAGCAGCAGCATCCATCCGATGGAGCGCACTCCCAACAAGGTGTCCCGGCAAAGACCCAGAGCCTGTGCTGAAAGACGCCGCTCACGCTCAAACTTCACTTGATCCCAAGCGAAAGGACTCGCTCGCTCATTTATCTTTCCAGGGACAGTTCGTTCTGCGCCAGGTTAATGAATGCCAGTTGTTCCCGTGCTTCACAATCAAGAGCTTCATATTTGGCCAGGGATCAATCAAATATGGAATGCTTTGCAGGAGCTGGTTACGTGCATAGGGTGATCAATTTTATTTTGATATAAAGACAAACGCTGCACCAACATCTTCTCCAATTGTACAAAAGTGAAGCCAAAATGTTGCAGAAATGCCATCTTCTTCTGTTGTCATTCACTACAACCTGAGCCTGTGCAGCAGTGACCAGAGAGCAGAGATGTAGAGTTGATCCCTAAGCTCCCAGAGAGAGATTTTAGCAACTATTGACATTGCTTATATTACCAATTCTCTTATGAAATGTTTGAAAAGAAATGGCATTTCCTGTTTATTAAAATAATCAAGTTGCTCCCCAAAGCCTGCATAGTTTCCATGCAATTCCATATTCTCAAAGACACAATCACAAAATATTCCCCTGTAGAAATCTATTGGAAACACAACCATCTGTTACAACTGCGCAACACAATTATTGGGCATATTCAGAAAAATGTATTCATCTAAACAACGTATTTATCTAGCAGCTCCTTTTGTCTACTCTCCCCACACTGCAGGTCTCATGTATTCATCTCCACCCCATGATGCATTGCTCTTGTTGATTAGAGGCTATTGGGTTCGGGCTCGAGACATTTTCTTCCTACTCCCCGCAAAAAAGGACCAATCAGTTACACCACAACCAAAACCCTTCATTTTGGACGTCAGCGTTTCAGAGCCCGAGCGGCTAGCCACATCAGAATATGATTGCCTCCTTGCTGGACTAAATAAATGCAGCTCAAACGCACCTATCAGCAGCTCCATGCCCGATTACAGCTAAGTGAAATACACATTTCCTAGCAGTAAGGGCAAAAAACAACAAACAACACACACCCTTATGAGCAGAGTGTGAGTTGTGGTCTGTTTTTATTTTGCCTCATTAGATCTTTCAGCTCATCGCTGCTGCAAAAACACTCCAAATATGTTGATTCCTGCCAAAGCTGGTTATCACCCCAATCAAGCTTTCATCAATTACTTAGCTCTTCCTTGCCATGCAGATCAAACAGCACAGCGATGACATTTCATCCTGCACCACTCTGTCTGTGACAGGAATAAAAGACCAGAGAGGAAGAAAGAGAGAACAAATTAATAGAAACCATTCAGAAATGCAGTCATAAATTGTAATCATATGTGAAATGTTTTTGTCATTGCACGTTACTGAGAAGAAACATACACAAGCTCACAGAAAAATGTGCAGTTGAATAAATACATATGCTACATTATGATTTGTTTGAGTCCTTTTACCTCGAATAAGGAATCTCACGCCACCTAGATTGCAGTTTTTATATGTCAAATGTTAAAATAAATCAATTATTGTTGTTGACTAACATGATTTTATGCACATTTTGACGTTCAAAATCTCATTAGTCCAGTAAAAGACCACTAAAACCTTCAGCTCAGGGTTCCTCCCGGTTATTCATACATCTGCCACAGCTTGTCAAACACTATGAGATGGATCTTTCAGGCAGAAAAGTCTAATAATACCCTGTAATTTCTACAATCCGCCTCTAATCTTAGCTAATGAAATTGTCATCTGACACTGTGTTGTTTGAGCAGCATGTGGGGAAGCGACTATCTGTAATTGCCTGCATCGAAATGGTTTCCCCAGAGACCTATCCATCACGTAATCTTGTTATTGCCTGGAAGATGAGGAATGCATTTAGCTATATTGTCATTTTCCCTCCAAAAAATGTCACTGCGAGCATGCAAATGTCCCTTGCCAGCTGCGGTAGAGGCTCTGTGAGTTAAATAAGCATAACACGGGGCTGATTTGTTTTTTTAATAAAAGAAGGATTAAAAACAAATTTGTATTGCACTCCCAAAAGGATGTCTGTGTTATTATCATGAGTGTCAGTAAATAAGCAGTGTTGGAGAATTTTATCACAGATTACAGACTACATGGCTTTAAATTTTATAACATATTTATTATTTATTCCTTGACTTTAGAGTGGAATAAATGAGATGGTAATAACAGTCTCTTTGTCACCTTTCATTATATCCTCTTTCAACAAACAACAGCAATTTTCATTGTTTTTTCACATCATGATATATGTGAAAAAGTTTGCCCTGCAATGCCACAAAGAGTGAGAAAACTCACTGCTATAAAGTCTCTCCTTAGCTAAAAAAGGCACAAACAACATACAGGACAGAAATTTGTTGCTGAAAGAAGATATTTCAAAAACTGCAGTTCCTGCTGCAGCCTCTAAGGGCTGGCTCCAAAAGTGATTGATTGATCGCCATGTTAAAATGTCCAAGTTTACAGCAGAAATAAACCAGCCTGGTACAGTTGAGGTGTCAAATCAGCTCTTCAGAAACCTTTGTCACTGAAGGATCATCCATAAAGCTCTCTTTGTTAGCTAGAGCTTATAAATGATTACCTCTGACAATAATGCATAAACAATGCACCTTAAACACTGATACTGAACACTTTACCCTCTGTACATAGAACTGCACATTTTGCCTATTTAATTTAATTTTTTTCTTCTTATTGCTTATTATTATTTTTAGTTATGCTTATGCCTAAAATAAGTCTATTGTCTTTTATGTAAGTTTAGTTGTGTACAAAGTCATGTGAAGAATTTCATTGCTCAGTGTAACTGTAAAGTGCTGTGCATTTGACAACAAACTTCTTGAATCTTGAATCTTAAAGCAAAACTTTTGGCGGTACCATGCAATCTGTTAAGTGAATAATGCAGACTTAACCCTTTCTGGTCATTCTAAATTGAAGCAACTCAGCATTGCAAAAGAGTGCATGGATGTCACAGTGAACCTATTCTTTGTGTTGATATTCTTTAACAGTTGTCTTTTACAAACATAAACACACAATCTGTGATCATAACACAACCACTGCCACTAACATCAGAATTTCTGCTCATTAAATTACATCTTGACCTACAGCAAACGTCGGCCATTCCTCTTCATGCCATTAGCAAAGCTGGAAAACTACTCTTTATTAGTAAAGCATGTCTGCTTCCACTTCAGGCCCGTCCTGCAGTGGAAGCCCAGAATTTATGTTCCGCGGGGAGCACGCTGGTGAACAGACGACTCACATGTGTCTTTGCGCTGCTTCCCCGCGGCCCCCTTTAAAGGCATTCTGAACTGATTTGGGGGATATCGTAAAGCAAATGATAAATTTGTACCCCTGTCAAGTGTGGCTGTGCACCGACGATTTGCTCCAGGAATCATGTAGGAATGCCATATATCCCGACTGATTGCTACTCCCCACAAGCTGATGGCAAAATACATTACATCATTAAAGGTATCAGAGGAAATAACTTAGGCTGTGTTCCTGCTATTGTTCTGACATCGAACAGCTCGTTTGATGTAATAAAGATCTATGCTGAGAGACAGACACTGAACATGTGTCTCTACAAAAAAAAAACAAATACATTTTCATCCTCTCCTGGCTTCACTCTGTTTTCCTACAAAGCTTCAACAACTTGCAAATGCTGGCACGAGCAAAAGCCATTTCTGCCATAGTGCATCAGCAGAGAGCAGAAAACAATCTGTATGTGTCTTCTGTGATTGTGCTGCTACAAAGAGAACATTTTATATTCATACTTCATAATTAGAGAATAGTTTTTTGCCTCAAGAAACAGAAGTAATGCATCTTTGATATCTTTTTATAAATTGAGAAAACAGCGGACTGCTTTGTCTTCCCCTCATGGCACAATGAGTCAATTAACTATTTGAACAGACCGCTGGTGTAGTAAATGGTATACCACCCTGGATCCATGTGTATGTGAAGGAGATTAGCTGGATTTGAGCTGAGCTTTCAGATTACATGGCGTGAGAAACGCAGCTTGAAGGTTCAAGAAAGAGAAAGGGGGCCTGATGGCGCCGCCTCCGCGGCTGCCCCATCCTTGCCTCAAGGGTGGCTGGTAATCCCCCCGGGCAGAGGCAATAAAACTCCTATTTCTACTGTACCTGCCAGCTGAGCATCTTAGCTCGTTCGAAACACAGGGAGCATGAAATTCCCGAGGAGCCATATCAAAGCGCCAGCCCCCTTCATTATGACATCAGAACCTTCTGAAGTCAACAAGCATGAAGGCAGACTGGAGCGCTGCGTGGGTTCACAGCCTTGAAGGGGGATTCGTCGCTATTAAGGGCTATGCAGGGGGATTGCAAGCGGAGGGCAAAGGGGGGGAGAGAAGGATTACATCTATCAGCATGCATATGTGCTCCCATCTAAAAGGCTTGCAGGCCATTTTCTGCCCCCAGCATGTCCCCCAACTGTTATGATAGCCGAGACAGTAATAAAGGCTTTGGCGGTATCATAAACACAGCATGATGTTGGGTATCAAATACTTAAGGGCCAGTGACAAAGATCTGAGGGGAAGGCCAGAATTCTGGTAGAAATGTAAACATATTAATGGTGATAATTACAGTTGGTTGTGGCCATAATCCATTTGTCATCTTAATAAACACGTCTGGAAGCCGTAAAGTAAAGCACCGGCGCAAAGGAAAGCTATAAAGTTATAACGATCACATTTTAACGCTGTGATTCTGAGAGTTCAGCCATCACACTCTGAAGATGGAGGAAGCATACATACATACATATCCAGTGCTTCAAGTCAGAAATGTAAATCATCGGTCACATATGATGCAGAATATAAAAGTTAAAAGAGATGTCTCACATGTACAAAAAGGAGGAAGTACTACTTGGAAAAAAAAACTTTAAATTTTTATCCTATTAAAATAGAACTATACATTTGAATGCAGGTCTGAACACACTCTGGCTTTCCTAAATAGTGTTGACAGATGAATACTCCATGCATAGCAACTACAGTCGACCCAATGAGATGGCCCATTTGAAGTGAACATATCTGTTTATGTAAGTGACTGTAATTAATCATTCGGGCAATTATTAATCTTAAGGTTTCCTGCAGAGAAAATAATCTCAGTCTGGGGATTTTGTTTCCACAAGCGTTAGCCAGTGGTGGAAAGTAACTAAGTATTTGTACTTAGTTAGCTAACTCAGTTAGCTAACTAGTTAGCTGCTGTCTGCTAACACAGGTCCATCCATTAATGTCTGATTAACATGAATCATAACATGAATCTACAGCAGGAACACTGACACAGTAAACATGCTGAATGCCTGTTTGTTATCAGCAGCCTCTCTGTTCACTTGATGCCCACAGCCTGCCTCATGACACACAGACCTGTCCATAGCTGCTTCTGGACTGAACATGGACATTAACTACACATGGTCCATTTTCATTTAAGATGATTTCTTTGATTATTTTAACCTGTTCAGATCCTTTGCAATGGAAATCGATAATATATATTCAGTGCATGAGTACTTTTACTTTTAATACTTTAAGTACATTAAAAATTACTTAAGACTTTTACTTAAGTAGGATTGTTGATGTAGCACTTCTACTTTTACTTCAGTATATATTTTGCTGGGTATTTGTACTTTTACTTAAGTACCGAGCTTCAGTACTTCCTCCACCACTGTTGTTAGTACACTCTATTTTTTTGTATTTTATTATTAAAGGTCTGATTTAAAAAAAAAAATATTGAAAAACTAAATCACATTGAACATAATATGTAATTTGGCCTTTGTGTATGACCTCTGCAGGGTTTGAAATGAGCGGATGTTTGTCCAAAAATGAAACAAAAAGCTAATTTCCAAAGGAATGTGTCTCTTGACAAATATGATAATTTATTAGAGCTCTCATCAAAGCTGAACTATTCATTTTTTCCCTGTGAGCTGGACTGAGTGGACACACATGTTAATAATCCAAACTGTTTCCACAATTGTTTAAAAGGAAATATTGGAGACATTTAAAACCAGGATCGAGTCTGGAGTGGAATGTGCTTTAATTGCCGTCCTTGGCAAAGGAAACAGATTGGAGTATTTGATCTTGCCCGGTGTTGGCACAGTTCTGTGGAGCACGCCTCCATTTTAAACATGGCCAGTCACTCTCTTCCTGCCAAATCAATGAAAGACAATAATTGTTGATGATAACAATGAGTGAGCACGCTCGGTCCACGTTCCAATCTGGCCAAAAATTCTGATCATTTCTGTGGCTTGCAAAACAACACATAGCCCACATTAAGGAGCAAAATGAAATTCCTCATGATGGATGACTTGAGGAGGCCTCTGGATGGGAATAGCCATCCAACCCTGGGATGCAATCCCAAATTTCTGCATATAATGGCTTCAGCTGCCTTGTCACTCACCTGAGCCCACTCTGCTTTTTAATCGAAGTGCCAGTAATGAGTCGGTCAAACATGACCTGACAAATTGATTTGGATTCCCATCTGATGAGCCCGTCCATGAAACAGTCCCTCTGTGCATGGGGCCAAACGTTGTCATGGAAAGAAATGAAACGATGAAATGCAATAAGCAGAGATGCAATAAAGTTCCAGACAGGCCTTTGATCAATAGAGAGAACACAGAAAAATGAAGGTCAGCTGTCTGAGATAAAGGGACAGGTGATGCAAAAAAAAAACTTCAGCAAGAAAATACAACTGCACCGCAGCTGCATTAATTGCTTCACATAATATGCATACACATGTATCTGTAATTGCAGCCTCATGAATGTGCAATAACGTCCAACACACATGTTCTCTGAGCATAAACACAGGACAGATTATCTTCCTGTTTTATTCTCAATGTTATTGTAAATGTACAAAGATGCTAATAAGCCTCAAAAGCTTTTTTTATTTTAATTTATTTATTTAAGTTTAGTTCTTACGTTTTTGCTCTGACAGTGAGCACTCATGCTCCCTAACTGTATTCCAGAGTCTGGGGAGTCGGCGAGCGCGGTGGGACGAGTCACTTGGGAGGCATTTCGCTGTCACTGACACACAGACTCTTTATCAAATTGTGTCCAACAAATACGTCTCACATTCTGCTTGTCCGTGCTCTCCGGGCTCCCGCGGAGGAAATGTCTTGATGTCCTATCTGCCAGCCTGACTGATGATATCTAAATCTCCGAGCAGCTGCTCTGCCAAAAACCGTGAGGAGAGGAGGGATCAGGAGCAGTCCGAACATGCTGGGACACTCCAGAGACTCCTGCACGGGCCAGTCAGCGAGAGGCGGAACAGATGGGAAATATGGAGCTCCCATGAAATGCATACTGTATTTTACTCATACTGTACTAACTTTACTTAATTAGCACCTTTTCAGCTTAGCCTTCAATGACCAGACTGAAACTGATTTATACTCTAAATGTAGTTTAATTTATGACAACTTTTTACCCTGAAAGAATACTCTGCATTTTTATTTTTGATGTATTTGCTTTGTTGTTGGAGCATTGTGTAAGAGCTGGCACTGATCTGCGATTACTTTTGTGTTTCTGTCTTTCCTGTGAAGTTGAAAGACGTTTTCCCTCCTCCTCCTCCTCCTCCTCCTCCCCCTCTTCCTCCCCGCTGAGTGAGGTGAGGCGAAAAGTTTCCGAGCACCACTGGGAAGCTAATTAACAAGGCGGGTGTGAAGAAACTCCTGCTCTTGGTTGTTTTTACCCCCTGACGGGAAACACCCACTAAGTCAATCGTTCTACCTCAGAGTGTGCCTTTTACTCACCGAGAGGAAGTTGGATGTGTTTTCCTTTACTGCACCACCTCCCCCACCACCTCCTTCAACTCTCTCTGTGCTGCCGGTGTGGAGTGTCACACTGAGAAACACACATTCCTGTGTGTACCCACACACTGATGACACACAAACTACAAAGAACTGTGAACAGCTCTGTGCTAATCTTTGACATGTATCACTAAAATTCTTAATTCATACAAAGATCAATACTGTGCCTGAGTATTAGGGCTACCTCAAAGAAAAAAATATTCACAAGAATGAAGTTGTAAATTCATAATTTAACAAGCGCTCAACACTAATAGAAACTAAACAGCAGCCCCTGTAAGCCGCCCGCCCCTCACAGTCAACAGGTAGTAAGTAGTCTAATATCATCTTATGATCATCATCCATAAACCTTTAACAGGTAATTTAATGCTCTTTCCATATGATTTATGATATTTGTATGGGCTAAGCTAAGTTTTTTCACATATAGTTCAAATTTATCTCACAATTTTACATATTTTTTTTAATAAAATGTATGACTTTATTCTCATCCCATCATGATCTAATTCTAGTAATTTAATTTTTTAGTGTCCTCTAGGCAGTCCTAATACTCTGCTATACAATACTGTGGATCATTTTGTAGGATTATAAGACTTTGAGACTCAAAGTCAGCAGCTTTTTAAATTTTCCATGAAGTTGTAACTGTAGGTTTTGGGCAGACTGCCGCTCATACACCCTTACAAAATCAACATTTCACCACAGCCAATATCAGTATAATTTAACGGAGCACAGACAAATATTCAGATATTTTTACTGTGTTGGTTAACTTTTTAAGACTAATGATAGGCAGCATAGCAGGTACAGACACAGGCCTTCATCACTTGGTTGAGTTGCCTCCTTAGTGCATCACCACACATTTAATGCTAACTGCTCACAGCACCGTTTTAGAGTTTTATTTTAAAAAAATAATGAGACAAAAACCAAAAAGCAGGAAACCTAAATGAAGAGGAACGAAGTACAACAAAAGTATAACTGAAAATTAACTGGAAACAAACAGAGAGCAATTAACCTTGGAGGGCACAGAGGGAGACGTCACAGGAACAACACTGCACTGACTGACACTGACCGAACGGGAGCAACACAACGGGCAACAAGACACAGGTGAAGACAATCAGGGATGGAAACACAAGAAGTAAAACACGCAGACAGACACCCAGTCCTTTCAAAATAAAACAGGAAATACAACGAAAAAAAAAGAGTCGAATGAAAACAAGGCTAAACAAACTGGGGTCATGACATCATTAGTGTAAAGATGAAGAAGCTCAACAAACAACAAACTTTGGTTTAATCAATTCAAAAATCTAAATATTTGGGGAATGGTACTGTTATTGACCTTACGTGAGTACACTGTGTCAGCACGATGCTTTTTATCATTACACAGAGGCATCATTGTATTGTTTCACTCTCCTGAGTTCACATGAATGTGGCCTAAATCTCAGCTCTCTTTAATCTCCGTCTGTCTCTCTCTTTCCCTCTTCTTGCTTAAGATAAAGTATTTTTGTTCATGTGCAGTCCTCCTGTTTCTCTTGGCACCTTATTAGCGCCTCGGCTGTTCTTAGGGAGCACATCTGGACACAGATTCGAGAAACGACGGGCAAACGGCCATAACTTTTGCTAAGTGCTCTATATATAATCTTCATACTTTAAGCCTATGAATAACACACAGCAGGTTTAATTTATAAATGATCCTTACTTGATGGCTGTGTCGGTTGTCATTTATACATTTATTTTGTGTTTCTTGCTGTTGACTTTATTGGTGCATTCAAATCTTAGCTTAAAGTTTTTTTGGATTTTTCTGGAAGTTTACAGAACAAGTGTTGCTGCCGACAGGCGTTAAAATAAAGCCGGATGGCGCTGTGAGTCAGCAGGCAGTCTGTCAGAGATCAAGGCCCAACGACAGCAGGTGTCCTTGACCAAAACCATTTGTCTGGGCCTGATGTGTGCCTCATATAGACGGAGGAAGACAACCGTTTTTCAATCTATGTATATTTTTACTGCATTACAATCAAAGAAGTGCTACCATTGTTAAGTTTCCATTTCAGGCCAAGCACAGTGTGACACTTATTATATAAAATGGAAAAACCTAATCACCCTTCTCTCCCCCCCTCACCCATTCTTTCTGTACATCTTTAATGGGAAATTTGAGATAGTACTGAGTACAGAGCTTAGTCTGTCACATCACATGACGCGCTGCAACTAATGCAGCCAACAAATGGGCATATCATGGATCCCAGTTTTGTGAACGATCCCTGCTCAGAAACAGGTGGCAGCCGCTGTAAGACCAGATGTCCCAGTGCAGCCGTAGTAAAACGGGGTCTGTCGCAATACAGCGGTGAACAATGCGTGACGAAGACCGAAGGTGGTCTGGCTTGTGTTCAAACCCCAGGCGGGCCAACAATGGGGTGAAGTCTGGCAAGGGGCGATGTGGTGTACAGATTTGCCCAGACTGTCCCAGTTGTGCTTGGTCCCAGGGGTTAAATGAAGAACACGAGAAACCCCACCTCTGAAAACCATCCCAGTGTGAGGAAGTGGACGCTTTTCAACAATGAGGAAGTTATCTCAAACATCCCCCACAAGCCGCCTTTCCCCAGCACATACAACGCTTTGTATCCACCGGATCCTTTGTTCAGACATATGGCAAATGGCTATGGCCATTTGCTTGCACGGTATAAATAGACGGTCAGCATTACCGGTGCGATGGAAGTAAGGTTGTGGACTTCGGCCAAACTCTGCTAAAAGCTCTGAAAGCTGTCGCCAGATGGCATGGGATCAAACCGTAACTGAGCCACGCCGTCACAAAACACTTCTGTCACACATACATCGCCAGCTTGAACGCTGTGTTTCTGACACATTGTTAGTATTTTTACAAAAACGATGAGATGACCTGTCAGAAGCAGAAGTCATGATTATGACAGGAAACAACAGATGTTCTTAAAATTAGCGTCAACTGTACACAAACAAAAGTTCACTGCTGGGTTCAATTTAATGGCTAATTTATGATGCCCAGAAGTTCATATATTTTCAATAGAATAGAATAGAAAATACTTTATTTATCCCAAGCTGGGACATTTCGCAAGCATGTGACATTAAACACAGCTGTATTGTAATAAGTATAAAGAAAAAAAACTGAGGAATTTCAGAAGGTACCAAATAAGACAGAAATATGCATAATATGACTGTGTAATTGATTCCACCATGTAGTACAGCATAGCAGTGGTACATGGTGAAATGTGACAGAGGTTTCTGCTAAGCTCATTGTGTAGTTGCTGGGAACATGGTTGTAATTCATGTCATAGTTTGAGACAGATCAAAAGGACATGTATTTTATAGCACATGCATTGGCATGGCTTGAAAGGACAAATCATTCTTCAACTACAGCTCATGTCTATTTGTAAAGACAAGTGTGACATGCTTCCATTCTTTCAGGTGCACAGGTGCAAAGCACAAGTACTGTCCTTGTCTCCGGAACTAATGCGGATATTGACCTGAATCCTCCTCATAAATAAACCCATTTAAAAATCCTCTTTGATGATTTTAGGTTAGCTTTCAGCACATTTATTTTTAATATTTTAATGGCTGCTGCACAGGCTGAGATGATCTGTGGGCAACAGTTAAGAATATCTGGGTGTCCTTTTCCTGCTAATATCTTTATAATTTACAGTAGCTTAAAACAGGCAAACCGAAGGCTATATATATAGCTTAATGGCTACAATTTGCAAATTAACTACTAGATGTCACTAAAAAGTCCTATTTTGTTACTAGCTAACTGTGCCTTGGATTAGTGTTGAGATATTTCACAAGATACTGTAGCTGGAAGCTCTAGAGGACTCTAGAGGACTATGAAGCATCTCAGTTTATGCACAGTCATCAATATTTATCATGAGTGGTAATCAATCTTCTGGTTATAGAAGATATTTAATTCTTGACCTAAATAATAGACTGAGAGTTAGTCGAGTTAGTCATTCCTATAGCCAAGTTTCTAACAGCTGTCAAGCAAACGTACAATAAGTGTGGTTGTTTGATATTTATAAAGGACGATTAAGGTCAATAATGTTCTCAGTATTTCTGTCCGTCATTGAAATCTGTAAGTCTGCACTGTCTAAGAAAATGGGCAACGCCGACTTTCATGCCGTCACCTAGAAATGCTATTACAGCGTACCACCACCAAGCAGGAGCTCAGCAGTCGCCATTGGTCGTCTGTTTATCTGCTGGATTCATGGCAAGTGTTTAACATCGCCAGTAAAAAGTTGTGATGAGCTCACCCGAAGTTCATCCAATTTTGTCAGCCAACATGTCGTATGTATGTGCTCCATAAACGAACTCTACGGTGCAGCTCTGTGGTTACAGTGCAGCCTAACTGACTGATGGCGTGCCATTCAGCCAGAACTTTACTAAAATGTAGCCAGTAAAGCAGCTAATATGTGCCCTGCCAGTGCTGTGGTCTAAGGACACATTGAGTTCAAGAGGGGTCATGCTAGTGTAGCATGTCAGCAAATAGTGTGTGCACAGGTTTGCGCATATGTATGTGCATTTATATGACTCTAAATGTTACACTATCCCCTGAGAGACAGAGGCGAACACTCGGCAGAACCATTACACAGCATTGTGTTAAAAGCCTGCATGTTGATGTCAGGAAAATATGTGAGTCACTTGGCTCAAGCGACCATATTTATCTCTTTTATTGACCTACTGCCATAGTGTCTCTGGACTGAGTCATGCATGAAGATGAGCATTCTCTTCTCCTTTATCCCCTCTTTTCTCCTTGACTTTCACACACTCCTGTCTCTACGGACGTCCGTCTCCAGCAGGTGTCCAATCAGTCAGCAAAGACTCCTCTTACTGTTTGACACCATGGCAACATGCCTTTAAAAACAACTCTCAAATGCATGAGTGTGCACAAACAAAAACAAATGTGAGCACATACATGCAGCGACACAGAAACTTGGCCACACGTAGCTTCTGACAGACACACACACGTGTTCACAGTTGCAACGTGCTCGCAGCAGCTCCAGCAGAGCGTGTTTTTTAATCCCTCACCTCGTGGCAACATTTCTTTAAAGCAATAACCAATTTAGCACTTCATGCTGGATCAGGCAAACTGTATCTAAATGGCTGGAGTTAGACCAGATGCTAATGTTAAATGCAATACCCCAGCAACAGGTCCTAAATACAAACCTAATTTCCGTCAGCAGGGGTCAGACCTCAGCTTGGTGTCAGTCCCAGTCTGAGCTGCCAGCTGAAGGGGAACAGAAGCAGCAGCCCTGCTGCAGAATGAACGGAGAGGAAAGCTGCCAGAACCGGGGTCACAACAAATACAGAGCAGGACTGTGACATGTTGCCAAGTAGAGGCAGCTCAGTCCAACTCTTTTCCACATGTGTAAGCTTAACTATTCCTCAGAGTCCTAGCCATCTGATGGACACTATGAGGCAAAGTGCATGTAGGAACAGTGAGGGCATTCTGCACGTTTTTAAAGTAAAGTAACAGCTGAAGGCGGCGGTGCCTCACACTTTATGAGACGACTTCATACCACATGTGATGTTGTTGGTCTTTGGTGCAAGCTTGTTGTTTTAAAATTATGCAGGCAGTTCTCACATAAATTATTGTTGCTTTTTATCTAAAGAAAACTGTTGGCATTCTTCACAGATAAGACCATTAAATGGACACTTAGATCTAGATTAAATTATAGTCCCCTACAGCTATCACTTCCTTTGCTGCCAGCCCTCTACAGATTCCCACTGCTGAAAAATCATAGAAAGCTCAACCGGAGCGGTGGAGTTTCTTAAGGCTCCCGCATGCGAGGACCTCTCGAGGAGCTTGAAGAAGGGCAGTTCATTCATAACCCTCCTGGTGACAGGAAGCTAATCAATCAGAGGTGGCAATTTCCACACTCAGCCAGCATGAAGAGTAACGCACCACTTACTCCCTGGGCTAAAAGCATGGCCCCTGGATCCCCCAAAAAAATCACCTCATCAAGGCAGGGTCATGAAAGAGAGGGACTTCCAAAGCAATTGGTCACTGTCAAAACAACCCATTATAGTTTTATTGGGTAAAGTGACGAGGATGTTGACAGCCTGGCCGTGTGATTACAGATTTCGGTGCTGAGAGCGCATGCAGAAAAAAGAACCAAGTCCGAGAGGAACATGATATACACGTGCACTTCTCTAACTGTGTGTTAAAATCAATGAAGATTACTACACAGGGCCGAATGCTTCACTTGGTTTCGGTTACAGGAATTAAAAGTCTTTATCTGTAAATTCTGCCCTCAGAACGAATTAACACAGTGAGTGAATGTTTAATAGAGAATAATTCAAAGAGGTTTAGAAGAAAAGATTTTTAGAACCGAACCTTGCCTTGACCCTGCTCTGACCCCCCGTCCAACTCTAACCTCCAATAAAGAACTCCTATAATGTCAAGTTAACTGTGATTAATGGCAGTACCAGGCACAAAGTCTGCTCTATGTACAATACCCAGAACCTTAACACAGCTCACAGCATTTCACAGACATACAAAGAATTTATAGAAATATCTGAAGAGGTGTACTCCAAAAGCATCGCTGTTACTTTTAGCCTATAGGGCTGATTACATTTAATCCGAACACTTGTCTGTTATTGATCATTCTGTGAGTGTTGCTGTCACCTGTCAAAGTGGTGGATGTCTCATTTTGGAGCTCCAAGTCTTCATTCCTGTCCACCTTACAGGTTTATTGGCTAACGCGAGAGCTAGATGTTGAAGTGACACCCATGGCAAGGGAGAGTTTATCATTCTGCTGACAGGCTAAATAACTTGTGCCGCAGCAACAGATAACAAATGGGCTCAAGTTGTGGCTTGAGTGTCTGTGCGTTAAAGACAAGAACAACTGGGCAGCAGCAGAAATAAACGCTCTTTACTGTTTGGCGTTGGGCCATTTCTCCTATAGCACCTGAAGTACGCAGAAAGGAGAAGAACATGACAAACGTTAGGCCACTAATTTACAGTGTTTGTCTTGAATAATTGCCAACTAATTGCGCTGTAACATTCTGTTTTTGTTGACTTAGAGTGAATCCACCCACTCGCCATCCTGAAAGTCACTGTAAAAACGTCCTCTCTCTCTCTCTCTCTCACTCCTCTCCTGCAGCTCTTTCATTTTTCCATCATGAAGTGCATAATTTACATTTTAAGACATCACGCTGATTTGACTGAATTTTATAAGACAGGCCTGATTGATTTATTCTGGCTCACATTACTCATCCCTCATAATAAGCCTTCAGGATGTGTTGTCAAAGCAGCAGGCTAATAAGCTTGGGCTGTTGATAGCGCCACACTTGCCATTCACCTTTGCCTTGGAGGTGTCAAACTGTCAGTAAGAAAGCCTGCAAGCTTCAGGAGTTTACTGTGGCTTGACATAAACAAATCAATCTCCTTGTAAAGAAGAAAAAGTCTGGCCTTTACAGAAGACCTTTTAGAAGAAGGCTGCACATTCTTGTAGCTGGGATAAACAAACGCACGGTTATTCTCCCACTCTATATACAGCTGTTTCAGCTCGTACAGTAAGTGAGATATACCATAAGGCAAACAGGGGGCTGTCTTAAGCCCGTGAAAATGTGCTGCAAGAGATAAATTCCAAGATGTCAGAGGAGCTGTCAGTGTGAAAGAATACACTGGTCATTACCACCTTCAGATCTAGCTTGCATGCAAACTCCCCCCTCCCCTCCGAGAAGGACTCCTGCTGAGGATGAGCCGGACTTTCCCACACTGAGAAATGGACTTGAGTGCAGAAATTTTAATGCGCAAAGCAATCATACAAGAGCTGCAGCATATTTTTGTGTTTAGACCCGAGACTCGGAGCGTTCGTGTTACACATTTCTCCGCTGTGTGATTTGTTTTGACTTAAGGAGCAATTCTACCAAAGCTGCTGTGTGATAACAGTTCTGCCAATGGAAACATTTTCAATAATGCGATCTATGATGACAAAGCAGCCCACTTCATCACTATGTTAAAACCTACATCGGCATGGTTCGAGAAGAACTCGCCTCAGCTGTCAGATGTCCCTATTAAGGCTGTCTAATAAGCCCAGGTTACAAGACGGTTCTGAGAAGTAAGCGATATCCGCACAGCGGCCCACACATACAATAAGGCTCTGAGCCTTAGTGTGGATTTCATACTCAGGGCTGAGCATACTCTAAGCCTATTTTTGTTGTCCTGATCTCAGGCAACCCTGGACCCCATCCAGCATGGTTAAAGTAAAGCTGCCCAGTCCTTTGCTTCCACTGGGACCTGCAGGTTGAGGAAGGGGGGGGATACCAGTTAGGAATTCCTGACGAAGACCTTGTCTAAACTCTCTGCTGAATCTCTGCATGAGATTTTTATTTGCCTCAAACAGAGGAGGAAGATGTTTTGCTTTTTCAACACAAAATACTTCCAAAGCTTTGAGTTAAACTTCATACTGGAGAGCACAAACAGTCATGATAGTGCATTCCATACACAAAGCAGGCCGCACTGTGTCGTGCTTACGCTGCTATCCTGTGAATTTACGGCCACTGGGGGCCTTTTTTCTCTCCTCTCCCGTGGAGATAAGGGGTGTTTTTCTTCTGAAAATCTACAGGGGGCCGAGTGTAGTTAAAGGACACACTCAGCTGCTAGATTAACTCATCAACGCCACATTGCAGGGTGTCAACAGAAATGTTTCACACACAAGACCGACAAGGAATGAATACCATTTGGAGGTCACAAGTGGCAACCTCTCAGTTCTTTAGGCCTTTTAAATGTTAGTGTCTGCCTTTCAAGAGCAAGGATGTAACCTCTAAACCTTCGAGAGGAAAAGAGATACTTGTTGGACATCCCCCCGCCTCATGTCAGTTTCTACAGTAGATTATGAGCGATCAAGCTTATGAAATGTCGGCCAAATAAATCACAGGAGATAAATTATTTGTTGTCATTTTGTAGCTACAAATATAAGTCTACACCTCACATGACTGAATATTTAAAAATAAATCAATGAGACATTGTAAACATAGTCACCATGTGTCTGGAGGACACTCACACACAAATAAGCTGTCACTGTTGAAGGTTCCATCTGGTGCACAGATTTGAATCATATGAAAGAATACATAAAGAATTTAAAACCATTTATATTAATACTATACGTACAGTGTGCAAGCTGATTGCAGCAAAATGCACAATCCCATTAAAACAATCCATGAAATACACCTGCAGGAGGTACGGCTTCTCCTTTCACGTCCAGAAACATGATTCTTGCATCTTTTCGGTGGATGCGCCCGCCTCCTCAGCTTCCCTGAAGAACATATTTTCAGGGAAGCAAAAAACAACTGACAACCGGAGACATGGGATCATCTTCAAAAGAAAGACACATGTCTGTGGCATGCTGTCTTTTAGTTGCTTGAGCAATGCCATTCCTTGTAGTTTGAGTCATCTCGCGTAATGGCTTCCAAATTTAGATTACGGTGCAAGTTTCAAACAAAGTTTCAAATTTGTTGAGAAGCCCTGCTCGGAGCGGGTAGAGGTCTCGGAAAGGACAAGTGAGGATTGCAGGACGTACAAAAAAAAAAAAATGTGTCCCTGGCTTGTTGCTGGGAGCTGGCCAGGCTCTTCACCCTCTGCATGTTACAGCAGATTGTGAAGCCTTTGCACTTGCTGGGCAGCAAAGCTTCGATAGCAGCTCAGGGAAAGTCATTGTTTTCCCTCTAAAGCTGCAGTGCCCTCGGGTGGCACGGCTGCCATGTTTGCTTTAGATTTGAGGAAGCTCGGGCCACGTGGCCGCCGATAAGCTGCGTCCCAGGCAGCGTGTGGCGCTGGCTGCTCTCTGGAACGTGCTAGATGTTCATGTTGTTTCGTCATTGCGATGAAGATTCTGAGACATGTTGGAGGAGAGTTTGTGCTGTCCCAAGAAGCTGAAGCCAAAAAGCATTACTGAATCTAACAGACTGTTGTGTTTGCTGCTGAGAAATGTTGAGTGTAGTTGGCTTCTGTCCTGGTTGACTCCACTCACGTGCATTCTGACAGGCTTTATTCATGAAATTTCACACCGCAACATGGCCGAATCACTCTTTTCTATTTTCCTGGACTATGCAGAAATTTATTGGAGAAGATGAAACCTCTTTTTTATATTATTTAAAGACAAATTAAACAGATGTGCTCTGTAGTGAGACTTCACATACTGCTAAGGCCTGAACATCCACACAGAGACTCGCATTCACGCTCTGACTTTAACTTGATGTTTTTTGTGTTGCTCTTGTTGTTGTATTACAGAGTTGTAAAACATTTTTTTAAATTTTCGTTAAAAAAATACTGTAAATTGAGTTAATTAATAGTATCATGAATATGAATCTTACAAATGTATTAGAGACTGTATGAATGCCTTTCCTATCTGTTTTATCTGTGGTATGTTTTTTGTCTGTAACATATTTTTCTTTTTTCAGGTTTATTCAGGACCCACACCAATATAAATATGTTTAAGAATATGCAAACATACATAAAAATACTCTGTAACACAGAGAAAAAAAAAGAAAAACTAAAGTAAGTCAATTGCAAAAATGTTAAATAAAGATGTCTTTCTCTCCTTGCTCTGCTCGCTGGAACCATGTCTGAAGAGAGGTCATCAGGACCATGAGAGATGCCATGGCAGCATTGTCAGCGTTGGGTTCAGGGTGCCGTTTGGCATTGGCAGGGTATGGGGAGGTTAAGGGGTGAATGGCAGTGTTGGCCCTCTCAACCCCCTTAGCTCACCGGAGCCCACGAGCTGGCGCCAGGCTAGCCCAGCTAGCATCCAGGGCAAAAAATAGCCCCGCTGCAGTTGTTGGGCAGGGGAGAGTGACGGGGGAGAGCATGTCACACCGGGGGATCGGGTTTCAGCGGCTGTCATCAGAGAGCAGTCATTACTTCTGGGCTAATTATCTCAGGCCACATGTAAACAAGCAACCGGCCAGTGTGAAGACTACATTGTGATCACAGCTCCAGGCTTCGGTTTTGTCCCCTTCATTTATCTGATGTTGGCATGAATTCTGAGGTTGACTTAAGTGCTTGTGCTGCAAAGACCAGCTGAGTTCAGACGTCTAACAAAAAGACCTTTTCTGTGCTTATTGTTGTACTCATGCAAACATAAAAACAAATGTATTTGCTCTTATTTTTTGTATAATATAATAAATGAAATTAGCCTAGTTTGCTTGATCTTTTTATTTATATATTGTTTAAATTGTAGGACTGCAGACTGGAATAGTGGATGAGAAAATACAGATATTGTTATTAAACTCATAAATACAGAGGTAAATATGTCCTTCATCGGTTTTGTATTATTCTCTAGATAAAAAGATAAATAACCATTAAGCTTCAGCTGTGTTCAAAGACCATTTGTCATGATTTTATTTGTCAACTGGACTCTGACAGGACCCATGAAGGCTCCCTCTGACTGAAAACTCAATCCAGCACCCAGACTCGCATTCCGCAGCCTTCATGGCACATTTACTGTTCAGGCTCATGTTTCTATCACACGCCTGCCATACCATACCTGTGTACTGCGCCCACAGCCAGACAGCAGTTGTGTGTGACCTATGGTCTCCTCAGGATTGAGTGGGAACATTTAATAGAAGTAAATGATTTTAGTGGAGAAGTAAGAAGAAGGCAGTTTTGACTTCATATAGGACTATGAAGCAGTTTTATTTGAAAATATCCTACTCATAAACAGGTGGTGTTAATGCACTAGTAAAGGAGTAGTGGGGAAAAATACACATACAGCTAAAGCTTCAAAGCACACTTGTGCTGATTGTGATTGTGCCACCGATTTCCCAAACATACTTGGTAGTCATGGTTCATGAAGAGGAAATCTGGGGTGGATGGTGCCATTAATCCCAACTCCTGACTTTATTAAGAGCTCCTGTCTCCTGTAAAATGAAGCCCATGCTTCAAAAACTGTAGTTCCCTCTGTGGCCTCTGGGGGCTGACTCCAAAAAGTGACCTATAGATCTCGATGTTTAAATGTTTAACCTGAAATAAACATGTTTACAGGTACAAAACCAGCTTACAACACTGTTCACATGGTGATGATCAAAACTTGCAGAGACTCTTCAGAAACCTCGGGGTGGCATCACAGTCTGCTTTTTAAACTTGTGTTTTGTATTATAAATTATGTCAAAACAAATGTACTCTCTGTCCTTAAACAAGAATTTTCCTGGCTACTATGGTGACATGTCCCACCTGGACCAGAAGATCAAATGCACCTTTTCCCCCAACCACAGGAGGGCGCATAGCAAAAACAAATTCAACCACTAATTCTCCTTTTTTTTAAGAATTAACCAATGAAATTATATGTTCTTGTGCTTTTACATGAAGAAGAAAGATGCTTCCTCTTCAAGCCCTCAGCACTCTGCTTGCTCTCTTCATGATCCACACAACACATCAAACCTTTTAACTGTCATTCAGCAGAAGACTTTATCTTCATTATGACTGACTATGATTATTGTATCACACACATGCCTACAATCAGCCTACAATAATAAAATGTTCTTCACTCTACAGTGCGTACATACTACTCAAAAAAGACGTTTGAGAACACAATTTGAATGAAAAACAAGCCAAAAATAAAGTTAAATACCAGCCATGGTATTAAAAGTACAGAGAACTATAGGAGAGGAAATATGTAAATATTTATTTATAGGAAAATATCAACAAAATGTATGATACAGGCCTCAGGAGTCAGAGACGATTTACATTTTCCTCCCTCATGTGCTAAGATGCCTTCACTGGCTTCCAAACAACATGTCAGATAAAAGCAGTAAAGTAAGCAGCAGGTGTGGCCCTCAGTAATTTCACCTAACATACAGCTGATTGTCAGTCCTGCCGTATTATTCAATAACGTGTGGCGTAATGGAGATACAAAATGACATTCAGCTCCTGCTTGCATGCTGTCACTTATGTCCTTCTGGGGCTCGGTGGCTTGTCAGTTCCTAACTGTACATTATTAATTGCCATCCTGTACTCAATTTTTGTTTGAAGGTTGGTCTGAGTGACCAAGAGTTTGCACTCAAATATTTATACATGCCTCCTAAACCAAATTACTGCACAGCTAAAGACCTCATTTGCATGCTCGGGCCTTTTTGAAGGGCGCGAGTCAACAGCAAACATTAGTGCAGCACTCTGTCAAGTGACTGACTGACATTTCTAATGGAACATGAGCGCCTCGCTGAATATGGATTTAGCCGTGCCATTAGCCCGGGGGGGTACTTTGATGACCACAAGAAATGTGATAGGTAATTAATTTTTGGAAACACGTTCTCTCATCCCCACCAATCCGTATTAAGAGGCTGCCTGATCCCCCCATTTGCTAATTGAGTTAGCTGCATCAGTCTGGATTCGAACTTGAGAAGTGTCACAAATCAGGTTCTGTTTATCTACAATTATGTCCAAGCGAGAGGCTTAGTTTTACGATATAATTATACCTCACAAGACAGTGACCCTAGCCAACCTCATTTTGTAATGCAGAGCACTTTGGCAGGGTTGCTGATGCATACTGGGCAGATTTCACTGAGCTTTGTCTGCTGTTTTTTCTCTCTCTCTCTCTGCCTGTATCTGCCTCGGCCCCTGTCTAATTGGAGCATGAAATCTGTGCACAACAAGAATACTGAGAGAAGTTCGATTAAAATTCCCTATTTCCTCCAGATGGTATTGTCAACAGAAGGCACTGAGGATGATTTTTTTTTTCTTCCTCTTAATTTTTGTTAATCTAAGAAACAGAAGAACAGTATCCAAACAAAACAAAAAAAGCAATAACGTCTGAGTGGAAATGTAATCCATTTTGTTGTGGCCCTGAATGTGATTTGATCGACACTATCCACTTGCAGTGTGAGCCTCCCCGTGCCCTCGCCAAAGACATTTGCAACTGGTGTCAAGGCCCTATAAATCATCCTGTATCAAAGAGGCCATGTAACGCTTTCTACATTTCAACATATGTGGAATCAGAACACGTCTGTCATCGTCCTGAGCCACTCTCGCTGAAAAAGGTTTTTTGGAGACCCTTTCCCACTGTAATGTGAACCATATGTGCTATTGATTTGGGAGGTTTTACCTGCCACTGTGGGATACTCCTGAAATGAGGTGAGGCAGACACTGTCATACCTCTTCAGTAGTAAAGGATTAAGCCTGTAAACTAAAATCAACAACATGGATAACTACCAAGAAGAAGCCAGGATTTCAAACTTTTTTTTTTCCTGCCCTGATGTTTTTCTGCCTCTCTTTAAACCAGAGATTTGCGTTAAAATAGCCTTTAAACACACAGCGATTTGGTTCATTTGCATCAAATGAGACAAACTCCGACCGTGCCGACTGGTGCCAGGATGGGACTATTCATCTTAATATTATAAATGGCTCTCACTGTCATCTGAGGTTTTAAGTTCCCAAAGCAACTGATCCTGGTCTTGTACTGGCCATATATCTCTCGCTTGAAAGCCAACTCTTCCATCTCCTGCTGCTTCGTATTTAAGGTTGGCCCTCTATCTTGGATTTAACCGGCTTTCTCAATGACCATCATAACTTTGAGAAAGCGAGGACGGTTCCCTGATTCTTGTATAATTTAAGAATCTCCATTTGTGGTCTCGGAGAATGAGGACAAATGAGACCGTAAATCAGCTGATAAATGATAAGTGATTTGGTCCCTGCACGGTGACGCCTGTTGTTACGATATTCAGAGCTGATTCTGCATGATTAACGTCCAATGAAGCTAAATGAAAACAGTGGAAGGCGTCAAAATGACCTTTGATGAGGTGTGTCTGCTTTAATTTAGAGAAATTAGGTTATAGCTACAATAAAAACAGTACATATATAACAACGTCTTTACAGTATTAACTTATTGTGGCTGCTTACAGTGACCAAGTTATACTGAAAATATATATTTTAACCCTTATGCAGTGTTCAGGACATTTTTGTCCTCTAAGAGTAATTTTTCTTTTTATTTTATTTTCGTTGTAAATATGTGAACAAATTGAATCATTTTTGCTGAATAAGCTTAATTTTACATACATTTTGTTATTATGATTTTAACATGTCAATAATACACTGTGGCAAATTTTACTATCTTTTGTGTTGTCCACATTCACCTTTTCTATTAAAATTTGCCATTTTGTGTTTTTTTTTCCATTTATCGGCACCACCCCTTGGTGATTAAAGGGTTAAAATCCTGGGGGGAAATGATTTTTTGATCAGAACTGAAGTTAATTAAAAGGTCTATGCAAAAAAAATATGAAAAAAATATTTATCTGATATATTTTTAAAACTGTTAAAGTTAGAGGACGTTTTTGTCCCGAACAACATGAAAGTGTAGCGTTTGCGAACGTTGCACAAGGGTTAAATGTTTGCCTTTTAGTTTATTGCTAAGAAGAAATGTGCTGTATAATAATGAATTAGTTTTTAAAATAATTTTACATTTGGTCTGATACAACTGTTGTTTTTAATATGACATATTTGACATGTATTCATACGGCAATGACATTTTAGCACAAATAGCAGCAGAACACTGAAGAACAAGCCCAGGCCTGGAGGTAATCTACAGACAGAGTGCACCCTGACACTAAACTTCTTTATACCTTTGCTATAAGTATATAAGTCAATGTATACCTTCTGATATTTGGTAAAACAACTGTTAGTGTTTACAGCTGTTTTTAGTTTTCTGTACACTTTACAAATGAAATGTTTGTATCACAGCAAACCCTTCAGCCATGCGGCCATGTTTGTAGCCATCGGTGATACCTGCTGGTAGGCACGGATCATCCTCGCCATTAGTAAATACCACACTGGAGCCGGCGCATGCCGTTTACAAAGCTCCACTATTCTGGGAAGCCTTAACCTCGCCGCCACCCTTCTTTTCCCTTCACAAACGCAGGCTGACTTAACATTCCTGGCTCAGCGTGTGTCACAGAGAAGAACATGTAATCAGGTCGTAAAACCGTCTGTGCTCTTAATACAGCAATTAGCACGCCTGAATGTCAATTTAAAACAACTTTTATGTTCAGACTAACAGAAAAAAAAAACAAATCCATTATTCCTATTGCAGCTAAACTCTAAATCACACACTTCCAGCTTTGGGTTTGTAACTATCGCAATGATTCAACGTGATATGTGCCAGACATGGAAGTCTGAGGTGATGCAGAAAGTCGGAGATAAATCCAACAAATTATTCCTGCTGCTCTCAATGTGGATGTGATCAAACGAGCGGAGCTCGGCAGGAGAAGCCGCCACTTTTCTCTTTGGTTCCTGGTAAAGAAATCTCGGGCAGCCGCAGCAGTCTGATATCGAGAAGTGGAAAAAGAGGTATTTTGAAACGATCTATGTCATCCTTACAGCTGCTGTGTTGTCTTGAATTACCTTGATGCAGCGTTTCCAAAGACTGGATTGTATTTCCTTCGCCATCGTTTTCATCCAGATTTTTCCACAAATGCAGGCAAAAGATTTATTTACAATTTGTCTTCGTGATAGCGGATTTCTTTCATGAGGACCCTTATAGAGTTCAGGAAGCAGGGGTTCAAGTGTGTAAGTGTAAGTAGTGGTTAGTATTGAACGTATTAATTTCACATACGGGCATTGGTACAGGGCCTGGCATGGTTTATGGACAGGTTTTTTAGCCTGAAAGTATCACTTCAAAGCACTTGGCAGGACACGAGGTTGAACTTTTGGTAGAAGGTGAAAGGGGCAGATCGTTAGTGCCGAGATCGTAATAAAAACCTGAACTGAGGAGCTTTGTCGTTTAAGTCTTGTATTGTCCTTAAATATGTTCAAATGTAACAACGAACGATATTATTTCACAAAATTTCACGTAATGAAATGGCATTGTGTTCGATGGTAAACATCTGCCTCCCCTGTCAAACTTATTACATTATTATTTACAACCAAGTGCATGATATGGTTGTGAAGCTAAAACCAGTCAAGTATCATCATAGCTGTTGCCCTATTTTGTGTCAGTTAAGTAAGTGGAGCCTGTGTCTTCATGGCATGGTGCAAATTCCTGAGATTAATGTAAATGATAAGGAATCTGCAACTCTCCGGATTCTGAGATCCTTGGGATTAAAGGTTCAAGTTCCAGTCAGCACTGGAAAAGGATGACTCACTGTCCATCCCGTACGGCTATCGGGTGTCCTGTCTCCCTCCAGTTAAGAAAGTGAGGAAGAGTAAAACACAGTGTGGACTAAAGCCTGATGGGAAATAGCAGCTTTCCACTCGAGGAAGGTAAACAGTTTGTATTTCTCTGTTGGAATAAGCGCGAAGTTTTATTTATATTTATTCAGAATTTATAATGTCCATTTATTAAAAGGGACACACAGTTGTGTGTGTGTGTGCACTTGTAAAAGACAAGAAGAAAATAGAAGGACAGACACACACGCCCGAGTCACTGCCAGTGTGATGACCTACATCCCCTTCAAGGTTACTGTCCGTTTCATTAAAAGACTCTTCCATTGATCCCTGTCCTTGGAGTGAGTCTCCCCTTCGGCCGAGTCTCCATTAACAAAGTTAACTCTCTTATAACCGCGACCTCCTCCTGCTCCTCTTGACCCAGGCAGACAGCTGTGCTTACCTTAGCATAAAGTGCCACAATAGGTCATCATTATCAAATTAATCAAAGCTGTCAGGAAGCAGCGCAGTGCTGCGGCCAACTCCGCTTCAGAAACCACTTAGATCATGTAACACTTGGACGTGCAGCAAAGGAGGCGTGCGGACTTACACTGCACACACACACACACGTACTTAAGAACTATAAAGGATAGATTACACCATTTTGTTGGATACAAAGAACAGGCTGGCTTTAAATTCTCTTCTCATAGGTGCATCAGTATCACACTCAAGTTCAAACACAGATACAGTTACAGTTACATGTGTTTAACAGCAGAAATATGACATAAATGTTTCTTTCATGCCTGTTGGTTTATTGAAAAACCTCATGATGATAATAAACTAATTTTTAAAGTAGATTTAAACATTGCTCGTATGCTGTACATGTATTTCATGACACAGGCTTTAAGTGAGGAAGAGAAGAAGAAAAATCTGAACCAATTGCAAGCAGACTTTGTACTGAAACTGTTTTGAGGGAACACGTCTGATCCATTCTGACTCACAGACCTCCATCCAGACGATTTTTAGACCCTTTATAGGGAAAGCACTTCTACTCCTTTCTTCTAATTCACAGAGAAAATGGAAATAAAATGGAGATTTGATTATTGTTAGTATTTTTGTAAAATTAGATAATTGCAAACATATACACTACCGTTCAAAAGTGTGGGGTCACCAGGCCAGTTCCACAGCTTCTCTGATCAGCAGAACAGTTCAGCTGTGCTAACATCATTTCACAGGGGTTTTCTAATCATCAATTAGCCTTTTTAGCTAACACAATGTAGCATTAGAACACAGGAGTGATGGCTGCTGGGAAAGGGCCTCTATATACCTTTGTATATATTCCATTGAAAATCAGCCTTTAATAACTAGAACAGTCATTTACCACATTAACAATGTCTACACTGTAAGTCTGATTACTGTAATGTTATCTTCATTGAAAAAAAACCTTTTTTTAAAAAAATAAAATAAAATAAAGAAATTCCAAGTGACCCCAAACTTTTGAACGGTAGTGTATGTTAAATAAAAATGAGAGATTTCTTTATTTGACTATCAGATGAAATAATAATTGCGTATTTTATCGGCCATGAGAAAAAAAAACAAAAATGTAATTATCTTCCTGCAGCCATCTGAATGATCATTCAGGTTTTGGTCAAATCCGTCATGTTGCCCCTTGTGTACTGACATGTGGATTGTACAAATATCTGAGGAGACTCATTTTTCACCCAGATTGTTGTTTTCAGTTCGTTCACTTTGTGAGAGAAGTGAGATAACAAGAAGATAATTTCCACCTGCTGTTTAACAAGTGAAGCTAAACCACTGCAATACAAACACACCATACAAGTGTGTGTGTGTGTGTGTGCAGGGGGAGTGGGGCAATGAGGGAGATGTGAAACACCAAATTGCCAGATTGATTAACTTGTCTGTCAGGCTCTTCACTGTGACAATAAAGTCTGTACCTCAGGGAGCTTATTGAGAGATGACATGTCTGAGACCCCCAGGCGCACGCACACAGACACACACACACACACACACACACACACACACACACAGACACACACATGCTGACACAACCCTCCCTCCCTCTCTCTCTTCTCAGCCTTCCTTTCCTCTCACATTATCAAACACCTTTCCAAGTGAGTCCCTGCCTGCCTGTCCTGAAGGCTGCACACACACACACACACACAGCATGTAATCCCTCGGGGTCTTCTAGGCCCTGCTATCCACACCAGGCCTCATTTTATAAACCAGTTCACTTCATAATTGAAAAGGAAACTCTGGGGCGTGTTTGGCCAGTTAATCCATTTAAGATCATTATGTGCATTGTCAACTGACTTGACCCAGCTGCAGAGAGAGGATGACACAAAGAGGGGCTCGATCTAAACCCTTACTCCTCCTCTGGGTGCAGGTCAGAGGGGTTAATGAATGATTATTTCTCACTTTGTAACACAACAGGATGCTGATTTAAACGGCTACCTCCCCCCCAGCTTTGAGCATCCTCAGAGGTATAAGTGAGGTACACGCCTCAGATCAAACGGACATTAATGATGCAATATGATTTATGAGTATTAGTTTACACATGGGACGTGACCACTGTTGTGGTTAATGTTAGGGGAATACAATGGAATCTTCAGCAGTGAATAAAAGTCAAGTGTTATTAATGTAATAGTTTTCATTTGTTTTTTTTTACTATTAAAGTAGGTAAAATATACAAGTCACAGTAAAGGGATTTATATCTATATTAGCTAAATATAGTGCAACACAAAGTATTTTATTTGGAGCCTCAATGGGCTTCAAGTGATAGAGTTTATGTGAGACGGACAGAACTATGAAAAAGTAGTAATAATAACAATAATAATTGTTAAGGGGATATTTAATCATTTATACTTTATGGCTAAGAAAATAGAGGATATTTTGAAACATGTATATTTTATAATATAACACTAAGAGATAATAATAAGTAACTTATTAATTATTTCCTAATACTAAATATAAGAAAAAATGAAAGCTTTTCCTAGTACAGAATAATGATTAAACAAATGCCAAAAATAATACTTAACATTTTTGATGATTTAGACAAGCCACCTCTTCCCCATTTTTCCTGCTGTGGATCATTTTCTGGAGGTTTAAGAGGCCGACTCTCAACAAAGAAGAAATCCACACGCTACATAAACCCTGGATTATATGTGAAAATGTGAAAGGAGACTTAATACTTTAGGGCACAGACTTATCAATCACTCCAAATCCTCTCTCACAGTTTCAATTTTCTAACACTGCTTAATGCAAAGTAAAAAAAAAAAAAATCTGCTGATCCACATGCCTTTACATGGACAAGCCTGCAGAGTTTATCAACCATCAATCTATCACACAGCATCAAACCGCTGCCTGTAAAAATGCCACAAAGGCCAATAGTGACAACTTATAATGGGAGACCATAAAAATTAAAAAGAAAGAAAAAAAACATAGCTGTCCTTTTCCCAGTGCTGCAGAAAATAACGTGGCAGGAGAGACACGGACCTCAGGCTATTGTTTTTCAGAGCGCCCATTTGAAGTTGGACGGCGTTTCCTGCCCGGAATCCTCAATGAACCATTTGTTTATGTCCTCTTGGTCAGTAAATCACTTAGCGCATCAAAGAGCTCCATTCTGCCCCCGTACAACAATAGGAGGTCATGCCAATGTGCAAACATGACAAGGATGCAGAGCAAGAAAATGTCTTCCTTTCCTGCGGTGATGACAATTGTTCCAAGATTTATGCAATGCTGGCATGAGTAACAGAGAGCATGGAAGTCATGAAAAATCACAGGGAAGAGCCGTGCGATCACTGCTGAGTAGTCGTAGCTTTTCGTTATTTATTACCTTATTTCGCAAACATTTAAAACACAGTCATCATCCTACTCTGCCTTTGGTCTCATGCATCTGATAAGTTTTCATATCAATCAAAAGTGAGACCCATAAATGCTACTTAACACTTCTGACTTCACTTCTGGGCCAATAAAATGAAAGTCATCGGCTCTATTATTGTTGCTGCTGTTGCAGGATGGAGAATACAATTTGTTTGGCCTTGAAGTCCTTCAAAAGGAAACACGTGACTAACACAGACGGCGCTGCTGAGTCATGCTGCCGGAAGAGTAGCCGATTCATTTTTGCCTACTTCTCAGCACTCAACACGTCACGCGATCCAAACACATCGCTGACGTCAGGAAGGGATTTACACCCCTCCTGTGAATATTCCTTCGCGGCGGCCCGGACCCGAGTGTCTTGTAGGTCTAAAAGCCAACAGCGGACAGGAAACTGCTGAAATGAGCTACCAACTTCTGCCACCACTCCCCTTTTTACTCTAAGAGCCCTGGAAGACTGTGGCGTGGTGAGACTCAAGGCCAACAATGTGCCCACGGCCCATGCTCACATCCTCTCTGGAAGCGCTGCCGTTCCCCAGCCGCTTGCAATGTTGCAGAGCGGAAAAGGCCTCAGTTATACGAGGGCTGGCAGACCATTGTGTGCAGGGGAGCTGGTCCAACGGTTTAACAGTTATAATGGCAGCTAGTGTCAGTAGTTTGAGATCTGGCCTTATTTGGGGATATTCCAATGCAAGTGCAGACTTTAGCTAAGGAAACAAACACAGGGAAACAATAATGCACCTTAAAGAATTAAGAAAAGACTATTATAAATGCTTATAAACTACATGACATACCCTATCTTCCTATGCTACACTATACCATGGCTGCTGAAATTATACATCAGATGGTGATCAATGGTTATAAAATAAACCCACTTAAGGCTAATTTACAGAAGAACGAAGGCTCTCCATTTTAAACAAATATATGTTCTTGAGTAATGCATACATGCAAAAATCCTGGATTAAAACTGTTGCAGCTAATCTTTAAGAATCTCAGCCATCCAGATAATGGCAGTCCAGTCTAAAGCGTCTCAAGAAAGTCCAGCTGACCTCGTTTAAACTCTTGGATGTTACAACTAACTCAATCATTAAGTACCAACGAGTCTCAGAATGGTTCTCTTAATGGTTATTTATCTGAAATCAATAATGAGCTTGATTATTCAGAGTAATCATCATCATTTGGTCTCAAAAGAAGCTTATTTTTGGTGGAATTCACTCAACAGTTGAGGCAAAAATTCTGTCAAACTTGCAAAAAATAGAATCGTATAAATGAAGTAAACAGGTGCAACGAGATTAAACGTACACAAATTTACAACCTTAAATGTGACAATAAAATGCTACTCTGCGTTGTGCTACAATCTTTAATTGAAAAACAGCACAAGCTAATAGTTAGAATTCCAGAGCTGAAGCTAATTTCATATCCAGCACTTGACAGTTTAATCATCCTTTTAGTTACAACCTCCTCCTACATTTACATAGATCATAAAATGCATGAGGAGATTAGATAATTCCTCACAGAACCTCCTCCATATTAATAACAGCGTTTGCAATGTTATGGCACTTGCATTAATTTGTGTGGGCAATGACATTATCCTCGATTGCCTTGCATTTCAGGCCAATTCGCTGGGCCAGTCAACCGCATCGGCAAGCCCCAAGCCCTCCCCCTCAACCCTCCCCTCGGCGACTAATGAAAAAGACATCAGCAGGCGTCGAGAAGGTCGCCCGTCCCGTTTGTTGTGACCTCGCTGTGTCTCTGCTCTCCCTCTGACAGCTTTTGATGCATCAGGGGTGGCTGCTTCTCTGGGCCAGGCTGTGGATGGGCAGGACGGACCTTTCTTGTAGCATCACTTCACTATCAGCCTGCGGCGACAACCCTCCTTTTTTTCCCTGCACACCACGTCCCTTCCAGCTAGCTTCTCACCCTCCCTTCCTGCACCCTCACTGCTCAATTACAATAATAGCTATAATAACCTTTATCTGTCTAATGTGTGTGAGAATATAATTATTAAATGTGCTACAAGTAATGACACAAGATAATGAGATGCAGAACAAAATGGACAACAAAATCAGTAAAAGCTGAGAGATAAAGGAAATGTGGAGTAAACTGTGACATAAAATTCAGAATGAGTTCACTGTACAAAATGGAACATTTAAAACTACTAGACTACTTGGTGAACATTTCTTTAGAATGTTCCTTCGAACTTCCCGAAGGCAGATTTTTTTTATGGCCATAATGTTGTATCTTCTTGTTTATTTTAACCCAGCAGCCCACTGGAGTAGTTTTAGCAGACATAATTTATCATATAGAAATTACCTTATGTTCCATATGTATGTAGTAGTAGTCCATATTTAGGTCCACTTAAGGTGCATATTGTACATTGGTGTGCTAATAAGGTAAATCTAGCTATTCAGTGTGAACAAGTGCATATGAAATCAACGGAAAAAAATGGCAGAGAAGATTGTTGCAGATTAGAAAAGTTTATCTATTAGCATATATTATAAGAATCTGTTTTGATTTAACCACAATATGAGTGGAATTTGCAGCAACTGTTTTGTTTTTTTTTGTTTTTTTTGTTGTCCAATAGTCCAACATCAAAAACAAAACAAAATGCTGGAATAAGGCTATATTTGTTGTTCAAGGAATCATTGACAAGTGTGTGGCAAATTTTCACCAGTTTCTACAATCCTGGCTAAAATTTTTGGTATTCAGATTTTTTACATTAAATGGCAGCTTCAGGTCTTATATATAGCGCAGGTGAAAAGATCTTAGACATAGCTGGGAGCTACACTTGTCACTGTCACATCTATTGTTGGATGGCCGTCACCTTCCTGTGGTAGTGTGGCTCCTCAGGCCTCCACCAGGTGTTCCTCTGTCCCCTTAATGAAACACAAAGGGCAGCCGCTTGAGACGGAAAGAGCCAAATTGAATCGGGGCCTCTCCTTTTGTGTGCTGCATTAACAACTCAATTAAATGCCAGCAAGCATCTGCTGCTATGCCAGTCTGGCATGAATACCTCACCGGGTCTATTGTGCTCTTGTTTTTCTACACTAAGAGAAGGAAGAGACACAAAGAAAGAGAGAGAGGTGGAGAGAGACAGGTAGACTAATCCTTCCCACTTTACACATAAAACAGCCTCTAAGAAAACTAATAATACAGAACCAATAAAATATTATATAAATATACCAGTGAGCTCCTCATAAGAGCAAAGATCCTCTTATGTGTTGTCATGAAGCATCTTCACCTCCTCCTACAGCAGCAGCATTAAAGGTATTAAAGCTGTGTATGGAACATGGCTGGAGGTTGTGGTGAGACAGAGGGAGACAGGGGGGGAACACGGGGGAGAAGAGAAAGGAGAGAGCGGGAGGAAGGAGAGACTGCTCATCCCAGACTGGGAGTTCATCCATCATTGGAATCAGTGTGTGCTGTAATTACTGTGTCAAATAGATGGGATGATGCCTGGGAGGAACGAGTGTGTGTGTGAGAGTGTGTGTGTGTGTGTGACTGATCATGCATGTTTGTGTGTGTGTGTGTGTGTGCATAGAGGTCTGAATCCACCGGTATGCCTACATGTGTGCGTGTGTGTGTGTGTGTGAAGTGTTAAGAGATCTCCCGTGGACACCTTATCTTCATAATCACCCCCCCCCAAACACACACACCCACAAACACACACAACAAACCACCCTCCTCCACTGTCATCTGTCATCTATAGCCGGTGTTGTCAACTGGCGCTGTCATGCATTGCCAACATCGAGCCATCAGGAGAGGAAGGCTTAACTCTTTCAGTAGCAAAGTCCTTTGAGGCTTCAGAGAGGTTGCAGCTATTTAAGGAATGTGCAGCATAAAGGAGGGATGAAGAAACTGAAACATGGGAAGCGTGGATAAAGTGGAGAGCAGGACATGCTCACGGCTGTGTTTCAATGAATGTCTGTTAGGGCAGACGTCACGTCACAATAAGGAGAAGCCTAGTCCCTGATCGATGTGAGGATTTAAAACACATTAATCCAGATAAAGAAAGAAACGGAAAAATATCTTAAACTCATGCTAGTTTTTATTTTCTGAATCCAGCCATTGTTTTGTCCAATTTGTGAATATGTGGCATTTGAACAACTATAATATTTGACAAAAAAGGAAAAAGTGTTGAAGAGCAGCTCATAGATTGAGGCAGAACTGATGAGGCATGTGACCTTCAACACTGAGCTTTGTGTAAAAGTGTATTCAAATACACACCTAACCAAAGCTTTTTATTACCTACACCTAACCGTGCACGGAAACTAATCAATATGATGTTGTATTGGTAACTTATAGCAATTTTTATGCATTTTAAGCTCATTTTTTTGCACATCATTTTAAAAAATGCATAGTAATTACACATGATAAATCCTTAGAGATAACAGATAATGACGGAAATATATGAAGAATTATTTGCTAAATGTGTGATAAAGACGTACGGCTAACTAATGGATTTGATGAATATTGGTGTCAAGAAGTTGGTATTTGAGTTCATCTAATATGACAGTGAAGGTTCATTTGACCAAAAAACACAAAAACTAACTTATTAACTATGCAAAGGCTACTTAACTATAAATAAAGAGAAATAACATCAGGTTTATCTCTGATGCTCAAAGCGTCATTAAACCCCATTTAGTCCAAATGTGTGATTAAAAGCTGAAATCAGTTAAAAATCACTCCAAAAGAACCCTGACCGGCCGGCAGCGGCTGCTCCGTTTTGCAAACTGTGCACAGTGGGAATAGGAGGGCGGCTGAGATTGTGCTGGGTGTACATCTTTCTGGTGCTTGTGTCCTGTTCTCTCGCTTGAGAAATTATCTGAAAAATGGGGAGCGTGTCCGTAAGCCATATGGCTCGGCGAGAGCGGCGACGAGGAGAGCAGCGGAGCACGTAAAGAGGTGGAAATGGCGTTAGCCGCTTGGCTGCTCAGTTGGCAATCAAAGTCTTGGTGAACCAGTGAAAGATGTAAGCAGGAGAGAGGATCATGAGTCTGGTCACTCTATTTGGCAACGTGACAGCTCCGTCCTGATGGTGGAGCAGTTTGATCTGTTAAGCGTGCAGAACGTTCGACTGATTTATTATTTGACCAGGCGAGAGTCATCCATAAAAACCAATCATTCACTCTTGTAGTGTCGATGAATGAGGAGCAGATAACACATTATAATGTTCCTATTTTTCAAAATAAAAGCATTATCAACATGAGATCCATCACGACTGGTGCAGGTATACAAACATGTTTTATGAAAGATAAAAGCAGGTGCCACACATGGCTGCTGCCATGTCCTTGAGCAAGGCAGTTCTCCAGGCTCTGAACTAGACCCCTTGTGCTGCCAATAAAAAAGTATTATAATTAATTATACAGCTCCAAGCATAGCAGAATCCTATAAAGTCAGAACGTTGGCAGGATGAATTGACAGCTCTCACCTCCGCCGCCGAGCCCCTGATACCTCAACACAACCTTCCCTCTTCTTTATAGCGGCTGCACGGCTGCTCTCAGGGGCTATTAGGGAAAATGTAACATTTGGTGCCATATGCTTGCAGGTTGTTTGGGAATAGTGATGCGGCCATTTCTAGACATGCTGTAGCTTACATTTTGCCACTTAATTACCATCATGACATCAGAACAGGAAGCAAACTGCAGATGTCGGTAAAAAGCTCCCAGGGAGGAAAGGGGGAGGGGGGGTGGCTTCTGAGGAAGATCATTAAAAAAACAGTCTTCATTATCAAAGGTGAGATGAGTGACTTGTACAAAGAGTTATGAATTGATTTATTTATGGAAAGTTAGTGAGTTATTCAAGCTGAAATAAATGATGAGTAGTTGTTAATGTAGCTCATTACTGTAGTCACTAGTTACCATGTGGATGAGTTTCCAATCTCTTGTTCTTTGTTAAGGCATCTTCCATATTCCATATCTTCCATAACAGAATAGTATAGACATATACATATGTGAAGGTCTCCTGCTGTCATTGCAGACTTTAGGTTTGTCAGCCCTCCGGGCCGCCTGACGGGTCTGCGGCTGCAGGTAGTCGCCTGCTTAAACAGTGGTGCCTCTGCCCTCAACCATGTATACATGCATGGATGAGGTCACAACTCGCTACAAGCTCAAGTTCACACCTACTGTACATACTGTTGTAAGATTTATTAAAAGATCTTTGTTCCTTTCTGGACATGGAATCGTACTTCACCTCTGCTTCTAAGCTAAGCTAAGCTAAGCTTGCTAATGCCTGAAATTCTGATCAAAGTAACTTAAAAATAGTGCAGAGTGAGGCTGTTCCACGAGGGGCTCACAGGGATGCCTGTGTGTGTGTGTGTGTGTGTGCATTTAATATCTGCTGCAATGAAAAAAGCCGACCATAGTCCAAAAGGCCCAGGGGTTATTTATAGTGGGCAGCAGACTGAGTGGCAGACTTCTCTTAATCAGCATGCTACTATGAGAGGTAATTTAAAGACGCTGACAAGAATTAAATTGTGTTTTGATTTTCTCATTAGCCTAATCTCAAGTGGGGCTCGTTATTGTGTAATTTCCCTGCCTTGACATGACATCTTGTTTTGGGCGATGACAGCCGTATGCCGCCGTTTTGGGGACAGGGGCAAGGGTGGCAGGAGAGGGAGGAGTGGGGAGGGAGAGGGAGAGGGGGGAGTTCCCTAATGACAGCTCGAAGTTATTTGGTTGGTTGTTCCCACCACTACCTAATCTGCACTATAAACACACACACACACACACACACACCTACACACACACACAAGGTACACACAGACACCGCTTTCAAACATAAAAGTTCAGTGGCTGCAGGGGGTGATGAAAAAGTCCAGACATGTGCGTGTGTGTGTGTGTGTGTGTGTGTGTGTGTGTCTTCAGTGTGCAAATGAATCTTTCAATGTCACTTTGTGGTTGAGGGTTCATCGTTTTAGCAGATAATTCAGCTGCTGGTGTGTGTGTGTGTGTGTGTAAGGTAATGTGAGGGAGGAGATCTGCAGGCTGTATCAGGTATAGCGTGCTAGACGTATTCACTATTTTATTTTACGGTCTTAAGTGTGCGCGTGTGTTTATAGCAGGGTTGTGGTCAGCTGGGTGGTCAGCATTATGACATGAATGGGATGTAACAGGTAAACGTAAACAGCAGCAGGCAGGATCCATAATAAAGGAGTCATAATTTGAAAAAAGACAGAGGTCGTTAAAGTCAGAAGACCAGAAAAGTATGTAGGGGCACGTCCACATCGTGCTTTAAAAGTTATCATTAAAATATTAAAATCAATATAGCTGGCATGACCAGTTTATGTGTACAGTGAGTTACAGTAGTAACAGTAATAGGTTACAGCTGCTGTGTCGTGTTCATGAATGTACAAACTCTTATTTTGGAAATGCTATTCAGGGTTCAGGACTCCTAAAGACAGCGGGAGAACACAAAGTAGACTTCTTTTGTAAATACTATAAAATGAGCATCATTCATAGGGTGAGTCTGTCCGCAACTTAAGACTAATATTATGTGAAGATAATGCAGTAGAAAAGCTTCACATGGGAGTTATTCTTTCACGTTTAGCACAGGACAGGAGTGTATCTGTGGGACAGGAATGAAAATTCACTCCCATGTTACCATTTAATCCCCGGAGCAGCCGTCAAATACCTCTGACATCTTCCTTATCCTGTTGCAAGTACAATAAGGCTCTGTCTCTCTCTTCTGATTGTTGTTTTTACAGGAGCATCAGACTCTTGAAAAACTAACAGTTCATTTAGAGATTAAGCTTTTTATTCAGTAGCATGATCCCAATATAATAAAAACAAATCTCTCTTGTAGCTTTCTAATCCTCATTTTACCGTTCAAGTAAACATTTTCCTGCAGTATTTGTGATGGAATTTCCACCAGGACACTACATACACCGCAAAGGTTTTTTAGTATTTATGGCCTCGGCTGGTATTTCTGGATTTCTGTGTAATAAAGTATGAAAACGCTCGGTAAAGCATGACACTGTGTGGACACAGTGGGATTAAAATATTGACAGCAGACTGTGTTTTCTAACCTTGCTGGCCGTTTTTCATACCGTCTTGGCAGAAGTCTGGCAGAGGTGATAAATCACATCCTTTAGTATCCTAGATTCTTTTCTTGCTGCAGGTTTCTTGTCGCCAGTCTTTAGCAAGCCAAATGTGAAAGCTGTGACCTCGCCGCTGCCCTCCACACCTGTTGTGGTGAATCTCAGTGCTAGTCAAAGGTATTAGGCAAAGACGGGACACAAAGCCGACACAGAGCGAGCGAGATGGCAGCTTCTCTGTGCTCAGAGCATTTAAAAAAAATGCTAATTATTTTCATGAAATTACCGTTTCTGTTTTAAATAAGACCATAATATGTAGTTAAAGCTTAAATCTGCAGACACATATGATGTCATCAATCCATCAACTCATTTACATCCGTTCCTCTTAAAGACTTTTGAGTCTTGAGGGATTCAAATTCAATTTTCAGTGTCTGACAAGGGAAGCTGTCAAAAGAAAACAGAGAGCCACCCTCCATCTGTTTTTCACACTTTCATACATCAAAGTCATCGAAGGAAGGCCGGTCCGAAGAGGTCACCGCCATCTGAACGATTTATCAAAGTGAACAATGGTGTGACTTCATCGAAGCACCCGATGCCACATTTGCTGTCATCACGGCAGCCTTGGTTCCCACACCGCCACGAAGAGAACGACAAGAAAAATGAGTTCTCTGACACTTTTTTTTTACAGAAAAAGCTGCTCAGGTTTATAGAAGTCCTCATCCCTCTTCAAACACATCCTGTTTGGGTGAGGGGAGTCACACACACTTTGACCTTTTTGAGCTCTCAGGGTTCCTGTCAAGGCTTCTGTCAGGAACTGAAAGGCAGCAGTGGACATCCCTCTCATCTACGACAGCATCACTTGGCCTATTTTTAGTGTGGATAAGAATGGACCACGAAAACGAAGCAAAGCTCTAAAAGGTGTAGTACTTTTCATCATGGTTCCATCATGGTATGCTGTGATCATGACGATATCATGGAACAATAGTTTTTTAAAAAGTATGGATAAAACCTGTTCCCTCCTGCTATTGCCAATTTCGGTTACTATGACAACCCTAAACATACAGTTGCAGCTGCACAAAAATGAAAAGTGCATGTTTTCAAGGACTGAAATATCTACTGAGCCCCTCTGATGACATGGTCAAAAAAATAAATAAATCGTGGCCAAGAAAGATATATAACATGCGCACGAAATACTACTTCGTGACCACAAATTAGTATTGTTATTGACGGGGAGCTCCAAGGGCGCAGGGAGCGGGGTGCCCAGGCAGGACGCACCCTCCCCGGGCAGCAGGGAGCAATGATCGAGGGAGGGGGTGCGTCCTGCCTGGGCACCTCGCTCCCCTGCGCCCTTGGAGCTCCCCTGTGCTCCAGCACATTCCTTGGAAGAGGGAAGTAACCCATGATCACACAGCAGGTCATCAGACTGGATGATACTAGAAACTAACGGTAGTATACTCTGCAGCAATCCTTTATTTCTCCTTCTAATTAGTGAAGACATCATCGAGGATAAAACATTACAGTATAGCAGATATGTCCTCCTGTAATTAGTCTTCTTGTTAAAAGCACTACTACACACAACATTTTTAAAAAGCTTAAGCACCACTGTGTAAATTACCTGCAAGCTTCTACGGGTGTCGTTTTGTCCACTTCACAGTTTCCAGCTCTCCCCCTCTTGGTCTAACAGCTTCAATTTACATAAAAATGAGCCTGCCTCGTGTGAGAGTGATGCAACATCTGTGCTGATCAGAATTAATTGAAATCTGTGATGTTGTGCAGCACTGCTAATTCGCCGCGTTACTAGCAGCATATAAAGAAGCATTATGCTATTTAGGGACGTCTATTCACTACGAATGATGGAGACACGAGCTAAACACTTAACTGTGCTGCAGCAGTGATGGCTGCTGCCTCTGTTTTAACCACATATACATCTATATAACATGCAGCATTATGATCATATATCAGTGCGATAGACTTCTCAAACACTCAGCATTTATAAAAGAGTATATTTTAATTTATGTATCACATTAAAAATATATTAATGATCAATGTGTAGATCATAGTTTATTTATTTAAATATTGATTGATTGATTTTATGATCAAACACTTAAATCTTTCTGTTTACTCCTGATAAATGAGATGTGTACATAATACATGACGGCCATACTGTGTAATACAGCCTACTGTGCTCGGTCCTATGAGGACAGATGATCATTGTCAACACTGCTGTTAATAATAGCTTACTTGTATAAGACAGTCAGACAGGAACTCATAGATCTTGTATAATAAAAATAAACTCGCCCACCCTTCTCCCTGTGTCTGTGTGCCGCCTGCACAGGTGCAATATCCTAAGAAATATTTCACTGCTCTTTCTGTTTTCATGCAGTAGACAATAATCTTTAAGTAATTCCTAGATGCAAATTCTTTATCAGAATGAGTGTTCCTTTCTCTACAAAACCATCTTCACCTGATAAGGAGAAAACCAAACAGCTCACACTGTTAGGGGGACTCCAACCCCAGACTTTTGAGTTAAAATCCAAAGCGACTTCTGCAGCTGCATCGGTCCTATGATCGGAGAATACCTCTGTATGTTTCAATAGCTCAAACGTTACCACGTGTCTTTCAAGGGCTTGGACTCGCTCCAAGGTCTCAAATAAAAAAATGACCTGAATGACTCTTCAACATATTGCCACTTCACTTTGGGATGGACAACCTACAGTTGGTGATGGAACAATGAAAAGACCTCTAAGAAGCCTGCAGACTAAAGGAACCACCTACGCTTCAGCCTAAGATCCAGACAAGAGAAACTGACTCTGAGCACTGGTTCCACAGTCAGGAGCCACGGGGCAGAATCCCTCCTGCAGAAAATCCAGAACCAGCTTCTCAATGCAAAACGTCTTCAAGAAACTTCAAACTCACTTCAAGCCCTTGAATGAAACTAACCTGGATGACTGACGTCACCGTGTATTATTGACCAAATGTGGCATTTTATTGTGAGTACGTGTGATAAACCACTCCATCAGGTTGCATCAGAGACAGCAAAGTCATGCAGAACTGACAGTCAGAGGCTAAACCTGCTAACTCTGCTAACTGAACACACATAAATGCACAGCAGAGGAGAATATGACGAAGTAATCCACACCTAAACTAGAATGAGTGCCTTTTCCTGTACACACTGTTTAAATATTCACTTGCAGTTCATGTCAAATCAGCCTTCTGCTGATTGTAGCTCGTTCAAACCTCACAGCAGCATCATCACTACCTGTAACGCTGTGGGGTCAACGGGACAATTACAGCCATTTATTCCAGCTTAATAGGGAGCGAGGGATGTAAGAGATGCTGGTAGTTGGGGAAAAGCTTTGGGGGGGGGGGGGGGGGGGGGGGCACTACAACTAACGGGATCTGACTCTTAACCCACGTGTGCATTAGGCGGGCAATGATCTGTAAAGCTGCGCTCCACTGGGGTACGCTAGCGAGTCTCTTTTACTCCTTGATCTATTGCCCCGCTTTAGCTCCGACGATCTATCACACGGAACTGGCAGTAACGGATGAGAATGATCTGCTGGAAAAACTCTCTCATTTGTCTCTGTCGCAGCCAGTGAACTAGAGGAGACGCTAATACAGGGAGACGGCTTGGGGAGGGGATATAATTATGTCTCGGCACTCTTCTGCTCACTGGCTGAGTATGGAAGGCATATTAGGATATAATAAAGCCAGGCCTCTTCCCTTCTTTGGATTTCTTTTTTTCCTTCTTGATGTCTTTTTCCCTTCTTCGTATTTTCTCTTTCCTTTGCTATCTATTCTATTTGTGTGTCTCTTGTTTTCCTCCTCTCACTGTGACTGTTTCTGCTTTTCTATCATCTCTCTCGCAGCCAGGAGGACTTCAGCTCTGCAACATAAAGGGGCTAGTTTTCCTCTTTTTTGTTTGTGTGTCCAGAAAAGGCAAACGATCCAAAAAAAGTTAAATATAGCCCAAGATATCCTGTTTAAATCCAGATATTTTATATTTTTAACCACATATTCCAGAAATGCATTGAAATCTTTCTTGATTATGGCAATGATATGTCAACTTACTTGTATTTTAACAAATGAATGTGCAGTGCAACCAGTTTTGAATCACATACGATACAAAAAATACACAGTGTGTTTTGCCAGAATAAGAAAAGAGGAAGAAATAAATTTGCTCTAAACGTCTGCAGATTCTGAGATCTGTTCATGCAGGATCTGCATTATGCTGAATGTCTGTTATCACTTAAACACAGGATGTCATTTACAGTGGAATTTTTACTTTACAAATTCCAGACATGACAGATTCACACATGAAATAAATCAGAGGCAATCACCAAGCATTTATTTGCGGGTCGCTGGCCGTCTCCAGGTGATTCCCTGCAGCATAAATGAGGTTTGAGTCAACAGGCTTTTTTTGGAGAGACGAACAAATACACTGGACTAGCAGCCAGCTGTCCTCTGTGTCTGGCCATGCAGCCTGAATTGCATTTCTCTCTGGGTTCCAGTTTGGATTTAGTGATAAGTGCCGAGGCCAGGCAGCACTTGGACTCTGACTACAGGCCAGCAGCTGAGCCAGAGCTGTTGCCTCCCATCTGGGTTGTAGCAGAGTAGACTGCAGGCATTGTCACAGAAATGGCAGCGAGAGAGTGCTGTAAGATGCAGACCAGTACAAACAGTTTCCTTTTCTTTAAATCTTTTATGTTTGGGATTCAGGACAAATTTTTGTGTAACAGTCAGCTGAAAGGTTGTGTTTATGTCTCTGTCTGGGCAGAAAACATGGCTGCTCATGTAATATGTAAAGGCAAAATAACGATAAAAGGATCTTGATCTCCATGTTAGATCTCATTTATATAAAGACGAATGCATGAACGCGAAAGTGAGCCCAAAACATCTGGATCGCCCCCTGGTGGCTTAAATAAGAGGAAGTAACATCATGGTCAGCAGTAAACGGAGCAGCTCTGGTTTGATGTGGAAGTGGAGTATTTGGGTGGAACATTGATGAAACGACCTAAACCTCTACTGCACAGACTCCAAGATGGCGTCTTTTCCCAAACTGGCAGCTCCCGTACAAGATATTTTGGCCTCATTTTGTACTATGGGCGGGGAGTGAAATCATGTAGCCTTCCCTACAATAAGAAAAAGACGTGTTTTAAATGTGTTTTGCTTTTTATTATTAACTCTTGCACATGCTCTGTTTAGTTCTGTGGCAATTCTGTCAAGGTTTCTTTAAGTTTTGTTTAAATAAACTGCTGAACATCTAATAAGAGCGATACACTCTTCACACTGTTAGTTCAGAGTGTGGGGGTGTTTCTGATTTTATAAAAAAAATGGTTGAAACAGATTTTCCATTTATTTAATACTCAAACACATTCTTTATTCTCTTCCCTGATCAACTCCTTCCATTTCTTAAAACAAATACAGTGAGATCGATCTCTTAACCTTCAAACTACGCCCCTATAAGTGTCATGCTAGAGGGAAGACATCCGCTGCCTGCCTGGTAAGTCAGCTGCCTTGTTGCCGATTAAAGCTCCTGTAGGCAGGAAACTACCACTGTGTTATGAGTATAGTTCCTTCCTGAAACATGGCACAGCGGCACACAGGAGATCTGCAGGATGCATGTGTGTGTGTGTGTGTGTGTAACCTTGTGCTTGAACTGTATACACACTTTTTGTAAATTAATCAGCATAAGAAAGCTGTTAATGAACGCCTGATAAAGGTTTGGCTCAAAAACATGCAGCTTGCATTATTCTCTTGAACTTTGCACAGTTCAGTCTAAAACACTGTTAGCCAGCATTCCTTCTACACTGTGATTGCAAATGTAAAATGCAAAGAAATAGCTGCAGATAAGTTGTATGTGTGTGTGTGTGTGTGTGTAGACATTGTGTGTGGTATCATACAGAGGATTTCCTGAGGATCAAAGAAAAGTACGTCAGCCTGTCTCATCTGTCATTCAGTAACAAGGAATGATCTCATCGTCCTGCACTGTTCTTTATGTCAAATAAACAGTGCACCTTTTATGTTGCAGTTGCGTAGACTCCAACATACAGGGCAATGTGCAAGGGACAGTAAATTAAAGCAAATGTAAATGAAGCAGGAGACATCCACTTCTGTGCATATGCATCCCTGTGATGTATACTCCTTCACCAGAAGGTGAACTTGACCCCTGTGGACGCCCACGTACCTTCCAATTCATACCACTATGGCTACACAAAGGCACTAACTCTCTATAAGACTCCATTTGTCTTTAGAAGAACATAAAGACAAACAAATGTGAAAGGGAAATGTCCAGACTTTTCAACTGAAGAAAGTGTCACACTAAAAGACCATGTTGATGTTGATGTACATGATCTCTGTGTGATAACGCCTCCACCAAACAGACTTGAAAGCAGCATAATATCATGTGTCTGTGGGGTCTGCAGCTGTCTGTGCTCACAAGGGAGTATAATCCTATGAATGAAACGAGAACACACAGCTGCTTTATAAAAATCAGACTTCCTGGTTGTTGGTTTGCACTGATTGTTGTTATACGCGTCACGTATTGAGCTGAATGCATGGTAATTAGGGTAATTTCCAGTCCATTGTTCAAAAATGAGGGTAAATTCTTTGAATAAAAGAAAAGCAGTGCAAAGATAGAGTAAAAATATTTCAATATTAATAAAAACGTGTGTGCTACATATAAAAAAAAGGTTTGTATTCATCATAAATGTGGAAATATGCTTTAGAGGGAGAGAGGTTAGAGAGGGTTTTCAACGAGAGGGAGGGCCAGTGTATGTGTGTGTTTGTGTGTGAGTGTGTTCAACCCGTTAAACAGCCTTTTTATGCACCCAGCACCGCTGTGTGACAGTTTGTTTGTGGAGCTGTAAACACGCTGAGGTGGCGGCGGCGGTGGTGGTGGTGATGGCGGTGGCTCGGGGAGGACGTCAGACCACAGAGTGACCGCCTGCCTGGAAGCACGTTACCTCAAAAGCCCTCTGCTGGATTACTGACTTATTGTTGTGTGTCATGTTCCATCATTCATCTTGCACGTCTCATTTTTCTCCTGGCTGTTTTTGCCCATAAACACCCTGTGCACACACACACACACAGACACACACACACACCCCTCATTCCCTTAACTGGCTGGCTGACAGACCTGAGTTGTATTTCAGTGGAACGGCTGTATGATTCTCCCTCTGTGATGCTTTCAGGGTTAGTAGACTAATCATTTCTTTTGCATGTGTTGAAAAAATAAATCTACTAAATCCACTGATACATGTGCAGCAGGACAATGGTGTTAGCTTATAGCATTACAGCAACGGAGCTAAAAACAGGCTGCTGTTGGGGCTGGGACTTGATAGCTGAACATGGCAGATAGGTAGGTAGGTGGGTAGGTAGGTAATACCAGAAGCGATAGCTGGAATGGATGGAGTAAGCTCCTATTCCATATTCAATCCACGTATTGGATATTAGACACAAACTAACTGTTTTTTAATGGCTAACTTTAACCGGTGGTATTTAATTCATAACGCCAACCATGAGTCAAAAGATAACCAAAGTGGCCATGGTCTTGAATCATAGTGTTGGAAGAAACACCATGATGTAAGATCCTTCTTCTGCTCTGGCTTCTATCAGCAATCCAAAGACATGCTGTTTTTTTTTCTGTCTGTTTAAAGAGTGCTTACCCTCCTGCCTCCTTTCACCCCACAGAAGATAAGCAGATATATATTTGCACATGAACTTTAAAGGTAGGGTAGGAGATTTTGAAAACTCAGTGAGTCAGCCAGATTTTTAAGTAAACACAGGCCGCGTTCTGTCTGAGCTCACCCCGAAGCCACGCCTCCCAATCACATGGACACGCATTACCTGAAGACGAGCTGCGGTCTGTGACTTCGGCCATCATGCACGTACCTATCTGGTGTGAGCAGAGCAGGAAGAGAGTGACAACCAGCCAATACTCCGCGCAGGGTCCACCCGGAGGATTGGCTGATGTTTTTAGTGTTTTATAGCTTCCACAGATGATTCATATTCTTCGTTTTAAAGTAACACTGCCGAACTAATTGGTTGCTATCGGATTGTAAAGAGAAGTTACACTAATTTAAGAAAAAGTGCATCAGAATGAAATCTCCTACCCTACCTTTAAAGCAATTATTTTTGACTTGTGTAAATAGGCTTTAGCTCTATGGTCGAAGCTGATTTCACCTTCGACCATAGAGCGTTCTCTCTGGGTCTGTATGTCCCGTCCTTTTAACTTCGACACTGTTGCTGCAGCGGCAACAAGTCTAAGGTAACATTGATCCTCCAGCCCCATCTCCACGCCTCTGCACTTGACCTGAATGTGTCCTCAGAGATCAACAGTCAATTAAGCGCCCCTTCATATTTTTTTTAGTTGTTTTACCCTGAGAGCAGAGAGGAGTTCAGTTTAGCCCTCTGCACTGCTACTCCGCTAATTGGAACCAGGATCTGTAAAAATGGGAACTTAAGTAAAACATGCCATAAAATTCTGAAGGCTAACCATAAACTAACCAATTTCTTTCATTCTTTTAAAGGGAACTCTAACTGAAACCTCCACGTAAACTTTTACGAGGATCCCTGGGGTCACCCGTAAACCCGTTAATAGAGATGAGATATGAGCGGGGCGCTTGGGCCTCCCATTTCGTTTGCATTTCTTTCTCTTTCCTTTTTTTTCTTCCTCCTGTTCCATTGCATTCTTTAAAGAGGTCAAATGCTGTTCGGAGCAAACACAGCCAAGAATCCACGGCAGTTTTTATCAAAGAAAGTTTGATCCACGTTGACTGATTTTTAGCGGATAAGCGCCGACACGTCGGAGCTGGTTGTGTTCTTTTTTTTTAGCTCGCTGTGGTGATGTGGGTTTGGTGCAGAGGTGTGCAAAGGTGAAGCTCACACTGTTTTAGTGGCCATCATGCAGAGAGGGCTTTCTTTCATGTTCAGCTTGAGACAATTCATTAGCTTCAATTACGGTGTGATTGACAATGTGAGCGCTGATATGGTTTTGGAGATTATTTGAAAGTTTTACTCCATTCTGCAAACTTTGGAGCAAATGTGATACAAAGAAAACATCAGTAGCAAATAAACTAAATTTAGGCTATTTTTGGAAAGCTTTGGAATTTTAAAAATGAGTCACATCCAGTGAAATGATAAGTGTCTCTGGACAATAACAGAAAAATCAAATGTGTCCTGGCACGCCTACAGTCCAGCTCCTATAGGAGAGCTAATCACACTGTTTGGTAGCTTCACATTTTGATGATCACATTTGGGTTTGCAGATTTTTATTTTTTTATTAAACACAGTAACTGTAATTACCTCGACATTTTATTTCCTGATTATTTATGTATTGATTTATTTATTTTATCAATAATCACAAAGTCATTAACTTGCGGTTGGAATTTACAAAGTTTTTGTCCAAGTAAAACATGTAAGGAAGGAGGAGGAAAAAAATATGAGGGAAAATAAAAGCCCCGCTCTGAGCACAGTGTTGGGAATCATTATCTACTTAAATGCTCGAGCCTTGGTCTTTTTGTTGCTTTACTCAAAGCATGAGCTGTGTTTCATATCCCATTGAGACTAATGAGAACAGTCTTGGGACCCGTTGCGGTTATTTTGACAAATTGAGCCTGTAGTTGTTTTTCCTTTTACTCCCGCCCATATATTGCAATCTGAATCACCACTCTTACTGTAAGAGAGATGATTTGGTTTTTTTTTTTGCTTTCTGGGACCAAATTAGAATACTGAGCGTTGTAACCGCATATCCTGGGAGTGAAGTAAGTGGTCAGTGACTCATAGCTGGGCTATTAGCAAAGGAATGATGGTGCTGCTGAAAAATCTGACAAAACAATTGGTTAATTTTACAAATGATAATGATTTTGTGTATGTCAGATGGCCCCTTCGGGTAACTAAAACACAGACCTCGGTCCAACGTTTTGTCACTAGGGTTCATGAGTGTGGGATGCCGATGCCTTGGGCCGAAAGGACAGCCGTCCACATTTTTTAGTGCGACGCTGACGTCTCGGGTTACACTGTAGCCCGAGCCGAGCTGTGGCCTAAGACCACCCTTCAATTAATCTTAGCCTTGTAGCGGCTTATAATTTGCCATTACAAAAGCCATTAAACCTGGAGGCCTGATTCGGAGCTCCTGGGACTGCTTTGGGAGGAGGGGATGGGGATCCGACAGGCCTCCAGTTGGCCCCTTGGACCCTGGACGAGCCCCTTTCCACAAAACAGACAGGTACTTAAAAACAGGGTGAAAAGATCACCTTAAAGAAAACAAGGAAGATTAATGGGAAAAAATGAGGGGCCTTTAGGTCGCTTTCATCTGGGTTTGATTCAGGTCTTCAGTGAGCCATTAACCCAAAGGACAACTGTCCACCGCCTAAGTGAGAAATGAAGCTCCCCTGCGCCGGCTCAGACGAATGTTTGAGCCGCTCCTGAGGCCCTTGGAGTGGATCAGGACACGGGGCGGAAATGTGGTTCTATTTTTCTCTCAGATCTACTGAGCTCATCAGTGATTCAGTGAGCAGACGCAGATAATGTTTGCAGTGATAAATTTGACATCCTGCAAATTCTCGCTTTCATTTCATCTTCATACACTTTATTTACAGTAAAGGCCAGGCAGCAGAGGTCAAAGGGAATCAATCGAGTCCAGTTGTGCCAAATGTAATTCATAAAAGATTGCAACCTCTTTAAATGGTGCTAATTATAAGACAAAAAAAAGAATGTAAATTAGATGACTAATAAATCTCTGATAACTTGTTTTTATAAGTGTGAAGACGAGGAAAGATTAGAGTACCTCATCCAAATGTTCCACACTTTGGACCGGATCCTCACAGAGCTTTAATTTTCAGCATGAAACACAGAGAGCTCAACCAGCTGCTGCTGCAAAGGCTTCATATTAACACTCAATCAATATTATGTTCAAATGTATGTGTATTCCTGCTGCGGTGGTTTTCGTGGATATTAATACATGATAAATCTGAAAGAAGATCAAGCAGATAATGATGCAGATGAATATGAGGCTGTCACAGGGACATTTATAAGGAAGAGGGAGCAGGCACAATGGCTACAGCGATATAAAGGAGGGTCCTTTTTTAGCAGCATTGTAACAGTTTTGGTGCAACATCATGAAGCAACCTCCAGGGCAAGCAAGATCCATGCAAGCCTTCATACATGAAGTGCTTGGAAATGGAACGTGTGCGTATTTGTTCGGCCACAACAGTAACAGAAAGAGGGCTACTGCAGGACGGAAAGCTTTTATAACATCTGTACATTATGAATTTATGTGTTTATGAATTTAACTCTTAAAGTCTTAAACCCTGTTTTTAATTCCTAACACTAACCAGTAGTTTGTAACTCCAACTCCAACTGTTGGTGAAAACAAAACGGCTCATGGTGTCAGGGGCCACTTACACAGGCACTCACACTGTAACACTTTACAGGTTATTTGAAGACGGAATTACCCTCATGATGCTTGGTCTCACCTTCAAATGGAAGCCTCAGCTAATAGGAGGTGATTAAATATATACCTGGTGGATGGAGGTTATGTCACACACAGGTGACGGCTCGCTCCACCAGAAAAATATAGATTTTTACATTTTTAGGCAAATTTGGCCCAAGAAAGAACTTATGTGCAAGAAATGTGTTTTTTTGTGTCTGAGCTCAAGAGAATATCAGCTGCAAGGATATTTTTAATTAACTGCCCAGTGGGAGGGGCTAAGAGGATATAAGGGACTCCTCAGGAGCTACGTCACAATAACCTTCCACATAGGTCAAAGAAATGCTAAACATCCTATATCTGTGATGCAACGATAGCCATAAAAGACCTGATACCATTGCCGTTTAGCCAGCAGGTTTCGCAAAAAGCGGTGAGGCAGACATCTTTTGCACTTCTGATTTAGGCATTAGCAGTTACATTGTCACGCAGACTGTGAAGCCGGGTATAAATAATGCAGCGCTGGATGGGAAGGCTGGAGTGCTGGTACGGTTCGTAGCAAGTACAAAGCACACACCTGGCCTCAGAGTGAAATCAAATCTATCCTGAACTCTGTCTCTCCTCTCATTTCGCTTCAGCAGTTTTCCGTGCACAGGGTTCTGGGTCAGGAACCGGGGAGGAGTGATTTGAGTTCAGGTCAAACACACAGACAGCTTCACACAATAATGTGTTTCAAAGCTGTTTCATCTCCAACATTAAAATGCTTTTTACTTCACAGGAAGTTAAATAAGTACAGTAGGTCGTTCCTGCAGAACACCTTGTGAATCTTTTCCAAAGGCCTCACTGATAATGGGCTGTAATCACTGCCCATTAAACCACGTTCAATAGATTAACACCCACTGAATCCACTGCGAGTCAGTGTGTTTTTTTTAAGGGATCAATAAACCAATTCCTCTTGGTTATGTTTCCCTTGTCTACAGCAATCAGTTCAGTGCTGATTAAATCACAGCACATTATCTCCGTGGGATTTATCTTGCCTAAATTGAGTTTCTTTCACCCTCCTGGCCACGGGAGAGTGGGCAACGCCTGCTGGGAGAGAGAAATAATCATTCATTAACCTCTGACCTGCGAGAAGTGTCAACTGAATCACCCGGCTTCGTTGTTTCTTTCTCCCCTGCGCACCCCCTGAGCACCCAGCCTAGGCAAATTGACAATTTACACACTGCAGCCCAAACTTTATTAACCTGCGCTGCGGTTTGATGCAGTCACTTGATCAGCTGGTAAAATGAGGCATAAAAAGATCGTCTCAGATCTGAATTGCACGTGTTCAAAGAGGGAGGGGGTTGTTTGTGGCTGTTTTTTTTGCTGTGGAAACAGACCAAAGGAAAACAGTGGGTGAGTAGAAGGATTGCATTTGAAAACATAACTTGAGCTTAATTTATGGAGTGTGACGATCTCAAAGGGATGGACGTGCACATCATCTCATCTGTCATTATGGCTCTCAGCTGTCTTTCTTTCTTCTTTCTGAGCTGATGACCTACTGTTTTCAGCCTCAGAATAGGGTTTGATGTCTTCATATGGTCACAGTAGGAGTGATAAATTACAGGACACCTTTTTTCTGTTCAACACATGGAAGTCCTCACTGTTGCATTTGATTTTTAAATGCTTCAGAAGTGTGCAGTCACAAATCACTCTATGAGTCCTTTTTTTGTCACAGTAATGGTGAAATAAAAAAAGCGCCAACTTTCCACCAACAGACCAAAACAAAGAAGACCACCAGAAAACTGGAATGCTGAAGCACATATGTACATTTGTCTACGGACGACCACATAACTCAGCTGCAGTGCACCAATCATCATGCATGAGGCTGAGCAGCAGAAGTGTAAGCCATTTCCTCCGACTTTAAAGCATTACCTCCAGTATTGATTGCGCTGTCAATGGAAGTCTTGAAGATATGAGTCATAATGCTATTTCTGTCCCCGCACAGTAGCAATAAACACAACCAAGCTGCCCCGAGATCTTTCCCTCAGACATTATTAGGAGCTACAACTGTGTGAGACTCAACATGGTGTAAAAACAAACCAAATGTCAGCACCGCTGCCCAAGCGCCTTTTGCTATAGCCAACAGCAAATGTAATGAAAGCTTGGAAGGCTCTGTTAGTACGCCGCTGACCTTTTATACATTTATTGTTCTCCTGACATTTCTCCAAGATGGAGAAGGTGAAAAACAGAATGAGGTGCTAAAGCAGAAATCGGGATTTTTTATCGCCCCCGTTAGAGAATGACTTTCATCGATCCAAACTCTTGGACTTCACAGAGGGTCGATGCGCTGTTATTGCCAACACTAACGTGCTGCTTCGCTCTCTGTAGACACGATGCAGTTTTTATTAGCTTTTGTGTCACTTTAGTGTTACTGGAATGTGAAAAGGGCGGAAAAAAAGGGATCTGCCCGCTGGCCTGTTCTCTGTGACTCTGGAACAAAATGAGGAACATCAGGCTGGTGGGTGATTTTCTAGATTTTACACAAGCACAGAAAAAAATGCTATATAATCCATCTGGATTCTTGATGTCACGGACCTCAGTTGATAGATTATTTACATTATGGGGCAGTGTGCAGCTCTGTCACCTCACAGGGTCCTGGTTTAAACCTGTCAGTCAGCCTTTCTGTGTGGAGGCTGCATGTTCTGCTCCTGTACTCCAGCTTCCTCCCACATGCTTTAGGTTAATTAGGGAATCTAAATTGGGTGTAGGTATGAGTGTGACTGGTGGCTTGTCTGTGGGTCCCTGCAATAGATTGGCAACTTGTCTATGGTGTAGCCTGCCTCTTGCCCATTGATAGCTGTGCCAGGCTCCAGATCCTGTGTGTAGGACAGGGCTGGTGTAAATTAAAGGTTGCTGTATCTGACAGAAATTGTGAATGATTGAATGCAAATAAATAAATATAAATGAAACCTATATCTTAGTTAAACACATAAAAGTCATTTTTTTGAAAAAGCAAAAATGTATTTTGCCCCCACCAGGAAACCAGATTATACTAATTATATGCCTTAAGCTACATAATAAATTAGCCTTTCAACACATTTTTGATGTTCCTCATTGCTGAAACAGTTTATTTAATGCAACTGCAGACAGAGCCGTGGGAAGAGTGAAAAATACAAGCTCACATTCTAACAGGCAACTACAGTATAATGTGAATTTACAACATCTGGTAACTACAAGAATCTGTGGCACATAGCAGACATGGACCATAAACTGGATCCCTACCCTAACCACACTCAGTAATTACAATATTGCCCATAAGCCCAGTCAGAAGAGCACAGCCAGATTCATTTATGCAAAAGTGTGAATTGTATTGAGTTTGTATTGTTTCTCTTCCTAAAGTTCCCTTTGAGGACGTCACCGTCCTCTATTGGTGAGTAGGTGTGTCACCTCTGCCTCATTTTATCAAACCAAGCTAAACGTTTCTGTTCCGACATGTTTACATGAATAGATTAAGTGAATTTATAAGTCTGCTAAGTACATCAAGCATGCTAATTCCCCTGCTAGCAGGCAATAGGAGTGGTGACCCCCTGATGGCTGCTGCTTCAGCTTTCCCTGATGAACTCTGAGGCAAAATTGTATCAGTTCCTGATCCACTGCCATCTTCTTTCTGCTTTGGCTTACCAAAGAATTAAGTTCTTAACGGGAGACTTCGTTTTAATACAGAAATGTCTGCCTATTCCAGCAGGGGGTGCTTCACCTGATACACATGTGCAAGCATATCTCATCATTTGGTTACTTACAAATTGACATATATGTAAATATTCAGAGTACATAATATTATGAGCAAAACATTGCTATTGGCAGATATTGGGCTTAAAATGAAACATTAGAGATGAGATAGAGATGTCAGTAGATAAATTGACACACACTAATATCCACTATGTCCCCAGTGGACACATAAAAAAACACCACCCTGACACTGGTGAGCTTGTAACAGGGGCAAGTATCAGCTTAATTACCCAATTTAAAGGGGTTTCACTGCAGAAACAGCCCCCAAGTCCTCTGCAATGTATCCATATCTGTTTCAGCACTTGGCCAAAAGGGGATGAAGAATATCAGCATATTGGATATTGGCAAAAATTCAAAATACACGATCAAAGTGCAGATATGAAGAGACCTACTAGATATTTGTCAGATGTCTGTCAGATGCCTTATGCATGTGCGGTGCTGGGCAGTCAGCCTCTGAGAGGAAGTGATCGAGCAACAAGAAGGGAGAAACAGCTGCTTAATAATTCAGGACGCTGAGATTAAAAAGATCGTGGGCCGGGTGCGTTATTAAAAGGCAGAGTAATTACTTCAGAACTCCATGTCACTGCTTCAATAAGAGGCGCCTAATTTGGTTACTGCCAACCTCACGCGTAATTGCTGAAGATGAACAATGGCTGCCGCACAAAGAGAGGAGTAACTGCACCGAGTCCCCGCTACACACCGGAGTCAATAAGAAGGAAGTGAAAAAATGATAACTGGGGAAAAGAGCATGTTCTTCGGCAAAAATACCAAAAAAGATGTTCAAATAAAGTCAAGTCTCAATGTTTTTTATCGCAGATTATTCAATGTTTACCTTCGTTTTACAGAGATTAAAGTTATTTTTAACTAAATGACACCGGTCTTACAACTAAACGAGCTCATCAGATGTACATCACTCAGGTCGGCTGCTCTGCTTTAGCTTGACCCTGTCAAATCAACAGTGTATGTATGCATCCATGGTGAGACTGGACTCCTTCCCTCCACAGGCACTCCATCACAAAACAGAGGGAGTTGCTACCAGATGGTTAAACAAACACATCGCCCAACTGCCCATAACTCAAATCCACTTAGCACCCTCTTGTCAACATGTCCCTCACTCGCTCACTACCTCTCCCATCTTCAGGCCTGTGCAGAGGAAGGAAGGAAAGGGAGGAAGAAAAAATAATACGGAAATAATGAGAATCAGCAAGAAATTCCTGGGGGGTGTGTTTAATTTTAATCACCAAGCCTATCCATCCTCGGTAGCTCTCATCTCTCCCCCACGCTCCCTCCCTCCCTTCCCTCCCTCCTTTCCTTATAGGTGTACTGAAATGAAGGGGGGACGGCGAGCACCTGGAGTGACAGCACGTGTAAGGGTCACAGAGACAAAGTCCAAACGTGATGTTTGACTCAGGCTTTTCTGAGAGCTCTCGGGGAGGCGCCCAGGATTCAGGCCAGGGGTTAAGAGTTTGTAGGTCGGCAGGTCACGCAATTTTCCCTTTTCCCTTGGCCTCATCCCTGCGCTTAAAACCTCAACGGTGTACTTGAGAGGGTAATTTATTATCCTGAGTGCTGTCCAGCTTGGACAAGAAGCTGGGAGCACAGAATTAAGCTCCTAACTTCTGAGGACAGAACGTGTTTTCCTCTCTTTTTACCAGCCCTGAATTTTCAAACACATGCAGGTGATTGATGATTTATTTTGGTTGTTGCTTGGGATGAGTAAAGTATTTCTATTCTATTCTGTTCTTGCCTACAGGTCATCTTGGTTAGCATGATTCTTTTCTTGACTGAGGATATATTACTGTGTTTCAATCTGGCAGAATCATTTTTTTTATTTTCCTGAATTATCATTGTAAATCAAAGCTCCACGGTTTTGTTTTTCTTAAGGTTTTGTCTCATAAATGTCAAACAAGTGGTGTGACTATGTGCCAGATTGAGATATCCTGTGAGGTATCCCCACCGTTGATAGTGCGGCCTCGCCGTGTTGCAGCACAGGTGAAAAGGTGAAAAGATAAGCATTATCTCTGACACATAATTGTCAAAGGCATGGATAATTGACATGCATGCCACAATGTCCAAAAGTAGGCCTGCTGATGACAGCCAAACTCCACTCGGCCCCTGGAATGTGCAGAGGCCATTCTCAGACATCTGAACATCAAACGGCGCTCAGCTCTGTCAATCTAATAGCCCTGGATGTGGGATTTATTGGCTCTCACGGGCCAAAAGAGAGATGAGGGGCGAAAGCAGAACCAGATTTTCTCTCCCGTATCAGTTTCTCTTCTGTCAGTCAGGCTCTCATCAGCTTGCTCAGGAAAAGACGTGAGCTATATTTGTAGTAGATTAACTACTATTTAAAAAAAGTTACAAAGAGTGTGAAGGATTTTACAAAATAAGACAACTATTAAATCAAGTCTATACCAGAAAAACAACCGGAAGTGCTGAGGGTGATTGATTGTTTACGTAGCTATGCACCCTCTTGTGGTCAGATGGGTAAGTGCATGAAAACCCTTGAACATTTCATCACGAAAAAAAAATGTAGTCAAAAATACATTTGCCAGATATGAAATATGGTTGCGTGCATGCTAATGTCATACAGCTGCAATACACGCAGTGCAGGCTTTTACACTGGAGTCAGGGGTTTGAGTCCCCCTGGCACCACGAGCTGTTTTGTTTTCACCTGCTGCTGAGTTTCATTTTTAATCACGATTAGATTTGGCATATAAAAAAAACACCTACTAGTTAAGTTTAGGTATTAAAAACAGGGTGATATGAAACTGAAACATAAACCTCATGCTGTGTGAGGGTGGGCTGAAAATATTACGGTTACCACAACAGCCAAAAAACGTATAGAAGCATGTTACTAATGTGATAAACTCTAAAACTGAAACCAAATATAAACAATAATAAATAAGACACAACAGACTCGGCCTCCTGGGTGAAATTCTCAACTTAGTTTCTCTGCTCCACCACATTCAACAATCTGCTTCATATTCCCGCACATTGCAAACACATTCAAACTGATGTTTAGCATTATACAAGCTGTGAGTGCTAATGATGGATAAATCTGCATCTGATTTCTGAGATCATGTTTCACATACCAGAAATAAATTGCACTTTTGCACCATTAAACCCTGTTCACACTGACACAAACATGAGTTGTGCGGGAAAAGGAACAACAAAGTTGTTGTTTGATTAAAAAAAAAAAATTAAAAAACAGATGGCCAAATAAGGGGAAGAAATGTGAACAGTGGGGTCCAAAAGTTGAAGACCCAAGTCAGGCTTGTAGTCCTCAAGCCTTGATAAACATAACGTTCTCACAGAGAAGAACCTAGAGGAGTTCTATTTATCTCTGTTAGCCCCCTGAAAAACTCCCTGTCCCTGCTTAGATAGCCCTGCCAATTCGGCATGATGTCATCCCCCTGGCGTGCGGTGATTGATGCATCCTGGCTGCCAGCACTAGTTGGAGGCAAGGGGGAGAGGGGGGGGGGATCAAGATGGAGAGAGGGGTGAATTTTCCACAGATAGAGACATCCAAATGTGAACAGAGCCCAGCGTGGGGTCGGATCAGAGCTCAGGCCAATTCGCTGCATACCTGCACCACAGTGAATGCGGCGCTCTCACCATCACGGCTCCCTACAGTCAGTCGGTTTTGATGTTTCAAAAGCCGAATACACAAGTGGGGAACAGTGGTGATGGTCCTGCTCACTGGTTTGATGGAAACGCCATGGGGGGAAAGGGCCCGGCTCTGATTATGTACGTTCACTCCATCTTCTCTCTGAGTTCTGTTACATATCAAGGGTGAGGGGAAGGGGGGGGTGTTATTGTGAGTCGAAGAGTAAGTGTTTCACAGATAGTCACGGAGACGTGCTGAGATGAACTCAACAGGGAGCCTGTCAGCAAGCCAAGTTAGTTCTGGTGCTTTAATGGCTCTATCATACACTGTTTCATAACATTTCATGGTTATTTGTTTCCACTGGGAGATACAGCATTTATTGGTTTTCATGTGTATTCACTTATGTTTAAATATCTAGACATAACAACTCAATCTGTAATGTTTGAATGTGCTTCTTTTTAAATCCATACGTTTAAACAGGAAGGGGAAGCACTAGCAGTAATTGCTAACTTAATACTCACATTACTTTCTCAGTCTCCTACATTTACACACTTTAGAGCATATAAATCCTTTCTGTGTAGAAAGTCGCATCTTGGATGCAAAGACATGATCACCATCAAGATGGCGGCGAATGAGCTCCTTCTTCTGGAGGGGTGCAGCTAAAATTCAAACTTCCTGGTTGCATGGAGCAAAAAATAAACTCCTCTATTCCCTTTACGTTGGGCTCCAAACTTATCAACTGGTGAGTGGGCAGCAGTGGGTCAGTGGTATAGCATAGTTGTCCAATAACCGGAAGGTTGGTGGTTCGATCCCAACTAGTCACTGTTGTGTGTTGTGTGTGTTGTGTGTCACTGTTGGGCAAGGCACTACCTCCACTACACTACTACACTGGTGTATGGCGCTCTTTACTGGGCTGCCTTAAGCAATTTCCCCATTGTGGGACTAATAAAGGTTTCTTAAGAATACATGAACATACACACAACAATAAAACGCAGATTGATCCCAGGACCAAGCTGTGTTCTACTGACTCATGGTCTCCATATAAACTGGGCTAGTTCTCCCATAGCACTATAACAGGAAGTGCATTGTCATATACTAACAAAACACTGGTGGAAAAAAAAAGCAGCTCAGCCTCTTATCAATGTGACTTTTTAATGGCTTGTTTCCCAAAGGTGGTCATTATTACCTCTGGATCAATATCATTTAAAAATAAACATCTACGCTGACACAAAGTCAATGATCCTTCACTGAATGTGTAAATGAGTAAACACACTGTCACACTTTTCAGCAGAGTATTGACAGATTCACAATTAATTAGAGCTTGTTTTCTCTTTCCCTACATTAAAGGATTACAAAGGATTTAAAGAGGCGCTGCATATTTACCACAAAACTGCCTCTAATTTGTTGGCTTTGCTCTTGTTTACATCCACCAAAACCATGTGAATACATTATTTATGATAATACATACTCATCTTTATCATGTTTGACATAAACGAATTTGCATATGTAGAAGCTTTATTTTGCTTTACTGGAGCTTATTTTCTCTTTTGTTGTCTGTAAAGTCTGGTGATACTGATGCACACTTGTTCTGTCCCTGTGCCTCTGCAGGTATTTAATGAGTTTTAACTGTGTGTGTCTTGCCGTGTGTTTGTGTGCGCTCGCTCGACTGTTTGTTGGCATGCAGAGTCCTGCGTGCATGTGTCAGAGGGAGAAAAAAAAAAAGTGTCCACCGCTACATAATCAGTATCGGCCCCTGCTCCTTTTCACTGTGGTCCGGCAACTGAGACTGAACACGAGGTGCAGGGAATTGAGGTGCATTGATCTGTCCTCTGCAGCGTCTCCCTGGACTAGTGAAATCATTAACCTCGCTGGCACAGACACAGGAAGCAACAACAGAGTATCTTTGAGAGGTTAATTAAAAATAAAAGCGCAAGGGGGGGAAGGGCAGAGGGGGTGTTCACCAGGGAAAAGTGCACTGACTTCCAAATGAGCTCACTCCAGTATGGATGTCTGTGGTCAGCAGACAACAAAGTATGAAGACTTTATTTTTCTTTACGAACCAACCAGGTGGGCTCAGGTGGAAACTTTTACCTTTTAGTTACATACCAGAGACTATGATTAGGACTTTTATGATTGCATTATGTTTTTAAATTGATGTAAAAAGTGACTGCATCAGCCTTATAAGAGAATATGGCCAGCGGAGACCATCCTCAAACCAAGCTGCTGAGCACAAACAGTGACGGTCGCTGAAACTGCTCTCCGAATACAACAGAAACTGAAGACACATTATTTTAGCCTTATTATTGGGACACACCCGCTGACAGTAAAAACTATGGACAAAGCTTCTGTGACGTCACGTTTGCTTCTGAAGCTCTGCTTTGAGTCTCAGTGGGAGGCTCTGGGCTGCTCTGACCATCGCCATGTTGGCAGAAGTCTGAGTGAGTTGGTGGAGTAAACATCAAAGATGCTTCACTACAAGCAGCACACTGTTCACACTGCAAGTTTCTCTATGATTGACAGTTGTGGTCTGCACAATGGTGGTAACACTTCTGCATCATCAGCAGGTGTCTCAGGGTCTCTGATGTTTTGACCCCTAGCCTGTGAATCGCCTGCAAAAGCTGGCCACAGCAATCTCTCTCATGGTCTCCTTTAACTTTGACTCTAGGCAGATGTTGCTGAATCGTTGACAGCAGATTTTGATGGTTAACGATGGTTGACGATAGCTTTCCTGGTACTTTGCCTTCTTCTACTCATGAGAGTCTATAGGGATTGACTCGCATTTGAAGCCAGCCCCTAGAGGCTACAGTGTGAACTGCATGTTTTAACACTTCTGCATTGGCTTCAAGTCTGAGCCCCAGAGGTTGCCGCTTGGGCACACCACACTTGTGTGTGCAATGCCTTCTGGTACTTGTAGGCACTGCAATAACAGCTATGCAAGCAGAACAGCATGAAAATGTACTCTCCCTGTCCATGTAACACACGTGAAGGAATTTAATAAAACAACTATCATCCATACTGACTAGACAACTGGACAGTTTCCATTGTCGTATTTATATAGTTTTAACCACCATTTTACATAGATCTCCAAACATGACGACATCTATGCACAAAGAGCAGTCAGGTGAGCAGACAGGTGGTAAGCCAGCAGATTAGCCAAAGGAAAAAATTTTACTGAGGTAAAACTAAAAGTGAATGTACTCAACGTGGAGGTAATTAAACCTGAGGAGGCCTGCGGCTGTTTGCAGTGAACTGTTCACAGAAGGCTGATGGTGTCTTTAAAACCTGCCGGATGATCATACGTCCTGCCCTGTCTGACAAAGGTGCTAAACAGAAGCAATTAATTCAAAGAGTTATTTTCCTGATGGTGGTGGAATAATGTAAACCATTGTAATTTAAACTATGGCAACATAATAAGTTATGGAAACATGATGTGTGCCACTAAATTTGCTCTTTTTCGAATAGTTTTCTCAACTTTCTTAATAAAATAGTGACTCTACATGGAAGCTATTACATTTATTGACTTGTTGTTTAAGTCACAATAGAGATAAGATTAATAGAGAGCAGAGCCATGAAAGAAACAAGCTTAAAAATGATGAATGATGGAGGTATGCACCGTGCACAAAGTAATGTAATATTCTGTGGACGTTCTAGTGAAGGTAATGTGTGTCCCTGCAGTGTTTTCGATGAGTTTCTGTAACTGATGCTCACATTATAATCAACAGATTAAAAACAAGATTACCTTAATATCTACACATATCACAATTTTAAAACACAACGCTGTGGACTAGCATTATTCAATAAAATGACATCCAGCAGAGAGGCCTTCAGTGCGTGTCAGCTCCCAGTAGGTGTGACAGCTTCACCACAAATAATGTCTGATGTTCAAATGTCAATAAGACATCAAAGCAGCCCGTTGTGACGAGGGGTGCGAGTCACCATCGATGAGGCTGCTGCTGAGAACTCTTTCAGCTCGGGACAGAGACACAAAGTGAACTGAACATTTTGGCAGACCGTGTCGACAGCGATGGTCCGACTGCTGCCTGAATTCATGCATTCTTTATGAATTTGTTATTGAAAAGTCTCATTATGTTCATCACAGACATACTGGGATGAATGTTTCTTTACCCAATATTGTGTACAGTACAAGAGACATTATTTAAGAAGGCACTTCATTGGATTACATCCACACACAGCAATGAGTTGTTTTATTAGCTCGCTGCTGATGTTTACAGCATAAACAGGTTAGCTGTTTGCTACTGTGTGGAAATGTGATGTGGATCAACTTGATAGGCCTGTTGAACGGCGGTTATTGCAGTCTGTAGTCCCAGGGAACGCACGAGGAAATGATGCTCCCCCCCTCCCCGTCAGCGCCGCAGAGCCCCCTCTGCCTCTGGATCTATGGGTAATTACTGAGGCTCTGCTGACTCGGGAGAATCACACATAAGAACACAGACACACAGAAGAGCTCATGTTAAATCTCACACAGAGTTTTCAGTTCTACCATCAGTTCTCGGAGGGGGAATTCATCTTGATGATTGAGGTAAATCTGAGAGAAAATACTGCAGCTAAAGCACATGAATTATCTTAACTATAAGTTATCTAACAGCTGGAAGGAACTCCATCAAACCCAAAGTCTTGGTTGTTATAACAATTCTTCATATCTAGCCTCTAAGACCTGAAGGTCTAATTCATAATGCATATTTCAAAGTTTAGGATATTTTCTTTCCCCCATTAAAGAAAACACTTAAACATATTTAAGAAATAAGAGTTCTTTTCATTGTAAGGACTTTTTTTGGCTACAATCTAATGCTGGTTTGATTTTTGTAGATATCATTCAACCCCTTTTAACATTCACATATTTGCCACCTAACAGCAGTTCTCATTGCATCAAGCCTTTCCTGCTGTGAAATAAACTTATTAAACTGAGTATTAGACTTGTAGTGTTGAGGGAATAACAATGCAGAGCTACAAGCAGACAGCAGCTATGCTAGCAGTTTAAAAACCTCCATATTCACTCCCTTATGTTACGATATGATCAGGATGCACTGTGAGGTTTACTCAGTGTCAGATATCTCCATCTAATTGGCCAATATTTCATTTCAAGGCCAATAATAATATTGTGCATCCTTAGCCAACTCCTTCTAATAAAAATACCTCATCTAAAGAGTAATGAAAATCCAAAGAACAACAATAAATACCATAAAGATGCCTTCCAAGAACCCCTCTGTCCAACTCTGGACAACACTCAAACCAACCTAATCTAAATATAATCCTGCTTCGTAAAGTCTGGATTAACTTTAAGATGACAAAAGCACTGATTTCTATTTCAGAAGACAACACTCCTTCCACATCACCTCTGCCTGTGAGGTTTCTTGTGTGCAGTATAGAGATTTCTTCTTCTATGTTTTAAAATCACAGGTTGACCGACTGCGGTGACAGACACCCACCCACCCACGGGAACTCAGGATGCTTCCGAGAGAAAAGCCGTCCCATTTCTGAGACAAAATGATTCCCAGGTTTATTAGCCTCTGGAAATTGGCTTCAGTGGGAGGCGGAAAAACAAATCATTTCAATATATACCCGGGTGTCCTAATGTTCATTTCAATGCTGTCACTTAGAGTGGGGGGAGGGAGGAAGGACAGACAGAACGCATTGTGCTGCTGACAGGATTGGCTTTGTGTGTGATGAATGGGGCTGTCACAGACGGTGACAGGTTTGTGTTCAATACATGTGGATGTACAATACGCTCTGCATCCCGTGACAAGCTGGGAGGCTTTTTGTCCCGATAATCTCCATATCGTTTCATCTCTGGCTGCTTATGGCGGATGTGGTCACTGAGGGGTGTGTCATGGCCGCTGCGCACAGACTGTCGATCCTCTGGAAGCAAAAAAAAAAAAAAAATAGGACACCAAGTTGACTAATGTGTTCAAGTGTTGGTTCTTTTTTCTTTCTTCTTCTTGTTTTCAAAGTCACTGAGAGTCTGAGGAAAAATCTGGATTCAAATGTCTGGTTTTGCAAACATTTCTGAGGCCGTGTTGACACGTGACACTATCAGAGGGGACCTGACCACACGGGACAGCTACTACATGCAAGTCTGAATGCACAAAAGTACTTACAGGATGTCCTATTATCATGACTTAAGAGCATGGCACAAAGTGAATTTATCATATACATTTAATGTAATATTTTGCTTTACCTAAAAAGCTGTGGCAGCCTGAGCAAACTGCCAACATGTGTCGCCAGGAGTGGGTCCAAGAACTCTACATGTGGTTACTAAGCGGGAAACCTCTGGGTCTCAAACATGAAGACAATGCAGAAGTATTAAAAATTGCAGTTCACGTCGCAGCCTCTAGGGGCTGGCTCCAGAAGTGAGTCAATCCCCATAGACTTCCATGTTAAAATGTCCAAATCTACAGCAGAAATAAACTTGTTTACAGCCCAGTACAAAAAACGATTCTGGTCTCAAATGCTGAGTTTCCTTCAAGTGTGGCGGACTGTGATGCTGCCAACATGGCGACAGTCAGAGCGTTCAGGTGCCTTCAGAAATCAATGGGTGACGTCACACAAGGTCCGTCCATAGTACTTATTGTCAATGGTATGGACTCTTAACATTATTGCTACTTACTCTGCTGGCCTTTTAAATTCAAAACTAGTTCAAATTAACTGTACCGGTATGTTTAATCAGTTTTAAGGACTACACAAAGAAACAATGTGTTGACTTTAGTCATTCAAAGAATAGCCTTAAAAATAGGGGGGGGGGGGGGAATGAATTAATAATTTTATAAATAGGACAAAAAATAGTACAGTGATTCCAAACGCTAGAATCAAGGTGATGACAGTGACAACATGGAAAAATAGTCGGAATATAATATACATAAGCAAAAGCAAAAGCAGAGGAAAGAGACAAAAAACAATATAAAAATGTCTCTGCTGCAGGAAATAAAATCATAGAGGAAGTGAGTGCAGGGTGTGAGTGGGAGGTTGAATGTATGCACGTCTGTCTCCCTACAATTTGTATTCATGCAGGCAGACAGTGTTAAAGGGAGGAGAGGGAACGCATGTGTGCACAGTGGAAAAAAAGTTCATCAGATCATCTTAGAGCCAAAATACAACATTACTATAATCAACAATTCAAGTATTGATTACTTCAGATATAAGATAAAATATTAGCGACACTGGGAGTGGGCACCCCTTGTGTTTCTGATTTACAAAAGAAAAAAAACTGAAACGCAGACACAGACTCTGGGGAACGCCGGGGTTTTTCTCTGTGGATTCATTGCTCACGGCTGCGATGGAGTGTGAGCCCTTTTTCTTAATATTTATGCACCTCTGCGACAGACTAAGTTATGGACGCACATCGGGCCAAGACCTCGCTTAGTGTTTTCACTCCCTTAATATTTATGCTTCCCAGCATTTTTTTCCTATTGGTATTTTTCCTGTTATTCTGTCACGTCAACCTGAGAAATGAAGAGCCAAAGGAGTTCAATCACATACAAATGATGAAAGTTATTAAATCATTAAATATCACAGCTGGTAATCCAGTTAAAGGACACACTAAATGTCTGTTTATGTATGATTTAAGGCAAAATTTAGATTGCAAAACAATGTTTTTTACACTTTTTTCCAATGATGAGTTGTTATCAGTGAAGGAACTCCCTTGTCTAAAGATGAGGGTTTCCCCAAAGCTGCTGCATAAGACAGATTTTATCAATTAGCTATTTTATTTTTGAACCTTTTATCGTGGCTTGAACATGTCAAGAAGGAGAGGAATGACGACCAAGAGAAGCACCTTCAATTTAAACCGTCTATGAAAAATAGGAAGCAATAATAATGATGGAACAGCTGGCTGGAAACGTCCTAACATGTTCCAGAGCTCCTCGGTGCAGTTTAATAGCTTATATTTCACTTACGTGGACACATTCATGTTTCTATGAAGCGCATCTCAATTGGGCCAGATAGCGACGTGTAGCCAATAATTCTCAGTGTTTGTTTTAACCTGCTGTGGTGAAAGGGGGTTTCTGCTGCAGGACAACTCATATTTCACATTTAGGGTTTTAATCACAGGGATGTATATACATTTACTTTCAAAAACTTTCTGGCAGTCACACTGTCCTGTGTGGTGAGTAAAAGTCCCTGTAGGTGTCCAGGTGGGCAAAACAAACACAAGGAAGAGAGTTACAGCAAATCATTTCACACCTGTTGTTCCTTCTCTGCTGGACGTCGAATGTGAGGTGATCAAATTTTACTTCCTGAATGAATAAAAACGCTCATTTCAGTTATTTCAGTGTGCAACTATACGCCTGCATTAACAGTATCCTGTATTCAGTGAATGCAACATACACTGGTTTCTTTGCTTATAGGTGCGCCTCAGTGCTGGCTGCCATACAACTGATGACAAATGAACAGAGTGGATTAAACTCTGTTGTTGTTGAGCATCATCCCTCTCTGCAATGCTGATCAGCAGAGCCGGCCTAACGTACTTTGACCTCCTGCAGGGTCACATACAAAAGCTGGGTCTAAACATCCACTGAACAAGGGGTTTATTTTCAACATGGCTACCATTGAATCAACTGCATTTTGGTACGAAAAAAACCCAGAAAGAATAAACAAAAGGAAAGAAACCGCACAACGCAGCACCCTGTCCTACCCCGGTCTCAATTTTACAATGCGACATCTACCGGTTTGGATTTCCAAACAGGTCTGGACATATCTGGCTAAAAAGCAATCCGGATTTGATCCCACTGTAGCTGGATTGACTTTCCTCACGTGGTCCTAGAAACCTACCAACCGACGTTTCCTCCACCAGAAACAAGATTATTATTCACCTCTGTGCGGTTCAGCTCCGGACGTTTTCCCACCAATGTCCTCTGAATATTGATACAGTAGAGGTAAATGAGTGCTTTCACCTTTCACCTTAGCTTTAAACATAAGATAACGCAATCACCACCGCATTCCCTCATGGGGATCATTCGACTTTCACCGGGGGACGAGACGGACCAGGCAATGACCACATTCACATCTATAATGTTACTTTGGAAATGACCTCATATCCTGATTAAAGGTCAAATAAGATTATATGCATCTTAATATCAGGTTCATAAATTTCAGCGAGCAGTGAGGTTTTCTAGGCCAGAACCTTTAAGCTGCCTCTGTGTTTATGGGTTATACTTATTCATGAGCGTTTATTTTTGGCAGAGAAGAGACTCCGTTGAAAAAACAATGAGTCAATTATCCCCTGGAATCCAGATTAATTCATATTTAGTATCTGGCATGGCCCAGACGCTGCAGACTGAGGACCAATATATGTGTGGAAAATTGCATTTCAGCTTAAGTTGTCTATAAAGGTGTAATGATGGTATTTGAATGCATCATTGTTTTGACTGATAGAGTAAGTTCCTGCTAACTCTTTGTTCTGTTTGGAATACCGAAAAACAACAACCAAGAGGACAGAACTCCTTGTGTTTTTAATGTGACCAAATTAAGCATCATAAGTCTTAACTGTGTTGCATGTGTGCATTTTCACCTTTTGTGGAATCACAGAAACATGAGACACAGGCAGCGTCTCTGCAAAGTTCAGCCTCTCAGCACTGGATATGTACTTATCCTAAATATTGTTTGACCTTCCCAGTGCCCGGCTATTACTCTCCTGTGAGTCCACATCACCCCAGCCGACTCCCACCCCTCCTTCTTTTTTTTCCACAGATGGATTTTTTGTTGCATTAATCCCACAGATCAGGTGGGTTTTGTCAACGTGTTAAACTTTAATACTTTGGGTCATTTATCTTTACGGCCAAACCCGAGGTCTGTCAGCGACCAGACGAGCTATTTCCTCATTTGGTTTGGGAGCAAAGTGGCGCAGGAGAGAGCAAAAAAAAGAAGGGGGGATTGGTGGTGGTGGTGGTGGTGGTGATGGAGTGAAGTGGATTGGAGGGGGGGTTGAGGGGTCTGCAGCTCACCAGTTAATGAAATCCTGATGTGAGGAGGGAGAGGAAGAGTTGGCGGAGGGGTAAAGGGGTGAGCTCTGAGGTCGAGGCGCCACACCATCTCAGGAAAACGACGCCCCTCCAGAGAGGTGGCTTCACTGACTCATTTATTTTATTTTTGAGGAGTGGCCCCAGCTTACAAAGAGATGTGCCCCTAATTACGTATCGGACGCCCCGCATCAGGGACCTGCCGGGTGCCCAAGTGGACAAGGATAGAATTGCAAGTGATTAATTTGTGGAAAGCTCCCCAGGAACGTGGTACACTCACACGAGTATTTGTCTTCATTTGCCAAGATATGTACAGTGACAGGAGAGGGCAAGCCTTCAGAGCCCTGAGTGGATGTTTGGTTTCTCCTCTTATGGAGAAAAAAAAACATCCACTCAGGAAAAAAATAAAGTCCAGGCAGTTATGATAACAATAATAATAATAAAGAAGAAATTCCTGAATGATTGTTGTTGCTTGCACACACTGTCAGTCATTCACATGCAACAGAAAAACATTTCCCTGCTCCATTTAGCAGCTAAAACACTGGAACTAATGAACAAATAAGCAGCGTCACAATGTTAGAACATGCATTTTCTTTTGTTGCCTGTTCTGATGCAAATGTCGAGAACGTATCTCACTTCTGTAAATGCAACAGATAATTACAAGTGGCTCGGAAAATACTGAGAGAATATGTATGATACCCACAGATATGGGTGATAGTATTCATATCATGTGAGCGTGCAGATGTGAGGGAGGAATGTGCAGCAATTCCAGCAGAAATATGTATTTACATAAACTATAGATTTTTGTTGGATAATGATAAATAGGGACATCCTGACTTAGAGGGAGAGATGAAGCCTAAAATGATCCCTGATTATTACAGTAATGTGTAGCAGTCAGTTAGGAGGAGGTGTCGAGGAGGGATGGAGGGGGGTGAGAGCATCCTTACTGTTCAGACATACATAAATCTCTGAAGTGACATTTTTTATAGCAAAAACAAAATTAGTATATGGTCTTTACATCATAATTCTGATTTTGTTCATCACATTTGTTTATTTCTTCCTGTTTAAGCAGCTGCAGGTTGCTTCTACATGAAAGGTTATGAAGGACTAAACTCTGCTCTCCTCTCCGGCCTGCTGAGCAGTCATGTTGTGGTCGCTCCTGATCACAGAGCAACTCAGTGGCAGAATCCCTTCAATGCCTATAAATAGATCTGGCTCAATGCACTGCCTCTGTGTGTGTGTGTGTATAAATCCCTCTTGACAATTTAGTGGTTTAAGCCTCACGCAAAGGGCACAGAAATTAAGAATTTTTAAATCAAGACAGTAACTAAAAAAGCTTTTTGATGTTGTAAAATGTGAAATATTATTTAAAAATCTGCATTAGAAATATATTGCGATGGCAAAATTCTTTATGTTCAGTGTCAAATTAAATTATTGTAACTGAACCCACTGATTTGCAACACAAATTGTAAATCATAAACTAGTATTTAAACAACTAATAATAATAATAATAATAATAATAATAATAATAATAATAATAATAATACCACTGGTCCGTTTGATTGCTCTTCTTTAACAAGCTGGCCGTGTGCCACAAATACATCAACAACATGAGTTTAATGTCTTGTATCAGATTCCACGCTTTGTTCCTGCAGTCAATGGGCTAATTACATAGTAATGAAGCTAGTCAACAGTCAAACAGAGGAAACATTCACCCGTAATGCTGTAATCCTCCTTTAAGCCTCCACACATCCTTCTTTATGATCCGAAACAGGCCCCGGTGGACCATTAGAGAGCAACGAGGACGACCACGGCCCGCTCCCAGGAGGGAGGTTCATGGAGTGGAGGTGGAGCGTGCAGGCCCGTGGAACAAAATGAAGCCACTGTGGCTTTGTGCTGAGAAAGATTGGGTTACTGTTTACGTTTGTGTGAATCAAGCGATGGTGGACTGTGTGTGTCAGGAGATGTTGAGGTGATGGCAGACCAGCAGTTACAACAGAAGTTCATTCTCCTCATCCATGTATGATGGAAACAGGTGTGTTATGTTCATGGTGCGCTGACTCTGATCTCTTCATCAATCATTACTGCAACAGCAGCACTTTGTTCACTTTGAGTGTGACCCAGTTACTAATACTGTAAATAGACACTGCGTGCACTGATGTTGGTACAAGAACTTTGTGTGGTTTAATATGTTCAACAGAAACAATAGACAGTGTGTGTGCTGACATTCTGTAGGATTTCACATTTTTGGATATTGTCATTTTTTATATGTGTTGCAATAAAAATTAATGATCTTTATGTTGTAGCTTATGGACATTGATTTTTAAGTTTCTTTAAATAGGCTATGAAATATGTGGAAATACATGTATGCATATACATATACGTATATATATACGTATATATATATATACATATATATATATATATATATATATATATATACACATATATACATATACATATACATATATATATACATATACATATATACATATATACATATATACATATATACATATATACATATATACATATATATATATACACATACATATATATATATATATATATATATACACATATATATATACATATATACTGTGTAACCAATGCTGTATTGTGATTTTTTTTTTAATTTATTTTCTATTACTTATTGACAATTGATAAAAATTTAAAGATGCACTACTGTTTATTGCACCTTTAAAATGTCCCTGTACTGTTGTGGTTAATACAGCATTTGGGGGATAAATAGAGTCACACAGAACAACTTTTTGCAGCACTAACATAACAGGCATTTTCTGACCTTTTTAAACAAATTGTGAATTAATGAACCAAGAGAATGAAGGCCAGGTTAATCAATAATAAAAATTCAACTAGTGACATTTGAGTAGGTCAACTCTGTGGTAAAAATGTAAAATATAAAATACAAAACAGGACAAAAATAATCTGAAATCTTTATCAGCAGCAGCAGCAGCAGCAGGTTCATTCAGAAGAATAAACTCTTGCCAATAACTGATCTACTACTGTCTCTGTTCAGAAAATCACCTATCACCAGCAAACGTGTCATGCACAATAATGACGGGTGATGTAATGCAATGTTGGGACTGCTCAGATGCCCAATAAGAACTGACGACGTCACTGCGCGGACGAAGCATCACCTCCAAACAGTGAGACGCTGCTGCTGCCGTGAAGATGAACACCTGTGCGTCAAACGGTGCGTTCGAGAACGGATTGGAAAGAAACCACTGCGTGATGTTGGCCTAATAATGCGCACCGGCCAGGGAAGGTGTCTGATAAAAAGAGGTTTGAAGGACTGGTGTGCCATCACCATTACGCACGTATAGAAAACTGAACGCCCTAAATCTAACCCGTCTCCATTACGCACAAAAAAACAAACAACTAACTTTAAATGGGCCTATTGATACTTTATAGTTTTTATTTGGACCCTTTCATTATATTTTAACTATTCGAATTCAGTTTTCTATGTGTCGGTATTACGGTGGAAAAAATTGAAAAAACAAAAAAAGGTGCACAGTGTCACACGTGATCTACCTCATTCTGTATCAGACGGAGCCTCATCAACACTGCGCCTTCATCAAGCCACACAGTGTGTTTTACAGTGGAAAACAGGCCGGTTAAGAATGGAAACAAACACACCCACAGCGCCCCGAGCAGCCTTCTCCTGTATCATGTTATACTGAGAGGCGTTTACAGCTGTTTTCTTTCATAATACAGAAGGACACGCTGCGCTGTGAGAGCTGCCTCTTTACAACAGCGGTGGAGACAAAAACGCAGCCTCCACGGCCTTCACACCTGCGCCGTACTTTTATTACATTAAGTAACATTATTACACGGAAAATAACCACAGAATTACCACAGAGGGACGAAAAGCACTTCTGTGGTTTTCAACTATAGAGACCCAATTCTGCTTTATTTATATATTTATTTATTTATTTTACCATTAATTCAAAAAGAATTCTTGTGGATATATGTGGCTTATGTGTAACTTTCTATTGTGCATTACTGACCTTGGATGCTATTTTATAAATAACGTATTTTTTTGTTGTCTCTTCGAATGATGCATTTTAATTTTAATCGATTAACGTTTAAATCCCTCATCATCGCATTTTTACAGTATTAATTTACAATAAATTTGATGGACTCCGCCCTGAAAAGACCTCCTAAAATCGACAAAGTGCATTATATATATATATATATATATATATATATATATATATATATATATATATATATATATATATATATATATATACGTATATATTTATACGCTAACCACCTGAATCCCTGCGCTGAAGACGCACGGCCCGTTGCATGAGGGGTATGATAAACGGTAACGCGTTACAGCACTGTAACAAATAACATTTTCAGGATTATTCCTGCAGTTGTTGCATTTGTCATCACCCTCTTTGAGCCGGTGGAGGCTGAACTGGATACTTTCAGCATTCCCCGATATTCGCTCCGGACGCAGTGAATTAATTTGGTGATTAATGACAGAAAGGCTGGCCTCCACCGGGTGGGACTTTTCCCACTGCTTTGATTTTTATCGAGCTGAGAGATGGCACAAATATTACGCGTTCGGCACTGCTGACTGTCAATAAGAGGTGTGATTTTTTTTTTAAAAGCAAAGAAAATTGAAACCCTGTGCTGTTGTTTGTTAAATCGATCCACACAAAGAGAGAAAAAAATCTAATAATTTCTGAGGTGACTGAATGTAAAGAACTGATAGGAGGTAAAAGCAAAGCGAATCATCCAATTAAATCTCTCAAGAGCTGATGATTGATGATGTCAGCTGCTCTGCTTCTAATTAACGTTTAAATTAAGGAAAAAAAACTTTAAGACCAGCCTCACGTCAGACCTTAAAGCCCATTGAACCGTTGTATGAGGAGGTCTCGGGGTCTATTCATGCAGAAACCAGATTTCAGGTTAATAATCTACAGCAGTGCGGGTCCGGATGGTCCGCAGAGCTCAGAGCAGATCCATCTTTTTAAAAAATAAAAACAAATGTTCCTCCTTCTCATAGCCAGACACCACGCAGGCCTTCAGGGTTAAAGTAAACGAAATAAAATGTATTATATATAAGAATATTTCTCTTATTATGTCGAACATTCACAGAAAATTATATATTTACATTTATTCTGTATATTTGCCTGTGTGTTTAAAATTATAACAAACGTTGTTTGTATAACAAATGCAAATAAAAAAATCAGCATATGCGCACTGTGGTCTGCTTCAACCTAATTTTGAAAATCGACTCCAAACATGTCAGGTTAAATCCCCTTCATTGTGATATTAATATCTTTCCAGCTACCTGCCCCCTTTTTCCTCCAGAAGAACCCCGTACATGTGTTCTGTCCAAATTCCCTTAACTAAATTTATCCTCACAAACTCCCGCTCGTTATGGAGAAATATGTATTCAAAGCAGCCACGAAGGGTGGACCTCCAAGGCAGATAATAGAATTTCCTGCTGTTTTATAACTCTGTCCCTAAACCAATGTCACCATATGCTCCTGTTGGCACAAGGCTCTCCGCGGTGGCTGCCTGGGCGGCAGGCTTCGCCCAGTGGGGTCACAAAAATCTGATTCTGTGGTGTTTTTTTTTTTTTTATTCTCCTGCGTTTGTTTTATTGATCCTCAAAATAAAACATCCTATAATTTAGATTCTAAACCGCAGGATAGAGTTATTGTGATATTCTGCGTAAAACAAAAATGTCTATTTGCTGCCGGTCAATATTCTAATCTCAAATTATTCTGTTGTCTCCAGAAGGCATATTTTATTCTGCCGACAAATAATCTCTGCAATGTATTAAAATGAATACATAATCTGAGAAGCTTTTGTATTTGCGGAGCCTTCAATAAAACAACGTGTGTTTCCTCTGAACAGACGTACCTGCTGCTCTCCCCGGCGTCCACCTCCTCCTCTCCGTTCCCTCCCCATAATCCGTTTTTCCTCTTTACATTCTAAAACCTCCTTCAATAAAAAAATTTCCATTCTCCTTCCTCAGACTCGGAGCTGCAGCGTGGCGTCACCTTTATTATTCGCTTATTTCACGCTACAGCATTAAATTACACCGGAATTCTGGATTTCACCTGCAGGGACGTGCTGGAGCAGAGGGTGGCAAACCGAAGAAAATCCCAAACATTAAAACAATAAACAACCCGCATGAGCAAAAACAAACAAACAACAAACAAATTCAACTCTGGTGAAGCTGGTTGATTGTTTTCTTCCTTGTACAGGATTGTGTGGTATTAGGCATTATATGAGTGTTTTTAAAAAATATAATTTTGAAGCTTGTGGCCACCTTTAGTGTCACATGTTTGTATTTTCAGATTAAAGCTAATCTGCTGTCATAAAACATAAAAAATAAAATAAAATAAAACTCCACCGCCTGTCATGTCAGTCTGAACAATTCTAACGCAAATAATTGGAAACCACATTATTATGCGTAATTACGCACGAACATGTCCAAATGTATATCACGTCTGGAAACTATTGTTTGCTCCTCCAAACTTTCCCACAAGGCAGAGATGCTGGTGGCAACATTTTAATGGTCATTACTTTCCCTTTCTAAAAGAATACACCAGCAGAGGGAAACAGATGCATAAACATTTCGGGCTATCTTTCTCCTCGGCAGCAACAGACTCCTCCTATTCCCCACGTCCAATTAGTTATTATGGTCCGGCCCTTTAAGACGCAGCAGCGGGTCAGCAAGTAGTGTAGTGTTTCTCTAATTGAACTTCGCCCAATCAACAATAACTCGTTAGCAGTCGCTTTCTTCTCGGTGCCCGAGAAAGCTTTTTCCCCCTTGCAGGGATTCACCCCCTCCAGTCAGACACTTCCTAAAGATCTACATGGAGCTTGGCAGAGGAACTGCGACGCTCTGAAGGGAATACAGTCCGGCTGCCTTTACAACTACGCCCGAAGCATGGTTATTCTGGAGGAAAACTTTCAGGCGAGCTAAGTTGCAGCTTTCTGTTTTCAGTGTCGAGATATAGTGGAGGTTTTTACAAGAAGGGGGAAACGCGTGGACGCTGAAATCTGAATGAAATAATCAATTTTTCTGAAGGCAGCGATTCTTCGGGACTGCGATGACCTCCAGTAAAGACATGAAGGCAGGTTCTGTGTTGCAGTCCAGCGGCGAGGAGAGGCGACGGGCTCCCCTGGACCAGCTGCCGCCACCGGCTAACTCCAATAAGCCGCTAACGCCGTTCAGTATTGAGGATATCCTAAACAAACCCTCCGTAAAGAAATCTGTGGCCAGTATCTGTCCGCCCCGAGTCCAGGAGAAAGTGACGGGCTCCAACTCGGCGAGGAACGGGATCACCACTCCGTCCTCGCCGCTGTGCGCGCTGGAGGAGCTGGCCAGTAAAACGTTTAAGGGTCTGGAAGTCAGCGTTATCCAAGCAGCAGAAGGTAAAAACTTTTTTTTTATTATTTTTCAGGGAGGCTGAAATTAAATGATCTTTGAAGGGAAATAAGTTCAATCACTGTGAGACTCAGAGCTGAGCTCGCTGTGTTTTGGCTCTATATGTTGACACACCAGTATTGGAATGTGGGGTAGAGTATATACAAGACGAGGAAAGAGAAAACAAACATTTACGCATGTAACTGTGCAGCCATGAGACACACAAACTAATCACACTGGCTGATGTACTGACCCTGCTGTCAAAAGTTGACCAGCAGTTATGGCCTATGCTGCACGCACAGCTATGTTGGATTAAAATGGATAACTGACAAATGCATTGGAGTTAAATGGCACACTTTTTTGCAACACACTTCTGATGCACACTGGAGCGTAATCAATGGGTTAAATATATTTTAGCTTAGTAGAAACACTACAACAACTACTTTTAATTAAAACTATATTTTGTTTTGAATAATGTTGACATCACTTCAGCTCAGTGATTTCCTTATCCATCAAAGCCTGCAACGTTATGTTGTTTCTGAGATTAATGTAAGATTAAAAAAAAGTGTCTCTAAACAGGGGCCAGGCCTGTTCTGCTGTGCCCTCTGTTGCTGCCGTGGTTTGCAAGGAGAGTGACCGTTGCGCGTGTTTCATCCCTCCTGTGTGTGTTTTCCTCTCCCAAGGTCGTGAGCATCTAAACGCCTTTGGACAGAGACAGACGTCGAAAAAGAGGAGAAAGTCGCGGACGGCCTTCACGAACCATCAGATTTACGAGCTGGAGAAGAGGTTTTTGTACCAGAAGTACCTTTCTCCGGCCGACCGTGACCAAATCGCGCAGCAGCTGGGACTCTCCAACGCGCAGGTCATCACCTGGTTTCAGAACCGCAGGGCCAAACTCAAGAGGGACCTGGAGGAGATGAAAGCGGACGTTGAATCGCTAAAGAAAATCACGCCACAGACCCTGCAGAAGCTCGTCAGCATGGAAAACATTGAGGATCCCCAGAGTGGGGGCCCAGAGGCCAGGTCACCCAGTATCTCACCGACCTCCCAAGGACACCGAGCCTTCCCACAGTCCCCCTCCTCGTCAAGAGACCAAACCACGGATGAATTTTCAGAGGACGACGAGGAAATCGAAGTGGACGATTGACAGTCAGATTGTGACGGCTGTGATTTTCATAAAGCGACAAACAACAAAAAGAAAAACAAAAAAAGGGGAAATTTTTCTTCCCAAACTTTTGCACGGATACTGACAAAAGGAGAATATATAAATATATAAACATTCAGGAACGTTTTTCCTCCTCTTTTTTTTTTCTCCATTTTAATTTATTAATCGGACTTGTACAGCCTTCCAAGTCTGTCATTTTAGTTTGACCATAAGATTTGCGGAATATCTGGTGTTATGGTACAGGAAGACTGAACATTGTGTAAACATTTTATCTTAACGTTTCATTCAATATTTTTTTTGTTTTTAAAAAAACAAGAGGGATGGAAAAGTCGTGCAATTATTATTTTTGTGTTTGCAATGAATTCACATTTGGATCTGCCAAATATTTACATTTTGGACACACACACACACACACACACACACACACACACACACACACACACACACACCGGGGATCCATCTGCCACTCCATCCCACCTTATACGTGTATTTTCTTTTTTTCCCCCATCCAAATAGAAAAGGCTGTCTCTGCAGACATGCAGGGCAGAGGTAGCACCACTACACACTAAAGCTCTGAGTTGTGTATATAGATCAAACATCCTATATGCGACAATTTTATTGTAACATTCTATTTAATCAGCATCTATGTAAATAAAGGTTATATGATATTTCAAGCAGCTTTCGGCGCGATTGGATGTGTGATTGATCATAAAAATATTTAGAATTAAAAAGAAATCAGAGAATAAAATATATTTTTTAATCCCTGCAGTATGCTGGGTCCTCTATAGGAATGCTGAGAGATAAAGACACTTATTATAAAGAATGATAATGGATTTTCCCCTGTGAGATTAAGGCAAAGATCCTCCCTGAAATCTGCTCGGCTTGGTAAAAATGAGACTTTTTTTGAATAATTGACCTCTGCTTTCAGCCCTTAAGTGCCATGACTTCAATTAGCAGCCGTCCACTGCCTTTATTCCCATTCTTTCTCGGGGCTTTGAATACATCTTGTCACAAGAAGGTCCCGGTCTGGCTGCGGTGTTAAGAAAAGCTTGCCTCCAACCCCTGCGCCATATGTTTTCTTCCTCCTCCTATATGAATCGTCTTTAACACAACTAGTCGACATGATTGATTAGGTTAACCCGCCTTTGCCTTACATAAAACAGCTACCGCCGAGCCGTGGGCAATAATGGCACGCATCTGCCACTCTTGAGTCGGGTTTGTTTGGAAAAGGGAGGAAAAAAAAAAGTCTCCCATGAATAGCAAATGGGTTAGTGTGAGGATCCTAATGAATAAAGCTCAATGGGAGGCAGTGGAAATGCGGCGTGCTGCTGCTGCTGCTGGCCATTTGTAACAGTTTTGTAACGGGATCAAAAGTTTGGTGTGTGTGTGTGTGTGTGTGAGGGAGGGGAGGTGGGCGTTAGCGTCGTTTTTAGAGGCAGAATGTTATTTATTCTAAAACACGTATTTACACTGCTCGTGTTTTATTGCTGCTTTTACGCACGCATTACGCACCGTGTTTTTTCAAGGCAGCGAACTCATTTTATTAATTTATTATTAGATTAATAAAAAAAGAAATTATTGGCGTTGAATTCCTTAAAAGTGACATTGAATTAGATTTTAAAAGGATCTTTTTTTGTGCTTACAATACCAAACTTGAGCATCCACGCTGTGTTTTGTTAAAGACATCTTTCCTGACACGCTTATTGTGGATAATTAGAAAAACGCGACGCAATAAGATGAAACCAGGCCTCTTGGCTGTCTACAGGCTGTGAGGCTAAAGGGAAACTAAAGGGCTTGTTAGGAGAGATTTTTCTCTTCTTTTTTTGTGATATGGAGGAACAGCACAGGCCGGAGAGCACAATGGAGGTAATCGGCTGGAATCGTGTGAGGTTGAAAAGTCAAGTAGGCCTTTTATGATGGAGACACTGTGGACAGGCAGCAGGATGGAGCCTTGAATTCAAGTCAGTGGAAAATTAAAGGGTTTAATTTTAACTTAAATTTTACTAATGAAAGTCTCACCTCTTATTATTAAATATTACATTTCCTGCTGTATTAATACTTAATTCATTTTATAACCATACGAATATTTGTGGGTTATTATTATATTATTATTTTCCCTATGGTTATGGATACAGGTGAATTACACACACAAACAGCAGACATGCCAGCAGTCTCCAGACTTTGGGGCCACATCTAGAAACACATTTATTAAAATTTATTTTTAAATAATATAGATATATAGGACTAAAGGTCCCAGCTTTAGGGGATTTTTTTTCCAAAATAAGAGTGCAGAGTGTATGTCGCTTTTCATTTTAAATATGGCCACAAGTGTCAAATGTACACAATTTAACATATAGATAATAAATTAATATTCTTATTTCCAAACAGACCATAACGAAACTCCACCCTGGCATCCTTGTTTTTGTTTGTAGCATCTTAACCTTCGCCATGAAAAAATCTTTACTCCACAGCTGCCTTAATCCAGGTCAGTGACCCCTGCGCTAAAATGGAAAACTGTTCTGCCCTTGATGAAGACGAGGTCTTCTTACACATGAAATCTAAACTTCCATTCTAACCACCGACCTTTAGGACACATAAACGCTCCGGATAGCACTGAAATAATAGCTAGATACCTACACACTCATATCCAAGTGTTCAGTGGGTGGATTCCTCTTTACAATCTGCAGGGTAGCCTGGTATGTGCTGCTGAAACTGTTTGGCTTCGACACCACAGTCTACTTAGAAAGACTACAGACAGAATAAGTTACAAGGCGTGTGTGTATATTATCTGGCTGTGTCAGGTTATCAGGGCCTCTCCTTTCATTCTGGACAAGATCACACACATCAAAGCTTGTCTGATGAAAAAAGCACCAAGTGTGCCACCTAGTGATGATCCGAGAGGACTGTCTGCACACAGGAAAGAGGAAGAGACAGGGACGGTCAGTAAAATCCTGTAAAGGATGAAGTCGTGGGCATGGACGGGTTTTACTTTGCATAAAAAATTCAATTGTCAAGACAGAAAAATATCACACAAGACGGGGCAAAGCGACAGGCTTAGCAGAGTTTCCACTCTAAAGAGGCGGCTCACTCACTGATTCTACTCATGAAGCTCAGTTTACTCATCATCAGGAGACTGAATGCAGCTGCACAGCTCCGTGGCTGCATGCAGAGCCCTCCAGAGACTAGCAAAAACTCTGATGAGGGTTATCTCCAAGCAAGTCTGTGGAGCACAGATTTATAAGAGATAGCCTGGGAGCAGGCATGCAGGGCCTAATGAAAGATGATATTGAGTCTGAACTTTATTGAGAAGAGTTGGAGCACTTTGTCCTTGGGCCAGACAAGAGACTAAATATCAGGATCTCTCAAATTCTGCAGGATTTGTTATTTAAAAATGTAAAAGAAGAGGTACAAATGCCTATAAAATGTTAACACTCTTTTAGAAATTCCAAATCCCCTGTGTGCAGTATAACCAAGACGTGACAAGTCGTCATAAATACACCTGCATTTAGACAATTTAATCTTGATCACATAGTAATAAAATATCTGTGACACATTTACTGAGAACCACCATCCAGCAGGAGCGATACATGATGTTTCCAAGGAACTGAATATTACTCGGATTACACGAAGGTCAATTATAAAAATGGAAATGACATGGCACAGCTGTAAATCTACCTCGTGCAGGCCTGTGAGGAAGGAAACCAAGTGTGGACCCTGAAGCAGCTACACGGTCGTGATAGGAGACGCATAAAACGGCTGTTGTCACGGCTGGTACATGTGTATATATATATGTGTGTGTGACAGTGAAAGCAGTGATAAGGTGACGAACAGATATCCTACCATGTTTGGAGTGATAAAAGCTTTGAAGCAGTTTTCTGAAAGAGACCCCAGAAAACCTGTCTCAGCCTGAAAGCTTGATTTCAAAATAAAACAACAGGTCGAAGAGTCCATAATGTCTGACAGGACGTTCAAATTACTGTTCACCCAGTCCCAACGCAACCTAACAGAGCAAAGAATGAGGAAATCTGCAAGCATAACGCTGACGCAGACACATCTACACAAGCTCAGAACTGCATCTGCTGCTTAAACAGATTCTATGTCCCACTGTAGAAAAACAAACACTAACAGTCTGTTCTATTATTTGCACTTTTTGTCCAATCGAGTTGCATCAGCAGAGTTTTAATCATGATTAAGGGTCATGTTGCTTTTGTTTAGATTTTAATTTAGCCACACAATGCATGAACATTGTGGATTATTACTGTATTTTTTTTTAAATTACATCCGTCCTGGACGTCACTGTGTAACAGTGGACATGAAAGATAAATGACTAAAGGTGACTTAAGTCTACAATAATGCAACAAGTTCCATTCATTCATACCAGTCTTCTGTAAATTCTCTTTAGCCGGTACAAACGACCACACAGACCAACAGTGTGGAGCCCGAGAAGCTAATCTGAGTAAGCTTGTCCAGATGTGAGGATCACACCATTCAGCATCTCCCGGGTGGTGTTAGCATCTTAGCATCTTGGTCAGTCATTAAAACAAACTATTACTTTTCTCATTTAAAATTTATTTTCAAAAATACAAAACAAGGAAAATAAGTATATGTACACAAACACTATTAAAATAGAATATGTATTGTACAAAATATGTACAGCTCTCCCCACCCCGACTGAAAACAAGTCCTATCTGGTCCTTTTGTCCTTGATGGTGTAGTGAAGAACTAATGGTTGGGCCTTGGGAGAAAAAAACATTTTGTGTGTTACAGGTGCAGTGTTAGCCAAACACAGATCAAAATATTATTTATTAAAAAACATAATGCAATGTTACATCTGTTGATGCTACTACTGGACGTCTTTCAACTTATGCTACACTCAATATGACTATGATTTAATTTTATATTGATTGACACAATTTCCAAAAAATTGTTTGTGTGTGTGTAAGAAATGTTGGCACTAGCCGACAGTGGCTGTACTGTACCTTGCCAAACCAGTGTGAGAGCCATAACCGTTTCATGGTCATGTGATCGGGCAGAGACTCATTATTAAACAACATCTGGACCTATAGGAAGACCACACAAACAGATGTGAAAGGAGCATCCGATACAATTGTAATAAATGAAACCGGTTTTGCTGCTGGCAACAAAAAGAAAGAAGCAAGAGTCTGGAAACACAGTTGGGCAAACTTTGACCTGATGGCACAGTCACTGTCACAAACTAAATATATTTAGTGGAACATGTAATCCAAACCACCTTAACTAAGCCTCGGCACAGAGCGAGACACTTAACGGGAAGTCTTTCATTCCCTGCTGCGCTGCAACAATCTGGGCAAGGGTTCATTTTCATCATCACTCAGGGACAGCCAGCGCAAACATTAATACACAACAATGTTGCCATACACGCCACTGCCAGTTATTAAAGGAAACATGGACACTACATCTCCATCACTTACAGTCACCACAATTTGAGCAGACTGGCAGAATATTGATTATTTTCACATATTATATTATCGGTAAAACCATCGTTGCCGTCACTTTGATATAGTGCAACATTTAATAAGAAAGGACTGACCTGGTGTTTTTCCACGTTTAGCCGATGACAGAGTACTTTCCGTAGGTGTCTCACCTCTGCTCGGACAGAGCAGCGAACAAACTTCTGCTGCAGAGACAAGGCCAAACAATGCACTGTAAAAAAAACCTCAGACCAAGCAACATGATCCGTCGTTGACACGGTCAGACCGAGAAGTAATACTCATAAATTACGACCACCTGCACATTTGTGTTTATTGCTCCAACTCATGTAAGCACCGAGGAGCCATTTAGGGAGACTTCATGTTTATACTACATGTTAAAACGTCCGATTTATTCCAGTAGTTAACATGTTACTGTACCATGTAAGCAAATCCCTCATTAAGCTTTTTAGAACTCTTGGATTTGCTCTGCATTCAGCTGTGGTGGAATTATGGCAGAGCAAACTGACATTTTTGTTGGTCAGAGAGAGTAGAAAGGCCAACGGTTATAAACGTCTCTTTAGTTTTGCCTGTAAAACTAGAAGCACATGCTGCTGTCTTTTGACAGTTTTAGCATTCAAATATTTGAATGTTTATGAAGTCTAGTTGAACGTTTACGGCCATGCGCTGTAACAAAACACATTTCCAACATAGAAGAAACATAAACTTAACAACAAGGTAACAACTGGGTGTGGCACACTCCTGTTACAGTTAGATTTACAGTAAAGGAAAAACCCAGCTTACTGCTGGATGGTTTCCGCTCCCAGCTGACTTATTACACACTCCTTAAGGCAAAGAGCTAAACTTCCTTTTCCCCATGAATGCAAGGTTGCAGTATTTCTTATAAAGCGCAGGCAGAAGTTTGTTTAACAGAATTTACACCACAGTTGAGTCTGATTAGATGCAGGGTAAGAAAGGTTAAGAGTAGAATTCAAAACCAAAAATACTGCAAGGACACAACTTTGTGTTAGCAAACTGATCCAACATTACACCCAAGAGTTTTCATTCATTTATCATCAAGTCATTTATAGTTCACACAGAGGTTGACATGAAATAAATCTGCGTATTAAGAGTAAAGAATGGTGGCAATGCAGCTGCATGTTCCAATGTAACATTAGATAAAACAATAAACATCATGTCAGCTTTGGAAAACAGGCGAAGAGGACAAGGGCGAACCAAGATACAAACACCACATTCTTCAATAGTGTGATACGGTGACATCAGATTTAAAGCCCCAAGTCACCGAGTCTGTTCACTCAGGTTAAATAACAGGTCACCTCTCCCATACACAGATCTCTCAGCTCTGTAAATACAGGATGACTGAGCATGTGGTAACTAGAAGCGCCACACTGATATCTGTTAACCAAGGGTGCCCTCTGCTGGAGGAACACAATCATTCCAAAAGGGACGAAGAGAGAGTGGGTTTTTAGCTTTGTGACACATGCATCCTTCAATAAAACAGTTTTCACATGAATTATAGGACTGTATTTGTATCTATACAGGAAAGAGGAAGCAGAACAGACAGGTTGTCACACTCATGCAGCCTTTCTGACCGCATGAACTAGGGCTGGCCTCCACTTTTGTGTAACATCCTCCATGTACGGACCTTTTTCAAGGTCTCTCTGAAACCCACAGGCCATGGCTACACAGACAGTAAACAAAGATGACACATGCCAGGAAAAGAACAGAAGAAAGACAGAACAGATGGGAAGGGAAATTATAGATACGGGGCAACAAGAGATAAGCGTTTGTTGCCTTTTTACACTATAAATCAAGTCAAGAGACACTTCTTGATGTGTCGATTTATACTGCAACACAATGAAAGCGCAAACACCCAATAGGCTGTTTTCATGGCGCCAGTGTGCCATAAAAAGTGCACGCTAATCGCAACAAACAGTACTCAACATGCACTCATTTTAAGATGTATGTCAAAAACACCACAACATTTTCTCAATAATACTCTCCAGTTATGAGTTGGTTGGTAAATAAAGAACACATATAAGCCGTGCTGGTGTACTTTCCCCCCTTTACCCTGGACTCTCTGTTAAGCAGGAGGCCTCATCAGCGGCCAGACTAATAGCCCGAGTGCTAAATTCTGCTGTAGCTGTCATTGTGCCATGTATTTGCTTAGCCGTTAGAGTAGAAATGACTTGTTAAAAGCTTCAAGACTGTGTACCCAGAGACATGTCTCTCTGGATGTGGAAAGCATCACCCTTGTCACTGAGTACACACGACTTGTACTGAGATGCACTGCTGCAAACACCTAAGACAGCTATTGGTACAAACGACTTACCTGAAGGGTGAGTTTCGTCTTGTCTTTGCCTGCAAGTGATGAACTGTAAAGACAAAAAAGTAAACATGGTGTTACACAGCCATATCATCACATTGACATTTTATCAGTCTAATCAAATACATCATCAAAGCACACAGATTACTCTCAGAGCAGCTTACCTTAGCCTTTCTAAACATAGTGAAACCTGTTCGTCGTATCTGTAGAAGTGAGCTTTGGAATGGTCAAAGCTTGTGTAAGGTAAACCTGTCGAATCTGGTACACCATCTGGAAAGAAAAAAGAAAAATGCATCGGTTACTATGACGTCATCTGGACGTGATGCACTGAAGTGATCAAACTGAAACAACTTGCAGGTTGTTCAGCTGCAGGTGCTCAGGACTCAGTGTAAAACAACAGCGAAATTTGATCAACTCCACATTCGCAGCTGTGAATCATGCATCAGCAACGACACTAACTGGTACTTCATGGGAATTTTTTAATTTTAAACAGCTGGTTTGGTTTAGGGGAAATCCACTAGTACAGGATGTGTCTCACCAACGTAAAACATCAAAGTCAGTTGTAAACACAGTACAATGAAGACTTACCATCTCCAGTAGGTTGGATGACTCTTTCTAACCCACGCGACTGATAAAATTCCTTTATTCTTTTGTCTTCACCTGAGAAATATAACAGATATTACAAAGCGGGCAGAAAACATCAACAAGTGAGGACTTTTGGTGACAGCGATCATCCTCAGACTTTTGACTGACAACCAGCAGAGTTCACATACTTTCTTGTAGTCCAGGCACCAGTTTGTAGACGATGTCTTGCATCACTCGATCAAGTTTGAGGTTCAGTAAAGGCTGTGTTTCATGGATTTTGATGTTGCACATTGGACAATACTTGCTCGTCTGCAGATATTTCACAATACAACTTTTACAGACTGCAAAACAAAAAAAGAGAGAAATCATCATATCAGCAGCCAGACATTCACATCAGTATTATTATTGTGGTAAACATCAGAGGCCGTGTTAACAAAGATTCTAAGAATCCCCTCAGAGACCTACTATCTTAGCCTGAATGTTTGATCATAGTGAGGAGGTGTGTTTGACCCTGTTACTATGTGTAACGCATTGTTTTAGGAGATGTGATTGGTCAAATGATGATGTGATCATAAACACATATGGCTTGGATGTAATTCAACCTATATGACATTAATGTGGGACTATTTGCTCAGCTGTCATCAACTTTCTGTCATTGCTGTTTGTTAAATAAGAGTTGGTGCAGATTTACCTGCAAACAAAATGGAAACAGGTGAAAAAAAAATGAGAAAACCAAACTTGACAGAGGAGCAAAGGTCACTCTGACACTTCCCTCGCCCTGGTTCTGCACACAAGTGAGGAGTGTGAAAAGCAATGGTATGTCTGCAATCTAAGATGAGGTCAACCACAAACTATATGCCCTCTCCATCTAATCTGTGGTGTTTTAATAGCTCACAGTCAGTCATAGTTTGGAGGATGTTTCCCCTCTCTGTCCTCTCTGTTTAAGTAACTCTTAAGCCTCTTTAAAGTCCTTCTCTACTCTTAACAGTTTTACACCTTAATACCTCTCTTAAGTGCTAAGATGTTTTGTGAATCACTTTTATCTTTACGTCTTATTTATAAGGGGAGATTCTTAGAAAAAGTCATAACTCTGAGGATTTTCTCAGAATTTCACCACTAAGGGAAACTTAGCGCTAAGAATCTTTGTGAATATGGCCCCAGACTTTTACAAAGTTGACAACAGATAACGATGACAGCAGGGACACTCACAGGTGTGTAAACACTCCGTTATTGTCGTTGCATCTATGAAGTAGCCTGCACAAAGGTAGCACACAATGTGTTCATTCAGGTCCTTGATCTTCAGCTTGACCTCCTCCTGTACAAACAAAACAAAGACATTACACAAACCTCACAAGCATTAAGTAGATCCTGTCCCCTTTACCAGCACTGGAGGTATGAACATGAGGACTAAGTAAAGCAAAGAAAACCTTGTCAACATGCATCAATTTAACCTGAAACTTTGATTCTAATAGTTGGACACTTCAGCTCACTGCTCTTTCTTGCAATACAAATCAATAGTTGACATTATGGCAAACCAGTCTTTGATTACTGGCTGTAGGAAAGACTAAAAATGTGTTTTTTAAGTTTCCATCAGTCCACACAGTCGGTTTGATAGGGAATTATACCGTTAATTATGCACCATTAAGCCTGGACTAGTCTTACTGGAGACCTCTGGCACATCTATAGCGGTCACCCTGATAAGATGCTTCGTATGATCCTTTCCTGCACAAAACCGCCTTTCAACATCCACTGAGAAGAGTTAATGCATTTATGTCTACACAGTGATATCCATTTAAATAGAGGGAGATCAAACTCGATAGAAGAGCGATGTAAGGATGAGAGCAATCAGCTCGATGTCAATCCTCTATCCACTACACAAAAACAAAAAGTATGTAGAAAATGTATATAAACTCTTCTCAGCAACAATAAAGCCTCAAGGATAACACCACCTCTGCTTTAACACTAAAATAAAAGATGTTTCTGCATTTTATTTTCTCGCCAGCTGAAGGGACAGAGCCTGACCTTTGACCTCTATATGGAAGTAAAGAGATAAACGTCATGAAAGAAGACAGGTTTGGCTGTCTAGGCTTTCCAGTGGACTGTCGTGCGTATAGTAAACTGAATGTGTGCGGACAGGGGTCATTTTAACAGAAAAGTGTGACGCGGTCAGTCACCTCGCTGCTCTGCCTCGGGCGGTTGTGACCATCGTCACATTGTAACAGCGAAATTAGCGGCACTAAACGAACTAATTTGTTCAACAACGTGGTGTGTTCAAGCCAAACACAAACGACAGTTCGAAACGGACCCCCGTTACTTCATTACACAACACGCAGAGAAAGAGCCCACAGAGCGGAGCAGCTCTTACCGCTCCAGTTCACTCACACAACGCTCCAACTGCATGTAAACTCTCGGGTGAATTGAGAAAAACAGTGTGTTAGAAAATGGGTCGAAATAACAGTTAGTTGAAGCGGGTTGGCACGCTGCTCCCCCAGAACAACACGGCTTCACTCCAGCCCCTCTACGCATGCTCGGGCACTTCTCCTCTCCTCACAGCGCTCCACAGCATCGCTTTCCCTCTCTCCATCAGCGCAGCGGAGACGACAACGATCTCCCGCTAATAACGTGCGAATAACTCGACTCTTTGGCACTTTCACCCTCCGCGCGTTTCTCCTACCGTGGGGACGAGTTCCAACAACACGGCCACTCACCTCGTTTCTCAGCGGGTCCAGTTTGTAGACGGACTGTAGCTGATTTCGTAGCCGCATCGCTATGGCCATCGGACCTTGCTCCGCCATCTTTGGGAATTATGCTAACTTCCGGGTAATCCGGATGTTAGCATATTATCCACGCTGAGGCGGGTAGCTGAAAAAATAAAACATACAAAATTAAATAAATTAAGTAATAAATAAATAATCAAATGCATATATAGTAGAGGTTCCACACCATAAAATACAACTTTTAAAAATATACCAATACTGACAGCACACAGATTTTCGTATTTTATATTATGTTACACACAAATCACGTGAAACTTAATGAGAATCACAAAACAGGCTCTATTATAAGCTCTACAAACACAAATACAGAAAAGTGTATAAAGATAGTTCATGATAACTTAGAGGTAAGTCAAAAACTGTATATTTTATCACTTGCATCCATAATCAAAATAGAAAAGAACTGAAAACAATAATAATATATAAGATGTTGTTGTCATTGCTTTCAAATAAGTTGATTAAGTTAAGTAAATTCTTAGCTCTCCTCAGTTGAGGTAGAAATCATCCAGTTTCATACGATTTAAATACACATTAGACTTGTCTGTTTGGTTTGTGCATGTAATATAGTTATTTTGTTCAATATTTTGATTTGATTCCTTCCTTATGAATTCACTCTTTATGTTTTTATTTAGTTTAGTTCTACTCCAGTCCAGAATGTGCTCATGTGTTGTCTCATGTGTTAGTCTGAACTGTGGGCAATAGAGGGCACTGCAGGCCCACGCTTCAGTTTGCAACAGCTACTGCTATTCACTTAACATTATCACATAATACAATGTTATTCAGGCACACAGAAGATTTATGTAGTCTATAAAAGGTGTCTTTAATATTGAGCCACATACGCTCAAATGCAGCAAGCCCAGTGGGCTTTTATTAAGCTTATTGCCTGATTAAAAATACCTTTAAGGGGTTTGATGTAGCTATAAGTAGTTTGTAATGTATATTAACAGTTTGCTGATTGTGGGGGCACACCACAATTACACATGTTCAGCCACAAGCCGCAACAACATACAGAACAGTTGATCAGTCTTGTAACCTGAGTCCTCTGACTAGTACTCAGGCTCCGTAGAGGGCGGGCGGATTTGCCACCACACACAGACATGTAAAGATGTACTTAATGCACATAAGCAAGCCAGTTTGGAAAATTAACTAACACAACTGCTGAACAGAGTTTGTCTGATCTTTCTAGTGGAACCCCCCCATCCTAGCCCCCCTACCCCCTTCATTTAGAGGAGGGCTGAAGTGTTTGAACCCCCAGACTGTGAGGAGGGGAGGGGAGGAGGGGTTGAGTGAGTACTTGTCTCCCCTCGTTGAACAACAACCGTCAAGAGTCTCTTGAGAAAAGCAGCAGAGAAACTGTGGTTGTCCTGGGCAGCTCCCAGACCTAAATATGTGTAAATACCAGGCTGGAGAATATGTGTGAATATGAGAGCAGCATCGCCACAGATAATCATGTGGTTTATGTATTTGGGACAAAGTTATTTAAATCCAGAGTTTGCATTGTGTTGAGCTGTGTTTTTGTAATTTATCTGGGCTTTCACAGCGGTGAGACATGTGAGGTTTTTTTTTGTTTACTTTTCCAACAGTTATTTACTTATGGGCAGAATGAAAAGTAATAGGTTTGTGGAAAAATTAATTTCCAAATGGTGAACAAAACGTCTTCTTGGTTGTGGCTGAGTTGCATTTGAATTAGTGTCTGCCCTGTTTGAACAGGTCGTCTTATTGGTATTATATGTGGAGGTCTCCTTGATCCCTCCCAGAGGGCTTCCAACCTGTGGACCACCCAAAAGCTGCGGTCCTAAACAAAGACTCGCCCCTCATTCATGCTTTTGTAATTTCCCAGTCTGATGGAATGACTGGCAAGTTTGTCTTATTCCTACCACCTCAGTGACTCCGTTGCAGCCGAAATGACTGTGCGCGAACCATTTATTGAGACTGTTAAATCTGGCATGAATGCTTTGTTCGTGGGTGTTTATCAGTGATGAAACTCACAACTCATGTAATTTTCTTTCGATTTTGACGTTTCTTTTTGGCTCAGAAATTCAACGCTTCTTCTTGATAATCCCTTGAAAACATGTAACACCTTGCACAATGGGATTTTATTCTGTAGTTGAACAGACAAGCTCTTGTCAGCAGGGTCCAAATCAAACTCAGTTAATATAAATTGGAAGATAGAGAACACACAAAGCAATATATTTTCATTCTTGGCAGCATTTTTGACTGCGAAGAACCGTTGTGATCAGTCTCGCTTCACCGAGCCTTCATAGTCGGGCCTTGTGTCCCCTGCTGTCTGCCATTTCCTCTTGCCATGTAATGTCTTATCTGCTGGGTCTGCAAGGTCACTGCTTATCTGATTGACAGAGCTTTGACTCCACGCAATATCCAAATAACCTGAGGGCCTGCAGGCGCAGGAGGATCACAGCATGGCAAAATCCACCAGTCGGGAGAGCGAGAGCGAGTGAGAGAGAGGCAAAGGAGCCAACGAGAAAGGAGAGGATCAAGGTGAATCCAAGCCTTTCATTTATTGTCATAACGTCATGTCAAAGTTGTGGACTATAGATTCCCTATATTTTCTTCAGCTGTCTGCATTGCTGACAGTTATTTCTCCAGTCTCTTCACTTTTGTTTGAAGTGATTAGTTTATCTGAGGGATCAGACACCTTCCAGGACTACAAAGGCAGTGCTATTATGAGGAATGTAGGGATTATTTACCACTGAATAAATGTGTCTGATAATAAAAATAAACAAAGATTTCCAACTTGTTCATCTTCTGTTTCTCGTATGTTCGCTATTAGTCTGCCTAATTAAATCATGTTTGAGGAAACTCCTTCAAAACATCTGAGGTCTGTCATCCAGTGAAAACTCACAGAGCCGATAGAGACCCCATTTACATCATTTCTGTACACCCTGTGCTAAAACCACCCTGCAGTAGGGATCTATATTCTGCATTGCCAAAAAGGAGGCCCCTGACACCCCCCCTACCCCCTTCCTCTCCCCCTCTCCCTCCCTCTCTCTCGCTCTCTCTCTCTCCCTCCCTCAGAGCAATCAGAGCATGCAGGGGTGGACTGCAGCTTTTGTCTCCTTTGCTCCAGCAATTGGCCACCAAGTGGCAAGCTAATGATGAGAGCCCTCTTGGAATGGCTCCAGAGCAGTACAGCTTGTGCTGCTTGATGGGCAAGGGCATAATGAATGATGTAGGGCAAGCCCTTAGGCCTCCCCCTGGCACAAAACTCCCAATATCACAATCTGATTCACTTCAAATGCTGCAAGAAATACATGCACAGTGAGGACATGTTGCCAAGATGTGCAGACAGACACAGAATTGCACAGCATGCACGGTGCAATGAATAAAAGAATCCAATATAAAACAACAGTGCTGTGAAGCATCAAATATATGTCTGTCCAGAGCACTAATGGTGGCCTTTTCTTTTTTTTCTATGCATTTATTTGGCACCAAAATACGACAAAACGAGTAAAATGGTGCAAGCCAGCGCTAATTCAGACAGAAGCTGAGATTCTGGAGAAAGCCACATCCATCCAGCAGCATCCCGCATTGTGTGACAAAGCTGTACAAAACATTCTAACATCCCTCATCATCACTGCAGAGAGGTCCTGCAGATTTCAGCCAAGTGAATTTTGTTGGTCTCTGTGTAACAATGTATCAGGATGAGGAGCGTTTTTCACTTGTTAGTTCAATCTTTTGATCGTTATCACAAGTACATCAGCTGTTGTTACATGCCTGTGTGACACTGGCGTAAACATGCAAACAGGGAAGTCAGTGCATGCACAATTCCAATTTATTGCTGCTACAAAATTGATAAATAACCGAGTTAACAAACAGATCCTTGTCCAGTTTCCATGCTTTAAAAAAAAATCCTAATCCTCACTTTAAATAAGCTAGAGGCTAACTATTGAATGACATGATTGGAAGATGCTGAGACAAGATTAGTCTGCCAATAAGAACAAGTTAGCCTGCCGATGTCAAAAGAAAAGAAAGCTCCATATTAAATCTTATTAATGTGGCACAATAGAGCTTTGTCTGTCATCTATTGAATTTCCATTACTGGTGTGTGTGTGTGTGTGTATTTTAGGCTTGTGTGGTATTATGTGAGTCAAGAACACACACACGAACACACAAACTTTGAAAGAATTTCAGTTATTTCAGGTTTATCTATAGACCTTTTTCTTCACAAAAAAATATAATTGTAGACAAATTGTATGAAATCTAAGAATTTGTTATATAGTTATATGGTATTATATAGACTGTTGACCCCAACAAATACTACAAATTTCAAGCTTGCCCTATGAAAGAAGAGTTAAACCCCTGAATTAATCCGGCACTAGAGTCCTGGATTTAGTCATTCTCTCAGCCTCCTTACAAATGGTTAAAAAAAATCAAACTTGTGTTCTCTCTCTCCACACCCTTCTCTCACACACAGAAACCCGCGTGCACACACACACACACTTTCATGCTCGAGATAAGGTGATTTGTTGCTTGTACTCATAATCCGCACACGCATAATAAAGAACAAATTGTCTTATTTATGGATCAGGGCATGTTACACAACAGAGAATTTCAGTAGTGAAGATATGAATTTCAATCATCCGTCTCCTTCCGATTTTCATGACTGTTCATCTCATTCGGTGATTAAAATGTTACAGAGCTTGCTGACTCCATTCAGGCAAGATTCCCTCTGCTGACGCTGATCTCTCTTTGAAATTCAAGACCCGCAAAAAGCCTAGGCACACTTGCTCCTCTTGTCATGTACTGTATCTGCTCTGTGCACGCTCGCTTATCATGCAGCCATCTTATCTTCACGGGCATTTAAGAGAATAAGGGTAAAGGGATAACAAACTCAGCAGAGAGGAAGCCTCATCTAAATCCCAAAGAGGGATGCAGGCTCCCCGAGTGCCATCATTACAAGCTGTCTACACCACGCTGAGGCCGATATATCAGGATAATGTAAAGGTACAATTTGTCAAAATTTTAGAATAGTACCACCATGTCACAACAGAAAGCTATTCTTCTTTTATACAGTGTATCATTCTAACTTCAGCTAGGTAATAAGTCAAACTGTAAACGCAACAGTAGCTGAACCTCTCCATCAGTATGATTACCAGGAGAGCTGTTGGTTTGGTCTTACCCTAGCATTGACCTTCTTCTTCCTTGTACAACACTTATGACATCATTGGCATCGGGCAACACAGGAAGCTGGAAATCGTCTTATCTAGGATGGACTTATCAATGTGATCAAAACATGCTTGAAACTTATTTCAGGTCTGTTTGAACCTTAATCATGATCCTTTTCTAAACCTAACCAGGTAGTGTTGGTAGCTACTTTTTTATGTCTACCCAAGTATTGGTGTTAACAGCTGAAACACGGTCGACTGCTTAAAACATCTTGGCCCTGTAACACCAGCTTGCAACATTCAGATAAATGCACTTCAAAGCTTTATGCTGCTCCAAGATGCTTCTGAGAACGTATGTGTGTGTGTGAGTGTGTATTTGTGTAAGATAATGGCAATCCCTTGATGGCCAAGAGTGATTTGGTTCAAGCTTTCTGGTGCATTATATCCCTTCTGGCCTCTTGTAAAGAACTTTGATGAGGACCCAGAAGAGTAGACCCTTATTGCCTGCACTTACTGTGTCAATAATGGGATTGTTCACTTGTTGTTGACTTCACCCTCGTCTCATTTTCTTCTCTTCCAGTCATACATGCAGGCAGTCTTTCATCTATCTCTGCTATCTTCTTCCGTAGCATGCAACTGCTGAGATCGCCAACCCACCGCGCCACCACCTCTCGCTGCAGGAGGAAGCGGCCTATCTGTAAGAGCCGTCTCGATGACGCTAACAGCGTCCACTCTCACTGACACACACAAGATGAGATGATGAGTGTTCTGTTTACAAAACACATTCATAACACTCACGGTATGATTCAAAGATACTCATTGGTGAAAAGTCCCTGTGCATTTACATCACATTCAGCTATAAACCAGAGATTTTTAATGACAAACACATTTTTCCACCAGGGATTTCAACATTTCATCCTTCAAACTGAAATACATCAGACTGTGTCAGAAATAATTTCCTTCGAATCATGCAGCCAGAAGTGCAGCCTCTGCAGTCAGTTGATAGACAAGGAGATGTCAGTTTCCACATCTCAACACTGAGCAAACACGCAAAACCTGTGAGCCGCCAAAACTCTATCCCTGCTAATCTCTGAGCCTACATCACAGACCACGACGCAGCCAGACAGCCCCCAACCCAAAGCCAAGGGCAAGCAAGGCAGCACACCTTTGACTGCAGAGAGTAAACAGGGGAGAGGGGAAATCTATATTTCACAAAGCGGGGCCCGGCACTCAGGGCTTGGCAAAAGTAAACAATAGCACTAGCAGGCCCATAATTGATGGCACCGTTCCTTTTAATACAGTAAATAGATGTCAAACAGTGGTGGAACGCAGCAACCAGATTACAAAAGATTTGCAACACCCCGGGATTACAGAAGAATGCCTTTCTTTGATCTTGCAGCACTTAGTCTTTGATTCCCTGTAATTACTCCAAGCAGCCGCTTTCTTCGGCTCGACCTGAAAAATGATAACAGTTTCTTAATTTTGGGAGGGATTAGGGACCTGGGTCTGGTTTTCGCACACAATGGTAACCATGACCTGAGCTGACATTCTGGTTCTAAGGGAATACTGTAGTTTCTATGAGAAAAAAACAAAAAAAAGATAAAAGCCAAAAAAGACAAACTGCATTTGATTCAAATACTCAAACTCTATATAATATTATCATGTGTGGTCTTAGTCCATTGAGACATAAATGCTTCAGCAATATTCACTCCTCAGAAGATTAATGATGACCTTTGCTCCAGCGCCACCAGTATCTCAACATCTATTAGATGGATTGACACCAGACATTCCCAGAGGATCAACTCTTCCTCACTTTTCCTAACGCATCACCTTTTTAATGGACGGGTTGATGGATTGCCAGAAAATTTGGTACAGACATTCAAATTCCCCTAAAGATAAACTGTTATCACTTTGGAGATCTCCTGACTTTTAGTCTAGCGCCGCCACTAATACTAGAGGTCCTGGTCTAAGTGTCAGCACCCTCTGCTCATCAGTCCCATCTCGTATTTGTCTATAAGAACAAACTATGTGGTCTCACAAAGAGCACATTTGGCTCTGCTTACTGACATGCAAACGGAACATCCTGGGTTTAGTTTCTTTCGTCCTCTGATCCTTGTTGCATGTCATCTGTGTCTCTTTAAATGATCAAACAGACTGCTTTCTTTATTTGATATTAAACTGTGTTTGTTGCAGGAAGACACAAAGATCAAAGATTTTTTGGACGGAGCGTCTGACCTGGAGTCAGACTGAGTGTACCTGTTGTCTGGTCCTCCACTGTGAGGCTCGGTCACAGCTGGTAAATGTGGAGGCTTGGCGAGGACAACCAGTCCAGTGCACACATTTCCCAACTTAATGGAGAGTTTGTGACTGAGGGCCTTTAAGGTGGGTGGATCAAAGATATGATATGATTAAAGGAGAACTAAAGCATGTAGTTCTGTGTGGAATAATTGGACAAGAGATTCTTTCAGAAGCTCCCATTACTTGTTTTTATATGGTAACCCTCATTGAGCATTGGCTCTTATAAGAAGTTATTTCACTGTGTATTCATTCGGTGTATTCTTATATCTTCCCAGTAAAAAGCAAAGCTGAGGTCAGAAACTATGCACTCCTGTTTTATCCGTTGAATCATCTCGTGCTCCAGCTTTCCTTCTACGCATTTCTCCTGAATGAATGCACACTGTTCTCATTAGGTCATAGTTTGTCTCACTACCTAACCTATCATATCCTTCACATGGTGATTAGTTTATCTTTGATATCATGGGTGTAAGTCAGTGAAAAATGTCTATAGTATCATGCATGGATGAAGAGTCACTCCTCTCTGATTTCTAGCAATGAGGAGGAGTTCTTCATATTCCAAATAACTGGGTTCATATTCACAGAACACACAAAGTCTAAAAAGAGACGTAAACGGTCTGAGTTAAGAGAAAAACAATCCCCTAACTCCACAACTTGTTCTCAGACAGATCACCTATCAACCAATTAATACTGGGATAGTAAGTTCATTTATGAAACATGATGTCATCCATAGCCCTGTGAAAAAAAGTCTCAATGGGAAACTTGCCATTTAGGGTGATTAGTGGTAACATAAGAACACAGCCTCTGCAGAAAGATACCTACATGAACTCATCCTCATCAACCACACTTAAATCAAGCTGCATACAGGTTCAATCAAAGATCTCTAATCAGTGCGAGAACTTTGATAACACAAAGACACCGGTCTGCTGAAAATCTCCTCAACTGGATGCTGAAGCTTTTGTAGGTGGTCTAATCATCTCATCCTCGCTGACTTTATTTCCCCATGGTGACTTCACTTGACTCGTGACACGTGCACATACACATCCCACATACGTGAAGCTGCTGACCCAAGAAGACAAATCAGAAGAGCCTCAGGGCCCGGCCTGCCCGACCAAAGAGATGAGATCATGAGACCAGCAGAACCTCATTTTCCCTTAAATTGCACCTCTGATCAGCTCAGTGTTTCCTGCAACAATTACACTGACCCCAAGTCCTCATTAGCAAATGGTGTGGAGAAGAAAAAAGACCACTTAGTTTATGAAGAGCAGAACGTTTAGTGGAGGAGAGGGTTTTTTTTTATCTCCTCTCCACCTCCCATCATGTCTTGAGGCTTCTTCCCAACACCACTTCTGATTAGGGAACTTTGGTTCTAAATCATCAGCTGGAGTTCTGTAGATGAAAGTACCTTCTTAATGTGGAGGTCCCACAGTGCCGTGTCCCTCACGAGCAGCCAGAGACTGATTCCAAAAGGAGATTTCTGCCTTTTAAAAGCACTGTTGCCATTAGGAATCTATTTGTAGACATGAAAGTAAAACAAATGTTTCTAAGTAGTTTGCTATTTTTGGGGTCTTGTAAGAGTCGAATCACCTACAGCATATCTTCTTTTAGTTCCTTCAGTATGAGGCACTTGATGAAAACATTCTACAAACATCCAATTAGAGGACTCATATGTCTCGCTAACAGGGTGCACACACACTCGGAGGCAAACACAAATAAACGCAGCCAGTCTCTCTTTTAAAAGACAGTTCACACCTGGCATCAAGGGGGTCAGATACAGGACAACACTGAAACCATGTGTTTATTATTTTCAGGCAACGTGGCTCAGTTTGTGCAGGCTCTTTACATGTATTCATGATCCCCAGTGGAAGAATCCTAATGACTTTGGTGATCCCTTTCCACATTTAAATGATGGATTGGCACATTCAAACTAAACAAACTAGAACAACTTGATCCCCTGACTTTTAATCTAGCTCCATTATCAGGTCAATGTTTCAATTTGCAAAATACTCTGGTTTATGACCAACTACCTGCAAAGTATCAAAGGTGTCATCTCAGTCGCTCCCCGGGAATCTAAACTCTCACACTTATTATTTGCAGAAACGTGTGTGTTTGGGGCTGAGAGCACGGTGATTTGTTAAGATGGACAGTTTGGCAGAGTAGGACCTTGATTCATCCCCAGAACACGGGGCCCCTCCAAGTGAGAGCTGGAAACTGTTATAATTCATTCATGCTGCTGCAGGCCAAACGGCTCCCACCTGAGTCAGTATGATCTACGAGTGTCCGTGAGCCCCCAGACACATGTAAATGTACACCACACTAATTGGTGCAGCAACAGTCAGGGGTTTTAAATCAACGGTTATATCACCTGTTGTTTCGAACTAGATGGGAGAAGGAAGAGGGATTATCTTTATGATTTGTTTCTGTTTTTAAGTTTGGTATCTGTTTGTCTTCTTGCCTGTTTTGATTTCTTGTTTCTTTTCCCTCTAGCAGCTGGAAAGGAAGACAATGATGTTACTGCCATGACTTTGAACGTGCCAAAAAGTCAGAATGCAGAGCAGCAACAACTAATTTGTAAAAGATGATGAGAAGGTAAGCTAACCACAAGAACATCAAAAGGCTTGTCAGGTGGAAAGTTTTACGCTTTCTTTTATGGATGTTTTAAAATGTCATTGGCATGAAGGGAAACAGTTCGTCATCCTGGATCAATTCTTCAGCTCACAAGAGGTGATTGATAAGTTTGTGACATAAGTGAAGTAATTTGATAGCAGCATCATCTATGTTATGAGAACAGGTTTTTCAGTTCAGTTCCAATCCACATTCCTGGATGAATGGATTGTCCTTTTTCTCAAACAGTCCAATTTACTGTTGAACAGCATGTAATCACAGCTCTGTAATTCGCTTATCAATCATCCCTTAGACTGGCTACACAATAGATGATTGTTGAATCTGAACAATCTGAATTAAAAGCAGACATTAGGACAGTTTTTAACAGACATTATAAACCTCTGAACACACATAGTGGACGATTTTGGCCAGATTTGTGAGACGACACACCTGCGCTTTGGACTAACAATTTCAGAGTGGCATTTCTCCCAGAAACGTGACATCAGGAGATAAACAAAGATGGAGGATGAACCATGTTGTCTGTTCTATAGCATGTTGTTGTCATAATTCTACAAGCCAGTCTTCTGTTTTTATATTCCATTTGGCTCGGGTCCTGTTTGCCACCATGATTGTGAACTATAAACGTCCAGCTGGTGATGCTTCCCAGTCGCTTGCTCTCATTGGCTACTGAGGGTATTCTGCCAGAGGCAGCCTGTCCAGGAAGATATGGTGTTTGATATTTACAACTGAAGAGTAAGGGAGGCTTTGACTCAATTTGAAGCAGTAAATATTTGTATTGACACCAGGATTATTTGGAATAATCAAATAATCAATTGTCAAAAGCCGTGTAGAAGCCTTAAACTGGCTTAAAATCATCTGCAGTCAGTTTGAGTCACTTGTTTATTCTCCACATAAAGACTACTGTCCACATCTTGTTGTTCTCAGTTGTTTCTTCTTTTTCCTCATCATCTACTTTTTCATTTTTCACTACAGCAAATTGACACATCACACTATATCCTTACACCCAGGATCCCCCATTCATTTATTTCTGCAAGCCACCATCCAGCACTGATAAAACAGTTTTGACATTCAAAATATTTTTACCGCTCTCATTACTGCCTCATTGTTCATCTCTCACAGCGTCACCGTGTCGAGACTGTTCCCTGACAGAATTGGACCCAAAAACGTTCAAACCTGTCAAACACAGTATGCTTTCATTTATCTTAAGTGTGCAAACCTGAAACCATACTTCAACTGTCATATCAAAAAAGGGTGGAGATAGATTAAATATTTGACCTCTGCTAAGGAAAATATTAACATATTTCTGCAGTGATCTTGCACCATCTTCCACGCTCAACAATGAAAAATACAAACTCTCACCATTTGTTTAGATGACGTTGAATCTAATGTCCTAGCGGTGCACTTTGATGTCCACAGTTTGTGTTAGCCTGCAGAAAGAGCTAATGCAGTCCATATCTGAGCTGTACCTGAATGACAAAACAAGGTGGAGAAGCTGTCCAGGCTGAAATGATCAGAGGGAACATTATAGAAGACAGACACAGGATTGTCCTGAAGATTCGGACTTGCCCTTTGTCAGTTGAGCCGCCACAAACTCAAAATAGTTAGATAAAATTGAAGTGAACATTGCGTTGTTGTGCTACAGTCTAGCAGATTTCCAGTGTCTTCTAAAGGTTAGAACTGCAAAACTAGCTATTGAGCTTTTATCTATTGACAATGTAAAGCCTGATGGCACACACAGAGCCTCCACCACGGCCTCTACAAGCCTTTGCTACACCTTACCGGTGTAATTACACCACAAAACATCACGTGTGATGAAGCGTCTGTTTGTATATTTCTTGTGCTTCAGACAGTACTACTGGTATTGTTCAGATCTACTTGTCACTGGAACTAATATGTTAGTAGACCATAGACTGTATATAAAGATGGACGACATGACAGCTCCCTAAAAGTAAGGCCAAAACATCTGGGCTGCCCCCTGGTGGCTGGCTGCAGTATAGATTATAAACCCTTCCTCTTCCATGTTAGGGAATGGGACACAGACCCAACAAAAAGCTAAAAATACTGCTCAAATAAAATGTTCCCAGAGATGGTTTATGGCTTCTTAGGTAGATATTTTCACACTGATTTGTGTTTAAATGCTTATTTTGTGATATGTTCAGAATTTATTAGTTATTGTTGGCTAAAATAGGAAGAAGTAATGTCGGGGCCAGCATCCAAGCTATGCAAAAAGTTTGAGGGGAGCTTGATGTAGAAGTAGGTGTGTGTTAAACTCACGGCCTCCACTGTCTCTGGTTCCAAGGCGGCATTTTTAAACATTGCCTGCAAGCAAGATATTTTGGCCTAACTTTTTGCACAATGGACAGCCATATTGTCCCTCTGTGTACACAGTCTATGATGCAGACAGACAAGCCGAGTGGACCAATCACAGCTGTCACAGCTGCATCTTCACCAGAGTTTTGGGTAGATGAACATCAGGCACCACACAAAGGACAAAAGTGCTCTTGGATAAATCACTTCAAAATAAATCACATCAATTTTAGTGGCAGAAGGGACAGACTACCATTTTCACAACTTCGCCCAACCTCATCTTGACTGATCTGATTTAACATTTTCACTGAACTAACTGACTTCAATTCAAAGAGCTGTGGATGCATCCTTAAAACTCATGACCAGAAAGTGTAAACTAGCTCCACAATTAACAAGAACAGTAAAGCAATGACCAGTTTTTGTTCAACCCTGTGCGGATATGTCTTCTGAATGTGAATTATGATCTCTGAAGGTTTAGGCAAAGTATTTAGTGTTAGTTTGTTATGTCTGAGGCCTTGAACTCCTCTGTTCCTCGCTCTGTTTTTGTAAGCTCTTTCCCTTGGTGAAACATACCTGGCTGATAACAAACATAAGCTGGCAAATGTTTGACAACTCTAGGCAGGTTTTCTGTACCTGCATTGCTTTTTGACAGTACAAATGGTCTCTGACACGAACAATCCAAATGTCCAAACGAGTTGTCATAGTCAAATGCATATGCCATGTTTCAGTCAGTCATCTTGTCCAACATGTAAACTTAGTCCTACGTGGCAAGCTGACACCACTTCTGTGTTCTTTCAAATTGTTTTTATCCTTTTTTTTCTGTATGGTTGACACATCAGTTGACTGGTACGCTGATCAGGTGCCTCGCACATGCTCGTGCTTGCTCCCTGACACACGTCGAAGCAGAGTTGCCAGAAAAGACAGTGGTGCTGTCACTGCAGACACCTGAATAAAAAATGTTGCAAATAGTTTGCAAGCAGATATGTGCTGGCTCGTTGGCAGAGTCAAGGCTTTTGTGGTTCAACAAGAGGCAACCCAATCCAGTGAGAAAATGCTTCCATTAAGGTGGCATGCACATACACACACAAGGAAATATGTAAATGAAAGAGTGTGTTTGAGACATACTGTATCAAGGGGTCTAAACAAGAGCGTGTAGTTATTAAAAATCCTCATTTTAATAAGTAAACATTTTTTCTTGGCACTTTTATTGATGTAGGTCACACACAGAAACACTGATCCTGATCCACTGACATAACTATGATGAAGCATCCAAGATTCTAAGGAGCCATTTTTAGTTAGTGTCACACTAAACTGCTAATACAGGCAAGGAGTTAAAATGAGGCAGAGGCAGGCCATTTATTAACTTAGAACCTATCAATACCGGTTTTACACAAGGCTGTAAACATGTTTATTTCTGCTGTAAAGTTGGACATTTTGACTCACCTTTTGAGCCAGCCCTCAAGTGGCCAGTTGATGAACTGCAGTCTTTGGAACTTCTGCACAGCTCAATCTTTCTGCAGCAATTGTACAAATCATCCAGTTTAGAGAGGTAGTACAAGTGAAAACCCTTGTAGAGGTTAATGAACCTTTTTCTTCATTGTTCACTGGCTTTTCTACACAAATACAGCAGCCCTTTCATTGCCTTTGTTAATTGAAATTACAGATGTCTTATTAAACACTAAAAGGTAATGAAGAAGTGTTTTGTAGTTCTGTTGTGACTACGGCCGCACCAGTTGTTCTTCATTTAGAAAAAATGTTTTGCAAGAGGGGGGTTGTCACACTCCTGCAACCTGGCAGAGCCAAATAAAGGCTAACATCCACATCACTTCCAAAGAACAAACATTTGCAGGACACTTGGGAAGATGATAGCCAATGCCACCCAAGTACCGTAACAAATGACTCAGTATTTCTGAGCATCAAAAGCTTCAGATTGCAATGTGGCGTCTGACCTGCGAGGTCGCTGGACTCCATGACATCAGACCCAGTATCACGTCATGGTCAACCTCATTCCCTGAGCGCTAATTAACACCAGACATAGGGATTATGGACAAAGCTCAGGGCATTACCATTCATCACAGAACAGCTTAGTTTGTTTATTTGCAGATGTAGAAGAGAGAATAATAACAGATTGTGGAAATTAGAGGAAAGAAAACCCAGGGGACAGAGAAATTAACAAATAAAATGGTGGGTAAACTCAGCGTCGCGCTGCTGATTACACTGCAATCCAGAACCCAGCGGTCCTTGAAGTGTCATCAACCTTTATGGCATGGACAGGCCTGGAGCAGAGGCTTAAAGGGTTGTACATAAAAGAGACACTGTTTGCTTTGTGCCTTTAAATGGACTCAGCAAAGAGCAGTGCTGAGGGAAGAGTAGTGGCGAAAACAGATGCGATTCGTGGAAGATCTCTCTCTAAACAGTGAACAACAAGTCCTCCCTGTGCTTTTAAACATGAATTAATGTAGATTCCAGGCGTATTTCAAGGCTGTCTGTGACGCCTCGACTCACCGGTGTGGTGGAATTTCGTAGGGGTGCGAGAATCTTGTTGTAATGGGCATTCCAGCGCAGCAACATTACCTCTATTTCCCAACAATCAATCATAGTCAGCATGCTTTTCGGGAGGAGAACGACTAAAAAGAGGCTGCAAGCGTGGCTGTGATTGTTTACATTTGTGTGTGTGTATGTGTTTTTATATAGTGCAGATAGATATTGAACAAATCTGAGAGTTCATTGAATGTAACAATCATAATAGCTATACAATATGTTTTAAATATAATTTATGTTCAAGGTCAGCCTGAAGCATGCAGGCTTGGCATATTTTTCACACCAGATAACCACTCAAATAGGATCTACAGTCGACCCTGCGAAATTATCTTAGGCTGTATGTCATTTAGGACTCAAAGAGAGGAGCATAACACGACCAGGGTTAGGGGATTTAACTGCTTGTGGGTCCACCTCCACCAAGAGTGTTCAGGCATAACACAAACAATAACAAAACGGCTCCCATCAGCCTCATAATGTCACAAACACACTCTCATACTGACCCTCAAATGTAGACATCTCATGTTTTCTGGCTCTATTACAATGTTCAGCACCAAGACTGTGGGTTTCTCATGTTTTCTGATGCACAGAACTGTCTAAAGGTGGCACCATACAAAGGATTATTAACTAATAAGATGAGAAAACTGTCCCTTCTCACTGTCAGCTCACTGAACAATGTGATATCATGCAACTTTTGCAACTTGTGTGCTTTAACTCTGCACTTTAAGCTGTCCGCATGTTATTTTGATGCTGCTTCGTGTAAATTACCTCACATTTCAAGCTACAATTCTACTATTTCCGGATGATATAAAGGAACATGGGTGAATACATAGGCTGATGCCACACGATCATGGGATGCCTGGGGATGGTACTGGACATATAACACAGGAATCCAGGGTTCACAACCCTCTTTGTAAAAGTCATGGTTTGTCTTAAAACACACAAATTCATAACATTAAACGCATTTTAAAAGGAAAACTTTTGAAATGTCATGTGAAATGCTACAAAGCATAGCAATCACATGTGAAATGAATAAAGAAATTGACCTGTAATGGCCTGTGTTTCCTCATAGTATACTGATGGGTCCAAACCACCTGCGCTTCACTCACAAGGACATAGCACAGAACCAGTTTGTGATCTCTTGTGAGAATCGAGCTGTCTTGCAAGGTGAGTTCCCTGACAGCTGTGGACCAGCAAAGCAGCACATTTTTCTGGTCAGAATTTTCACAAGAGGCTTTAAGACAAAAAGGGAAGGTTCTGAAATTCTAAAACCACCACAAAGTAGGAAACAAAACATTACCTCACATATCTCTAGTGGCTCAGGGGTCGATTAGTTAATAAAATATATTCAGTGAGAGTGTTCAGTTTACTTTTACCTACCTATCTCAGCCCAAAACAACAGGCTTCCCTGCCAGCCGTAAAAGGAAACACACAGTAGCAGTACCTTCCTGCTCATTCTGACTACCTGAGTCATCTCTGTGCTGTAAAGGACACTGTGAGTCATGCCCAAACAATCTAGTTGTTGATATTGCACTGATATACCTGGATGCATGATTGAAGTCTTTGCACAAGCTATACACAATAATTTAGCATTAGCATGGCCCCTCTTATTAGCCTTAATTTACGTATATGTTTTATATTCATTCACAACGTTCAGATGTTTAAGTGTGACCTACCAAACATCACTCCGAACTCTCAGAGAGACACAGATAATTACATGACAAACTTATGAAGTCTTTTCTGTTTGTGTCTTTGTGTGCAGCTTAAACTCTGCTGTGCAGGGCAGTGCCGGACTATCTGACAGTGACATTGCACATATGCATCTTTTGACACCGCTGACGGCCGGCACATGTGCTTCACTTTCCGTCAGATCACGTTCGACCCCAAATTAAAAAGGGAGATGGATGACGCTGACCTGAGACAAAACAAAAGGGCGTTCACCGGCGTGTTCCACACATTCTCAGCTAATCAGGAACTGCCCTGCTTGGAGACACAGTGTCCACTGAATAACAGCATGCAGTGATAAGGTCACCAAATTAACTAAAGCTGGAATCAAGAATCTGAAGCCTTTCCTAATCCGTGACTAACAAGATTAGAAGGTTTCCACTCAACATACAGGTCGCTGGAAGAATCACTCTGGGACCTGGGCTGGAGTGGACGAGGAGAGTCCCCCAAAATTTCACTATAATCCAAAACAAAGTTTCTACCTTAAAATATTATTTTGCTAAATTTTGCTAACAGCATAACAAAATCGGTGAGTTAGACGATGCCAGAATACCAAAAAAAAACAAAATCATCCTGCCAGCAACACACAATTTTTCTACATATTTTTGAATTAATGAAGTTTTTGTTTGTTAACAGCTTTATATTATATAGAGATGAATATGTGTTACGTATTGCAAACAGCTTTAAATGGTGAGAGACAGGCGTAGCAAGATAGGTGAACGGGTGCACATCCAGTTCCAGGACAATGAACAGACACAAAGAAAAAGGAGAGGTGCACTAATGAAAACTTATGTGTGTGAAAAATGTAGTGTTCAGGCGGCGGTTCCCTTTCCCTCATTAACATTCACATGATATCAATTATAAAACAAAAAAACAAAACAAAACAAACTATAACGTAATATGGAGCAAAGATCGTTTTTATGCCTTCAAAGCAAAAATGTGGCATATTTCCTAATTTCCCTATAGGGATTAATAAAGTTAATCTTAATTTCCCTCTAATACAAGTCACATAATAATAATGTATTTTTCATGCACACCACTTTTTAGTGCTTGTACATGTGAATCAGCCATTTAAAAATATAAAGTTGCAAAAGTCCACATTAGGAGGACTCACAACAGACCTTGACAAAGGAGTCCTAAGTTTCTTCATCACTGTTGCAACCATTACAAATCTTTAAAGTAAAATGTTCAGATTAGGTGGTGCAGTGATCAGAAATGTGTCCAACAGGTTTTGTTTATGGGGCTTGCAGATAAACTAGCACTGTTTTGTGGTCAAAACGTGTTTTACAGTTCAGTTACAAAAAAACTGATGATTTTACAGGTGAATGTAAGTTTTTTTTTGCAAATGTTCTCGCTCCGTTTTACAGCAAAAAGCACAACAAGACAGTGAAAAGAATGCGAGTCTGCTCAAAGCTGAGCAATACACAAAACGACTGAGTCTTTTCCCAAAGAGCAAGTGGAGCCTCGTCTCTGAAAAGGCTCCATACATGAGGTAGCGAGGAGAATGCCACACAAGACAAACTGGGGAGAGGAGAGAATACACTTTCTGCCTCCCTCTCCTTGCTCAGTGAACCAGCACAGCGAGCACAAAAGCCACTGTTTGCCAGTGTGTCGAGGAATCCAACCAGTCGCCTCGATGAGAAAAAGAGTCCTTCAATTAGACCGTAAGATTATAAACAACACAAAAGAAAAAATGTCTTGATGAAGGATGATGCATTTCACTGGATCTGACTGAATACTGTATCGGCAGATTAGGTTTTTCATGTAAGAAATAAAGTGCTTATATGAATCTCTGAACAATACAAACAAACACAGCGCAACCTCAGAAGCAGCATACAGGGTTCCTCTGTTGTTAATGCAGACGTTTTGGGAGGTGTTTGCCTGGTAAATTGTGTGTAATGTTGTGAGTCCCGAAACGCAGTCCTTTCCTAAATCTAAGAAAGAACAGTAGAAACATAAGGAAAGTGAAGGAACGATTGGAACAATGTTAGAATCACCATCCAGCTTCCAGACCTATTGAAAGACTGTGATGGCCATTATGGCAGACTGCATCAGACACCCGTCTGGATATGTCACTTCTGGATCAGCCTGTGTAATCCCAAATTTAGCCAGTGTTTTATGCCTAAGTACAAGTAAAAACAAAACAGGTTTTGGTGTCAGGGGGACTTGAACCTCAGACTCCTAAATGTGAGTCCCCAACCTGCGTCCTTATGTAGACTTTTGCGGCTGTATTGCTCCCATGATCATTGGGCATTACAATCATATGTTCCGTTAATAAACATAACCACGTGTTGTTTCTGGTGGACAGAAACAGATAGGTTTGACACTTTCTGTCTACTGCTCATAGCCACAATTGCCAAAAATGGTGTGGGAAGAAAGGATATGTTTGTTGCCTGAATGTGGTGTGTACTTGTGTCTGATAATTGAGCCAACAGGTCTGCAGAATATTGATGCTAACATTTGATTAGCTATGACACGTTGTTGGCAGCTATCATGTAAATGTAGAGTAAGCCATGCAGCTGAAGTTTAGACAGAAAGTGCAGTAGTTTAATACAAAGACGGTGACTAGGAAATATTGTTTTGATACTTTTTAAACTCTTTCTATAATTATTTCTTATTATATCCAAGTGGGGATGACATGGGAAATTTTAGGAATTACACCGTGTCCATAAAACGTCCTTTGTCTTTCAGAGTTAACGACCTGAGAGTTCTCCTTGGTCAACAGTGTTTCTCTGGATGAGCAACTGTCATCAATCCAGTCAGAGATTTCTTTCCTCAGGACTCTGCGCCTGCTGAGAACCACACGCAATCTGTGATAAATCCTCAATGCTTTATGCTGCTTTTAAGGGAGCATAATTCTTGCGGGCTGGTGTTTTTATCACCCAGTGTTTATCCTGGGAATACATCCTCACCAGACAAATTTCACATATCGGACTAGTGGATGACATTTATCTTTGCTGGAGGGAGATGGCTCTGTGGATTTCAACTGAAACTGTACATTTTAGACGGATGAATAATCCTATTATTAGCCCGATAATGTGGTTTTTAAGGTACTGAGGCACTCGGGTTGAGTGTGCACCTTGTCTGGATGTTATTAGTGGGATCAAGCAGAGTTAAAGATCTTTGACACTGTGTTACAATGCAGGTATTTCAACAAGGAAGAACATAAAGCTGAGTTGTTTAATACTTTTGCGAATGAGAGATTATAGAGGAATTTTCCTCGACAAAAATAGAAATATGGCATTTCAAGTTTATTTTTCACCTGTAGCAACTGTCTGTCCTGTGTTTTATTTAGACATACATTCCAACTGCACCACATTTTGAAGAAGGTTTATCATACCTGTCATACTTTCAGAGCCATCTCCCTCCCTCATGAAGCCTAATATGCTCAGTCACATTCTTAGGATGAGACCACACGGCTACTTATACAACAGAGAGCCGCAGCCAAGCCACCTGATGGCTTCGGTGATGCGTTCCAGCCGTGCTGGTAATCCCACAATGCACTGTCATGAAAAATGGAAATGGTTTCACTACTAACTCATGATAAAAAACAGGGAGCTCCGAGACGATCCGTCTTGCTTTCTCCACCAGAGCGCTCTCGTATTTCTAATCTTGTCAACTGGACTGTTTGTTTTTTTCTACAAGTCTGAAACTATATTATTGTTGAATATAAAATGTTATAACAAAAAAAATCTTTCCTTGGATTTTATTGCCATAATAAAGAATGTTAGCTCTGGGACTGCCTGTAGATTTCAGTGTTCAAGTCAGATATGCTTTTTCCACATGCTGTCAGTTTACAGCGTGTTTTTCCACTTTGCATTGTTTGTTTATAGAGAAAAAAATATATCGTTTTTTGCTTTAAAATGCATAAAAATGCAGATGGTGAGGATCACTTGAAAATAACTTACTTTCAACATGCAAAGGAATTATTCCACAGCTGTGTATCTATCAGTGACTGGACAGTCACTAAATGATGCTTTCTCAAAACCAATGTACACCAAAATGTGCATGAGCCACAAAAACAAAAACACACACTTTCTGCCACAAGAGTGCTGGACGACACAGACGTCAGAAAATTTCTCTTCACAATAAACAGCACCCAGAGGTCTGACCTCAAGGACCCAAGTATCAAAACCTGCAGTTCCACACACAGCCTCTGAACTACTCTGCTCCATCCAGGCTCCATCTATTTGCCCGTATTTGGATTAACCAGAAGACTTTGACACTTTCAACATAGCAATTGTTGAGCCTCCTGCACAGACTCATAAAGGTTCTACAGAAACTTCTCAGTAACGACTGCTGAGCTTTTGTCAACAGGCTTCAATTATTGGCCAGTAGCTACAAAAATAATGATGGACATCAGAATCTGGCAGTGGTCATGGCTGTTCAGAAATCAGTCACTTACCCTGAATGCAGGGTTAAGGCCAATCAGGTTAGATGCAACATTACTTGACAACGGTTTGCCCATTTGTTATGTTATATGTGTTTACTCCACTCGGTGTAGCAGCACCGTGTTTCACCAGATTTTCAACACTGCATGGTGAAAGTAATGACAGCCTCCACATGTGCCTTGCAGACTCAGCATAAATGCAGGTGAGCTCACCATACAGTCAAACGAACGATGATGTATTGACTGAAATGATGATGATGTATTGACCAAAAGTCTCTGCCATCCCTGCATTCCTAAGTCACAATAAAATCTGATAAAACATTTGGCACCCATCACCTCGTGGCACCTAATTCCATCAGAATTTCGTGTCTTGAATATTCCAGCATCCCAGATTAGAGGGTGTTTTGCTAAACAAAGGCGGGTTTGATTCTGAGCAGGACTCGGCACTCCACCTCACAGGCATTACATAAAGCTTGAGCCTCGACTTGGCATCGGTCCCTTTTCAGCAACGCTCCATGAGAACATGACTGAGCAATGCTAAACCCATGACCCCACTTACACTTGTACCCCACATCACCCTGCGAGCCCCTCTACGCCTCATTCTCTTCCTGTTTCAGTCTCTCTCCTCCCTTCATCCATTCTTTTTCCGCTACATTAAAGTCTTCATTACTGTAAGCAGGGACGAGAGCAATATGGCATGAAATGTACAGGAACTGCTGTACAACCGGCACAGCTATACTAATGTGACTATAAGTGTAGTGACAATAGTATAAAAACTTTTATTAGCATAGTTGTTCCTATGTGTGGCTCCCTCTTTGTCTCCTACCTGCTACGACATGCAGTACTGCAGATCCAGCCGGAACACTTTGTACCAAAACACAATCTGCGGTACTGCGGCTTTAAAATCTGCCTCCTATTTGTTTTGTGTCTCGCTCTCTCTGGCTTACATCCTCTCACATCACTCCCGTCACTCATTTAATCACACATCAAAGGCTGCTCTGCTTGATCACAGCGAATCAAATCATATCAAAATATCATTGCTGTCACTGGCTTTGTTATTGTTAAGAGTGATGGCGGCTCCGTCCGCCCTCTTTGCATATTTTTGGTGGAGCATAGCCAAGTGAAATAGCTTTAGTCATATCAGTTAATTCTGTCTCTAGTCCACCTTACGGTATGTACCTGTCACTCTAAACATGCAAAACATGTTGCACAGGAGCGACAGACAATGAAAGAACAAGGACAGAAAATAAAGGCTAGAGGTCTGTCAACACACTGCCTCTCTCTCACACACACACAAACACACACACACACTTGCCGCACTTTCTCTTCAAATTTCTTAAACCACAAGTGATCAGCATCCTCTGAGGAAGAACTGGCACCTGTGTTTTAAGTGTGGCGACAGCAAGAAGCAAATATTATATATTTATAATAGCTGCTTGGTATATGGGAAAGTGGCTAACATGCTAACTGTGAATTAGTAGCTTTCAGAGATACTTGGAAACCTCCTCTTTGGCACATCTGATTGGTTGAAATAATCTTGCAACAGACAGTGACTGACTGATGGTTCATCCAATCAGCGGCTAAAGGACTGCATATACAGTATATATATATATATATATATATAGCATATAACTGTAGTTAATAATGATGCAGTTACACATATATAAAGTGTAGCTGTCACAGAGCAATGATCAGACACTGAAGATCAGTCTCATCTCATGTCACGGCCTCGGTGTAGCAGAACCCCCCTCCATGCCCACCTCCCCTCTCCGCCTGGTGACAGACCGATCATTGTCTGCAGCAGCCGAGGATTCTTTAGGGATTAAATAAACGCAGGTGAGTTACTGCTCTGACAGGGAAGTGAAATATTCCTATATTGTATAAACATTACATCACCCATCCCATAAGCTGTAACTGGCAATTGTCCACAAGTTATTAGATGGAGGAACCCGATGCTTTGTCTCAACGGCCTAGCTATGTACATCTATATGTGAATCCTTAAAAATAAACGTGGGACTGTCTACTACTGTGCATGTATGGAACGCCTCCTCGATGCAGAAAGCAATATATAATAAGACCTTTGAGTATAAGCCCGGCCTTGTACTGTGTGTCAGTGCACTGCTATGGCTGCTATTACTCTATTACTTCGGATCCTCTGTCACCCCTGAACTGCTCTCTTCTTCTGCAAGATTCTCGCCAACTCGCCACCCCAACTAAGCTGACAACATACAAATATTATTATCATCAACAAGAGAAGCTCTATTTAAGACCAAGACATTTTCTTTTATTACCTCTTGGCACTTTTAAGGCATTCCACTTATTTTCTCCCTCCTCCACTCATCCATAAAAATCTGATAAAATAACCAGACTTAAACAGTTTGTAAGCAACTGGACATATTTCTGTATTTTCAGTGTTAAGTCACTCACCGTGTCCTTAGTTTTTTTTTCTTCTTTAACTTAAGAGGGCTCTCTTCAATGTAAACCAGACGTTTATTAGTTTAAGGAGATCTGTGAGAAAAGACAAGACACAGCAGAGGACCATATTCAAAACAAAGGGTCACAAATCTATGTGAAGGCATTTCTATAATATTTTCGCTCCGCAGACGGACGGAGTTAACACAGGCACACATCTGCAACGCTTTTCTGTCACTGTCAAGTGATACTTTTAAAAACAACTTTATGCTTTTATTTACGCAAGAATTTGTGAGAAAGTATTTCACCATATGTTCTCATGATGGGAGGATGACACAGGATTGCTGAATTGGAAACAAAGCAGCAGCCCACATGTCTACATGTCTACCTAACTACAAACGGTTGTAGTTTATACGATTCAGTCATGATATCAAAAAGGTTGAATCGTGCATTTAAAATTGGACAACCCTCAAAAATGCATCATGAGAGTTGAATGGCTCATCTCAGTTAAATGCAGTTTTGTTTCTGTGTGTTTGTCTTTTTGCTCAGTGCACAATAATGGTTACCACTTGGTCGTAGGTGTAATAGACTGGCGACCTGTCGGATGTACCACGCCTTTTGCCCATTGAAAGCTGGGATGAATCTTGTGCCCCTGTGACTCTGTATGTAAGGGATGGATGGATGGATGGATGGATGGATGGATGGATGGATTGAGTGCACAATAATCTGTATTAATCCATCTCTCTAAAGGCTGACAGACCTAATTAGGAAAATATTTTTGCAACCCTCACGGCACAAACAAACAAATAAATTGAAATACTGACACCACATGCAAAAACTCGTCAGCAACTACAGGAACAGAGGCAACAAGGTAATGTCAATGGAAAATGTGATTGGACAAATGATTTCTACCTGTGAATCTAGACTTCCAAACGGCAACCAAAATGTGTTTAAGATGAGAAATAAACTGTACAGTTGGTCTGTCTGCTTTGGCAGGATGTCACTGATGTGCATGAAGTAGTCAGTGCATCAAAGCTACGAAACAATAAACAACTAGATTTGAATTTTAAAAATAGTAAATTGCAAAAATGAATCAAGTCTAGTTGGCACCAGCGCCCTGTCTGTTAAAATCCATCTCCCAGAATGCATTGCATGTGCATGGGTACTTATACAGACAATGAACTGAAGGTGTTCCTGTGAAGATCATACCATAATTCAGCACAGGCTGCACCATTTATCTCAATGGTTATTTATCTCAATAGTTGTCTATTTTTTCAACAAACTCAACATTGTAGTGACTTTAATAAAACCAACTGTGGAATTTTATCTGCACACACCGAGGAACTGAGATGAGTAATTGCTTTCAAAAGTAAAGATCCTTATCATCACTATCTTATGTCTCCTCATTTCCCTCACAGTTTGATCAGATCAGTGTGTTCTGAAGCCGCCTGCTACAACAGCTGAAAGGCCAGCAGGAGCTGCTGTAATCTGATCATAGATAATCTGGGATAATCTGTGGGATCATACATCACGACCATATGACAACAGTTTGAACTCCTCCGAAGCCTTGCACAGGAGTGAACTCTGTACAAACAAAACCCCTCTGACGGGCAATCCGTCACTATCTGTTCAACCTATACATGACAAAGCAACAAATTGCCTTTGAATTGCTTGTTGCGGGTGAAATCCCAGCTTCAGGGGAGAGTTTTTCTCCTCCTCTCTCAGAGCAATGAATCATAAAAATGTGACAAATAAGGTTTGACATTGCTTTTTGGGGCTGATTAATGAGTGTAGCTATAGTCACGGTGGAAAGTCCCACACAGACAGGTTGGAAGATTTCTGTTTAGCGCTGGAGCAGTGAAGAAAAGCCTCTTCATGTGTGTCCTGGCGTTGAACACGGGTTGGCTTGGTGACGTGCAATCAGGCTGCTCCCCTTATGTGAACCTTAAAATTGACTTTAAAGCTTGCTGCTGTCTGTTTGATTGTGCCTACAGTAACAACACAATGCTCAATTGCTCATATATATGTTGACACTTGCAGTAGTCACACAAATTATAATAAAACTCATACAGATGTTGTAATATGAGTACAAGTTAGACACACTGAACAGAAACTAACCGTAGACTACAAACAGTACAGACGAGCAGTGCTTCACAATGTGATGCATGCTTTCTGACATACTACTCGGATACTCACTCTTTAGAATATGATTACTATGTTTTTCCATTGGTCAAATGAATGATGGTGAACTTTGTCTCACTTAAGCTGGATGGAATGTTCATAGAATTTTGACAAATGAGGACTAACAGGAACCTCCTTGGTGGAAATGCCAAAAAAAGAAAACTGCAGTTCCTTCAGTGCCCACTTGAGGCAGACTCCTACAAAGAGCATGTGTAGACATCACTTCCCATGTTGGAACTAGTGGCCAATGTTTTGCATCTGTAAGGGTCAACAGAGGGCGCATGAGAAGCTTAGCGTGGACATCCTTGTACGTAGACTAGGTTAAATGATGTGTCTTCATAAAGAAAAGCTAACATGACGTCAATATGTCAGTCCTTGAAAACAGAACGTGTGTGCATATTTCTGCTGGTGCATCTCTGTGTAATTTCTATGCAGACAGGAGTCATTGCCATGTGACCGCAGAAGGGAACGATTTTCCATGTTAAATGTGTGAAATGTTATGACTATGACCTAACCCCTTACTATGTTTTTAAGAACCAACCTTAACCATCCATCCATCCATCATCCATTAACCTGCTTTGTCCTGCAGTGCAGGGTAACAGGGGGGCTGGAGCCTATCCCAGCTAACTATGGGTGAGAGGCAGGGTACACCGTGGACCGATCACCAGTCCATCACAGGGCAACATACATACAGACAACTATTCTCACTCACACTCACACCTACGGGCAATTTAGAGTCACCAATCAACCTTTTAGAATGTGGGAAGAAGCCGGAGAAAACCCATGCAACACAATACATGTGTTGGACACTGAGGATATGTTGGAAGAGAGGACACTACCAAGTAAGCATTAATCAAAAGTAGAAGGTTATTAAACTTGCATAATTAGTGTAACTGGTGTGATAGCAGTACCACAGTAAAGGCAATCTATTACTCACCGGTGTTACTGAAAGTTATAGTGATGAGGGCTTGTGGGGAAGTTTGTATCCCTGTGTCGTGTCACAGCATCACCACACACAGAGACACTGTTTTAATATTTTACAGTCAAAGAGTTACAGCAGCTAAAAAAAATGAAATCATCATCTTCAACTATTGCTGGTATTTCTGAAGTCGGTGGCTGTGATAGTAACCATGACTTCATTCTGAGCTGTTTGGAAACAGCCTCTTCATATACCGGTTTATTTTATTTGTCACCTGTGGCAACGTGTTGGTCTGTGTTTTATTTAGCCGTGCATTCCGACTGTACTTCTAACTACATTTAGAGAAAGGTTTATCATACCTGTCATACTTTCAGAGCCATTTTCCTCCCTTATGAAGCCTAATATGCTCAGTCAGACCACACAGCATTATATTATGAAACGGCCAACAGAAGTGACCGTCCAATGATGCTTTCCAGCTGTGCCGGTTATTCTTACAATGAGGTCTGAAAAAAAAGTAGCAGGCTGATTAGTGGTTACTATGGATAGATAAAGCAAAAGGTCACAGAAAATGCATTATTGCTGCATTGAAGACTTTGCGTTTTAAAGAGGTGGGTTTTAAAGCTTTGGTGGAGGAGTAACAGCCAGCTTTGAAAAATTAGAAAATTTGACAAAACACATTCATATCAATGTTAACATAATGAGTAAGTTGTTAACGTGGCTAACTAAAATATGCATAAAATGCATGGTGTTCTCATTATACAACATAAAATACTGTTTGAAAGTATGTTATGGAGTCTATGGTACGCCTAAGGCCCTGTTCACACTGGAGAAAGTTAATCCAGCTAGAGTAGGATTGTATCTGGATATTCTTTAAACTGGATATGTTCAGACCTATTTTCAAATCTGGCTATCACACACGCGTGTCCGCACTGAATCTGGCTTAATCCGGCTTGTTTGCGGTCCTCCCAACCGCTAGGTGGCGCCTCGTAATATACAGAGTCCGTTAAGCCCTGTGGAAAATAAACTCGGGGCAAAGCTGTCATAGTTCAACGGTTCATTACATGCAGCTTTTGTACACGACCCGGACACTGTCCCCGTGAACCGGAAGTATCGCATCGCTATCTGGAAGTATCACGTCAGGATATATCCAGATACGGCCGAATCCCGCTCTAGCTGCATTGATTTCCCCAGTGTGAACGGGGTATAAAAGGTTCCTAATTTGCCTCTGATGTCACACGGATTTCTGCATATGCAGACAGTATACATTTGGCTTATTTTACCATAGTTGGGCATTTTTAAAGGGATTCATTAATTAATTCACATTCAAAGTGCTTACAATATTTGGTAATAAATAAATAATAATTAAAGTAATTAAATAAATTAGCCGTGTGCTCATGCCTCAGCAGATTTTTACATTTACATTCTTTTCATTTTATCTCTGAAAACCTGCCAAATAGCATGTTCCATTTCAGAAGTGACATTTTGTAAACTATTCGTCTGTTTACTACATTTTTTCTCTTTTACTATGAGTACAAGCCGACAGGGAATTTTCTGTACTGAGTCTTTGAAACTTGCTTTAAAAAGCTGCTGTGTTTATTTCAAAACTCCTGTCTGTCAATAAGAAAACAGACATTCCTTTCATTCCTTCCTTTGCGGTTTTGTGCCACAGCTGCAAAATAGCTGTAATAACTCTCGTTACAACAGACTGTGTGATTTCAGCATTGTTTGGGAATTTCCCTGAAGAAGCCTAATATTGCAGAATATTATTAAGACCGCACAAAGTCTTTGGCTTCGGAATAGGTAGAGACAATTTTTCAGATGATTCAGCTGCTACAATAATAAACACCGACATTCCTTACTTTATCTTGCTATCTAGAGTTACACACACACTGCCAAAGTGAGCAAGGTGTTTTTTTTCCAATGTGTGAAAAATGTGATTATATATAGGAATATTTGCTGCATATTATCTTGTCAGGACTCCGTGTCCTTGACCTTTGCTCTATAAGTTATAGCCACCAGTGGTTTTATACAGCACTAAGATGTAAATGTTTTAATAGCACCTTGTCAGCAAACACAATGTTTAGACTGAACAGTCATTCCCAACATTTTTGTTCCATGACAACTAAAGGAAAGGAAAGGTAACAAAACTATAAGTGATCTGTTGCTTTGATAGAACACAGCTATCACCAGGGTTGCTAAGACGATGAAAGCAAAGTCACTTTTTGACTGTCATTGAAGATGGACTAACCATCTTGGGTATCCGATCTGACCAAAACTAGTGGGGGAACTACTTTAACCTGGAGGTCTATGGTGATAGACTTGTCTAGTTGGTAGGTTTGACAATTTATTAGGTGGTTATTTGGTGGTTTTCGGCTCCAAATACAGTATGATCTGCTTCTGCCCATTGCTCAAACATGGGGCCAAATATCCTATTTATGGGTGATGCCATGTTGGAAAAAGACGCCATCTTGGAGCCAGAATCTAAGCAGTAGAGATCGGGAGGGAAAGCTGCATTGTTGCTGTTCCACCCAAACCTCCACTGCCCCCCTCGTTGAATCAGTTTGGCTCCTTCATTAACTGTTGACTGCAGCTTCTTTCCTCCTTTTTTGTCTTTTTGTCACTAATTAAACACGAACATGTGTAATTAATGAGCATGTGGACACAGATCAGTGTGATTAAAAGCTAGCTCACAAGCCACAACCCATCTCTGGGAAAAATCAGAGGCATACTTTTACTTTATAGTTGGGTCCATGTTCCATCCACTAACATGGTGAAGGCAGGGCTTTAATACAGCTAACAACCATGGGGCACCCACATGTATTGGGCTCACTTTGTGGGGGCTGTCATGCTGTGTATCTCTATATACAGTCTATGGTTTTTACAGGTAAAAATGCCACACAAGGAACCAGAATGCTAAAAAGGGGACACACACAGGCTATGCTGTAAAATATACCCGGCTACACTGAACCTACAGCATGGATAAATTAAGCTTAAGAGCAAATAATGTCCATTTAGAAGTCAGAGATCCACTGTTAATGTGAGAAGTGGGGCTGAAGTGAGTATTCTGTCCTTTTAACTGAGTTAAAGAATAAGGCCCAAAATATATTTAAAACGACCCTTTCCCAAACAATTCCTCAATGAGTGCAGACCGTCTCAGAGTTTGTCCAGCCATGGCAAAGTGCTATTGGCAGTGTGTGTGCGTTGCTGTGATTGGTGGTGTTGATACGTTTCATTAAGGTAACCCTAGCTGCTCATATCTCTGTTTCATCCTCGCAGAGTCTCCTGAGAGTGTGCTGGGAAACAAAGGAGGCCGGGTCCTTTGTGGGGTACACTGAGGCCTGCTTCAGTTTACTGTAAACACACTGGCAGGGGCGTCGCAGAGGTCACGTATGAGTGTTTGTGTGTGTGGGTGTGGAGGCCTTTGTCGTGGTGCTTTCATAGAGTTAAGTTGCAGTTGGTGATGGAGAATGAAAAGAAAGCTGGAGAGGAAGTAGAGAGGAATTTAGATAATGGACTGTTTTTATGAAGTGAGATGACAAAAAGATTTTGTATTTTATATGTTTGTTTTAAATGTGATAGTTATATATATTTCTATAATATTTTCTTGACTTTGTAAGTGCTCATTTTTCCTTAAAGTACTAAATATCATTAAGGTTTTATTATCAGGATGACACAGCTCCGGCAATGAAAATTTATTTTGTCATCATTAATTTTGAAAATTGTAAAATGTATTGTAATCTTGTTTTTTTTCCAATTTCCAAAAATGAACAAATGATTTAAAGCTACAGTTCCAAATATTTGGTCTCCCCCTTCTGGATATTAAAGGAATTACACAAATGCAAAAGGAATTACAAACTGCTGACACAGCTGACAGCGGGTCAATGAATATAATGTTACATCACACTGTTCAGCTTTGCCTGGTGGATATTAGCTCCACCTCTTTGTCTGTACTTGGAGTTTACAAGGACTATGACACTCCCAATATGGCGATGGACGGAGACTCCACAGAAACCTGCAGGTGACGTCACGGACCAGCCCACATCCTACAGCTGAGTTTGGTGTTTTTGAGTTATAACAATGCTAGGCTAGCTACCTTGGCCTGGGGAGGTCGTTGTTTAATTTAAGTATTTACAGCAGGCTATGGAGCTATTATAATTATTTGACTGAAATAATTTTATCCATAAGCATCAGAGACTTTTCTTGGAAGCTTCCTAGATTTTTCTGTCCACTCTCTGCCTCATTCTCTTTGGGTCCTGTTGTTTCAGTCTTTAAGTCTTCTCTTTTTAAATATTAAACACCACTGACGTGCTGATGGAGAAATGTCGCCACAGACACTAGATTTAAAATTCTGAATACTTATTTTCTATGTTCTATTTGAAGCATGTAGCTATGCATCACTTGTAAAACCACTTTATACAGTAAAGAAATAGTGAAAGAACAAAAACACTCTCAAGTGGGTTAATCGTTGGCAGAGCATGGAATCACCTCTGAGAAGATTTATTTGCTGTTTGCCATTTGTCACCTTGACACTCTGTCGTTCTACAAACACTGATTGTGGCTTACAAGGTACTGGCTCTGATGTGTGTATGCATTGTGGTTATTACTCATGTGGTGGGAACATAAATCTCTTGTCACACTGTGTGGACCTGCCTCCCCTTAAGGGACAAAAATAAAGTCTCCATAACGCAACTGATTAAACCAAGACTTAAAGAGAAGCCTGCAAGAAATGAATATAATGTCCTCAGAAGTGACTGAAACATGACTCTGTGTGTGTGTGTGCTTGCACCTTTTCCGACACAGAGGTCAACCAGTCAACTAGGTGCTGAGGGAATGATTTTTCACAGGCTTTGATTTGCCTGTGAGTAAGTTGGCAAGTATGCTTTCAAAGTCCAGTAGTCTGCGGTCCCAGCAGACCACCACAAAGGAGCTAATCCCCTCTATCACAGCCAGCGCAAACACATTAGCCACACAACATCAACACTGCACTCAAGAGCCCCATTGACAAATCCTCCCTGCTTTCTCAATGAAATTCAAACGGGGAGCCACGATGTTCCTTTCCCAGCAAAACAAGGAGCTCAAATGTTGAAATTCAAGCTGCTGTGAGACATAATTAAACTGCACTGTGCAAAGTTTTCATCTTTAAATGACAACAACTGAAAAGAAGTGATATCTTACTCGTACTAATTCCATAATTGAGGCTACGTTTCTTGTTAATATTGTGTGTCATTGTATTTTGTGTCCATCTGCTTCCTCATTGTTGCTTTTTACCGTTGACTTGAGTCAGACAGGTCATCAAGACGACTGAACTTGACCCAGGCAAAGCTAAGAATCAACTTCCGAATTCAATGCAGCTTTTATGGTGCTGCGTACAGTTCGCTGTTGAAATCATCTAAATTTCAGCCATGAATTATGGATTATGGATTATCATGGATTATGACAGAAGCTCCGTCTTAACTGCGGTACATTCTAAGTGTTTGCCAGTCTGTCGCAAGGCTAACATGTCGGGGCAAACGACCAATAACAATCACACCTAAATACCCGGTACCCCGAGAAAACCCAGACTCCGCACAGAAAGGCTTCAGCCAGATTCGAACCAGGAACCTTCTTGCTGTGAAGCAGCAGAGTATAACTAACTTAAACCACTCAGAATGTTTCTGACACCAAGAACACCATTTGCTCACTGTGCACATGGCTTAACCACGAACAACTGTGTCATACAGTTTAAGAAGATGAAATGAATGCAGCCAGACTAGATCCAAGACAGCCAGTTAGACCAAACAATGGAGATAGGTATTAGATCACAGCAGGGATCCACCCACAGATGTCCTTTATCACATATACACCTGTAGTCCCAACCAACCAGTGGATGAAGCTGGAGGACCAGCAACCATCTTCAAAAAACTTGCCCTGATCCAAATGTTTGGACCTGGATGACTGAAAACTTTCACTAACATACCTATATAAGTATCCTATGGGTCCTAGGCCTGCACCTCATTGTCCCATTTATTGGTCTATCCATGAAGCAGTATTCCATCTGTCATTGTTTTGCAGCAAAGGGAGGAACTGTGTATTTTCTCCTTCACATCTTGCCAGTATAAATCCAGCTCACACTGACCTACAGTCACCCTCTGTCCATGTCAGACAGTAAACTGTTGGTAGACATTCCCCTCTAGTAGCCGGTTCAGTACTGCACGGCGTTCCGCCTCCCTCTGTGACTCTGCTGGCACCACACCTTGCAACCAGGCCACCGAGAAAGTAGAACGCCAGCTAGGCTGCTAGCGGTGTGAACGCAGAATCGCTGCCGAGCTCCTGAGAGCACGTCATCAGAGGCACAATGGTGAGTGGGCAGCAGGCCCTTGGGCCCCCGTGGGGGTTGCGGACTCCCCAGTAAGAACCCTGTGGACTCCCAGCTGTTCTATGCAACATGCTGAGCAGTAGGGGGTCGCCCTGTGTTTGTTTAAAACTAACAGGAGTCCCATTAAAGCCCTGACTCCCCTCATTTAGGACTGCCATGGGGACACAAAGGACAGCCCTGGGAAGCGGCACGTTGCAAGGGACACCAATTATTGAGGCGAGGACACAGGCCAGCTTGTTCATGCTCAGGGACATGTCAACTCATTGGACAACCCCCTCCGTCAAACCCATTGACCAGAGCGCACGGAGAGGCATCTTAATTGGTGTTGGGCAAACAGATTTTGTCACAAAGTTGCAAAGGAAGCTAAGTAGCTGAATGTTCACATTGTCCAACCCCTGACCTGAGCTTCAGGGGCCGTTCCGAGACATCATTATGCTCCATTACTTTGAGTAATCGTCTCAGACTCGTCCTATACCGCAGCAGGGAATCCAGGACAGCAATTAAAAGCAATATTCTGGCAATAAAGATGGCGTAAATAAAAAGTGAGCCCTTTTCTTTGTGTACAATGATATGATAGTGGCGAGGGGTAAGATTTGGCACAGAAAGCAGCTGCTAGGTTCCTTTAGCTGGAGTTTTTTGACGGAGAAAGGGGGTCGTCTCAGCCTTCTTTGCTCCAACCTGTCCATCCTCTTCAACTCTGTCCCCTCACTGGACCCCCTGAGCCCCCTACACTTCCCTCCCTCTCTGCCTCTTTCATTCTGTTTTAAAAGGGATTTTGTTAGAGGGAATCACTTGACATCATTAGTTTTGGAGAGCGGCCACCATGGCAGGGTTGCTTGTCTTGGCTCATGAAAACATGTGTCAGATTAGCAGCAGAGGACCTGTGTTTCGACCTCAGGTGAAAGGTCTGCCGTGTTTTTTTTTCTTTTGCTTTTGTTTCCTACTGTTCTTCCTCCTCTCTCTCTTTCCTACCAGTGAACTGAGGACTGAGGACGATATTAGCCACAAATTATTCATGCCTTAGGTTTAACCTGGCCGGAGGAAGGACGACTGCCCTCACCATCATACCATGTAACACAGGGCAGAAGTACAGCAAAACAACAGTAACACATTAAATGCTTGCAAAGTTGCCAACAGCACCTTTTTCACGTTTTTATAGCAAAACCTAGCTATCTGATCTAAATGCGTCCAGAGGCAGGTGCATCCCTGAAAATCTAACTCAAAACCACACAGACCAGACTAATTCTTTGAATAGAACACATGAGGATTGCTGCCAGACTAGCTAAATTTTACCCTAAAAATAAATGCAAAGTGTGAAAAAAGAAAGTAAAGAGGAAGGACTGGTATCTAGTATTTGACCTTATCTGGTCATCGGTGTTGCACAATAAATAATTACAAATAAAAATGGTGTTAGGAAGTAGTTTTTTTAGTACAATGAATGGATGGTGAGATGAATCTGTCCTAATGTGCTTTTACAGTATTTTTAAATGACTTGAGTTCATTAATCATTTAGTCACTTTCATTGAAATATAAGTGTAAATGTAGATGCTGATTTTGTACATTGAATTCATATTTAAAGTTTCAAATATTTTGACTAGTTATGATGTTTAATACCTGCTGGTTTTCTTCTGACTCTCTGATTGGTTTAGGGGTTTCTTTAGTAAATTCTGCAACAACTTTTCTCAGATTTAACTGAATATTTTACGCGTCATGCAACAGGAACTATTTTAGGATACAAATTCCACAGCAACAACAACACGACATGTACAAGTCAAAGGAATAGAGTGCACAAGACTTCTGTATTTCCGATTTCTAACAGCAGCACTCCAGACAGGTGGAGAAGATCTCCTTGCAGGTGTGCTGCAACAAGCTGGCGTAATGTGATTTTATTTTACACAGCAAACCTCAAAATGTTGCACACATGCAGGCGTACAAAATAAAACCTTTCATGAAATGATTTGTGGGGTAAAACATCTATTTGCTCGTCATCCTCTGATTGCATCATCTGTTTTGAAAAAGCGCTGTTGTGTCCCGATATTTCCATTACAGGAAAAAAGGCGTCACAACTTAAAAATTTGGCCTTGATAGAATCAAGCAGCTTCTGCCCATTGGTGGGAAAGTGCTGATTAATTGTGTCGTAGCCCTGTGAGAAAGTACGCCCAGCGCAAAGCACTAATTATGGGCCCTGCCTGGCTGAGAGAAAAGGGGGCAAAACTCTCAACAAAGGCTCATCTCATATCTCAAGACAATGAGGAGCCAAAAGAATAGGAGAAAGGAGAAGTTAATGAGCTGTGTCACCTGGCATCTGTTGATGCTGGGACCAGGACTGACTGGTGTGTGTTTGTGTAGATGTGAGACAAAGTTTATTTATGTACGATTACATGTGGTGTTGTTTGTTCGCTGCAGCGTGTCTCTTCTCTTCCTGCAACATTAGCCAATGAATAGAAAGATGCAAATATAAGGGGAGAATAATAATAATAATAATAAATAATAAATGGTATATATACATATACATATATACATGTACACACACACACACACACATTTAAATATATGTATAAATGTATTTGTAGAAGTCAATTTTCATGCATATTTGCATGATTAAACATGTTTAAAGACAGATATGTTCATCTTAGGCAACTATTTGGTGGATGCTCTCTTTGGTAGAGACTTGCGTCCATGCTCTGATGATGAAAATAATGTCACACAGACCTCCTGTGGACACTCACACATAAAGAAGCTAACGATTTCTTGCTTACTTTTTATTTTTAGCTGTCCTGTAATCAAGGTCGTGCACCAAAGCGTCTATGTTAGCTGAATAAAAGATGATGCTTACATGACTAAAACTTCACCCCTCTGCAACAAATTATATAATTATATAATATACAATTCTCTTGATGACTATTAGTGCCGAGTCTAGTTTAGGAGATAAATGTGTAGATGTGCACTGTAGTTTGTTTACAACGTTAAAAATAGGCAGAAAGTGTCTGATGGATTTATAGTCTACACAAACAAACGAACGATATCTGTACGCTTTAAACACATTTAAAAACTGTTTTGACAGAAAACATCTCCTGACCTTCATTTCTGACCTTTTTTTTTTTTTTTTTTTTTTTTTTAATAACAGGCTGGCCACATGTTGTTATGAGGAGAACACAGACGAGGTCTGGCTTTCCAGAAACTGTATGTACAGTAAGCACATTTGTAATCCTGTAAAAACACAACTCAGCCATGTATTCAAAAATACTTTGATAGTGTTCCCCCTGCGGATTTCACAGTCATAAAAGGCGACCAGTCAACTGTGGTTAGCGTTTAGCGTGAGTTAGACGGGCGGCAGCAGCAGCAGCAGCAGCAGGGCTGTTTTGACAGTAAATGACGTGATGTGAAACTGCATTTAATGGCAGAAGGTATATTATAGCTGGAGCTGTGTTTTGTTTGGCGTTGGGAGTTTTGTTTTTCACTGACCTTGAAGGACGATTTCAGTAAATTTCACAGAGACAAAACTTGTTCTGTGTCTCAAACAGAAGACATTTCTGTTGACAGGGCTAATTGTTAAGTGTGTGGTTACTGATCTTGAGGCCAAAGAGCCACTTTTGGTTGTTCCACTAAAATTTTGTATAACTTCTTCAGAACCACATTTTTTTTTTTCCTCGACATTGACACAGCTCTCCGGTCATACTGTACCCATTGTGCTCAGTGTCAGCATGCTGAGATTTTCTAATAATAGAATATAAACTACTTGGCAAGCAGGACTGCATTTAAAGATTCCACCTCCTTTGAAAAGGGGTTGGGCTCGGCAAAAAGGGAATTCTATGTTTCATTTTGAAGTTATTGGTCCAGTTCCAAGACCATCCAGCCTCCAATGATCAAAGGTTGAGTCAGAGAAAAGCCTAGCGGGAGGCTTATGCAAAAATGTCGTCTCCTTATTGCGAATCGGCCGACATGTTGGAAACCATCGTTTAAATGTCAATATACCCAGATGCAGTTTGGCTGTGCTTGGTCAAGTTTGAAGTATGCGGATGAAAAAAAAAAAGAAAGAGAAAAGCTTTTTGCACGCATTAATAGAATTTGGAGGGTTTCAAAAGTTGCATTGATTAAATTCCTCAACAAGCCGTAAAATGGCAAAAGCCAGACTATTTATATGTAAGGCTGCAGACATTTTATCTATAATTTAAGGTTATTTTTTCCCCCTTCTCAATAATCATCGCCATCATTTTCAAGAGGAAACAGGGATAAAGACAAGAGCTAAGGACATCAAACCAATCCTTATAATCCTGCCGTTATCTCAGTTTCTCCTCTCAGCAGGATCTGACTCGTTATGAATCAAGCACTTTACGTTGCCACCTTTAAAAGCCGCCCAGGCGCGCACACACAGTCCTGTGAAACATGTGGATCTGTTGGGAGGTAGCTACCAGAGTGAAGTGGGGGAGGGAGGGGGGGGGGCTGATAGCATCGCAAGGAATTTAAACAAAAGTATTTTTTTCTCCCTCAAAGCCGCCATCTTTCAGTCTGACGGTTACTGTAAACATCATTCCTGCACACAGCATTATAAGACATGCTACTCTGCATTCCTGTTAAAAGATGAAAAAAATACTGTGTGTTTACCGGCTGGAAAGTCAGAGAAGTTAACTTCAAAGTAAGGACCGTTTTCGAGTGCACCCGGGGTCTGATCACTCACTTCAGTCACCTGCATTGAACAATGAATTCAAGAAATTAAACATACAAGATTTTTTTCCTGCAAAAAAATACCTTTTTATAACAGTGTGAAGACCAGCTGTGTGAACCCTCGCTGCCCTTCACAGTGATATAAAAAGCCTCGAGAGGTGTTGCAATAGGCCTTTCTCAAACCACGCTGACCTTAAAAGCAGTCCTCACGCTGTGGGTTTGTATATAAAAATGCATACCTTGGCAGTATGCAGAGAAGGGAATGTACTCTAACGTCTGACCAAAAGGCTACCTGCAGCATTTCTGCTCAGACACCACCACGCACATCATCCAATTCTGTCAACTCTACCTCTACAAACAATAAAGACATTATATGTTATTTTTTTAAAATATAGTCCTCATTTTATTAACAGAGGCCAAATAAAACTCATCACATTTTATTTACAAAGGGCGGCAATAAATATCTTAATAATAGTCATAAAATTATTTTTGCTTACATTTGTTTAAAAAAAAAAAAGTCATAAATGTGTCATGTTGTTAGTAGCAACTCATACAAAGACCCGCCAGACGACAGGTAAATACATACTACGGGTGAAAAAGAGGCTGGGGTTTGTCATCAGTGAGAGACAGAAGACGTGACAGAGGCACAAACTTTTCCCGTTTAGGATTCAAACTCCACCACGACGCTGAGAGCGTACAACCCCGCCCCACCCCCAACCCCCACCCCTGCCCCTACCCCTACTCCACCCCCCCCCGAATCCTGGACCCCCGAGGACAAGAAGCTTTGAAGTTTATGGGTGGATGATACACAGTAGTCCCGTCTGACAAACAAGCACGGGGGGGGGGGGGGGGGGGGGGGGTTCCCAAAATGCATCTCTTGCAGTGAGAGTGAAAGGGGCGACTGAAAGGTTCAAGAGATTCAACTGAACGCAGACAGGACGACTAAAAGATAAACAAAGAGGTAGAGGAAGTCATCACCAGCACCTAGCTAGCTCACGCTCCAAAGAATCAATGCATCCTTTTCTGGAACAGCTGAAGAAGAGCTGATAGACACGGGAGTTGAAGGGGATTAACATCCATCCCCACATGTGATGAAGTTGGAAGACAGTGTGGAATTATGAATCACATCAGCTGCTGTATTTTTGTTTGTATTGGTTTTTTTTTGCTGTTTAAACAGGACTAAATCCATGGCGGGTGCCCGACTAGTCAAAGCATGTCGTGTTTTAGCTGAATCACAGGCTGCACGGAAATGTCACACAGGACTCAGGAGAGCATTCCAGCAGCCACGAGCGGAGCTGAGGGTTGAGAGACATATGGAAAAAACAGAGCGAGAGAGAGAGAGAGAGAGAGAGAGAGAGACCTGTACAATATTGCACTCAAAGCTACACAGTTATCCTGGCAGCACAGTGTCACCTGCAACTGCCACCTCTCTCCGTTTCATCTCCATGGTGTCTAATTCCAGTGGAAAGTATGGGATCCGCGTTGTCAGGGGCAACACAAACAAAAACCGACAGGTATTCCAATAAATCTCTAGTTGGCTGATTTTTATAACATTGCGTCAGCTCCTGCTTCAGCTCCCATTGTCAAACAGAAAGTATGCCTTCAGCTTGCCGTTCAGACGTGGCTGAGGACGACGGCGACAGGAATTCTCTCAGAGGTCCTTTAGTTTATCCAGTATAAATAACATGACAGACACGTTAGCACAATGACATCAACCCAAAAGAATCCAAGAGTTAGGAAATATTCAGTCATCCTGAAATACAAAAATAAAACATCTTTGACTTTCTTTTGTTCTTTTTGTCTGTCTTTCTTTTACAGAAGTGAAGTCTTTAAGGTGATTTTTTTTTTTTTAAGAAGCTTGAGATTTTCAGTTACAGGTTTGTTTTTTCCTCCATATCGAGGAAAACTAGTGCTGCTCCCATCAGTTCCTCTTGGGGTTGGGTTTTAATCGCCGAGCCCTTCGTGTCCGCTTAGTTACTGTAGTGAAACGAAACTCCTGCAGCGGATCCACGCGGCCCTTCGGCTGCCGCTTCATGAAGTGGACTTCTTGTTGCCTCTGTGTGGTCCGCGAACCTTTCTTAGGCCGGCCCTTGCGGTTGAAGCCGAGGTACCATCCTTTGTACTTAGCCGACACGAGAGCTGTGTAGTTGTTCTCCAGGAATTCCTCAATAAAGACACACTCCTGTTTCCTTCCATCAGGCTGAAAGACGGAGAAAATATATTCATTCTTAACTTAACCAAAACAATCGAATGTCTGATTTATTTCAAATTTAAAATAAACATCCACGATGACTGCCGTTTTTAGAAATAAAGACTTTTTAGTAAGGTTTATTTATGGTTGAAGGTATCCACTATAACTAGTGCATGTATTGTGAAATAAGACTACCTCCCGTTTAGTCATGCTTTTTCAGTCATATAATAAAAATCCTAAATGCTGAAGCATTTGAAGAGTTGTGTATCGTGATCATGATGCTTCCGCACAAAGTTCAATGTCAAGCTGTTCAGACTTAATCCAAATCTGAATCGAAGCCTAAAATTAAGTTAAAAATCGAGGTTATACAGCAATCCACTGAAGTCACATCACATGTTTAAGACTGGACGCCGACACCCAATTACAGCTCTCTCTATGTGCTAACGTACACTGAGGTGACATCACGTCTTATGTGGGTAAGTAAAAGGGGCAAAAGAGGCAGCAGGATGTCAGCTAGACAAGAAGGAAGTCAGGATTATCATACAGCATACTCGAGCTAGCCACTCCTCACTTGCTCCACTCTTTATGCTAAGCTAAGCTAGCTTTCTCCGGGGACAGGCCGCACAGCTTCATCCTTGCAGGACACAGATATGTGTGGGGTTAATGACATAGGAATATCTGACTTTTTAAAAAAAAATATTTTAAGACATTATATACGGAAACAGTAAATAGTGATATAGAGATATTATCATGTCCTCATACTAAGACATGCTGGTTTTCTGTGTAGTTTTTTAGGGTAAACCGTGTGCTGATCCTAAGAATACACTGATGTTTTTTCTAAAGTTGACAGATCATACCAATCTGTGTTTACATAGTAAACATGCTGTCATTTTACACTGTGCATAATTACAGTGTAATGTTGTTGATTTGTTTTTAAATAATAATCCCATGCTGTTCTAAGGAAAGCTGTCAAAGACCATGTTTCAAACAAATGAGGCCGCTGCAACAAAAACTCAAAACGTGGCCTATGTTTCTAACAGATGACCATAATGAGTGAGTGAAAACTCGTGTGAATTACAGCGGCCCCGCCGATGACGACAGCATGAGTTATTAATGCAACAAAATCACGTGTGCCTCCGAAGAACACTAAACGTTTTTCAAATATTAACTTCTTTTCCATATCGCTGCGGCCGTCTGCAGAGTCACATGCAGTCATCCCGCGCTCTGCGGCCACCTGGTGTGACTAAGTGATATAATTGCAATGGCATTCCTCCTAAGTGACCATTAGTCTCTCAATGCATTGTGGTGATTGCAGTCCGTAATTGACTGATCGAGTGTCAAAGGAGTAGGGCGATTACGTAATGGAAGAATGGCTGTGAGTTATCAAAGGGGTTTTGTTAGGGTGTACAAAAACAGCAGGAGAAAGCAGATCTGAGGCTGCGTTCAATTCAGCCTGGATTAACAGCTCCACTTCAAATATTCGTTTTGATATCGGAAATTGGCGATCTATTTTTTTTTTTAAATCATACTCACCCTTCCAACTATTTTGCCCTTCTCGTTCATACAAATGTAATGCTCGCTCTCCTTTCCTTTTATTCGAATGTGGCTCCCGAAGGTTTCCGTCTCAACAACAAGAAGAGCTGAAAAAGAGAAGAAAGGTAGACTCGGTTAGGGTCATGTACATCTCTTGAACTCCTACACATATGCATTCCCATACATTTAAACCAAACGGAGTAAGTAAAAATGTTTAAAAACATGTTTTTCAGCCTGACAGTGAGGAGCCTGTTTGTCTTATACGAGGTGTAATACCACTTAAACATCCTTTATATGACACCATATACGCATCAAACCAACAAAGCCACTGTCACTTCAACCTGACACAGCACTAATCCACTCTAAAGATGTATCCAGGCGGCTCTTTTATTTTTCCGCACCCGCCCCCCCCTTCTCTCTCCTCTCTGCTCCCGTCCCAAATGTTAACCCCTGCGAGGTCACCTTTGTCTCTGCTCGCCCTTCGACCAGCAAAAGAGATCTGCCAAACATTTGTGGAGCGGTTATGTGCCCCTCAGGATTAGGTTTCAAGTTCCCTTTAGTCTGTGCTCACTCAATCAAAAAGTTAAGATGATCCATTTGTTTAACACACAGGGCCATTCAGTAGCGCTCAAGGGAGCAGGGGGAAGAATAGTCGAAGGGGACGGGATGTGCTTGGGGGCAGAAGTAAATCCCCACCACCACCACCCCCATTCTAAAATTAACCTGGCTGGTAGGTAACCTGTCCTAAAGGTGGAAAAAGTCCCTCCTTCTCTTGTTCTGTGATTTTTGGATCTAAAGAACAGATTTTTTTTTAGTCTGGACCTCAATACATATGGAACTAAATCCAGCAAGATTGGCTTACACATGAAGTAAATGATGTTCTAAAAGATTTGGGGCCACTTGGCAACACTTTGTCCTCCTCACTCTGGAGCTGGTTTTGCACGGAGACCCAAAACTTCCACCTCAGGTATGAAGCTGCGACCCAGAACATCAGATAAAACCACATTTCCCTTCCTTACTGTAACTTGTCCTTTGTCTCTGACCCCTTTCCAAACCCTATCTCTGAGTAACCCACTAATGGTTTGATCTTGATCCTGGCAGCTATCGACAAACTTAATGAGATCCTTGACTCAAGCTCCAGTAAAACACAAACATCTCGCTGTCATCAATACCACCAACAACTGGCATTCAGTTGACAAAGGAAGAAATGTGGTACTTTTATTTACACTTAATCCTCATAATCTACAATCTCTACATATGCATCGTTATCCTTTTTGTGCGCCTTATTGTTTCCACATTTGGTACATGAACAACATAAAATAAAGAAAATCTGACTGAGAGTCGTGGACATCTTCATTCGTGCTGCTCCTTCTGAGCTACGTTTTTTTTTTTCCATCGTTGTAATGTGAATAATGTGAGCTGCAGCCACATCCTGACCCCAGCCAGAGGCCACCTGTCAAAAACACTAGAAACTCCAGCTTTAAATCCAGATTGCAGCTTTTATCAGTTTAAAAGCTTTCGCAGTGACCCTCTTAGCGAACGTCACTTACAATGGACTGTAAAGGATTGTTCAAGTCTCTTAACGGTAATGAATATGCTACACTAATACCTCAGAAGAATCATGATGCCCCTCACTTTAGCTGTGCAGATATGCACTGAAAGCTCTACCATGAAGCAATATTTTCTCCTGAGGTGGTTTGTGGCCCTTTGTTGTGAAGCTGCAGCAATTGAGAGTGAATTAGAGTATCTCACTGAACATTATTAGTGAGTGCAAAGGAGTTCGCAGGTGCCAGGTACTGCAGCTGGATGGGGAGGAGGAGAAGGAGGAGGAGGAGGAGGTGCGGGGGGGAACAAGGGGAGGGGTGGAGGTTAGAGTTGGCAAAGCCTCATGGGAAAAATTGGATCTGCTTCCACTCAAGCTCTAACAAGCAGTGAGGAAACTTCGCCTCGGCGCGCATCTGTGACTGAACACACTCACTCAGAGGCATTCAAGACCGTCAATTTTAGAGCTGTGAGTCAGCTGTTATGAGCAAAAATATCTGCAGGGAAGCACAACACGGGTCCTAGTGCTTTGTGTTTGTGCCTCCACATCAAAGAGAACTTCACTGACCATCAATTTACTCAATTGCCATTTTCTGTTTTTGATCTGAGGGGGGTGAAGAAGTCCAAACAGGAAGCAGAGCATACACTCAGAGTTGATAGGAGTATAAAGTTTTATCTGAGGTAATTATGAAGTTCCACCATGTTCACTACATCTGAAGGCCAAAAACACATCGGCCAAAGAAGCTTGACCTCTCCATGCACAATTTAAGGAGGTAAGGTTGACCAAAAATCCCAACTGCATCAACTGTCTCAGTATGGACTGTCTACATCATCATTTGCCCAGGGAATCAATGGCTTCAAATGCAAGTGACAGAGTTGAATAATGCCAAGTGAGTGAAAGCACCATAGGCTTAAACTTAACCCACAACTTGACATTCCAAAACCACTGGAAAGGGCTGACATACAGGTCAGTTTTGGTCCTTGATAGACAAAAACACACTGTGCAAATGCTGCAGCAAGCATCCACTGCAAGGTCAGCAGCTTCACCACACTTTCATCCACCCCAACCAGCAGTAGGTAGCTATCAAAAGTCACAGTCCCCTCCTGTGCCAGCCAAACACAGACTGTAGAAAACCGCCTCCAAACTACCAGCAGTGAACAGCCAAAAGTGCAGGTGGGGTGAGAACGACTCTCAGGAAGCACCAAAACCTGTCTGGTAGGTGAGGTTTGATTTCTAAAGTGTCAGGTGAGATGCACAGGAGTTCTCCCATACCATACTTGCCCCCATCATCGCCGTTGGCGTTGATTTTCTTCCCCAGGATCTGGACATGTTTTCCAGTGGTCCTGCTGTAGAGCTGGTAGATCCGGACCTGCTTTCGGCTCAGGTCGTCGGGGTTTCTCGTGTGGTTTTCGATGTAAAACCTGAAATCAGCAGAGCTCTGCTGAGATTCCTGCACAGAGGGAGAGAGAGCAAGAAAGTTAAAAAAAGAGACAGACAGTGAGCGATCTTCACTGCACAGGTGTTGATAGTAATTTGTGCTGTTGGTTTTATGGGAACGGTGTCAAAAAAATTTTGCTTCAGGGTTTAAAAACTGAGATAACAACCTGGAAACTTGTGGCTGTGGCATTTTAGAGTTTGTCTTCTTTCTTTCAACTGGCACATTTTTTTATGCAATGCATTTACGAGCTGCTAACTGTGTTACAAGACATGTTAATGAATTCACAGTTTGAGTAAAAATCCCACTGAACAAGTGCAAAGCCTACAGTGAATCCTTGTGTTGGTCTGTATTGTGCCTCCGGGCAATATTGAGAAACCTGTACTCCATTTCTACAAGCAAGCAAGCCACCAGCAATTATACACCTGAAGCATCCAGACCTGTTGCACTATCATCAAACAAATATCTGCCTGCAGGCCAAGAAGAGTCCATAAATTAGGAAATGCAGCAGGCGGAGTACTGATGGAAAGAGGCACCTTAAACCACAAAAAAAACTCTCTTGTAGAAGACCTTTCTGATCAAATCACACACATCCGCCTCTCAGAGCTCACCAGCCGGCTGTTTATGAGTCAGCTCAGACCTGACATAAAAACAGAGGAAATCGCAGAATCCTGCGGCATCTCAGAAGAGCGACTGTGACCCAACATGTGGAAGAGCGAGAGGAAACGTATACTTTCAGAAGCCCTGGAATCTCAGTTCACGCCAAGATCCCATTTCCCCAGCTGTATGGTGTGGTAATTGCACAGTAATGGCTTTTTATGTGGCTGTTCTCAGGTGGCTAATTATATACACATTACACAGCCTGACTTCTTGTTATTCTAACTTCAGCAAATTAATGACATGTAGTGTGGATGAACATGATAGGAAACTATGGCCTCAGAAGAACAAATCCTTAAAATCAGAGAGGGAAAAATAAACAACTTCTACAAATCTGCAAAATCCTGTTAAGGCTCTTGACAGGCCTCATCTGATCCAGGTGTCAGATAGGATCTGCTCCAATAATGTTGTCCACAAAAACGTTTCTATCTCAGGGTTAACCTCCCAGAAACCAAAATCAAAGGCATGTTCGGGCATCAACCTGCAGGTGTTTTTCCCCTCAAATGCCCATCAGGTTGTGGGGTGCAGCAGTGATGGCCTCAGTGTTACAGCCTCTACTATAGTCTAGAAACGTGGACCTTGGAGAATCCAGCGCCTGAACTGGGACACACAGCTTCTGTGGCTGTTGACATTTAGGAAACACACCCATAATGTTACTTTTGGCATGATGCAATGTGAGGCTGGATACAGTCAAATTATAAAATACTCCAACACGAGGTGTAATATTGAGTACAAGGCACCACAACATGTTGAGAACTCAAGAAGACTGAGAGCTTCTCTGTCTGTCTGATGGGATTTTCTACTGGAAAACATACTTGATACACAACTTTTAAGACACAAAATTAGACATAGCACCCTCTATTTAATGTATTTTTATTTACCACATATCACACATTAAAAACAGGCTATGGTTCCTGAACCCTAAACTCATCTTGGACCAGAGTTCTGCTAAAACTGGTCGTCAATAATCCGCATCAGAAATGATCAAATCAAAAACATCATATATCTAATGTTTGCTTCCAATAAAGCTGCCCTGTCTGCACCCTCTGTGTCCCAGAGAATAATGTCATCTAGAAACAACCTGGATTCATCCTAAACTCTGCAACAACTGCTCAAAAAAAATCAGCATCATCATCAACTCTCTCTCAACATGAACCTCAAAGAAACACACAACAAAACACAGCCTAACTGGGGCTGCTGAGGGATTTATCCCAAATCTCCCCATCTCTAAACAAACATAAAGGTGTGTTTGGTAGACAGTTGCATTTCATGTGGAGGGGAAAGGCAAGCCTAAGCACATGGCTGAGGTGAACAGCTAGCGACAACAGTCTTTTTTTTTTTATCACGCCGTCTCTTTTCTTCAAAGACGCAGCCTGGAAACGGATATGGTTGAAACTTCAAAAGTCTGGCACTCAGCTTCACCGAGGAAGCATAGTTGTCGCATCCATCTACAGATACACCTCGCTATCTACTTGACACACACACACACAGACAGGGTCTCACACACATACACAAAAAGACTCTCTCGCATGCTGGCAGTGCATTCAAAGTCAACTTCCAACTGTGGTTACTTCTTTTGTTTTTCCTTGTAAAATCACAACCACAGCATGACGTGGAGGAGTCATAAGCATGTGTGTAACTGCAGAATAACATTATGAGGGACTCTGACAGGAGCCTGAAAGGCTGCTCCTGCAACTGTTGGTAAATTCCATCTGACATTTTCCAAAGAATCAAATGTAAAAATAACAATCAGACCATCTTATATGTTTCTTGGCTCACTATCTGTTCTCCTATATATAAGGAGTGGTCAGTAGTTTGTGCTTGCTCTGTTGGAATAATCAGAGCATAAACTGCACTTTCTGCTTTTTGCTTCTTTTTTTGAGTGTGGAACATTTTCTCTATGAGTTAGGTTGTTTTATGCAGCTTTTATGCAGGCGATTGTGTCTCAAACAGTAGAACTTTGCAATCAATAAGAAGTGTTTTTCATAGTTTACAGATCAATTTTAAATGTGACATTCTCAAAACAACAATATGAATATTCTGGGGGTTTATTACATGTATCTTTAATATCTGGAAGCTATGATTAAAATGTTAAACTCATGTTAGAACATATTGATAAATTAATTATAAAAAGGAAAGCAGTGTGTAGAATATTCAAGATCAACACGTGATGTCCATTTTTTCAGCACGGTATCTAAATCACGCCGCGCAGTCAATTAGCTGAGGATGCCTGCAAATCATTACCGTTCAAAGTGAGACGCAACTAATAAAAAAAAATGAGGCAACAAAGCGCCAAACGAGCCATCTGCTCAGAGAAACGACGTTTAACCTCAGGAATCAAAATATTTATGACACAATTCTGCTGTAAAACACCGCGATGGCTACTTGAACTGCAAACTAAAAACAACAGGTTGAAATTTAGATCAAATTTGTGATTTCCATCATTTGTAAATTGATTTTTTTGTACATTATTTTATGCATTTCTCACACACCATAAATTAAAGCCTTAGTTTTTCCCCACTTCCAATTTATTTCTAATTTACGCAAAGTAACCACAGTTATGTGTGCAGAAACTTTAATCCATCTACACGGGGTCATGCAAAAACTCACACACACACAAAGTAGTGGATGGGTGTAAACATACCTGTAACTGGAAATAGAGTACCAGAAAATGTAAACACCTAAAGTGGAGAGAGAGAGGGAGAGAAGAGAGGAGGGGAGTGAATCACACAGGCAATTACATGAAAACTAAACGCAGCCTACCTGGATGACACCAACGCACAAATATGAAGTTTTTAGCGACTTCTATTGGTAAGAATGCATGATTTTTATGTGCAAAAAAAAAAAAAGCAAACAAATGTGGAATACTTACAGGTATATGAACCTCGAAGGCAGCAGAGACATCTTGGCTCGCAGAAATACAGCTGAAATACACCTGCTTCCACAGTTTTAGAGCCCCAGGAAAGGTTGGCGAAATCGCCCCCCCTCGCTCCCCTGCGCGTCTTTTACGCACACAACTCCGGGGGTAAGTAGGAGATTGAATCCCAGTGTAAGGATAGATGACGGGAGAGCAGCAGCAGAGTTACGGAGTGCAACATTGGGTGCTTCCTTGTTGGGGGAAATTATCCAGAAGATTGTTTTTTTTTTCTCAGCTCAGTCTCCTCCGCGCCCCCACAAATAACGTCTCCTTAAATCGGTGCCAAGCGTGTAATCAGTATTCAACCTCTCCAAAAAAAATGCCCTTCTCTTAAAAAAATATCCTTAAGAGTTTTGCGCGCTTACAACTAAGTTTTCCCCACAAAGCCAATCCTGCTCCTCCAGAGATCACAGGCTCCTCAGCTCCGTCCGTATACCTGCGGGGGACTTCTACACCTTGCATGGGTCATTTTATTCTACTAAGTGCTACAAAATAAATGCGCCGAACAGTAAAAAAAAAACAGACGTCCAACAAAAAACAAGTCGCTAAATGCGCACAACAAAACTTATCCCAGCATGAATTGTGTGTTTTTCAAAAGAAAAGGTGGTGTTGAAATCGCAGCGGTGGTAGCAGCAGCAGCAGCGGCAGCGGCAGCAGCAGCGGATCCCTGGAGAGGTTCGGGGGCTGATGATGGCGCAGCAGTGCCTGTCAGTGGTGTTTGTGCGTCTGCGGCTTGAGATTTGGGCACAGTGAGGCTTTTTTGTTGTTGGTGGGAGGAAACATGTCAGGGGTTTGCACCTGATAGGATAATCTTGGAGAGACCATCAGCTTTGGAGAGGCTTTTTTTCCCTCTCGGTGGGCAAAGCGCTGCGCAAAGAACTTGAACAAGGAGATGAAATGCTGTTTAAGTTTTTTTTTTTTTAAGGTTAGATTTCTGTTTGAGCGTTTGATATAATTGCAAATCAGTCGAAGATGACACATTTAATATGAGATTACTTCCATTTTTCTGTATTCATATTTTATGCAAAGTGTCGCTTTTATAATATTTCGATTTTCACTACTTTTGGCAATTTATATTTTTATTATTACCGCCTGTGAAAATACGCAGACACGCTGTGCGGCAACAGAAAGAGAAACTGCGCCTCTCTCTGCGTCTTATTTGTGCCGCTGGTTTGTGGATTGGCCTCTCTCTCTCTGCCAGACAGCATTCAAATGCATGTTGTTGTTCCTGATTTTTTTCAATAATGTGCTATAACTTATCCCGCATTTAAATGAAAGAGAGGTGTGAATGTGTTTACGAGTACTTCAGAGCTGGCAGCAGTAAAGTGAGCCCACATCTCTGCTGCAATTAAAAAGGACAAGAAGAAGAAGAAAATAAAACCTTTTGTGGTTTGCGCCTTTATTGTCCCATTAAAACTGGATCCTCGGGATTCCTTCCCCCCATTGATATTCAAAATGAATCTAAATGATTACATACATAACTTCCCATGCTGGGGATTTTCAAAGGGCCTCCTGCAGCTGAAATGAAAAGGAGTGTTTAGCTAAGAGATCCAGATGCTGATCAAAAAGATGTCAAAACAGCAAAATAAACAAAAAGCAGGAAATGATTAACCTTTTATTCAAAACACGCTATGAGTTATAGCAGGTTAAATCACAAAGCTGCAACTTTTTTCTGTGTGTGTGTGTGTGTGCATAAAGTGGGTTTACCCAGTGATTCATGGTTGATCCTGTCAACCACAGGGCACTGTAATAATCCCTGTAACGCAAGTGATGTCTAATATCATGACTAATTTAGCCTTGTCAGCCTCAGGGAGGGAAAATCACAGCAAAATATAGTGCAAATAGTAATTATCCAGAAAGATCATTTCTTTACAAATGTAAGGCTTTGGGATTGTTTGATCCAATAAGGCTTGCATTAGCATCCTGCTCACATGCTGATAAAGATGAGTTCCCTGAAAGCCGAAAAATAAAAGGCACCTGATAACTGTTTTAAAGGCGGGATGATAAACAGCAATTACCTGCACTGACTGTGACAGAGCCAGCATCGTGGTGTCACTCATCGCCTCTTAAGCACATGTTTGTGACAAACTTCTCGGAGCATGACTGTAAATCCAGAAAACAGAGAGAAAGAGGGGAAAGCAGCGGCCGCAAGCTTGGATGCCACCTATGAAGCACAAGAAGAAGAAGAAGAAGGAGGAGACGTATCTCTGCTCGTGGCAAAAAGAGAAAGCCTTTTATCATTTTATCAGAATGAGAATAAGCAATGGCCAGACGCCAGTGTTTGGATGGTTCTGCTAGGCACTTTGCTTTGGCTGCTGACCAATGAGGCACAGATTTATTCTCAAAACATAAACAGGCTGACTAATAAGTTTCTGACCTGACTGACAAACAGATCTTATTCATCTGGCACTGCACCTTTGTAAGAACACAATTGATGCAACTACTCCACACAACATCCATCTGCTGAGCCCTTTAAAGGTTCTTTTTCTGTTGACTGCATGCTCTGTGGATTGTCTGGGCGACTGGCAGGATGTGATTTATGCTCATTTTTTGTAACTTTTTCAACAAAAGTTAAAGAATCTGTGGAAAAATATCTCTTATTGTAAGTGAGAAAATCTGCTTTGTGTTTTCAGTGGGGTAAATTTCCCCTTTATCTATGCAGCATCAGCCCCCCCCCCCCCCCCCCCCCCCAAAAAAAAAAAATCTGATAAAGCAGTTAGAATCAATCAAATTCAGGTTGCCGCTGGAGAAGAAGCGTAACAAGAGAGAGCTTTGTGAATGGGGAGAGCTGTTTCAGTCCAGTTCCAAAGGCTCTGAGGAGGAGGAGGAGGAGGCGGAGGAGGAGGATGGGGTGGGGAGTGGGGGCAGCCACTCAAGAGTTGGGATAAGGTTACCCACACAGATTAGCTGACAAGAGTGAGGGAGTGAGAAAAACAAGCAAGCAAGTTAAAGGTCTTAGTTTACCTGGCTTGCTGTGCTTGGCAGCCAATGAAAGTACCTCCAAACCACAGATTCTCAAGCAGTGCCTGAAATGATCTTCTGCAGCCACACGGCCAGTTCTCTTTCAATTTCCTTGACTTTTTGAGTCAGGTGTGTGCAAAAGTGGCGAATGATGTTGCTCATACGAAGAGTCCCTTTCAAGCCTTTGAATTTGAACCTCGCAGCTTCCGTGCAGTTATGCGTGTCCGTCTACGGCAACGGGACTGTGGGAATGTCACCGAGGATATCTCATTGAAGCAAAAAGAGGAGGCATCTGAGGGCAGGCGAGCGCTCAACAGTTCAAAGGACCCTAGCAGGCATTTAAGTCTTGACAAAAGAACTTGGCAGATCAGTAAGTGAAGCCCAATGTACTACATTAGTGTCAGGACCCCCTCCGCGTCCCTCCCACTTCGCACTTTCATCTCTGACACGGACATATTGACTTAAAGGAAAGAAGGGGGGGCCAGGGCCATGGAGGGGGGGGGGGGGGGGGGGGGGTCAGTAGTTGTGGTGTGTGTGCTGAGGAGGGGGGGGGGTGCATTCGTCCCATTCAAATTCTCAAGGTGAAGCGATTGATGCCGAGGGGTGACCACTGAATCATATAAGCCACCCAGAAGCTTTTTTTTTAAAGTAGAAGTCACAGGCCGACAAGCATGTGAGACCTAAATGGAACGGCCCTCTTCCTCTCATCTCCTGCAAACTCAACCTCACCCCATTAGTAGATGCTGACCCTACCCCCACTGCCTCACATCCCTTTTTCACACTGCTGATCATCAGGCTACCCAAAGTCCAGTCACTAGCGTGGGTCCGGGTCGTAATGGGGTCGCGACACCTTGACATTGCGGAGGGTGACAGAGAAAGGAGCCAGAGGAGGGAGGGTGCAGCGAGCCAGCTACCTCAGAGACCTTTCAAGTATCACCTGAAGAAGAGGGAGGAGGGAAAAAAAAGCAGGAAGTGTTACGGCAATTTGTCCCCCGTCACACGTTGTTTGCATGGAGTCATTAAGTACCATTTCGGCTTTTGCCTTGAAGGGAAGAAGCCGGAGAGTTTGGGAGCAGGCGTATTTGTTGGTGGGGATTTGGGGGGGGGGGGAATTGAAGCATCGCTTTTTAACAAATCATCTGTGAGCAACACAGTACATGTCGAAAATATTAATGTTTCCATTAGCTTCAGTGGCCTGGTTGACATTAATAATGATTTGCTCCATCTCAGTCCAGCAGGGAGTCTAAAGTTGTCCAAAAACATAAACAAAAGTTTGGGCTGTCTTGTTGCTAGTTGCTCACATGTGCAATAACTTTATGTGACTACATGTGAATTCTGAAGACCTCACTAAACTATTCATGCTTGGCTGAGTTCTTTGGCCATTGCTTAGCACAGACAAACTGCCAAAATGTGTCACAGTGCTACAACTAAATAACAATCAGCCGACAGACATCATGTGTTCTAAGTTTTTTGGCCCATGTTTGACAGATAAATGTCAACTCCCTTGGAAGAGCAGGGGTAATCAGAAAGTCTTGTTTCTGTTCGCAGGCTCTTGTTGAACAATATGAGTGCTTTAATGACATAATAAGCCTTCAGAGCAGGGTGGACTAGTGCTTGGGAAATAAAATGATGTAAGTGTTTTTTGTCAGCTCTTTAATTTTTTTTCTCCCTCCTTGAATTGAACGACTCCATAATTGTTTTCTTAGATAGCCACAATTACCAAATTAAAGTTCTGGTTGTTGGTAATGTGGCATAAAATTGCTTTGAGACTCACAAACCAGCCAGAAGGTTTGACTCATTCACACAAAATGTGTGATTATTTGACAGTTATCAAAAACACTTTGGTGCCTTGCTGAGTTTAAACGGATGGTGAAGCCCTGATGGATGGTGCTTTATAGATGTCATTAATGAGACAAAGACCCAGAGTAAATTAGAAATTACCTTGAAAACAGCTTTGAAAAGGTGATGCTTTAGTATCAAAAGGAGGTTGAAGCCCACCAAGAGTGTGACCTGAACTCACCCACATAATTTGATGAGCACTTTGATTTTTAAGTCATTACCTTCATGTTAGGGGTGAGAAGTACTAAGTGAGTGTTCAAAGCTGAAGGCTGTCAGGCTAACGTTTATCTGATTACTGTGCTGTCTGAAATGCACTTCCTCAGGTGCAACCGCTCTGTTCTGGAAACACGTGTTATTGGTCTCGGCTCGTACAGATTGATCAGGTTCTTGAACTTTAGATGACATTCTAAAATGTGTGTTAAAATGCAATCGTAATGAAACTTTCAATATTGACAGTACGCCTGTTGTTGCATGGTTCTAGGGCTGTTTCTAATTGTGTCTCATCTCTTCATACCAGCAGAGAAGTAGTGAAAACACAGATTTATTAATAGGACAAATATATGGCTTCACGTTATTTTATTAATTAAACAATGTAGTGCTTTAAGTCAGTGTTGTCTTTACATGCTGTATGCAGATTTAGACTTAGTATTATGGTATTTACTTTAGTAATATGCACTCATTTCATCTCAGGTGATTGCTTTGCTGTGATTTAGTGCTTTTTTTGTCACACAAGTGAAGGGAATTGGGTTAAAATGTATTAAAACGTGCCAGAATGTGTGAAAATCTGGCCATCATGCAGATCAATCATGAGCAATCATGAGCAATCATGGCTCAGTGTGCTCTAGAGAAATCAGAGTTGCTCTAGTGACAGAAACCATCCAACAACCAACCTACATCATCAACGGCTAGCTAAGCAGGTAAGATGCAAAGATGCAAGGATGAAAAAATACACGGATCCATTCAAGACTTCAAAGCAAGGGCAACTGGACCGGATGTTTTGCTGCTCCTCCAGGCAGTAGCTGTCCTACAGGTTCACCTCAGCCTCACCCTGAGACTGAGAATCTTCCTCAGCATACAGGGGTCTATGCTAGCCTAAAAACAAACTCTGTCCTGCTCCCTGATGTTTGCTTGCTGGAGAACAAACCTGACTCTGACTCCAGCAGTGTATATAGCACAAGTTGTTGCATATTTGTTTTTGTAGAAACATGGATCACATGCTAGACCTGACCACCTTGTTGAATTTGGCTTTGGTAAATCACAGCTGTTTAACAGAAACAACCCCTTCTAGAACAAGTTAGTGCCAGACTCAAGCTTTATTAATGGTAAGTCAATTTTCAAACTCTTTGCCCTCTCTCAGAGTTTCAGACTATAAGTCCTCTGCTCCCAGTCAGTAAAGGACCCTCAGTTGGAGTGGAGTTTCTTTCTTGAGCTGTCTCTCTGCTCCGGTAAGCTAGCCTGAACCTGCAGTTCCACTCATCCTAATCGCTGAGCCCAATCCATTCCCCTGTCTAGCACCTCTTCAGAGGCCGCTCGCCCCTTTGTTCTGACAATACACAAACGACCATTCAAATGGAGGGACTCTGTAATCAGTGAAATACTAGCCTCTGGGCTTTGTAGAATAAAAAAAAGGGAGGGAGCAACATAGAAAGAGAACACAGAGAGAGAGAGAGAGAAAATCCATCCATGACCAATCAACTCTAACTACCTGTCTGGCTTTTTAGCTGCAGATGTTATTTGGAAAAGAGGGGAAAAAATGTGCCCGTTCCAGATGTAAGATGTACAAAGGGGAAGGCAGGCTGGTACCTCCACCCACTGAGAAAAAGGCTGGACCTTTCCACACCCATCTATCTGTGATACGGTTGGTGTTGTTTTTGCTTTTGCAGACGCCACGTCCTTCAAACAAATATGTGATCCATTGCGTCACCACACGCTAAAACACAAGCTAAAATAACATATGGATGATGCAGTTTCACTGACGAAGCATGCTGAGATCTCACTGCGTCATTTGGAGCTGTACTTCAGACGAAATTATTTACGGATCACAGGTACACAAAGAAGTATAAAAATATTCATAATGGACGACAGTGGAGACAAACTGTCTCTGGTAAACAAGATATAAAGCGTAGAGGTTTACTTACGTCCTCATTAATCCAGAGGTCATGACATGCTGTAGGTTTGATCTAGTCAAAGGCTACGAAATAATTATTTTTGTTTCATATTCTTCATGTGTGTTTTACACCTTGGACTGCTGCTCTAATTAAATGCTACTTGGTATCAATCACCTCAGAAAAAGCAAGATAAAGACTGGTATTGTATGTGTACTATGATTTTGTATTAAATGAGCTTCTTCTGAGTTTAAGGTGAAATCAATGATTTCACTAACATTAAAATCAACTCTGTTATTAAACCCACAACAAACCTCAAATCAGAACGTACCCCCTACAAGATGCAACCATAATCATGAGCTGACAAAATGAGCCTCTGAACATTTTGTGCGACACACATTCTGTAGAGTACACTGACAGTTACTATTGTGTTTGCAATCCGTGTCGTGATTACTTAGATAAATATATGGGTGATTAAGGTGATTAAAGTGAAAAGAAGCAATGGAGCTATAATAAAAGCAGTAAAACCAGTAAATCGGGTAGCTAATGCATTAGCTCTGCCCAAAAAATGACTTGCACAAGTTAGCATCGCCAGTTCTTCTATAAATCTCTTGCTTACAGCTCTGTCATCCTGTCTCTCTCCCCCCATTGCTTCCTGTTTGTCGACAACACACTAGATGAATTATCTGGTTGCCACAAAATGCATCATTGGGGGCAGCTGCTGTCACATTTATGTATTTAGATACAACCTAGTAGTCTTCACCTTGTTAAATCAGTGCAGAGAACATAGAAGGGAAGATGGGAGAGAAGTCAGATGAGACAACACGCAAGGTGTGTAATAGCCTAGCACAGCTTGGGGGGCTAAAGTCATTACAGATATCAGGTTTTTGAAGTTTTGGGACTGACAAATTACCTTGTTGAACCACACCATTCTGAGTGAGGCATGTCTGTCAAATATCTGATAAAGGTGAAGCCCCGGGCGGCTGTTGGACTGATCACGGACAGACAAGCGGAAAACAGATACATTTAAACTTGTGAACATGTGATGTGGAGATAAACCCTAGAAAGCTAATGGGGTTTTCTGTCCAAGACACCTAGTAGAATACTAAAATATACAATTATGAGGTTACTTTCCTATTGTTGGGGATCATTCTTATGACATATGATACTGTGTTACCACTGGACTTGCTGTAACATAAAGACTGGCGTCACCTGTGGTAACAACAGGATGGCTGGACAATCAGACTACAAATCTGTTACAATACAGTCCTTAATGATTTCTTTTCCAGATATTTCTCAGCTCCGTTGTGAATTGACAGCATTGCTTACCTGGAACAATCACTTTTTTATTTATGAGCCTTGAATGTATCCATCCTTTCATTCTCTTAGCACTACAATCCCCAGGTCACCCCATGCACAGGCTCAATAAAAATGTTCCCTTAGACACCTTGCTAATTGTAGCACACACTACCTCTTTGAAAAATAACAAAAGGCCAGCGTAATATCCAAAACTGCCACTGCAGAACTGCTGGACTGCTTCTGTGGCCTTTGCCTGAAAGATGGGCAAGGTTTCTCCTGAGGCTTCTGGCACTCCCCTTTCCAGAGAGGTCCTCTTGTTCGGTCCAAGAGTTCCTCCCCATCTTAGTCATCTTGCAGTCTGGCAGACCTCCAGTTAGGCCACACTGTATTTCTTCAAATCTGACCTAAATCTAGCCCATCTGGATCCACCAACGTCTCATAGGACACAGTAGTGAAGGGGCCCTATAGCGGCTGTCTCGATCCAAGGAAAATTTCACTAGAGCAGTGTGGAGAGAAGTCATTTCTTTAACCAGAGTTAGAGTACAGAACGAGTGGAAATTCTCTTTCTATTTGTTGTTTATTGATGAGCAAGCTAGTGTGGCTTGCTCATCAATAAACAAGTGTAATACAAGATATTCTAAATAGTAACACATCAAGGCCAAAAGGCCCAAAGCCAGACCAGGTTTGCTTGTCAGCTCTAACCCCAGTCTCTTATCCATGGGGCCAACAAGCCACAACAATACTGCAAATGACTACATGATGACAATTGGCCTGATCACCATCATGGACACTCATCTACTGAGACAAAAGTCGACATATCTACTCACTGCCTTACATGTTGTCTACTCCAGACACTGCCGGTGACAAATCTGCTTCAACTCCAACTTATTACTGGCAGCTGTTATTACACTGGTCTGTACTGCTTAGTTAAAAAGTGGCAATGCTACTAAAATAAGAAGGGAGACACCCAGTAACAACAGATCTGTTAATAATTAAGAACAAAATTGAGTTTATTGGCAGCACAACTTCCTTAAGGATGTAAAAAAAAGCAAAGAGGCTCCTTATCAGGAACTGCAACCAACACCAAAGAGTCCATACTTTTTTTAAAAGAGAAATTGACCACTAACTTGCAGTTTTCTAAGGACTAGAGGCTGGACATACAAGGAAGTACTGACAGTTTTCAGCTTCAGCAATTCCCACCCATAGGTTCCTGCATCTTGAGCTAACACTGATAATTGCAGGCATGAAAATGCTGAGACCAAGTGTCTAGTTAGGATGTGTGACATGGTTGCAACTCCCTTTAATTCTTTCCCCGATATGGAATTTTGCGCTCAGATATCACCAGTAAAAACATCTGACGCTGATGTGATCAGCTTTGCAAAGGAGGCATGTATCCAGACTTTCCAATACCTAACACTGACTCATATACTGCTCAAACTGGCAAACTGCTGCACATTTGGTATGCCTCAAAAATTAAAATGTCCAAATGTTAATGTCATATAAAGGCATGTAAGGCAAAGGTGTCTTCCCTTTCACAATCCCCAAGCCCTGAAATTCCTCCAGAAGTCTCTCTACTGCATTGGAAGAAAAAAAAAAAAGCTCTGAGTTTGTGGGCAGAGGAATGCAGCTCACATCTTTGCCATAGCAGCCGTAGAGGTAATGCGCTCGCGTGTTGGCGCTTGTCGAGGTGAGCGCACCTCCCTCTTCTGTATTAATAACCGCATGTCCTATTGCTGTATCAACTGGGCTGTGTTTTACTGGGCCCCGGGTTTGCTTACGGGAAAGACAGATGATGAACTCCCCCACCTCTTCCTCTAATTTACACAATTACTTCCCCTGAATCCCAATCCCTGAATGCACCCCCCCCTCCCCCAACAACACACATACATATCACCAATGCCAAGAGCAAAACAAATAAAATGTGTATGCCATGTTACTCCATCTAATGAAGAGTGACTGAGAACCCAAGGCGTTTTTAGCACAGCAGAAATAGTTAAAAATAGTTCCCACTGATAATGCCACAGAGTTCAATAATCCTGTCAGGAAAAGAGCTGACTGCTCTTTTTTTTTTTTTTTTTTGCTGCTAGAAAAAAAATGTTTATATAAGCGCATCATCCTTGACAATTGACTTATACATAGAAGGAATTGTTATTAAGATACAGTCAACTGTCAAAATCGTGCTGTGAAAGAGAAAATCGCTGGTGATGACAATGATGGCTTCCTTTCCGTCTAATATAAACATACCAGCATGATCACTTTTTCCCCCGAGGGCAAAGTCATTGTTCCATTTTGAAAGCTCTCTGTGAATGCTTGAAATGTTCCCTTGATATTTTTTCCCTCTCGCTCGTTTATTTGCTTGTATCCAGGTGATGTGCCAACCTGTCACATCAAGCACAAACGGCCTTATTTCCTCAGAGCAAAGGTCAAAACAATCGTCACAGGAGGGATGGGTGGGTGTGTGTATGTGTGTGTGTGTGTGTGTAGGAGGTGGAGGGGATAACAGACCACACTCGGTAGTTTTAGTTTGACGTGTGAAGAACAAACTACCTGCGGAGACAAAACATGCTCATTCAAACACGTCTGTGACAGAGATGTTGGCCTCCAGGGAGACAACCATGATTTTTCCATAAATTTTTATTAATCTAAAGCACTAAGCGTAGACAGAAATCTTATTCAAATGAAATTGGTACTTGCCGTATTTCCAACATTAAATAAAAATGAGTGAAAGCTACAACATCTGTCCAAATTTTATTTATTACATCAAGCCCAATAATCTAGAAAAGTTAAATGTCATTGCCACTTGGGGCCGCCAAATCGCACGTTTAACAGTACAAAAACCTGCACCTTTTCCAACACATCTGCTTGTCCCACTTCTGCAGGACAAACACTGACCTCTTTCCAATGTTACTCCATCTTAATGATAGCACTCTCACCAGTTTCACAGCATTGACCAAGTCTCAACCGCAGAATGATTAAAAAGCAGTAGAACATGTTAACAACACCTGTTGTTGTGGAGTTATATATTCTTCCCCAAACTACACAAGCACAGATGTCTTGAAAAAAAAAAAAAAATCACACATCCTTTTGGGTCGTGAGAAAAAAGAGGGCGGAAATGTACATGCCTGCAGAGACATGACCTTACATTTCTTTCCACCACAAGATGAATATCTTGTCACCAATTAAACCTCCTACAGGTAAACCCAAGAAACATAATTTGAGAGATAATGGATGATATTACATAGCAGAAGTTCTCATGTCAAACAAAAGCACAAAACAAAGTGTTGCAATAAATGCAAGTGCTCTGAAAGATGCCATTACTACAAAAAAAACACACACACACAATAATCAGAGCAGTTACCCTCTCTGCTTTTAGCGATCAACACCGGCGCTGCAGAAGAGCAGGCTTGGCTGCTGTAAGTACAGTGATATTGTCACACTGACAGTTAGCGTTCCCTGAAGGCAGTTTAAAGAACCGTGTAGGATGAGGCTGCATAATCTGTGCCTCGAATTCATGGAAAAGAGAGCCTGCCGCCTCCAACACGTCTGAGGAGAAGCATGTGGAGTAACACTTGGCAGTAACGCAGGTGACTGAACCAAATGGAAATTTGTAGCTTAATTGATACTAGTTGCTACAAGCCGTACTAGCAGGAGCGAGTGATGAGGTGGTGACAAGACACCTACAGATTAATTAGAGAAGATCTTTATATTTTGATAAATTACAAAGTCTTTGTGGAGCATTGTGTGAGCACTGATGCGGTGGGATGGATAGATGATCTGGACAGGCAGACTGCAAACTAAACATGAATGGAAACAAATGCGAGTGTTTGAGATTGAAATAACTTCCCAGGAAATCAACCTGAAGAGTCTGAAGACAAGATACTAGTTCCAGAAAAGTCTTAACAACATCCTTGTGTGATTATATTTGGATATCATAAGATGGAGGCCTGGATTGTTTGTAGATCTTTTGTGCTTTTACAACTGATTGTTTGGTACTGAATGTACAAGAACGGCCAGAGCCTGTTAGATGTTATCTACGGTTCCTCCTCCTCTTGTTGTTTGTGTACAGCCATGTCTGTTTTGAAGTTCTTTGTCTATAAAGCAGCAATAAATGCTAAAATGCCCCTGAACAGTACAAATAATTCACTCAAGCCTGTCCTGCTATGCACAGTAACATTTTGGCAAACGTCTCAACGCACACTGCTCGTCCTCTTTTACTCTCTTCAGAAGGCGCACAAATACACTCACAAACAAAACACACCTGTTCTCCTAAGAATGTAAACACACGCACACAGTATCCATGTCCTGCAGACAAGACTCCATCAACGACTGAGAACAGATTGTCATGACTGTTCTGTCCCCTATCGCGTGACACCTGGATTAAAGAAAAGGGCAACATTTCCCTAATGGCCTAATGTTGTGTTTGGCTGGCACCTGTTTGGTATGATAGCAGCAGTCTCACATGTACCGCACACCTGCCTGGTGCCTTTGTGGTCTCGATTAGTCAGGCACTGACGATTAAAGGGTCAGTTCACCCAAATTAGAAGAGAAAAATAGACTGCCGTTCGCCTACTGTGCAGCCTCTTTAAAAGATTATTCATTTCTACATGAATACATCATTTGGAATCAATTATTTTAGGTACTACAAAGTGTCAATGCTGCTTTTTTTCCCCCATTAAAAAGAGTCTACCATTCTGTTTTATATATATGTGCATGTGTGCTTTAGGATTTTGGTGTGTGTGTGTGTGTGTCAATACCTCCAGGCTGGTTCAGTCAATCCCTGGACTGGAATTCAAGTCAACCTCAATGGGGGGGGGGGGGGGGGGGGGGGGGGGGGGGATTTCCACGTGCCTCTCAAGTCATCTTGCTTGTAACATAAAAAATCGTGCGTCATCCTGCGGCTGCATCCGCCAGCGCGCCTCACTTCCTCGTGGCTACGGGGCACAAAACTTTTCAGCTGGCAGTGAAGTAATGCTTGAGTCACACTTTTCAGGTAAAGGCTTAATCAATTAACTCTATATCATTACATGGCTTTGAAACCAATGCCTAGACTTCAGTGCCACCAAGTGGAGGCAACAAAAAGATGGTTGGTGAATACCATAATGTGGAGAATATTGAGGGCAAAGATTGATTGTCTTTGACAATGGTGCTAATACCAACAGAACAAATTAAAACTGGCTGCAGACAAAAAGTGATAATAGGCTTTGAAGGCATCAGCAAGTGTACAGAAACATGTAAAAGTTTCCAACCATAGTAAACCTGTGCTGACACTAAAAACAACAGTCAACACAGGAAAGTAAATATTACTTAATATATTTTAACACTATGTAGTGATGGACAACTAAAGCAGCCTACCGTCTAGCCATCACTGCAGTTCAGGCTTCACTCCTGGTACTTAGTAGATTCTTCATCAACCTAATTCATGTGACAAAACATCTTAGTAACCAAATCCTCATTCAACACACGCTAATGCAGGATGACTAACATTATTGAAGGTCATGTTCACAGTTAAGCAGTTGCCCCCTGGGATAAATAAAGTATTTCTGATTCTGATTTTCCACACTGAAGTCCCAAACATCCAGCTTGGTGGGCCCTCTGATCGTAATTTGTCCTTTATGCAAACACAGGTTGAACAATAACATTGCATCCACAGTGAACAGTACAAAGTGTGATTTAAACCCAACCAGACTTCAATTTATTCAGGTTCATTTTACAGGAAGAAAAACAAAGGTTCGATGCACTCATTTAAACATACCATGAATGAATCCACCATCAGCAGCCATGTTTGAGCTAATCAAGAAAGTCTGATGGAAAAAAAACACATATTTAATACATATTGGATCAACTCAGACTTAAATGAAATACACTGATCAGCATTTTTTTTTTTTGCAGCTGAAAATAAAGAAGGCTTCTGAGTTGACAGCTGGTGTTTGAGGTCACAAACGAGATTATCAGATTGATCAATGAACGACTTCAGTCAAAGGTTTTCCCTGTTAACTAGGATAATACATAAGATTTTTTTTAAAAATGTAACTACTTGTAATCTGCATTTTTGAAAGCCAAAATAAATAAATTGATGTCATTACATAAAATAATGTATTAATAATGGCTCGGTGCAGAATCAAAAAGGGCTTAAATGAATGGTTAACAAAATCAGAACATTGTTTTCAAACATATTAAAAGTGAGTTTATACTCTAAACATGTATATACCTCTAGAGCTAGAACACAACATTTAAAAAAAAAAAAAAACAGATCAAAGCTGCAAAACCAGCTATTAGACAAGGGCGGGTTAAGAATAAACCTCAAATTACTCAGCTGCCAGAGTTGCAAATAAAACAGGATTATTTACAGGTGAAGAAAAGTTCATGACGGATATGGTACAAGTATGAAAATTCAACGCAAAGCAAAATTAATAAAAGGTAAAATTAAACTGTAGCCTCGCAAAAAGGGGACGTTACATTTTACATTATGTACGTAAGTAATCAGGGCAACTTTTTTTTGACCTAAACTATTTTAACTAAGCTATTCCAAATATTCTTCATAGACAACGCAAGGGGTAGAAACAAAGCCACCTGATTTGCTAAGGATGGAATCCATCTGCCAACATTTGGCTCTTAAAGGGCGTTATATGGGATCATAAACACATTATAAGCTCAGAGCGAGTGCATGCTTATTGTCATCAGAGCACTGACATACAAGAGTGCAAACAATTATGGCGCTTTTTTTATGTGGTTTCAGTAAAGGTGATGTCATATAATTGTCTGATGTATACCTTATGATTATGTTGTACTACATAAAATAACCTGCGTCAATCACATGCTCATAATCCGTTTTTAGTGCATTAAAGTACTCTGAAAGCTGTCGGTGCCAAGTCGTAAATGCACTCCTGGAGTTAACAATCCAATCACGCTGATGTTTTAAGAGTATACTGTACTTTAAAGAAAACTTCTCGGCCAGGGCATCTGTGTTGGTTTTATAAATAATCTTTTGGACAGCGTTTTGTGTTAAGCATGTTTTCATTTGCAGCTGTAATGAATATCATGTCCAGTTATGATACGTGTTAATGGCTTTGATATGAAACCAGAATATGGAATGCTGCAGGTTGAGCTCACACTAACATAGATTTCCCGACATACATTGGTCTGTGTTCCTGGGAATAATCCCGGGATAACGACGTCTCTTCATCAGATATTTAACAGCAGCATATTTCCAGATCACATCTTTTTAAGTGAAATGTTGTACATACAGCCTTGTTGTTGCCTCATTAGTTGCACCATATCACCCTGTATTGAGTGGAACTATTTAAAACACTGTAATTAAAACCATATGAATTTCAGTATGAACGGAGCAGGATGCCAGACAAATTGATCATCCATAATCACACTCACAAGCTAAGATGCTGCATTCAAAAACACAAAACAAAACAACGTTGCTGCTGGCTGTCCTTCGTGCACAGTATACTGCTCAAATTCACACACACCGGGACGCTGATGTATCTCAGTTTACAGTAGAGATATTTAAAGGCACATTCTGCAATTTCTCCTATTGCATTACTGACTTAACAAGAACACACTGTGTCACAGATGCAAAGCACCCGAAACTCAGACAATGTCATCATCATCACATTATGGAGCCGCGGAGGTTCAAACCGACAGATCTGGACCTGCCACGCTGATCTTGCCCTCTATAGGCAAGGGGAGGAACAACTTGTACAATCCGACAGTCACACCACCTGCAGGTAATGAGTGGTAAATGCAGTTGTTTAAATTTTGTGTGTATGCGTATGAGCAGTTTTTTTTTTTCATTTGTGTTTTTTGTCATGTTGTTCTTAGCTAATATTACGCCATATGTCTGCAGATTTTATTGCCCACAGGTGGTGTAAATGAAACAAAAAGTTTCCCTTTATGGAAATTTTGAAAAACAGGTGAACCAGAGGTGCTTTGCATCTTTAAAATAAAAATGTGCCTCCTGAATCTAAGCATTGATGGCTTTACCAAATTTCAGCAATCAGTCCTGCTGATTATAGTCCTGACAGGATGAGGCTGAGTAGGAAATCTCGCCGACTGTGCCTTTAAATGTCTTGCAGGATGCAAAACATACAAATGCGTGTTACTTCTTCAGCGTTTGCACAAAGCTCCAGAGATCCTTGACCACCTGAGGAAGGTGAGAGGGGGGGGAAGAGAGAGGGATAACAACAGAATAAGAAAGAAATAAAGAAATTATAAATCATCCAAATGAAGTGCTATACAGCATGAGACGCATGACTCACTTTTACTACAACATGCTTTTTTTTTGTACGTCTTGCCTGTGGGAACGCTGAGTTTAGATGGGGCTGCCGGGGAACGACGAGGGGTTGGGTGGGGGCAGCAGTACATACCAGAGTATATGACTAGGTGCTCCAGGTCTGACAGATCTCAGCCTTGGCTGATGAAACCAAAGCACTTCCACAGATGTTTCTACACACTGGGATCAACAAGACCCAACTCCACCCCCACTCTTTCCCTTGTCCACCCAGCCCTTGCGCCGCTCTAAAGGGCTTTCACCTGCTCTCATAACTGTAACATTTTAACACTGCAATGTAATCGCAAATAAGTGTTTCAAGTGATCGCCATCTAACAGATGCTTTGATAATAAACAGAATCCTTTATTTTTTAAGGGTTTGGGCTGATTAATCCATGCTGTGTCAAACAGTGTGCAGGAGATGTTTTCCTTCTGAAAATGACAAGCAGCATTAGAGAAGATTTACAGTAGGTCCTGCATTTGGTCAAAGGCCTTGAATGTGAAAAAGACTGGTACCATCCACATACCAGCAGTCCCTTCATTAAAAGCTACAAAAGACACACACTCCAGTAAATCACTGAGAAAGAGTTCGGCTTGGCAGGTGTACTCCCATTTCATCTCGTAAGAGCCCGCCGACACAAAATGAAGATAATTCAAAGGGAACACATTGTGCACGAAAGACAACTTGAGGCACACTGGACAGTGTAAAGGTAAGAGGACAGTGTGGGGGACAACAACAATGCATTCCTGGGCATCTAACATGGCAGAAAGCTCTTCCAGTGAAAAGGAGGTTTGATCCACAGGCACCCCAACACTCAGGAATATTTAATTAAACCCCTCTGTGTTCATGACACTAAATGCACTGATGGCAAAGCTATTCATGGCTTAAAGAGCCAAACATTACTCACTTTTTTGTCTGTGATTTTAAATCCGCTCTTTAAGAAATTCTCAAACTTCTGTTCTGTCTTTGGTAGTGGTTTACCCTGAAGAAAAGAAGACCATTAAATCATCATCTTTACTGTCAGACACTCAATTAAGAGGGATAATTTGCAAAAGAAAAAAAAAGGATGAGAGCCTTACCTCTTTGGCTGCCGTTGACAGCTTGTTCTTAATGTCAGGCAGAGTGGGAGATTTAGACGGGCCAGCCTGGGGTTTATCTTTTCCTGTGGCAGGTGTCTTAAAAAATATATATATCAGCTTGATAAGAACCACTGGTTGATATGTCAAGAAATAAAGAGTTGTAGATAAAGATGTTTACGCCACAACATGTCCTCCTTTTACTTCTGTGTTTGGGTTTAGCTTAACACAACATGGCTAATTCTAACATGTTGGTGATGAATTCATTTGCTGACCAACAGGCCGGACTGAGCTACAGCCTTATCGTGACCCATTTAGTCAGGGTCTGTGTTTACAGGCTTGGCATGGGCAACCAGCTGGAAGAAGATAAAAGCATTAGAAAGGACAACAAATTCTAGCCTAATTACACCATCTCTTTTTTTTTTTTTTTTTTTTTTTTTTTACAAATACATCAGGTACAAATTATGTTTTTATTGTTCGCAAGCAGGAGAGGGCAAGACCTGACTCTGCACGGAGCAATACAGGTTCTCAAATGTGTTTTCCATGACTGAATTAAAGAGGAGAAGGTCCAACTATTGCTCTTGTGTTTGTTTCTCAATAAAAGTTATACTAACATAAAATTAATGATTTCCACAACATGCTTTCTGTCATGTATGAATGGTCAACACTTAAAAGAAGAAGCCCTCCGTATGCCAACATTATCTAAGCTTTTTCAAAACACAAAGACTCCTTGTAGACTGTAAAGACAAGAAGAGCAGAAGGAGCATTGAGTGGGGCCATAGGTGTATCCACTCCTGGACAGCCAGAGGCCCAGAAGCCCTCAATTAGGAAGTGTCTGAATGTGACACAACAACAACACACACGCCATACCCAGTGACTGCATGTTACACAAGCCATAGAAGCTTGTCCGTACATGCAAAGCCAGTGTGGAATCCAGTGAAATTGCAGGGTTTCATTGATAGCCAGAGACACATTTGAAAGACAACAGAAGCCTTGCATAGAGACAACTCTTTACCCCGCAAGATGAAAAACAACCAAACAGCACTTCAGATTAGCTGCTTTGAAACACTGATTTACACTGTGATTCTGATATTTAGCTGATGGAGAATGGAACAAGGGTCAGGGACTTTATTCCTGTTGGAAATATCATGCTCTGTATGTATGTACAGGTATAATTTAGTTTTTATGCAGAGCAGTTCTCATCTCATTGCTCTACATTTGTAGACAAACCCACACATTTACAGCTAAACCTGCAAACAATGCAACATCTCCTTTTCCATCTATGGTTTGTTCGGTGTGGTACATTCGATGCTACCGGTACTCTAAGTTAACAATAAGAAGAGTGCAACAAAGAGGACACTGCTTAAATGTGTAACATTTAACAATGAATAATTAACATTTGGGGGGTTGCTTGAGGAGGCAGATGACCTTTTCGACAGAGATGGGAGAATCTACCAACAAAGGAACACCAGAAAAGGCATGAAAATCAGCATGACAACTCGGGTGTCATGTTAACATCCTATTACTGACTACTGCAAGGTAATTTGTCTCACAAATTAATGTAGGTTGGACAGAAGCCATACACAGTGAAGCAGGTTTTAGACACTAAACAGAATGTGCTGAAGGCAAAACGCATGATTAAAAATGTCAGTAAAGGAACTTATATGTATTATTGATCTGCAACACTGCAGGAACAACGATTACTCTATAAACAGCCACACTTTAGTCAAATTCAGAACTGAATATTTTGCCGTCAAATAAAAAAATCTTATACATTAGCTTAAGCCTGACCTGGTTCTCACAACATAATTCCCTAAAAACAAGCAATAAAATTCAAGTTGTGAGAAGAATAAGGCCTCAAATAGTTAAAAACAGGTGGTATATTCTTAAGGAAATAAATCAAACATGATGTTGTGTCCCTGTCCCCAAGAGATCTGCATTTTATAGCAGAGATCAAAAGGTAAACAGCGACCAAAACCTTGCAAACATACCACACTACTAAAAAAACAAAAATATATAAAAACACATATGCTGCTGGCTCTTGGCCAGGCAAGTGCACTACGTATTTATTATTTACGGGCAGCTCTCAGCTTCCAAAAGGCCAGCTGTGGACCTAGAACAGCTGATAAACACACAAAGCCAGAAAGCTTTTTCATCTGGGCCAGACGCTGATTACAGATGCCATGAGACATGGAGCTTAATCACAAGCATGCTATCATTTGATGCAATCTCTCGTCTTCAATCCAGAGCAAACACATGGTTGTGACACCTTTGCTCATCAACTCCAGTCCAGCCATAGTAATTGTCATTTTGCAGGAATGAGGAGGCCCGTGCCTGAGTAAAACATCGGGTCACTGTGACTCTCTAAGAACCTCACATATGTATGAATATGTGTCAGTATTTTTAAAGACATCCTGACACTCACAGGAGAAATAAATAAGCACTAACAAGATAGACACCTGCTCTAACACATGTCAATCAGCCGCTTTAACCGTGACTCACAGCCTTTTGGGATAAGGCTGAGTAAAGTGGTTAACAACTTTACGACTGTGACGTGTGCTTGAAAGCATCAACGTCTAAAAAACCCATCAATCAAAAGACACCAGCTGCAAGACATAGTTACTTCAGATCAGCACAACGACAAGTTAGCCGAAACTCATGTCGAGCCTGTTACACAAGAAGGTGCTGCTACATGCTGGGCCGCGAGAGGTGAGAACTGCGGCACTGGCAACAGATCTGACAAGCCAATCTAATGACCAGTCACCTGCATTTAGGAAAGCAAAAAAACAGACATCCACGCCCCACTTCCTCGCTCCTCAGGGGCATCTGGAAGCGCAAGCTGCACCAGACATCAAACACTGGTAATGAGAGCAATTGGGAGAAGGTGTGTCCAGGAAGTGAGGGGTGTGAAGAGGTTGTAGAGAGGGAACAGTTGTGAAGAAGAAGTTGAGAGGGGGGTGGGAACAGTCAAAGCACCAAGGGCCAGAAAGTTAAACTGGCGCGATGGTTTTGGCGGTTAAGTTGCCCACTGGCTAATCCCCAAGAGCAATTTAAAAGCCACTGCAGAATTCACTGCATTCACCCACGCTGATGTTCGGCTGAATCGCTCTCTTGCCTCGGGAGTTTAGCAATCCTGCGGCTTAGTATTTAACATGACAAACATCACAAAGCTCCTTTGTCAAGATGTTAGACAAGAAATGACAGTTTTCTCATGTGTCCTGAGTGCTGTGCCTGAAATGGAATTCATGTTTTATCTCAGAAGCGGCCAGCATTTGCATGCCAACGCATAACACCTTATCTAAACTGAGGTTCTGTCCAAGTTTTCTTTCACAGTTACATGCTTTGTGAAATGTGTAAATTTGCTGAGAAGCGTGCCAATTTATTTTCCCTGATATATGTGTGTGTGTGTGTGAGCTGCAGAGGAGGTGAGGGGGGCATCAAAAGGTGGCTGCAACTCAAGACAGCGGGGTCAAGCCAAAGGGTCGCAGGTTTAAACCTTGCCCCAGGAAACCCGTTTAGAGGTCAGGTGTGTTTGCTTAAAGATAGGCAGAGTTCAAGCTTTGGGTTTTCATAGGCGGCTGCCCAAGACATTCCATTCAAGAAATTAACTATCAGGTTCGGCTAATTGCAACGTGCATTTATCACATTCCTTGGCTTTGGAATGGGAAGGCACTCCAAGTTTTTTTCTGTTTTTTTTGTAGTTTTTTTATTTTATTGTGAATGGCAAAAGATGTAAACAATTGTCTTAGACATCTTGATGATTTGAAGAGATCATGTTTGTCTTTACATTCTATCACATTTAAGGCCACTATATCACACAATTTCTTTTTCCTGGATTCCTGTATTTCCTAGTGGAACTCCCAGAGTGTAAATAAAATTCCCAACTTTCTCAGTGAGGTCTTTATAACTTCCATTTTCATTGTCCACTGTTCCATTGCATACATTTATGTGGAACATGCTGCCTTCCAATAGAAACAGTGTTGCTGGCGTGGACTGTAGTCTGCTATAACACATAATCATAATTTCCTGACGAATTTATTCTCACCAGCTACAACAAAACAATAATATAATATTATTTTAAAACTATAAGAACTTTTATTTATTCGCTTAAAACAACAAACAACCACAGGTGAGATGAGCAGTAACGTACCTTAGTCTGTGGTTTGACATCTGATCCTGAGGATTTTCCAGCAGGGCCATTTTGTTTCACTGGCGTCTTATTGGGCTTCTTAGCTGAAGATTCTGGACTCTAAAGAAACAAAAACATCCTGAGTAAGACATCGCTGACTGTGTTTAAGATAGAAGTAGTCACTGTATTAAACTAAATGATTTAAAACGAGTGTATGGCAAACAAATCTTTATATGTACAAGCGTGTTTTACAGTAACAACACAGACCAGTAGACCACAATGAGGATTGATCAGGCAAGCATGGTTAGCTTCTTTGCTAAAGTAAACATTATTGTAAACATTATTGTTATTGTTCACTACCTCCTTACCTCCTTACAATATCAATGTTGAACATTTGACAAAAAAAAAATAAAAACACACAAAAAGCATCACAAGCGATGGCTCTTCAGAAAAACTTCAATTCAAAAATTCAAAGGGAGGCTGTACTCGAACCTCCTCCATCTAGCAGTCAATCAATAACAAAGCGCAACATGGTAATTTTTTACTATTGAGGTACTAGGTAGTACTTCACTAACCCTTCCCTGTTCTCCACACAGCAGGCCTTCCCGTCAGGTTTCAATTGTCTCAGTCACCTGTGTAATTACCTTGTAATAGCCGAGGCAAGTGCCTGCATTTCCTGTGCACCAGCCCTTGTCTTGCAATCACTGGTATTCACCTTGGAATGGACTACAAGTGTAATTGCCTGTGTTGACACAACTGCTACAAGGCAATTACACATGCAATTCCCTGCAGCAATGCCTGGTAATACAAGACGCTGAAAGGCTCTCACTAGAGAGGATTCAGGGTTTTTTTTTTTTTTTTTTTTTTAAACCTGATCAACCAAGGAGTAAAATGAAGCACAGAAACTCAACATCTTAATCCAGCTGTAATGCAACTTTGAAGAACTTTAAATATGGTTTCAGGATTTTAGCATAACATGCAAACGTTTATCAAACACAGTCTCTTCTCTAAATCATCTTATTGGAACATGAGTAAACCTGGTTAAAAGGCGGTTGACTCCTTTGAGTCATTGTGGTGAAGATGATAATTAGCCAGCCAGGCTAATTCTGCTTCTAACTGTACAAAGAATAAGTCTGGCCTCTGTGGGTTTGAGTTGGATTTCCAACTGACACAGAATAAACTCCCTCTTTATGCAGGTGGATAAACAACACATCCAGTCAGAGAAAGAAAGCATGTGATGAAGACAACAACAGGCTGTATGACTGATGATCGATGTTCACGAGATACGTGCAGGCTGTGCAGCCCCAGGCAGCAGATAATTTTCAAGTTTTATTTCAAAAGCAAAACTTTTTTTGGAGGCAAGAACTGACACTTCATTTCTTGGTACAGATCCTGTGGTATTAATGAACCCTTACTGTCCTTTTAAAAAGACAAACTATTTGTCTTCCTGACAGTCCTGAAAAGGACTCATCAAGTTTGAGCTGCATAATAAGTCAATCAAGCACGTCCATCGATCAACACTTGTAGTGTAATGACTTACAGTACCACTCTAAGTAGGATAGATGATTTAGTAACAATAAGACATGCTGTTTAACACCAGCTCCTACAAGAACTTCAATAACTTAAGTGTCCGAGTTCCGAGCATGATTATAGAGCAAGTAAACTACACAACTGACTCAATGTACAGTACTGGGATTCAACAACATGAGGAACAAATCCACAGCTGAATTAGCAGACAAAAAAATAATTGCTCCCAGCCGTGCTTTGTAAAGCTTTGTTCTTTCATTATTAAAGAATGAGATCGGGTAGCTCTGGAGTTAAAGAGAAGAAACGGTGAAAAAAAAAAAGGATTAAGGTCACGGAGGGAAGGTGGGGCAGCATGTACGAGGAATTGGAAAAGAAGACAACAGAATAAATCAACAGGTGACAGAAATGCTCAGCTGTCATCTGACCCTGAGGGAAGGATCGGTGCTCATGTCGCAGGTATGTGCATCTGCCCTGCTTTGATCTTTTGCCTGGCACAGTTTGCACTTGGATAGCGTGCTTTTAAAAAAAAAAAAAGAAAGAAAGAAAAAAAGAAATCACAAACAGACACCGACGTAAAAATGAGGCAGATACACACATGCACCCCCACACTTGTAAGCGATTGTGGTAACACGCAAAACAAGTGTTCAAAGGCAAAAGCCAGGTGCAAAGCTGAAATGGCATGAGAAACGATAAAAAGGAGCAATCATATTAACAGTGGGATGACAGAGGGACAAAGATATGCAGTGTTTTAGAAAAATGGTTGAAGATGTTTCCTATAACTGAAGTGTGTGTGTGTGCGTGCATGTAGTGTGTACTTTTCTAATTATAAGCTGTAGATATGTATTCATAATGCTCATGAACCGTATGCATTAATGCAAGTGTATAGGTCTGCAGCCTGTGCAAGTACTTGTTCAGTGTGTGTGTGCGTGTATGTGCAGCATAACACAGTGCTGTCTTGTTGGTGAGACTGTGAGAATTCAAGCAGATTACAGAGGAGAAATCCGATCATTACACCTCGCAGACCCTGTGTTTTACTCTCAGAAAACAGGTGGGTACATGAGCGAACAGGATGAAAAAGTTCCATGTTTTGTCTCATACAAAAAGAGGTGGACGGTCAGCGGGTGCAGTCGTGGGTAGGGCCGGCTCAAATGAAATGCTACTGCAGCATATAGTCTGTGGAGGTTTAAATGATGTGGTAGAAACAGCAAGCGGAGTGGGCAGATGTAGAAACACTAAAGGAATTCCTTTCACATATAAAAAAACAACTGAGGCGAGGCCTACACTGACACCTAGTGGACAACAGAGGACTGAAGCGTCGACTATAAAAAATAAAAGTTACTGAAGTAGAGCAACGTTTAGTTTATTTCAAAACTAATTAAAACATATCTCATCTGATGCAAATTAGATTCTAGTGTTTATCCGTTGTCACTGTTCTTAAAATACTTTGGTGTTCAGAAGCAGCAACAGAGAAGAGAAAAATCACAGAAAAGACATGCGAAGACATGCAGTATCTTTCAAATGTAACAATACTCTTAATGTTGAGACTAATGTACAGAAATTTATCTTTGCAGTGCTGGGATATTGTGGTTCCACCCAGGGTCAGATGATACTTTTCCACCTGCCCAGGTGAGCCTACATCATTAAAAAATAAATACTCCAGCACTTCAAGCTTTGAGTTGGCATTCAGTATCTTCAATAAACCTCTACTTTAATGTCATGTGACATCATATAACTGCAACTACCATGTATAGAACAGAAACTGTGATTTTAAAATGAAACGTAAGGCTGTTTTTGCAGACTGGAGGTGATCAGAGCTGTAACCATAGTAACTGAGTGTTATATGGAAAAACAGCCCATGGTGCATAAATTAAAAACCACAAAATGCCAAATGCAAACAGAAAACAGTCTACACTTACTTTTTTGAGCACTTTTTCGAAATTCTTCGGAAGCTTCACATCATCTTCATCACTTTCATCGTCACTACAAAACAGCAGGTAAAAACAATGAGATACAATAAAAACAAAATGACCTGTTTCCTATTGACAGACACATTGTGTTTTAAGCATGCAAACTGATAATGGATATTTAGCACATCATACTCATCGTCATCGTCACTGTCCTCTTCGTCATCATCATCAGATTCCATCTTCAGTTTTTTCTGTAAGTAGGACAACTGCCTTTTACACAGGAAATGTTTTACATATCGGCAGTGGAATCCTTTTTTATTTGGGTTCTTTTCCTTCTATGATAATTCCCAAAGAGAAGAACAAACAGCTCTTTAACCAAATAAATGCAGAGACCAAACTTGAGTAACTACCATCGGAGGCTTTTTCCCTGACAGAAGGTTTGCAGGCCGCTTCACTGGTGATGTGTTGTTCTCCTCTTCTTCATCATCGGAGTCTTTTACACCTACAAATACAGGTTAGGAGACTGCTTCAGAAATTATTACAGTTTAATTCTGTTTTACCTCGGACAGCTGCGATACAAAAATTAAATCTTAAATACTGACTTGTCCCCTCTAATGAAAATTGCTACTTTTCACTAACATTCCTTTTAAGCAGGAAAGTGTTTTCTTATTATCTGAACCTGAGTGTTAATACTCACTAACAAAATGCTGCCCACTGATGTGGACTGGTCCAGAGCCAGACAGGAGACGGAAGGTAACGGGAGGAGTGATCTCAAATCCACCTAAACTCATCTGAACAATAAAAACACAGCAATGAAAATTATTATTTATACTTTATGTGAGGAACCTCTCTGATACTTCTTAAAGTGTCGTTCGTGTGGATGTTGACTCACAGAGGGCAGGACGGAGGGTTTCAGGGCAACTAGCGGCACTTTGGTCGTCTTCCCATCATAAGTGAGGCCTTCGACTTCCACCGTGTGGAACTTATCATCAGCCTCAGCGCCAAGACACACCTGGAACAGCAGCACAGCGCTATGACACTACACCCAGTACTGTGTCTGAAACTTTTTACGTTTTCCTAGAGGCAAAAATGAGCTGAGATACAACAAAAAGTTTAGGCTTCAAATTATTCATCTCTTGTCATTCGCTGAATCAGGTATTTCAGATCTCTGTGGCTGATTCAAAATAATGTGATTACTTATGAAGTGGATATTAGTGGTATACTATCCAATAGTGGTAGTTAAAGCCGATCTCACTTCAAAGATATCAAAGATTTTCATGGTGTTGCTTTATTGATTAAAATGCACAAATTAATTCAGGACATTTGGTCCATTATTGTAATGAAAGCTTTTTGATTTTAACCATAAACAAGAACTAGTTATGATCACAATTAGAGGCAGCAATGAGTTACATGTAATTAATAAATAAATATCCTGTTTAAACTGAAGCTCAGATTAACAACAGAATGGAAAACAATAACAGTATTTACAATATTTCGAACACCAAAACAAACTTCAACTCTACATAATTGCAGTCTTTCTCCTTGACATGTGCTTAACGTGTATAGTTGTCTCTTACTGCTTTGAGTGACAGCTGCTGCTCCGTATCATCGTCATCTACGTCAATTTTGAACTCCCGTTTGTCCGATTTCAACGTACAACCTGAGGGAAAACCAAACGTGTAAATACCATAAGACCTTATACTTGCACACGCTCTTTAGTAAACATACACAAAGGTACCAAACAGTTTCAGACACGGTTTCGTATTGTGTGCTTTCCTGCTGCTGCTCTGCAGCTCCCTGCTTGGCTGAGCTAGCTAACAACAAAGAGCCGTATTGGCGCGAGTGAGGGAAGAACAAGCTAACCTGCTATTAAGCTAACTTCCTCCATCTAAAAACGAACAATGGCTATTTGTGCATGATAACATGACAGTAACGCTGATTGTGCGACCAAATAATTTCAGGTTTGTCGGAATAAGCGAGCTCACCAAACAAGAATATTTGTGGTCTGCTCAAATCTGAGATATCGTCCTCCATCTTTGTAGTGGGCGGTTACACTTCCGCAACTTGGCGCGATGGACACATCATCCAGCCATTGAGAAGGAAAAACGTCATCCAACACTCAAATGACTCAGACCAATAGCGTTGGAGGGTAGGCGGGACAAATAAAACAGAACGTTCTGCTGGATGAACACTAGAGAGAGCTGTCGTAAAGTAGATCAGAGCCAGTTTACCGTAACTTGAACAATAAAATAAAACATAAAAATAAATAAATACATTTAAATAAAATCATATAAAATAAATTTGGGACCAATGTAAAAGAAAAATATATATAGTATGTTGCATCCATAAATCAACATACAAACAACAATCAACATCAAAGTTCTCGTCAGAGGGCCTCAAGTTTGTCTAGTTTTTGTATCCTTAGTTTTTACTGGCTTCCTTAAATCAGCATCACAGATTTTATATGAAGTTTGGGATACTCTCCCTCATGTCCACTGGCTAATGTGCTGTTTAAACTAAATAAAAGAGGCCTTTGGCCAGCAATATTAAAAGTCCAGCCCTGGGGGCAGTTGTAGTATTGAAGAGTCTTCTGTGGTTGTTAAAAATATTCATAATAAAATGGAGAGGTATAACAGCCTCACAGATTATGGGAAAAAAATAACCAATGTGAACCTTTCCTGAATAGAAGAGATTAATTAAAAGATTTAATAAAAGTGTGATTTGAATTATATTCTATTTTAAGGCTACTATGTACTTTTAATCTTACATATCGAGGCATCACATGCAGCTAGCATGGCTGCTCCTCCAATGTTGATGAGCTGACTTGTGTCAGTCGTGACATCAATGTTTCACACTTGTTAGAAAAAAATTATGTTTGCAAGAATTTAAAAAAAACTTGCACAAACACCCAAAACAAAGTGTCACTGTAATTGTGAAATGTTTTTCTAACCTCAGTACAGGTAGCAGACCTGTATTGAGCAATGCTGTGTCTTCATGCATGGCTGAAAGCTTGAGGAAAACATGAATGTGTCATGAACTGCCAGGACAGGTCTGCGGGTCTGTTCTCATGGCTGATATGATGCAAAGGGACTTACTCAATATACTGTACTTCAGCACAGACCCTTCACAGAGGTGCACGTTCACATTTTTAGGCTCCTGGATTCAACATCGAACATTTACCCATTCTCATACAGAACATTTTACCCAGTCCTCATATGGCCGTCTATATGTGAGCATGTTTTTGTTCCAAATCTGTAAGTGTGTGAGAGGCGACCAGTGCAAGCATCATGTCAGAAGGTTGAGGTCGCACTGAAGAATCCATCATGCTGTCAAACTTCTTTCTTTACTTGACCCATTTGGAAGTGACTGGATGTTCAGCAGCCAATAGTCACTTAATATTTGTTGCATTAATACATATATCAGGTTTTGAGTTTTGTTTACTTGGAGGTTTAATGTCCTGCTATGTGATAAAAAACGTTTACAGGTTAGCAGCAGTCATAGAGCGTTGATCTGTCCAGTCAAACCAGTGAGCATTAGTTTGTTCTTTAGCAGAGTCTGGATGATGGTCTGATTTAAATTAAATAAATCCACAGGAGCATCACGTATCTGAGTCCTGAACCAAAGCAGATTTGAAATGTGGGCCTGACACCAGAGCAAAAAAAGTGTCACTCTGTGTAAACAGCATGTTTATAATCGCAGGAATCTTTCATAAATGACCAAACTTCACAATGAAGCTGAAAGCAACGAGATTTAGCTTCAGCCTCTTCATTAGAACCATTCCTTCTCACTTTGTATTTGTTATTTTGCAGCAGGTAACTAAAGCTAACGGACCGTAGCGTTTTAGCGTCAAGGACCATAGAAGCCTTTTGTCAACACAGCCTCACATGTCAACACATTAGCAGTGACCTAACAGAGTTTGGCAGTGTTTGCTTTCCTCTGATATCTTGCAGCTGTCAAATTGTTGTTAGAGCCGCCGACAGATATCTTGGGGGGGGGGGGGGGAGAAAAAAATGATTTAAAAACAAAATTGTGCTGCAAACAAGAAAGTTTCTCCTTGCTTATAAAAGAACAGACAGTAAACTATTACATCACACAGTCACTATTTATACTCTAAATGCACATAAAAGAGGAGAAATTCATAGTTTATGCAAAAAGGTAATGTTGCAAAATCTCTATTCAAATATTATGAACTGACCCTTTAATATCATAACAGCCTGTACATGTCTGTTTCTTGTGTTTAAAGTCACTGAAGCATCAACAGCTGCCTGATAGTGACTTAAATGTTTACTGCGTTTCTCAAGAATGGAAACAACTGATGGCAGCAGACAGAGCGTGACCCCCCCCCCCCCCCCCCCCCCCCCCCCCCCCCCCCCCCAGCACAGCACAGTGGATGCGCCCCTGTTCAAAACAAAGTGTTTGATAGGAAGTCTGATATACCCTGAGCCATTTGTGCTTGTTCATCTTGTGTGGTGACATTTTATCGGATAAGGACGGGGTTCTTTGGTGGCGACAGAGAAAAGAGGTGTGTGTGTGAGAGAGAGAGAGAGAGAGAGAGAGAGAAAATGTGTAAGCACCTGTAGTAAAACACAATGCACAGTTTTGAAAACAGTAAAGGAAGGAATTTTTCTAAAATGGGCCAAGTCACGTCTTCAAGGCATCTGAGACAGAGAGATGAAAGCAGCAGTGAGTGGAGGAAACAGGGGGAGGGGTTGAGGCGGCATCACCTGGAGAACTGCCTGCTATATTGACAGGATCCCAACCAGGCGAGACGCCCTGAAAACCTGACTGAACGCTGGCACTGTGTCCTCAAGAAGGGAGAGGGGGTTGTCGAGGGTGGCTGCAGTTGCAGACAGCTGTTTCCAACCACATCATCAAACTGCTCTGAGGGGCTTAGATGTTTACTCTGCAAGTCTGTGGAACACAGGTATTCAACGGTGGCAGGCGGCTCAGCCAACATTAACAACATGAGATGTTGTGCTCACAGTCCAATGAAATCTGGTGATTCCCTGTCAAGAGGCAAGAGGCGGTTTCCTGTGACGTTCACTGTGTTGAAGGCTCATTTACGAGCAAGGGACCTGAATGATGCGTTTACTGAGCTTCTAGATAGGTCGTTTTTGTTGTGACTCGGGTGATAAGCACAAGCATGATAGGGTGGATGTGGCGATAACAAATGTTTACGACTGTCTGGTGTCTAGGTGGCCACGAGTCACAACAATGGAAGTGAATACTCAAAAAAAATGAGGTGGGAGTGAAGATCCAAATGTCTTCTCTGATTAACCTTTAACTATATTTCCTGGACTAAAAAACACCTTAGAAACGAGTTCATCAGGCGAGAGGAATTTAAGGGATTAATCATGGGCAGAGATTATACCATTCCTGCTGTAGGTGTCAGCTGGATGACACGAAGCAGAGCGTGACGTCAGGCGCAGCTTTAACCAAATCAAACTTGTTGTTAATCCAGCCCAAAAGCAAACAGTGGGATTATCTCTTCTGCTTATTGTTCTACATCTGAATTTTAATGGTGTACAGCAGAATCAGACTGCTGCAGTTCAAACATTTCATGTCCTCTCATTCTAATTTGAGCTGGCATCGCTTTTCAAAGCCTTTTATTTACCCAGTGAGGGTTTCACTGAGCACACTTTGCTGTTTTTTCGGCAACGCCCTGTCTCATGTTGACACATGGGAGCTGTAGTCATCAGATTTTATGGATTAAAAAAAAGACTATTGCACTGTCCTTCTGATACAATCCGATGGTATCTTACCTTTGGGTGGTTTGAAACTTTAATGTCTAATCATAGCTGAATCCCCACGAGGCTTAACTAGCTCCCTAAAATCATAAAGTATTATTGCATGTTTTTTTTTTATAATGGTGACAAACGAGGCAGTGAAAAGAAGGAAAACAGAGAGAGGGTTTGTCATCTTTTCCAAAAAGTCACAATATCATTTAATATAAAACACCTTTAAATTTCAACATACTGAGGAATCTGTGATTCAACAATCCACTACCACTTGAACACTGAGGCCGGGGATGGAGGAGCTCCACCTCGACAGCAGCTGACTTCAGTGGTACATCCGAGTGCACACAGGAAAAAAAAAGGGGTTGAAACATGCATTTAACTACATTGTACAAAGTCAAAAGCGAAAAACAGGAGGTCTTTTTGGGTGCCATTATCGGCAAGACAGTCTCAGTCGCCTTGTGAGGGATCCAGAGGCGAAAAAGAGATTTTGGGGGGTTGGGGGGTTGGGGGGTCTGGGGCAGTCTTGACAGTTGGGCATGTACAGAGGTGTCCGTTTGTTTCCTGGCACTTATGGATAAAGTGCCCTCTTCTCGTTTAGACGGACAGCTGAAGGGAAAGCGGAAACTTGGTGTAAGGCAGGAAATGACTCAACACAATACTTCAAGATATATTCAAGATAACAGTTGCTTAATTTTTCACAAACAGCAAAGTGAAGTCCGCACACACAGTGTTTGGTATAGGCCTCGGCAGTAACAGATCTGTCTCCCCTCATCATCGATCAATGAGTGAGGAAGCACAGCGTCCATTCAAATTTATTTTCTCTTCATAGCCAAAGAATCTTTCTCCTGTATCCTCCTCCCTTTTTTGTCCATTCACACTGACGACAGCTCTGCCTTCCCCTCTTCCCTCTCCCCCCCCCCCCCCTCTCTCTTCTAGACACACACATTCGTGCACACGCTCACACTACAGATGCCACGGAGGTGACGGAGGTCACCTTATTGTCTTCTGCCCAGGGCTGCAGGTTCTGCAGGGCGTAGAGGGAGGAGTTGTGCAGGCAGAGTGGGTCGGGCTGCAGAGGCTGGCTCAACGTCTTCTGGAAAGCTTCCTGCTGAAGCTGCAGCATCAGCCGGTTGGCTTGCTGCCTCTCGGCCTCTCTCTCCTCCGCAGTCTGTCTCCTGGGTGAAAGAAGGAGACAAAGAGAGAGCAGAGGAGGATTTAACAACAAGATAATGTTTGTGTGCAGTACATCAACAGCCCCGCTCCTCTTAATAAATTCCTTTTTCCAACATATTCCAGGGCTGAATATCAAATCAAATGCAACTGGGACAATAAATAATGTCATGCTTATGTTAAGAAGCTACAAACAGGATTTTCTTTAGGTGGTGTTTAGACAATTTAGGTCATACTTTAATGCATCACCGTCAAAGACGTCTCCTAAAATGTGCAAATGAAGCCTGTTCGTTTGCAAAAGCGGCTGCTGCTGCTGTTCCTCCTGCATGTTTATTGAGCACCTGTGCCAGTTTACTTTAGCTCCAGGCTACAAGACAGCTGATCAACATGAGTGACAGGTGCTGGTGAGGGAACGTGACTAACGAAGGAGGAGGAGGAGGAGGAGGAGGAGGAGGACATTTCCTGCCTCAAGGTGAACACTTGCATCTGTTTTTTCCCCTTTTCAGGGCAACATATGTTGACAGTATCCTGTATATATACACAATTAGTGCTGTGGCACAGATGTGTGTTTTCCTGAAGCACTAAGTAAAATGAGTCGTTTCAATGGGAGAGCGTCAGTGTGTGTTTTTGTTGGAAAGCATCCAGAGGAAAATACCTGCACCACTGGTTTGTAGTCATCAGCACACCGAGGAGGTTAAATCATTATTTTTGTTGTGCATCTTAAAATAGGCTGAAATTCAGATTTTAAAAGTAAAATAATCTGTTTTAAATTATTTTTAACTGTCCTTAAAGTCAACAGCAGAGTACAGATGGCAGGAAGGGAATCACAAGCAGAGACACACCTCTAAAACACTCCATCATGCACACCAACCTCCATCCATTAGCCACACATTATTGTTAACAGCATTATCATAATCCGATTCCCCGGCTGTTGATTTGATCATCGTCTTGTTACTAGCGTAGTCGTCACGCAAAGACATCCCTCACGCTCGTCCTATCAGGTGCACACTACAGGGAGACGGCATAAATCTCAGCAAAAGTAGGAAATCAGAAAAACGAGTTAGGCCCAATTCCCAAGCTGCTTGTGGCGTGATGTTCAGTTTCTTTTTTTTTTACTTGAAGCAAATTCCTTTTTATTAGCGACTCTACAGCTGCAGGACGTGGCTGTTTTACTTTTTAAAACATCATATCAAACTTTTATCCTATGTGTTATATTATAGGTCAATAAACTGACTCATCTTTATCTGTTTTCTGTGCTTCTAAAAAGCATTTAAACATTATGACCCTTAAGGTAATGACTTAAGGTAATTCAGCTGCTTATAATAGTCTTTGAAACATGTGCAGCTAAAGGCAGGCCATCATAATTTCATTTCCTACTCATTTACCTCCAAATGGCTATAAACAACAGTTAGAATGAAGTGTGTGTGTGTGTGTGTGTGTGTGTGTGTGTGTGTGTGTGTGTGGACTTGGCAGTCGATTCCTCCTGTGAGTGTTTCTGTATTGCTTTGGACAGCAGCTTTCTTAAAAGGCCTTTCAGGAGGCTCAGGAGTAATTGTGCTTGGTCAAGTGAACTGGCCTTGACTGGCAGCTAAGCTAAGCAAAAATAGGTGTTGTGTTGTACAACTCCTTGAATGCTCCGGCCCATTTTGCTTGTGTTTAAAGAGTCTGCATTTTGGATGAGACTGCAGAACAGCTTCAGTGCTGTCAATTTATGGCTCAATATAATTTGTAACACCTAAAAAAAGGGAGACAGCTTCTGAAAAAACCTACCGATCCTACCGATGTAGGAGGAAAAACTGTCACAGACAGAGTTGTGATTTATTATTAAAGCACGCAGAAGTGCAGGTGGCTGTAATCTTACCGCCACTTTGTCCGTCTGTTCTGAAACCAGGTCTTAACTTGTGCATCCGTCATCTTCAGGGCCTTTGCCAAGGTGGCGCGCTCAGCCGAGGCCAGGTACTTCTGCCGGTGAAAACGCTTCTCCAGCTCACAGATCTGCACCCGGCTGAAGGAGGTGCGAGGTTTTTTCCTCTTGGGCGGCGTCCGGTTCTGGTATGGGTGGCCAATACGGCGGGTCACAGAGAAGGGCGAGAGGGCAGCTGCAGAGGGGAAGAAAAAGAGGACTGAGTTTACTTAAGCTTAACATTTCTTTCTACACTGGAATGATATGTGATTCTGATTTACATTGAGGCTTTGGTTGTCTCTACTCATGGTATTAACATTAATTTTTATGTATTGAAAAATGTGTTGTTCAATTTGTCTCATTCTGAAAAAGCTAGTGTGTCTAGAAAGTCTCAACAGAAGGTCGAGAAGCTGCCAAGTGCACATCCTGTCCAGATTTCTGAAAACAAACAGCACTCTGTTTTCTACAGAAGAGGACAGACTGTAAAATTCATGAGAGATTTCTGCAAATTTACATTTTCAAAGTTCTGCTTTACAGTTTTTAAAAGCACACAATGCTCTTATAAATCAAATGGATGAGGGTCTGTGTGGGGGTTTGACTCACCTGGACAAGCCCCCTTTGGAAAAGGATAGTCTGCTAGAAGGCCATTGCCGTCTCGCAGGTGAGCAAGCTCAGGGTAATAGCATTTGGCTAATGTCTCCACAGTGCTCCAGACAGGGACCCTGCCGATGTCTCCCTTGGGGAGAGGACAGAGGGACCCGGCGGCCCCTGGCCCCCCTGTGGCCTCTCCAGCTCGGCTCTCCTCTGCCTGCTCCCCTAAAGGAAAGGGAGACACAGTAAGGTCCCACATCTGGAGCACAGCAGCAGCAGTAGAAGCTGCTGCTGCTTCTGCTGCCGCCGCCGCCGCCGGGCGGGCTGGCACCGACGCAACACAGCAGCTATAATCACATGAGGGAGGCCTAAATGATGAACAGAGTCTACTTTAATGTCATTTACTGCTCATCTCTTAAGTTAGCATTTGGAGATGTTTTGCTACAAAATGCCATTCAGAAAACATAAGTGACAACTGGCAGGGTTATAAAGATGAATGGAGCAAGTATATTCACAGACTAACATAATACAGTTGTAACCTTAAACACAATTTAGAGAGTTTGGGGAGTACTTTGGGATTTGGGTATAGGACAAAATCAATGTTTTGAACAAAATGTCTTCCACACAAACACAAAGCAGCCGACAATAAATCAGAGTCCTTATTGTATATATATATATATATATATATATTGCTGTTCTGTTCAGATATATAAATTGTACACTTTCACTGCTGTTTCTCTGTGTGTGCCTTTCACATGCCGGGTATTAATAACAACGTATCTTCTGCATCATAAAATATCTATGAATCCTGTCTATTTTGTCAGCATTGGGTAAACAGAAGATCAATAAATGTAATGAGATCGTTGGCCATAGATCCACTCCACGGCCACACTCTCATTTTGAAGCTGAATGGAGGAGGAACAAAAAAAAAAAAAAAACAACAGTTCTTCTGCCTCTTCTTTCTGTGTGTATCTGTGTGTCATTCCTCCCCAGCAAGCTGTTTTTGCTGCTGTCTTACAGGGTGTTTATTTGTTTTTGTTTTGTCAGAGAAGCTCACCAGGAGCCAAAATGAATATGAAAACATCTGCATAGGTGTCCCCTCAGGGCTGCCGCTGCTGCTCTCAGACTTTCTGCGACCTGAAAATTCATTTGCCGTATACAGACGATGACAATTTGGATGGAAAATGGAACATGAAGCTATTATGCGCTCGGCAGTCATTTCCAGGGAGCTCTGCCTTTGTGTCCCCTGATGGTGCTGAACACGAGTGCTAAATTGAGGCGGAGCAGATGATTTGTAAAGTAAAAAGATAAATAAATAAATGCTGGTCACATAAAGTAAAAGCGTCACCTGAGAGTAAACCTGCAGAACAGATTGAGTGCCTGATATTGGATGTTGTGCTGGATTTATAGTGACCATGACTTTCTTGTCTTTTTATCACTCATTATTATTATTATTATTTTTAATCTTCTCTGGTAATATTCTTACAACATTATGATCAAGGCTTCACATTATGTGTATTGCTCTGATGCTCAATAATAATAAAAACTGTAATTGTAACCCCTCTGATATTCCTCCTGGGACACAGACAGGCATCTGTTGTATTTAATCATGAGTTTATAATGACAAAATCCCTCCTGGAATATTCCTAAAGGTGCCTCACAGTGGACTGCAGCACCTTTGTTCCCCCTAATTACTGAGGGATTTATTTATTTATTTGTTTGGTGGATCATCACCTAAACCTATATGTGGAGCCTCACAGGTCACAAAAGACAAGAGCGAGCAGGCCTGCTGTTGCTCCCAGCGGCAGGTCTGGCTAAATAATACTGCATTAGATGGCTATTTCAGGCCATCTGTGGGGCTAAGTAATGGACCAGGCGCATACAGGCACGTTCAGAGGCAACCCGGATCTGGGATCTGAACAACTGCCTTCCAGATCGGTTCAGGTTTGGACCGGAGGTGTAAGATTCAGACGACATGTCTTCACATTTATCCAATGCTGTGAATGCTATAAGCCTGAAAACTGCTGCATATATATATATATATATATATATATATATAGAACCACAGTGAGGCTGTCCAGACTGATGCATGTCTGCCAGATTTTACACCATTAAAATACTCTGCTGCATCAGCCATGATTACATGGATGAATTTCAAAAACCCCTTAAAAATCTTCCTTAATATTGCTGTTTCTTTCATCATATTGATAAATTTGGGACCAAATAGCTGCACTGTTGGATTAAAAAACGTATAATTATAAACTATTCTTTTTTAAAAAAGAGAGAAAAGACAAAGTAATGTTAATTTCTTTAAAAAAAAGTGCCAGAATTCACAATAAAACTAAGCACAAACATACTTATGGTAATGATTTGTAGGAGGGAAAAAAAACCCTTAAAAGCCATAGTCATTTTTTTAAATATGTGCCATAATAATGCGCAACTATTTTCCTAATAGTTTTCCTGAACAGCATGGAAACAGCTAAGCAGGCTGTGAACATCTGTCTTATTAAAGAGAAAAAGAAGAAAAAACAAAACTATAAAATAATCTGACGAATGAAAAAAGTCATGTGTGTGAATACTAAGTCTGCTGCACGGGTAACACAATTTAGCATAAGCATATCAAAATAAAATAAAATGCTACCGCGGAGAATATGTTTCCCATAATAAAACCACTTATACTTAATAACACTTCTCGGTGACAGCGCCTCCCTTCCCCACTGCGGATATTACCTTTGTAGCAATCTAATAAATATATCCGTGAAGGATTCTAAAGGGGATATTGAAATATAACATGAACATATATTGCTATTTATTACACTATACGGGACAAAAGGCAGGGACGCTGTCTTCTGTCACTGCGTGGAAACAGGAGGGCAGCAGCTTCAGCAGTGAAATAAAATCTGTTTTTTTTTCTTCCTGCCCCGCTGCCATTAACAGCCAGACAGAGATTTACTGCAGGCTTTAATTATGTTTTTTATAGGTGCTGTGTGGCCTTTAGAGCTGCTCATGCTGTATTATGATGCTGTTAATTGTCAAAAAGCCCAAACGATCCACATTAGCAAATGTCATTATTACTATTATTACGGCAGTTTCGCTGGTGTTATGTTTCCATGTCAGTTTTGTCACCGCGCGTATTTATTGTCTTCATTTGTTTAGGTTCTTCTGTGCTATGACGTTTTTATATCCAATATATTTGCATGTAACTATTGACCAGCTTGTATTTGTTTAAATATATAAGATTTAAAAAATGCAATAAAAATACCATTAAATAATAACAAATAAATATATTACACTAAATAATAATAATAATAATAATAATAATAGAAGAAGAAATAATTCGAAATTTAAAAAAAAAAAAATCTAAATTATTTTAAGCCCGTAGCCATCCATACTCTACTACTACTACTTTATTTTAGATCAGTGATACTTTACATCCAGCGTCAGTCTGATTCAGCACACGGTGATTTATAACGTGAATTTAGGCCACATAGGACGGGAGTTGGGGGGAAAGCCAAAGTCTTTGGTGCAGTTGAACAGGTTTCGTTTACATCTGGAAGCCTCTGGCAGCATGTTTGGCTGTTTGAAGCCGTTTTTCTGCTCCGGTTTCAACTTGGAAGGCGGAGAGAAGAAAAAAAAAACAACAACACCAACACAGGGAGAAAGATTTAAAATGGTGCTCAGCCCATCAGGATAGATGATAGTCCATTTGATTTAAGGCTCTTTATGGGAGTCAGAGCAGGCTAAATCTGCTGTGTGTGTGTGTGTAGTGTTACTGCTGATGTTTGGCTGATCAATACAGAGGAAAGATATAAGCTGCGAAATAATTACAGCGACACAAAGCTGAGAGAAATTAAACGAGAGGCCCTCGGTGCCTATGAGTAAAATTGATAAGCCTATTTACACTGTATCTTTTTGCAGATGACATATCGTCCCTCAGTATTTAATAATTAATCAGGTAGAAAGAACTGAATGGTGAATATTTAATGTGTGTGTGTGGGGGGGGGGGGGCTGTTCTTCATTTTCATCTTCATAAGGATGAGGTCATGAGAAAAAAAAAAACACCAGTGGAACCACCCCAACAAAGAGGAAGGCAGATACAGCACGGTGGAAGCAGGAAATGAGATTATCATGGATTTTTGTTAAGTATTAAATCTAATTTCTTGATTTTTACTCAATAACATTATGTGTAATTTCTATTTCATGGTGTTCAAATGAAATCCTGTCTCTATTTATTTATAGTATAATATAAAAGCATATATTATACTAAGAAATACACTGAAGCTGCACTGAGGTCTCATTTTTGGATTGACAAAAGTTAATAGGCCATATAGAGGTGTGTGTGTGAGTGTGTGGAGTTTATACAAAATGAAAATGAGAAGGTGCGTAAAAATTAAATAAGAATTAAATTATATTATTATAACACACAAATCCTCACAGTGAATATTTTTGTATTGTAAACAATAAATATTTAGGTTAAGTGTCCCTAATTTTTAATTTAAAAAATTCAATCTGCAATTAAAAAATAATTGATAAAATCTAATCTGTAATAATCTATACAGAATAAACAGCATATTTTTACTCTGCATTATTCCGCATTAAAAGCAACAATCGTTTGTTGTGTTAAACGAAAAATAAGTAATTTTAAAGGGTTTAATTCCAAATATACTTCTCGGTGTTTTAAAAATGTCGATAATAATAATAATAATGTAATTTTTCAGGGTGGACAGAATTTAAGCTGTCACATGTTGTTACTACTACGACTCATCTTCCTGCTTTCTCAATTGGCTCAGTGTTGAAGAAAGAAAATCATTCATCCTCATGAAAAAACGGGAACGTCGTTATCCGTCATCCGCTGTAAATGGAGAGTGATGGTCCAATACTGATTCATCAGCGTGTCCGTGTCAATTTCTCCTCTCGTTCATCAGCCCGCTGCCCTTCCAGCATAATAAAACTGACTGTGCGCGCATATACGCGCAGGATTCGTTCTAGATGAAAACAACCTAAAGATGAAATCAGCAGCTCCACTTAATTCAGGCCCAGCTCGGCCCCGCACACTTCACTTGAATCCAGTGTGTGGCCCCATTCTAACCTCAATGTATGAATGCAGGAACCACACACACACACACACACACACACACACTCTGTCTGTTTTTACTGTGAAACGTCAAACAGGTGTCGGGTTGTTTTACCTGTTAATCTGTCCTTGGCAAACCTCCTACTGCTCTCCATCCACGGAAAGGTGAAGTTTGCAGCATTCCCCATCCCCATCCCGGGCACCGAGGGTATGCCGGGTCCAATTCCCGGCGGATGCGTCGAAGAAGGCGGATGGGGCGCAGCTGCAGCTGGCGGTGGTGGCGGAGGTGGTACCGGTCTGTGCGCTGGCACCCGAATCACCCCACCTGCTCCTCCAGAGTTCACGTTAACGTTCATGTTCATGTTCATACTGACGTTCATGTTCATGTTGACGTTATAGGAGCCGGCCAGACCCGCCGCTGCCGCCATGGAGCAGGCCGGGTTGTAGACGCTGTTGTACCCGTTGCTGTAGACATTGGAGGCCAGCGCGTAATCCGGGTCGCCGGTCCGGTTGGGTAGCATGCAACCGCTGGACTGGTCCGAGCTGTTGAGGATCTGGTCGATCCCGAAGCTGATGGGTTCGTGTTGCTGCTGGTGCGTCTGGTTCACCTCCTCGATCCCCGTGTGCTCCATGTTTTTTTTGCAGTGATGTGCTTATCAGCGTGTTTTATCAGTGCACGGATGTATTTCTGACATAAAGTCACTCACGGCGTATGGAATGAAATGTTTGTCTGTAGGCTGCAGTGCTGGACTGTTCGGGCCTGCTCTACTCCCAGGAAACCAACAAGGTGATCAGCGCTATCCAAAATCTTCCCATTATTTTTGTCCAAACAGCGGGATCGGGGGTTCCCTAAATTAAATGCCTATCCGTCGGGCTAAGAAAAGGCGTATCCATCTTTAATAGCGCGTTCTCTCCAAGTGATTTAGGCACAATACAGCCTCTAATAACAAGACAAACAACCGACGATGCCAAATGGTTATCCCGAGTAGCTTACTTACAGATAAAAAAAATCCGAGGCAGCTCTCTGGAGAGACTTGATGCGCTTTGTTCGCCTACTCTGGCAGAGACGATCCATACGCAGGGTGCATGGTAGGATAACCAATCTCGGTGGAGCAAGAGAGAAAAAAAAACAAAACAAACCCGAAGAGAAGCGAAAACGAAGCGCTGACCTCGCAGGCGTGGATATTAATTGGAGGTGAGAGCGAAAGATGGCTCTGTTGTGCTGAACGGTGAAGTTGGTTTCAGCAGGTGAGACAGCCCTCTGCGTAAAAGCTGCCATTTGGTCCTCCAGCCAACCCTCTTCCCTCCCCTCACTCACTCACTCACTCCCTCTCTCTCTGCCTGCCTCCCTCCTCCTCCCTCCTCCAAGGTAGGACAGTTGTTTTGCTCGCATGTCTTAAAGAAGCCGCAGCTTTTTATGTTTTCTGCAGCTTTTCTGGTGTTAAACCGGAGGTTTTGCGCCTTTTAATGGCGCAGGGGCCCGTGTCTGATGAAAGTACAGCAGCCTCCAGGATCCCCTGTGGCCTAAATGAGAAAACATAAAGCCTCAAAAGACTCATTATTTAAAGAAAAAGGCATATATCAGGAAAGCGAAAATATTTAAGCCTATTAATTCACATGTTTCTTCTCTGTGTGTTTATTTTTGTCAATATTCGGTTAATTTTGACACTTTTTGTGTGATTAGACAATGTTTTTGTTTATAATCAAGAGTTTGTTTGGTAATTCTCTGCCACCTGAGAAGTGTTGCAAGCAGTTCACTACAGGGAAACCATAAGGCGTCTCTTGTGCGTGTGCTCACAATCCACGCATGGACCCACACGGCTCCATGTGTGGACATCCAGATTTTTCACTAATAAACCAATAGGCACTAATATTAGGATCAATTACATAAAAAACAAAAAAAATGGGAAGATCATTGCTGGATAGAATCCACTATGTCTTTAAGTGCAGGTTATATCAGAGCAGTTTGTCATACAATAAATAATGAGCCATTTACGCACGGTGCGTGCGTGAGCCGGGCTGAGGCAGTAATCTGTTGCACTGTTATACATGAAGACATGTGCATACAGACCGAGGGATGGATGGACAGGCCCAATTAAACAAACACTCAGTAACTGGAGTCATGTGATGAAGCCCAATGTGAGAAAAAAAAGCAGTGATGCTGATTTGCACAAATTATTTAACCTTTCTCCGCCCGAAGCGACGACGTGGATCGCTGGGGTCTCAATTCAATAAAAATGAAAAATGGCTCATAATAAAAGCGCGACACGGGGAAAAACGAATTTAATATATCACCGTTTTATTACGCACTTATTTCACTTTCCGTGCGAATAAAGATATCTCTCAACTGCACAAGGTGGCTAGAGGGAAGCATAAAAATCAATTGTGTGAATTCAAGGCCATATCAATAACGGTGCGAGCCTGTTTATATTTGCGCGTTACAATCAAATGAATAGAGACGAGAGGATGCGCGGAGCCTCAGATCAGCTTACTGACAAGGTAATTGGCCGTTTATGCAAAACCAGGAAGATCTATGGGCAGGAAGGCGCAAAATAATGTTGGAAAGCCTCTTCGGGGGTAACACATCTCTCTGTGTTGATTTCAGAGGCAGAGATGTCAGTGTGCGTCACCTTCAGACAAACAAAATCAAAGAGCAGCACAGGGGTTCCCAGATTTATCATAAAACAGAGGCTAATCTAATCCTAATCCACAAACTGTGAAGATTTTTTTCCAAAATTACTGACACAATTTCATACGTGTGGCTATTTAGGGGCTAATTTCATTTCCATTCATTTCTATTGTGGGTTATTACGCCTAAAATGAGCAATATCTAGATTTTAAGATGCAACAAGCCGTTGGATAAAAATCTGATTTTTCCTTAAGGATCTATAGTTTATTTTTGGGGGGTGTGTTTTTTTTGCCAGCATGCTGAACACTGTGGTAAAAGCCTCTAATCATCCAGAGCAATATCAGAGATCTCTTTATTGAGTCTGACAACCTGAGCTCACTGAACAAGACACCACGTGTCTTCTTTCATTATTCTCAACAATTTAGGCCTTTCACCGTGATTAGCTCCCGTGTCTGCTGTTATAATGAAGCATCGGGGAATGAAAAGCCTTTTTTTTTAACTTATCTGTTTCCTGATGTGCAGTGTGGGACTCTTTACGCGGACTCTGTAACTTCTTCTTGTCATGTGATCATGTTTGTGTGTGTTTTATTTTTACACGGCAGCATTAAGTTGATGGTTTCAGTTCATTTACCAGAATACTTAACTGCTTTTTCTCATGAGATGAAGCCGAAAATATTATTAGTATTCAGTGTAAATGTAACACATCCTAATTCTTTAATTAATCACCATCTTATGTTAGCTCCTTAAATTCTTAGTATCGTCATCAGTTTCTTCTCATATCTGCTGCACTGACCCAGTTTCCCCTTAACAATAATTAAACGTTAATCTATTAACATATTACATTTTACATAAAGATCCCTGACTTATTATGTGTTATACAGGTAGTTATAAAATAAGCCAGTAAGAGTCTGTCTATAGGTTTTAAATGCAGCTGTAACACGATGCTGTGCAGGATTGTAATCAGCAATTTTACTAATGCAATAAAGCCCCATAGCCAATTAAGCCATATCCCCCCCCCACCTACTACTACTACTACTACACACACACACACACACACACACACACTCACACACACGCTCTCTCTCTCTCTCTCTCAATATGAAAGCCCCTCGCTGACTTTGCCCAAAGGCGTTGTCTATGGTTGCCGGCTGTGCGTGATGAATCGTTATCTCCAGGCCATGCTGCTCGTCTGGGTAATAAAGTACCAGCAAAGCGGAGACAAAAGGAATTTGTCACAGTTGCCTTCTGGATATATTAGTGACCTGCCGGCCGATTCGAGCTTTTTAATTCTGGAGAGAGGGCTGCTGAGGCGGGGCAGGCTGCACACCAGATTACCATGACTGCAGATATTAGAAGTTACTCATTCATCTATTTGTACTTAAGAACAACAAAGGCACAAAGTCCACACTTCCTCCCACTATAGGCCCTAAATATACACAGAATTACATCACAACAGCTCCTGTTATCTATATAGGTGAGAGTCAGGACGCACAGATCCACACATAAAATGTGTTTTACGCAGGTTTGGAACGCGCCTCAGCCAATCCAGGCTCTGGATTATATTCCTTTAAATTGCCATATTAAGGTTTATGTAGAAGGAATTATTTGTGTCACCATAGAAACGCAATATTTCAGAGAAATAAGAGGCCACAATGCGAAAAATACTCGCCAGGATTTCAACAGAAAGTTTCCCAATAATGCAATAAAGACACCCAATCATGTCAATGACCTGGAATAAAAAGCCTTTGTATGAACTATAAAATAGACATTTTTGTCTTAAAAATACTAAAGTAAATATTATTAACCGTGCAGTGGCCTGACAGCAGAACGATGCAGATATTGATCATCAGACATTTTTCGTTCTTTCTCTAGAATTGGTTGAAATATTTAACTAAATATAAAAAGCCTAACAGACTAAATTAAATTAAAGCTGCGCATGCGTAAACTCAATCAGTTTTGTGTTCAAGGATTACATGAATTCATGAAAATCTGACAAAAAGACCTGGCTGTCCGATAATGGAAGTCTACCCGCTAAGCTGTCCGATAACGGGCGCATTTAAATTGACAGCTGAAACGATCCCAGTCCTGAGAAGGGGAGAAAAAAAAAACAGCCAGTGCAATCAAGGATGTCGGAGATTAGTGTGACGAAGGCTGTCATCCTCCTCTCTCTCCGGCCCTGTTTGGCTGCTGCTATTAGGTAGAATTTCAGTGCAGACACACCCAGAAAAAACAGGGTTGCAAAGGGGCCTATGGAGTTACTCCTGAACCTCTTCCTGGAGCCCACTCAAGGCCACAAATGCTCTGCACCACACTAAGGCACAATGCCTCTTCATATTTAAATGGTACAGGCATAAAAGCATCATTGATGAATGCTGGTTCAAAGAGTCACTCCATGCACAATTGAGCCAGGACAAATGTTTATGTGGAGAGTGGAATCCTGGATCAATTCAATTTATTTATTTATTTATTTTTTTCAATGTCAGCACTCTGGGAAATATATCCCTATATATATATATATATATATATATATATATATATATATATATATATATATATATATATATTAATATATATATATATATATATATATATATATATTAAAATATATATATATTTATTTATTTTAATATATATATATTTTAATATATATATTTTGGGGCTCTTGAGCAGTAAAATAAGAGAAAAAATATCTGAGTAAGTCAAAATAAGTGAGTAATGATAAACTTATGGCATGCACCTTTTTAAAGGCCCATACACTTCCTCTAAGATGCAGAACATTTAAGAAAATGATCATACAAGAAAGGAGTTGTTGAGACTTGATCACTGCTGTTTACACCTGACCTGTATGGTCCATAACTGCCAACTATTAAAGAGAAATTAGCAAAAGGTCTTAAAATACAATAAATAATAATTACTTTTAGGCGTACTAAACAAATCAGTGCAGCTATTTAACTTGACCTATTTAATGTAGGATTGCCTCTGATCTTTGATTATCTGCAAATTTTGTTGCTTGGCTTGACGTTCATAATATAACCAATTTTTTGACATTATGTTATTTAAAGAGAAGGAAAATGAACACAAACTTTTTCCCTGACCTTTTGTTTTCAAATGAAAACTAGGAAAATATCAATAATGATCAGTAGATAAATAAACGTATTCCATGGAGCATTGTGTCATTGTTGTTGTTTTGCAGTTAATCCTCTTAAAAGTCAAAGTCTGTGTTTTTCCACAGCATAAAACGGCTGAATAACAAGAATGTTAGCTTGTTAGCTAGCTCTCATAGCAAAAAGTTGGTGAAAAAATTATTGTCACATTTATGCAGGGATGCTGTAAATGATATTAGTATATAGTCTATATAGAATATATAGCTCTGTGTGCAGGTTGTAGAACTGTCTCCACTTAATAGCTAGGGCAAAGCAAGCTATAGCTAATTTGCTAACAATGCTAACTGTGTGCACTGAACTAGCACATTAGCTAAGTTAGCACCTCGCTAGCTAAAAACTTCCATTGAAATTTCAGAGCGTTAGCTTGCGTTTGTAAACAGAGCTAGCAGGGTTCAGGGAGTCCAGCAGCATCAGTGCTCTGCAGAGTGTCTGCAGACCAGGGACCCCCGCAGGAACCCCGGTGCACCAGGAACCCGCAGCATGGAGAGTGTGGACTTACATTATTCTGCATTTGGAGGGTTCAGTCCTTGACTCTTCGCCTCCCTCAGGGGAAAACCTGGCGCCTCCTGCCCGTATCAGACGACTCGAAACTGGACGGAGTGGAGAAGAGGAGGGGGAGGAGGAGGAGGAAGAGGAGGAGAGGAGGAAGAGGGGGGGGGGGGGGGTAAAAACAGAAAAAAGAGGAGAATCCGCTGAAATGCAGGCTGCAGGGAGGATGGAGGGATGACTGCTGCACGTCAAAGGCCCAATGAAGACTGGTAACTATTATATTATTATTATTATTATTATTATTTGTGACATTTTTCCACGAGTTGCGTCTCTTTTTGGAGACAAAACCCGGCACACACAGGTAAAATAAGCACCGTTTCATCACCTGCCGTCAGATTCCTCCACTTTATCTTTTCCTTTTCAATGCAAACCGATTCATTTCGCTCTTCTCAGCTGTTTGCCTCAGATAAACCTATCGATTAGACATCAGTTAGATTCCTAGCCAGGGCTTTATTGAGTAAGTTGGTGAACCTTAAAGTGAATTACAGGAACTGCTCTGCCCCTCCGGTGAACTATTTAGGTGAATCTAATTTACTTTGATAAAGACCATCTATTTTATTTACTCTGATCGCCATTTTCATCGGAGCTTTATTGTGAGACTGTGAAGTGAAGGCAGAGGAGGAAAGGGGAGGAAGGTTTTTAAAATAGAAACATCCAATTTTCCCATTATTATTATTATTATTATTACTCTTATTATTATTATTATGATTATTATTAGGCCTATTATTATCAAAGCTTCAATTGGATTATAATTTTATAAAGATGCTAAGTTAATCACCACAAAATGACAGCATGTAGGATCAATAATCACACCAATAAATAATAATAATAAAAATAATTTTAATATTATAATAATACGTATAATATTATATTATTATAATAATAAAAATAATAAAATATAACTGAATAAATTCCTCATATGTTCATGAATTTTAAGATGCATTTTCTTTTCTTTTCTTTCCTACAGGACCCACACTAAATCTGCAATTTCGTCCTGAGCTGCACACTTGACAGGAACTTCACGGGAAATTATTCGGCCTCTACCTGTTTAGTTTAGTTTAGTTTAGTTTTTAAACCTTTTTTTGGGTCAATTATATTTTAAATGGTGTAACATTTTAGACATATAATTTAGATTTTGGTACAGATTTTTTATCTTTAGAAACAGTGTGTAAATGCAGGATTTATATATTAATAAATTCATTCAAATATTAAAATACTAATATTTGGGATCACACTGTGTCAAATCTTCAGGACAAACAGGATCTGAAGTGTGTTTATCCTCCCTGATCCTGCCCTGCTCTCTGAGAACCTGCTGTATATGTTTCCTACACATGCGTCGTATTTAAGTGTAATTGGCCGTATCATTGGCTTTTGTCTTGTTTACAAAGCGGCCAACAGGAGCGGTAATTTAATTTCCTCCGCCGCATTGAAGAGCCACCAGCCGCCTGTCAGGGCCGAGCTCAGCCTCCCCAACCCCGGGCAGCGAGCAGGAGAATGGCCCCGGGCGACACTGGAGAGAGAGAGAGAGAGAGAGAGAGAGAGAGAGAGAGAGAAAGGAGGTGAGGGAGGGGAGGGAGGGTGACATCTGCCTCCAAATAAAAGTCAATATGAATGATATGCTGGGATACAATGGAGGAAAGACCCACTCTGCTCATTATGGCCAATACAAATATTTAAAATATTCATAAACAGCAAAGCTTTCTTTATGCATCATGTTCTTCATAGCTCCCCATTATTTCTCTAATTCTTTCCAATACATATTTCAATTTTAATAATTTCTCTGCTTACTATGATCACTATTATTGGTGGCAAATAAAAATAAAATTAGGGGAAAAAAAAAACAAATGAATTGTTTTTAAATCAGTCCAGTTTGGTTACATGATGATGGTGATTTACAGTTTCTGTTTCTGTTCTGTATGCAGACATTTAGTCACAATAATCACAGAAACAGAGAAAACCTGATATATATATGATGAATATATATACTTAACAGGCATTTAGGATGATTGATTTCTTTAATGATCATAATCAGCTGGTTCATCTCCATTTTCATTAACACCAAAGATGGTATCTTCAAAGAGAACTAATATTATTGTGAGGAGCAGGAGTGAGTTTGTGTAAATACAAAAAATACATACAACTATAATGCAGAAGCAGAATTTTAGACCTTATGTTAGGATTATTCATCTGCTCTGGATTACAGCGATGAAGAAAGAAATCTGAAACTGGCTTCTCAATCTCTTTAAAATAAATAAATAATTAAAAACCCCTCTTTGAAATCAAATAATGAGTCTAAAGGGTTAAATGAGTTTGCAACATGAGGGGAAAGCAGGCTTTTATAAATGAACTCTATATTGGCATTAAACAGAGAGGAAGAATGAACCATGGACTCTGCTGTGTGTGTGTGTGTTTACTAGACCAGCAGAGAGAGAGAGAGAGAGAGAGAGAGAGATGGCACATTAGGCCTGAGGGCACATCATTATTAGAGAGCCTGGCTTCCCTCCCTCTCTCTCTCCTCCTCCTCCTCCTCCTCCTCTTCCTCCTCTCTCTCTCTCTCTGTACCACTAGCATCCAATCACAGGGGTGGTCGTAGCACTAGCCAGGCCGTCCATCGTGCAGCGGCTTCCGCACAGTTCCTGCTCTCTAATTACGCCATGATACAATGCAATATTCCTCTGCAGATATTCCCACATAAATTCATTTCACAGCCCATTAAAGATACAGCGGGTGAGATCATTTACATCACGGTGTCCCAGTACAATACAGCGTGATGCCGGCTTTTACAGTGCCGCCAAATGTGCCAAGTCCCCCCGGTTGAACGGCAACCTGGTAGGCATTAACTCAACATAATGTCTCACAAATTAAAGTATTGCTGGGGCTACCACCACGGCGTCAGATAAATGTGCTCTATTAGGCGGCCCCAAGCTGTGCACAAAACAATTGATTGCTTGTTTGTGTTTTCATATGGCATCCACCAAGAGTGATGGATGGGAGCCTGCCTTCTCAGGTTGCTGTTGGTGTTTTTTTTCCCCCTTCTTGTGCCTTTAATAGGAGAGCTGGCCGGTCCACGCACATCATACACATTTAGACTGTCTGTATAGGTGGAGGGGGCAGAGGCGGGGCAGAGGGGGCTGATGGGAGCTGAACCTGGGCCAGTGAGGCCAGAGGTGTTAACTGCAGTTATGTTCACGCTGCAGGACCTCTTCTTCAGTTTCCAGTGCTGAGTTGTTTGTTGCTGATTCACATGTTATTTTTGGATGTGTTATGATTCTGTTCCCAGTGTCAGCTGATATCACACAGACCAGAGCGTCATACTCGTCTATGACAACACGTCTTAACACATAAACAGCAGAATCAAGTCCAGGCTTTCAACAAGAAGGACTGAGGGTCGTGTCCTGTGTCTGACTCTTCCTCACCAGAAAAAACATAACGCGAAGTCGATATTTCTGTCCATAAACATGGAACTTTGTGAATTTTTCAGGCCACAGCAACCCATCGTCATGGTAACAAAACATGGCAGCTACAGACGGGATCAATTTTCATAGTAAAATGTGTTTAATATTACGAACGCACGCGCTTTAACACAAACCACCATCTTTACCAAACCCCCTACTCTTCTTGGCGTGTAAGCCAACATACGAGTGAAAATTAACCCTAACCGTAAGTAACGATGAACCCTTCAGCTACAGTCGCTGTTTGGACTATGATTGATTGATTAGGCATCAAAACCACTTGATTTAGGGAACGATTATCGTTTGGAGCCTTTTACTCCAGACACATCTTATAAGCTAAACTTTTGCTATTTACAAGAAGTTTCTCTGCCATTTTCATGGATCATGGCGATAAGTCAAGGCGTATTTTGCATTCATTTAATCTTATAACCAACCACAAGAGGGCGCCTAGCCTGGCCTCCATAAACATTAAATAATCTAACTGCTACCAAGTTTTAGCTTTATTTTTAACATCACATCATTTCTACCTATGACCATTAATAACATAAAATGTGGCTACAAAGGGCAAAGTCAACCTTGTTTGCAGTTGTGCACCCAGCACATCATGAACAACAAGTCTGTCCTCAGACGATATCAACAACAGAACCGCTGTTGTCGGGGGGAACAGAAGCTAGTGCTGCCATTTGGATTCAGAGACAGAAGGAAGCGTTCATGTCTGGTGTTAGATGCTTTGTAAGGCCAAAGGTGACCTTTGACCTCCTGCTGTGTTTGTTTTGTTTAACATGTGTCCGATTATAACCTGAGTTAATGGACTTCTCTGTCCTGAAGTGAAATCCATTAACTTATATGCAATTTATAGCTTTATTTGCTCTAATTGTGCATTAACCACTGGCCTTAAAGCCTGTAAGACATTCCAAGTCCTTTTTAGATTTAATCATTGTTATTTGCTACAGCATTTAATCATCTTTAATGATCTTTACTGTCCCGTAAATCTTTTATATTTGTCTATAGAGTGTTTTTACTGTCTTTTACTGAGTGTTTTTGTTATATTTTACCAAACCTAGGAATTTTTTTTTGCAAGCAAAAGAAGTTGTTCACCGTCATAGATATCTCAGTTGAAGTGAAGCACGGCCCATGTGAAACACGGATTTCCTTCCACCCTCACTATCCTCACAGATTTGCATCGAACTATGAAGCAGCTGCGGTCACATCACTTCTGGCTAAATGCAAGTTTTAACCCTCTAAACTTCAATCAGTGCCTCACGGTTCATTAGTGAAATCAGGAGGCGGCTGCTGCTGCTGTGAGTCCGGGTGACGAGTCAGGTCTCTGTGAGGATTTTGCCGCATTAATTGATGTTTAGCATGATCAGTCTCACAGGTGCTGATTGCAGGTGCAGCAGCAGAAATTATAAGCACGCCCGCTCATTAACTCTTTGCAGCCACAACTCTACTTCCAGCCCTCATCCACCCTAGACCAATTCAAATGATGTGATTTCATGCTCTCCTTTTAAAAGCTGCAGTTTACTGTAGTTACCACCACCACATGAAAGAAAACTTTTCTGTCATGCAGATTCACATCAGCCTGAAATTATGAGTAAATACAATATTTATGACCAGATGTTGGGCCAGCATTTAGCAAGAAGCACTACATGATGCATAGCTGGCTGCAGGTTTTCATGCAGCAGAGTCTCCTGCTGTAAACTGAATGTTTTATCTTGGGGAAGCGAGCAGCCAAGAAGAGGAGGAGGAGGAGGAGGAGGAGGCCTGGCTGCAACACTAGCAGCTAATTACATTTTCCATCTCGGCAAGAATGGAGGATACCTTCCTATGTTATTAATCATAATGAGGGGAATATAATAAGCGACCATACATCATGCCATTGACAGTCGTAGTTTGCCATTTGCAAGCCCAGGCATTCTTCTTCTTTTAATGGCCGTAAACTGAATTAATGTACGCTGAGTTCAATGCCCACAATCAATTGTGGATGAGATTTAAGGCCTTTTAGCCTCACCCTCCAGGATTTTGGATGCATCCTTCCCCGGAAATCCTAGCATGATGTTTATACTGTATGTGTTGTGCAAGCATTGGTGTGTGTTTGTGAATCTGTGAACTATTATTTTACATTAACTGAACACATTTTGCTGTAAAAACATGCTGCCAGCACAGACTTTTAGCCAAACAGCTGTTCATGTTTGTATTTATATTGAAGTATGTTATCATGACTGTCATTCTTATACACTCATGTTCATTAAATGGAAATTTAAAACATTGTAGTTGATGTTGATCTTGTGGCTTTACAGCACATTTCACAGTTCAGTCCCAAGGCTCTCATTAAAAATGATGCAGTTCTTAGAATGGCCATTAGAGGCTAGCTGTTCAAAGCGAGTCAGTCAGTCCAGCATAGACCTCAGATTTAAATTAGAGTCGGTTTCGTTTATATAAAAATTCTCTGTTTATGAAATGGATGAATGAATTATCTGCCAACATGGCAGCAGCCATCCATTTCCATGACCTGCTCAGTCCACTGCAGTGTACAGCCTGGACCGTCCATCAGACAAACAACCATACATGCTCACACTCACATCTATGACCAACTCAAAGTTTCCAGTTAACCTAACAAGCACATCTATGGTTTGAAACCAAAAGGAAACCCCCCACACAGATGTACATATCAAATACAAACTCCACTCTATCTGCCCTGGTAGGCAGCATGTTTGTGTATTAACACATACGCAAGCAGAGCTGGGTTAAGCAGTTAGCTTAGCTTAGCTTAGCTTAGAATAACGATTGAAAATAGGGGAATAACAATTAACTGTTTCACTGTTTAACTTCCCATAAATAAGGCCAAAACCATTGACAGTAAAAACTATGGACAGAGCTTCCGTGACGTCACCCGTTTGTTTCTGAAGAGCCGTTTTGAGTCTCAGTGGGAGGTTCCGGGACGTTGATGACCGCCGCCATGTTGGCAGCGTCACGTCAACTAAAACTCCGAATATGGACAAAGAGGGGGAGCACGAGCGGGGTTTAGGGGGGCCGGCGATCGTGGAAGCAGGAAACTCACGCTGTGATACGTCAACTGTCTGTCACTCAAGCGGCAACGCCCATAATTAGGCGTAATTTTAAGTCCGAATACAATTGAAACGAGTGAGTTGTAAAAAAATTCACCCCCCCTACAATTGACACTAGAAGAGAACCTATCATCTGAGACCACAGCGATTTTTTGTACCAGGCTGTAAACATGTTCTTTTCTGCTGTGAAGTCGGCCATTTTAACATGGGAGTCTATGGGAAATTACTCGCTTTTGGAGCCAACCCCCAGCTGTTGCAGCGTGAATTACAAGTTTTGACACTTCCGCATGGGCTTCCACTTTGAGCCCCGGAGGTTGCCGCTTGGCCAAAACACTTTTGGATCGCCCCCTGGTGGCTGGCTGCAGTATAGGTCATATGGATGGGCTACAGACTCAACTAAATCTAAAAGTACCGCTGACATGTTTTATGACTATTAAGTTAGTTTTTAATCATAATAATGTTCACGTTTTTAAGTCTGTTCACATGAATTACTTATTATTGGCTAAAAAAAAAAAATAATAACATTGTGATCAGCTGCAGCCACACTGCTGGCTCTACGATGAAGTGGAGTATCATTATTAAAATATTTGTTGTAATTTTTTAAATTTTTGGGGTTAATTTTATAATATTCAACAGTATGTTGCTAGTAAAAGTTACATATTGGCTTTCTTATTTGCAGGACATGCATCGGCTGGTGCTCACCTGCGTGCACCCTTTGCTGCCACTGATCTGATGTAGAAGGCGACAGTATGAAGTGCAAACAGCAAACCACATTTCCTCCTCTGTTGTCAACCCTGGCATTTCTGAATCAACTCACTATGTTTAATAACGGCAGGAAAAATGAAAAGCTCCTGAAGGTAGCTATACCTCCTGAACGGCGATCTGGAGAGAGAGAAACAGCGCTGCAATGTAATTTATTGTGACTGAGCTCAAGGCCCACAGGCTTCTCCTTCGAAAGGAGAAAACACATCAGAAAAACTAACAAATAGGAAATAGAGGCCTCCTCACCTCAAGGGTGAGAGACAGAGGTTAAAGACTTCACAGCCCTATACAAGTAAGATAAGGTCTAAGTCGGTCTGGTCAGTATTTCAATAACGTCATCAATCCTGGAAAATGCAATCAGATACAGTCCAACTCCGAGCCGCCGCTGCCCTTTGGGAGGCTGAGAGAGACATTCATTTTGGTGAGGAGGGCACACGATCTCCCTTTTGTAATTAAGAGTACCCAAATAAACTGTGTGTGTTACCCCTGAAGTGGAACAGTTAGAAACAAATAAAAGGCTAATGAAGAAATGATTGCTCCTTTACAGGAAGAGGAGAGAGACGGACTCTTAAGGCAGTGGACGCTGCCGTCAGTTCCAAACAAATGAAGGTGCGGGGGTGGTGGTGTGCACAAGTGTTACACGTGATAGTGAGCAGGTCAATGTCCAGTTAAAGGAGACCTCCACTGGTTATTAAATGAGAGTGTGTTACTTTAATTGGACCATGAAGAAGAGTGTTTAACAGGCAGGCAGCATCTGATGAAAGATGCTCCGCAGTATCTGCAAGCATGATAATCACAGCATCCTGTGCTTCTCTGTGTTTAACCCACAGGGGACATGATGTCATGGCCTCTGCTGCACTGATTATTACCAGATTCCTTCCTTCAACTTTCATTCATCGTGCGTTTCTGATTCCTGATCATTGCACGTTGACCTGAATCTCTCTCTCTCGTCTTTGTTGCAGCCCTGTTAGCTTAGCTTTAGCACACACAGCTAAATGCATCCTTCCAGGGTCAGCTAACTAACTGCAAATTTGAACCATTGCAGGAAAAAAAGTGAAAAGCAGAGTGAGCAGTCTGAACAGGTTGTAGTTTATTACAGAATCCAAAATGTTCCACACTGCAGGCATGTCTAGCTCCCGTAACCTGACCCACTGTGGCAGCAGCTCGCTTCATGTGGATGTTTCCTAGCAGTTTTCAGCCAGCATTTGTGTACATTAACACCCCCTGTAATGGCAGCAGACCAAACAGAAATGGCTCAAAGATTCTAGATTATATATATCAATATTTCTATAATAAACAATAATATATTTACTTTGAAAATATCACGGTCGACAACACCAAATATGGCCTCTAAACCCTCTGTTTAGTGGTTGTAGACAGCCAACCACGTGTTATTATTCATGTCAACACTGAGGTGAGACTCCACTTAAACAGTTTTGAAGATTCCAAAATAAAAACAAATTAAATGGGGAAAAAAAATTGGAAAAAAAGGTCCTGAGAGCCTTGGAAATGATAACATGACAATAATTCTCCACTGACAATATGATACAGGTTCAACTACCAGCAGTTAAATTAGAAGTAAAATTATATTTATTAATAATTAAGACTCTCCACGCATCAGGGCTTGGAGATAGTTTTCTGATTTAATATTATCAGTGGAATCATATTTTGATGATATGATTGGTTCTGAATTATAGCCCATGTAGTCCGGTTTAATGAATCTGAATAAAATGAAATTAAAAACCAAGAAAATTAGTTTTTAAAGTTTTGCCTGAAGCAGTGGCAGCGGATAGCACATTAATCTACAGGCAGAAACAAAGTTATTGATCTCCATATTTATTGCTAATAATATGATCTACACATGCTGCTCTGCTTAAAGTTAAAACATATTATTACTGCAGCACTTTCTAACTCTGCTGTCCAGGCTCCTAAGCTGTGAATCACTTGGACACATTAAGCGTTCACAAGCTGCCCATAATTAAAATGTTTCTCGGCGTCTCTGTCGCTCTGTATTTCTTTAAGTGTGGCCCTTTTGTCTGTTGTTTACCTTTCCTGGCAGATAACTGACGGCAGATCAAGACGCAGAGCCATTTGCGATGAAAGGTTTTGACTGCAGAGATGAAAGTTTGTGAATTCCAAAGTACAACTACGTCTCTGGTTACAAAGCAAGGTCAATCCACTTGTGGTGAGTAGATTTTAGCGGTCAGGGCGCCATAGGTGGATGAAAACACACGGGCACGGCAGACACGTCTGCTATTTCAAGATTTCAGCTGTCTGTCTCCCTCCCTTTTTTCTTCTTTTTTTTTATTTGAGGACGAGGCCTGAGAAGATGATGAAATTGTGTTAACGTGTCATCAAAAACTCAATCAACCACAGAAAGTGTGGCACATTCCTCAGTGCAGAGCTGCTGCAGAGGCTTGTTTGGGCTATTTGGTTGTATCAGCACTCATCTGAAATATGATCTTCCACATCTGCGTCTTTCCACTTCGGCCAAATTCCTGGCTACTGTAACTAAGAGGATTGTTTGGTTCCACAGCAGTGCAACACTCCTTTGACTGTCCACCCATAAAAGTGTCAAGATTGAAATATCTGGATTAAGAATGAGTGAAGCGGCTGCCATTTTCAGCAGCTTGTGTGATACGTCTCTGTCGTCGACAGCACAGCCTTTCTGGCAGGAGGAAAATGCATTAGTCCCAATAGATCGAGGTCCTCTGGAAACCAGATACTGTGCTTTTATTAAGAAGGACACAAGTTAATTTATGTCAGAGCTTAGATTGAGCCTGTTGCTGCTTCTTATGTTAATGATGAAGCAGGTGTTGTGGGGGTTTGACCTCACAACAACTGGCTCCGTCTCAAGGTTGAGAAAGTTTTCGTTTCCAGAGATTATTTTTTGCGGTTTGTAAAGTTAATATCAGTCAAAGTAACGATGCTTTATTGGAACAAACCCCGAGGATCTTTGGAAAAACAAATACGAGAACACGCAGGCACAAGTTTCACTGCTTTCAAGAGCTTCAGAAGAGGAAACCATACACAGACGTTACACAGCAGCCGAGTCAGAGACGACTTGAGCGTGACACTCTCTGAACTTTGCACGGCGTGTCCAAGCACGCAGAGGATCCCTGTGCTAATATCCATGCATTCCCATCTGCCATTGTGTTGCAAAAGCAGAAAGAGCTCAGAAAAAAAACACAGCACCCTCCACACCCCTCCACCCCTCTCCACTCGCAGCCAGTGATCGACACACTGACTCATGGAATGAACACTTCAGCTAAGGCAGAGAAGAGGCATCTGGATAGCATCTCCTGTCTGGATCCTCTGAACTATCGAGCCTCTTGAAGCGTTTTGTCGCCATGCTGTCCAGGCCGTGCCATTTTCATTCCAGTGCAGCCGCTCTGCTCTTCCACCTGTCATCTGCACTCTGAGCTCCCTGCGGCCGACCTGCTGACAGCCTCTGAACGTGAGGGGAGTCACAACAGCAGCAGGGTGTTCATGCAGCCTGCACACTGTATTTAAGTGTCACTATGTTCCTCTCACTGCTCCAGATAGCCTTTCCCCATCAGCAAGCTTGTTTAATCATGCAAAATTACTAATACATCTGCAAGTCTAATTTTCTTTACTACTAATCCTGCTGTTTGTCTGTTTTCAGAGGAGCATGCACATTAAAGTGTGAGAATGTGTGTGTTAGATGAGTGTTTTGGCTTTGTGGTTGTCTACTATGCACAGATGACACTGTAATGCTGCAGAGGAAGCTCTACACTTTTACACAATCAGAGGGGGGTCACTGTGTGAATTCTGCTATTGCAGCTCGGCCTTTAAAACGTCTTTAAAATACAACAAAGAATGTCACAAAAGACCCAGCTTGAACAGCCTGTATGAACGGAAGTAACAACAGGCTAACAATTAAGCATCATGCTAATACTAAGCTGAACTGTTAAAGGTCTCAGTGAGAGTCAGCCAGATTTGGAAAGCAAAAACACGTCCCTTTCTCTCGGAGCTCACCCCGAAGCCACGCCTCCCAATCACATGGACGCGCATCACCTGAAGACGAGTCTGTGACTTCGGCCATCATGTACGTATCTCTGTGGTGCATGCAGAGCAGGAAGAGAGTGACAACCAGCCAATACTCTGCACAGGGTCCACCCGGAGAATTGGCTGATGTTTTTTGTGTTTTTTAGCTTCCACAGATGATTCATATTCTTCGTTTTAATGCGAAACTGCAGAACTAATTGGTTGCTATTGGATTGTAAAGAGAAGTTACACTAATTTAACAAAAAGTGCATCAGAATGAAATCTCCTACCCGACCTGTAAAAGCTTACTATTGGATTTCATTCATGGAAAAAGAAAGGGGAATTTAAATGATATCTTCCAGATTAATAGACAGTTGCCCTTTGTTTACATACATTGCAATTCACCCTACAGCCTCTATGGGCTGGCTCCACATTTGAGCCGATCCCCATAGATTCCCATGTTAAAATGACCAACAACCAATGTTCACAGCAGAAAAAATATCCTGCTTACATCCTTGGTTCACTAGTTTAATTTTATTAAAAACTTAAAATTATGCATAATTATGGCTGTCTACATCTTGCTTCAACAACTATCCGCCTGCATCAGCACCACTGGCACTCCACCTCCACCTGTGTGCCCCTCCCAACATGGTCAGAGCCTCCCACAGAGACTTTCAGTGGCTCTGAAACCTACATATGAAGTCACGGACACTCCATTAACATCACTGTGCATACCTTTGTGTTATTGTGTGTCACATTGAGCTGTTCTTTCGACACAAATATATAAAAAAATAACTTCACATGATCATATATGAAGCACATACCATTGTATTCTTAATTATGACTTATTAATCCATCATGGAAATGCAGCAACTTGTTCACCAAAGTTCCCTCTCTTACAATTACCTTGCCTCATTGTTTTGTCTACAGCAGGTCTTTCCGGTGTCTTGTGGGCATCATGAGCACTTACTCACTGCAGGAGACACTTTCTATTCCACTCTTAAATTTCAATTTGTTTCTTGCTGTTTCCTCCAGTGCCCATCCCTGGTGCTATAATTACATTTGGGCAATAGGGTCTACAGTATTTCAATTAAAGCAGAATGGGGCACATTTCCTCTTTGTGATCCAGGCATGTAGACATGTATGCATGGCTGCTGTGTGATCACATGATGGAGGCCGAGCAGGCAGGACACCCAGCTGGGTGTAATTTTACAGAAAAAATATTGCCTAGTTAAAGTACTACAACAGCGAAATTTACCTTGGTGCAAAACTTTAGTAATGAAGAAACTGCATTACATGGCAGTCTTATTCCAAATGTTCCATGTAGGAATAATTAGAAATAGAATAAGCAAAATTTTAATGTCTGTCTCTCTGCAGGTGACAGTAAATTGTCTTTGCCATGGTTCCTCAGTGAAAACACCAACATATCAAAGAAAAACAATTAAGGCACAAAACTACAGTACGTCTGCTATCACACAGCATGTGACCCAACAGGGGTCAAACATAAATCCAAGAATCTCATAAGATCACATTCGACACATCACGAACAGGACGAGATTAACACTTGCTTTGATCAATGGGGAAATAAGTTTGACCCGTTGCAGGTTTTTCGTTACTTCTGTCGAGCCCTTGATACGGATCTCTCCACTGATCTTCACAGGATGTCTCCTTCACAGCGTGTGAGAACGCCCTCAGCCACCATCCGCTGAACAGGTGATATATGAGGCTCAAACCATTGATGTTGGCCCATAGTAATCCCAGGACAAAGCTGAGAGTGTTTCAGAGAAACACAAACACCACCACCGCCGCCATGGATTTATTTCCACTAATGCCGGTCCAGATTCGTTCATTCATTCATTCATTCATCAGCCTATCTCTCTGATCTTCTGCTTGAGTTGCATTACCCTCACCTTGACAGATGCTGAGGAGAGATCAGGTTAATGGCCATTAACAGCGATGGTGGTAATACAGATGAAACCTGTGATCTTCTGTGATAAGGCAGATGACTGTTGCCCCAGGTATTCAGCGTCACTGACTGTAACAGCTGTTTTATACACTGTAATAACTGATGTTTAACTTCATATATTTTGACTTTCAGACTTAAACTAAGTCTACAACAAATGTGAGCCTGTGTGACCTACAAGCTGTAAGATATGTTCTCCATCTTGATATGCAGCCTCATAATAAGAAGAATTTCTCTCATCAGGGCTCATTTGTTAGATGAAAACTTCAATCTGGATCATCAATGGGCAACAGACTGTTAGTATGCACCACAATCCTTCACCATTTATCAGCCTCGAGTCTAACACAGTCAGATATATCTCTCTCTGTCTGTCTCTCTGGGATTTTAAAACTGGAGTTCCCATCCTGGCAAAGCTGGAGAGGTGAGCAACTGTAGCCATGGAGACAGATTAGTTTAGGAGTATGGTTAAAAAAAAAAGGAAGGAAGTGTCCAAAATACCTCTGGCACTCCAGATAAAGAAGAAAAGGCTTTTCAAACTGAAAGTCACAGACAAAATCAGAAAAGATTTCCACACAGTAGCTTTAACCGGATACTGTTGGTGTGTGTGTGATAATTTCTGTAGAATAGATAATCCCAGAAATCATCAATGTGCTGCCAGGAAATGATGCTTGTTGTTCTATATGAAAGCCTAAATGTATACAGACAATTTAAATGGTGCTTTACATTAGTCTAGCCTCTAGCTGCTGTGCTTGCCCTCCCTCTCTGTCCCCTCTTAGTACTTGTTTACAGTCCAGGTCGCCTAATCTGGAGGATCTAGATAAGGGAGTGGGGGGAGCAATACTTAGGGAGGAAGTACCCCTATGAGACGATCAAGCCAAGCAGCCTGCATGCTCCAGCCGTCACACCTCCAACCGCTGCACATCTAAAGACCTGAGAGCAGATAGGGGCCGGAGGAAGGCATGTTGGATCGCACATTTGACTTATGACATGCTGCAATCGTGCAACTTACTGCACGAACAATGGCGGTTAATGGGGTGTGGACGGTAGTCTCTCACTAAGTGCCATCATTCATACATTTCAAGCCTCGATGGTTTCGCTTCAACTGTCAGAAATGAAATGCGTAATTGAAAAATGCTCCATCGTCTGGAGGGGACGGAGGGGAGGGGTGTGGAGGAAGATCTGGAGGGTGCTTCAGGTGTTATCATTCCAATATAAGAAGGGTCTGTAAGGGTTAAATGTGTCAGTCTGGTTACTGAATAGTGAACAGCAGGTCCCCGATGGTATGGATGTGTTGCTAAATGTAAGAGTGCATAGTCAGCAAGACACCCCTGGATAAATAAAAGCTAAATATCAGAAAGCAAATGGGATTTTCTTCATTCATATTCTTCAAATTATATTTTCTTTATCTCAACTGTTGCTGTAAAAATGGTCGTTTTTACCTCCTCAGCACAAAGGCCAGAGGAAACACATCACACAGCAACAACAACAAAGTGTCTGCAGCATCACAGAGACCTTCACTCTGACATCTGACAGGAATGCTGGGAACCAACTCAAACCAATCACATCACAGTTATAGAAGCAGCTGATACCACCTCCTAACAGGTGCTCTGCAGGAAGCCACCACTGCTCTTAACACAGTCATCATGCCATGATGTATCAATAATACGTGGCATCAATGCCTGTTGTGTGCAGTAACTGTGATACTCGTGTGATATTATTGCTGCTTCTGGCCACAACAAAACATTTGGTGACATGTTGGCTGACATCACCCAACACAACCATCACTTGATCATAGAATGAGAAAGTCTGGGGATGGTGGGTTGGTCCTATAAAGCTGTGGCCTGTCACTCAGAGGTCTGGCTTTAATGTCCTCCTGGCACTGTTGCTTTAAAAACTGGTAGTTTGGTTTTGTTTTTACTCACAGTAAAAAGTTTCTTTTTCACTTGCTGTAAACAATTTAAATAGAAAACTGTGAACCTGCTGCTGCTGGCATGTCAGTGCACATCAGTGGAAACTAAAGTAGTGTGAAATGACACCTGAAGTGCTAACAATGCGTTGTAATAACACACTTAAGAACTTAAGAAACAAGTGTGTTATTCATACAGCATTTGGTGATAACCAGGATCTTCTGAACAAACATTAGACTTTATCGTCACCATTGGGAAATTTGGCTTGGGTTCAGTGCTGGTTGCCTTATAAGAAACATGACACAATATGACATCATGACAATGACAACATGTCTTATCAAGGACTCAAACATGTTGATTAATCAAAACACATCACATGATTGTCTTTTCATTTAGCATTTGTTTGCCTGCCAGCTACGTGGAGTAAGGTGGACTCAAATCTGTGTGATACATGATTATCTTCAATGTCTGAATCCTCATAACAAGATAAGTAAAAGCAGGCGTCTCCTCCCTCGGCGCTGCGCTCCTGTTTGCTCACTGCGTCTCTAATTGAAACAACAGCAAACTTGCTTTTTTGTCAGTGTCAGCAGCGTGAGCACCAAACCAATAGCATCCAATCAGTTTAATGTGCATCAGGCTGTGGTGGTGGGCTCATGCTCATATTGGCCTTGTGTCTAAAATGAAGTCTGATTCTCTGCCCTGACATCAAATCAAAAAGGTGCATGTGTGACTTCATCTTTCTTCTTTTAATTTGGTCATTTTTCTACAAAGGATATGCTATATTTGCAGCATAGCCCCCATTTCTTGCAGTGTTTTCCATGTTGTACAGTTGCTGCCTAAGCAGGCAGATCCTCTAATGAATCAGCGGGTATCAGCAGATGTGGGTCTATAACTTAATTTCCCCCCTCAGCTATAGAGCAGATCCTATGGCGTGTAAGTGGTCTTGATGGATGAGCACTACAGCTCATCATACCCCCACCGCCATCAGCACCAGCTCCCAGCATCCAGCACCCTTCAGCTCTGCCGCTTCTGTCCCAGAATAACCACGTAACTGCAGCCCTGTGGTGTTTTTATATTCATGTTTAGGCTGTTTTATTGCAGCTTAGAGAGTTAAAAGCTTGAAATGGACAAGGTCAAATCAAAACATGCGTGTGACAGTAGTTCACATGACCCGATGCAGCAGATGATGTGTTCAAAACTTCAACCAATCAGATTACTTTTTGCTAAATGTTGTCTCCTAAGTGTTGGTGGAGACGAGCCACTGTTATGGACGAGCCTGTCCTTACACCAGGAACATGGTGTTGATGTTTCAGTACGTGTGTGTGTGTATTTCTCAGGCTGCATCTCTATGTGTTCATGGGGGCGTCTGTAGTGGTCTTACTGGAAAAAAGGGTTTAATGTTGAATGTGTTTAAGTATGATCTAATCCTGTGTTTAATGTTTAACCTCAACTAGTTGCAGTTTTTTATGCCAAATACAACCACAAACCTACAATTAAAAACAAAACTTAACAGCAGGTGAAAACAAAACAGCTCACAGTGTCAGGGGCTCCTTTAGGGAAACAGTGATTGTACAAGGGTACAATGACTTTTAATGATATTTTTAAGGATTTAAACTATTTCTACTTATAATAGTTGCATTTTTCTGCACATTATTGCATTATTGACTGCAAGGCTACAGGCCTTTATGTGCACCTACACAGTATTGATACCTTCACTTCAGTAAAGTATGTGAATATAATGTGATGGTAATGATGATGCAAAGCCATTTGTCATATTTATATCTCCTTAAACAGATAAAGTCATTTAAGTAATTTAGCACGGCAGCCTGCAGTGTGAACGTAGCCTGAGAGGTAACACACAAATCTAAACCCACATACATATGCACACACACAAACACACACACAGCATCCTCTCAACATATCCTCTGTCCCTCTCAAGGGCAGGGAGCTGTGGTTGCCTCTGAAGGGCCGAGGGGACCATGTGGCGAGGCGTCCATATGGGGTAACCTGAGTAAACGCGGGGTAAGGCCACCGTGCGTCGGTGCACTCTGTTGACTGTTTCAACAGACATGTTTTCCCAAAGCAAGAAAAAAGTACACTAAGAGGGGTGCTTTAAGTCATGGCTCGGATCACAGAGAACCTGATCTCAGCCGCTTAAAGACTGCGTGGTGCTGCACTGCCGCTCCCTGCTCTCCGGGGGTACGTTTTAACCTTAACGTGTGTGATGTTTGATTTTGTTTTAAGTGGAAATTAAGTTTGCTAATTTCCACAAATGTCTTTCTCAACACATCTGCAGCCTCGCTAACATCTCTAAATGTAGTTTGGCTGTTGTCTGAGTTCTTTTATTTTTCTTTCCCTTTAATTCACCTGCGGATGCGGTCGCAATCAAAAATGCTAATTACCCAAGTGGCTTAATCAACATTAGAATAATTACACCATTAGAATACAAGCAGGCTGCGATGAGTGTGGGATGGTAAATCCATGTAAAACACGTGCTGTTTATTTGATTAACATCGGTATATGAAGATCGCTCCCCCACCAACAAAACAGGTGACTGATTGGAACTCAAAAAAATTAAGCAGCGATTAGACGAGCAGAGCAGACGTGAGCTTCGTTTAGTGTGAAGGAAGTACAATAAATGTGGTGCATTCAGTCTCCCTGCTGCTTATTCAGGTCTCTGAACTGAGCTGAGCTGTCTGGACAGGGTAGAGACAACAGTGTATAAAGAGAATAAATGTTCGGAATTTGTTGCTGTAATGTCTGAAATAAAATCAGTAAATCTGATTTATTAAAGGCTAAAGAAGTCCAGGCAGCAGCAGACTTCAGAGGAGCCGAGACGACAAGAAAAACAAGGGGCAGAGGGAATATGGTGACAGGAAGAGGTCAAGAAAATGACAATGGAAGGATGTAGAAGCTCTAAACTTCCAGTCTCCTGCAAGACAAACGGACCTCACATTTGTGAATATGTCTGAATAAAGATGTAAAGGAGCGGAAGATTGGAGAGACACTGTCCTGTTTTGTTTCACTTGTCGTTGGTTAAGGTTTAAGGATGTCAAAAAAGGTGTAAGGGATTAAATAAAGATCAAGGTTTGTCCTAAAGTATATTAATTCATAACAGTTGACGAGGTTAAGCGTTACCCACCATGGTCGCCATTTTCGATGGTGATTGTAACAAGTTTCCGCCCCCACAAACAATAAAAATACGTTTTCAAGGACCTCATGTTAAGTTTTCCTGGGCCAGCTGAGGACCAGCTGAATGATCATTTCCTAAACCTTTCCAAGTAGTTTTGGTGTCTAAACCAAACCAAAGCTGCAACTAAAAAAACAAAAGCAAACGCAGCAGAGTGAAAGACTGGATTTAGACACCTCGTACCCCCTGTTGTGGACTTTATTCTGACCTGCTCAAACAATTGTAAAGATTATTTGACATGAACCTCACTTTTGCTTACAAGTGAGGTGGTGATGGAGACAGATATGATCAATTCATGTAATACAATGAAAAACAATAAAGCAAAATCTCATCAGATGAAAGGTGGAAAACGAGCGAAACCTTTCAGTTAATCTCAACAGTACTTTACCTTCAACTTACAAAATTCATGAGCATCCATCTTCTCAGTCATTTGTAAAAGAAGCTCGAAGAATTGATTTCCAATTGAACGAGAACATTGCCAAGCCACTCAGATTATCATCAATATTTAAGTGAGCGGTGAATAAGTGGTATTTAAGAACTGTTTTGCTGACGTTTTGACCTTAAGTGTCTCATTTTGTGGATGAGGAAGAGGAGGTGGACCTTCTTTTTTTTGGGGAGGGGTTCGGGGGGGTGGAGGACCAGGTCAATATTGAGGGACACACAGGTCAATTAATGCTAAAGTGTCTTTTCTCCTCTTTCTCTGTTCTTCCTGAGTGACAGACTGAACTCTAAACACCATCTGCTAAAAAGTCTCTCTAAACTTGACCCCTTCAGCCCTGAGGGGTCGGCTGACCTCTGCTGCCAGATCCACCCCGCCTGACCATCCAGAACACAGAGGCCTGGGCATGAGTCAACTTGACACGAGTTGAGGATTCAGTGATTTATCACGTCTCAGCCTGGAGAACTGCAACCTGCGTTCAAGCGCAGTCAAAACAAAAGCAGAAGGAATACAGAGGGCGAAGGGGGAAGACATTAACAGCCCATAAATCTGCCAGAGAACTCCACAAGTGTTCTGTCTTTGCTTCTATTTAAAATGACGGACATGAGGGCCAGACAGCACGTTCCCCTGAACGCATTCCACACAGGCGTCTGAGTAAGGTGCACTTTCACTGACTTGCAGAAGGCGTTGTTGATTATGCAGGATCTGTTTTTCATCTTTTCTCACAGTTTGAGCCCATATCTAAGACGCCCGGAGGCTGCAGACCAGCTTTTAATTACACAAGGAAATGTTTTATTTTTCTTTATTTAAAGCAGGAAAAATAATTCATTGTGTTTTCAATATTGTTTTAGAAAAGGCGAGGATGACTGGATACTCATTAAATGTACAAATATTGGCTTATTTTGCTGTGGGGGCCCCTGTGGGGCAGCAGCTTTAAATAAACATTAATAAACAATCCTTTTTATTACTTATGTTGATGAAAAATGTGACGCACCTCACACCAGATCTTTGCCTTGGTGAAGACTGAGCCTCCTTATAAGTTCACATGACATAAAAACAACTGTGATCACAGGACATTTTGCAACACATCCTCACAAAAACACCACATTTAGCCAGGAATACCTCCACCAATTTCCACACGTGGATACACTGATGCTAACAAACATTGTATTGGCCGACATCATCCAATCATTGAACCGATACAGCTACAAAAGTCAACGTTAGGTATACGCAATAAAGATGATGGTAATATTACCATGTAAACTTAGAGTCAGGTGGCAGACCTACTTCCTGCTTCCTATGTTGGTTTTCGACTACATAAATAGACTGTACAATTGTAACTACATCTTTAACAGTTTGATGTTCAAACCAAGTGGTGATGTGTAAGTATCATAAACTGCAGTTCCACAAATGGCCACTTGAGGCTGACTCCAAAACGAGTCAATCTCCATTTAACCTCCAAGTTAAAATGTGCACCTGTACAGCAGATATATAGTAGATAGTATAGACATAGTTACATTATATGACAGCAGAAAGTCATGCACTTTTACTGCTGCAGTCACTCTGAGTCATGGGTGAACATTTATGGCTGTTCGTCCTCAGAAACTCAGAAAGCCAAGTTAAAAACCCGATTTACATCTGGGTACATTTATTTAGTGTTAGAGATGTAGTGTTGCATGGGTATCTATCTAACTGAAATAGCGGGACGTGCAATACTCTCTGCTGGACAATAGATAACATGCTGCAGCTATTGATCTCTGCTGGTATTTTAAGTTTTGGGTGAGGGGCGCTCTATCAGGTTTCCAGCCACAACTGCTCAGTCTGCCTTGTTTTTAGAGCGCCCCCCCCCCCCCCCCCCACCCCCCGTATGTTGCATAGGCAGGACAGGAGTGTGGACTCCTGGGGGTAAGGATCAGAAATGTCTGACCTCAGTCATCTATTCATTGAACAATATACAAATCTACATCCTAGCTCATAAACATGCAAAAATATACTTGCTAAAATTAAGCTCAGGAGCTCCTGCCATCACATCCAATTACACACACAGTCACATCCCAGACAAAAGAATAAGAATAGATGCAATGGCTAATTTGAACCCATCTTATCAGCTATCATTATCACAGTGAGAGCCACAGACCCTGGCAGAGGGACTGATTACAGATACTGTGGTGTTATTTGAGAAATTGCTCATTTGGCAAATGCTTATGTTGTCTGATACCTTACTGCTCATTTTCATCGATGCCTTTCAAGGGATTTGTTTTTAATTTAAAGAGACAAAAGAAGACAAAAAAAAGACATATAGTGGGACACATAATCATTGACACAGCCGTTCAACAGTACAGTTGAGCCTCTCATCCAACCTTGATAGACACATCCCTCAAAACAAAAACACACGACTCACAAGGGAAATAAGCAACAGCGAAGCTAATGATGGAAACAACTTAATGTGGTAGCAACATAACACAGACTCCTCCCCAACAGCGTGCTTTGCCTGGCTCTGTGCATGCGTAATGTCCATTTGGGACGGGCAAGCTAATTTGCCCGAGAACAACAACGTGTGGCCCTAATGATCGCCAAGCAGCCCAAACCGGCCCCTATCACAATCAAGCTCCGGTCCGGTCACAAAGCAGGCCTAGATTAATTTAACCAAAGCTCAAGGACCTTCTCCTGTTCTAATACTTCAGTTCGACAGAACATATGTGGACAGGAAGCATAGATATTAGTATAGTATATAAATATTTTGACTATTTTTAGTCAGGCTGCAGCTACATTCTTCTTATTTTGGACCAGAAGTCCTTAAATCCATAATTTAGTCCCACACCGATGACACACAGATCACCCAACACGTGAGATAAATCGCTGTCTATCATTAGGTGCAATAATTGATCACACGACTGATGAATCCCTTGACTGGAGTTCTGCCCAGCAGTGGTGGTGGTGGTGTGTCTCCAAAAGTCTTCCCTGGGGAAACATCTTCTCCACCTCATGCCACTGGCCTTCTCTGTAATGCTATATCCACATCAGAGACGCTGGCCCCATTGATTTAGCACTTAGCTTCATTGTCCCATATGAACAGTTATCATTTTTGGCCTGGAACCAAAAGTCCAGGCGTCAAAGTTACCGATCAATCATCCGAACTTTGGAAATGGGGGCGACAGAGTTTGGGGGTGAGGTGTAGATTACAGGAAATACCATAGAGAGCTGGACAGAGAAGTGAGGTCAACACCGGAACTTCACGGACATTAATAAACAGATTTGTCTGTTAATTATTTGATGGCACAGAGTTGATACAGCCACTTCCACATAGTACAAACCCAACCATGCCAATCGTAATCTGTACCTGGGTGTACATGTGATGACTTGTTGCTTGCCCTGATCACAGATAACAACACCTTTCAAGTTTCTATAGCACAATCGACGATGCTAGCCTGGTTGTTGCTCTGCAACATGCCTGGAAATCCAGCTGAAATCCACAACACCATGCTAATCCTTTGTGTAGAACAGAATAAGGCCGGGTTGATTGCTTATAAATCACTTGACATCAGTCTAAGCAGCTCTTTTGTGGGAATTAAAAACATCTCTCCTTTAAAAGAGTTTGGATTGCACTCCTAATTTCTGGACAGTCTGTTTAAGCACTCTCTTGGGATTTTGGGGGGGCAGCATGACAGAGCAGATGGGAAGTTCTGCTTTATAGAGATCATCTGCATGAGACGTGAGATCTGACCCCTTTCACAGGGGCCACGGTTTGTCTACATGTTTTCATGTCTGAGTTACTGAGTAGGTCCGTGCGAGCTCTGAGGTTTCAGAGATGGTTCTGTGGTGGAAAAAAAAAATAGGGCACTAGAAGATATTCATTACAACCTGCAACAAAACCTCCTCTTAGGAAGTGTAATGAATTGGATACAGTCGGTTGATTGGTTGAAAGGCAACTGTGATGGAACAGGAAGGACGATTCTGCATTTCTAAATAAAAAATAACTTAAAATCATCAAACAATAATGATGTATATATTGTCATTGCATTAATGCATGTATGCAGTGACTCAGTGCACAGAAAAAACTGTAGAAATGTATTGTTCCTCTGGCTTGCCTGCATAAATATTCCTCGTTATTCAGTTTAAAGAATAAACACATTTCTCAACCTAATATTTTCCTCCCTACAGGAAGCACGTCCTGCTTAATCAAACGTTATTACCCTTTATTGGAAATACTATTAACAGATGAGCGGTTTCTGAGTGGAGTAATTTAGCATCTTCGTCCCACGTTGTTGAAAACAGGGACGAGTAAAATGATGTTATCATTGCCTTGTTAATTCACCTAATAATTTCTCATTTATTTAGATGATGAGAGCTATAACTCAGCTCAGCCGGCTAATCGTCTACCTGTGGATTAAGCAAACAACTCTTTTGGAAATATAATACTACCTTTACTTAGTTTTAAGTTTTATTAAATACGCTGCAATATTTTATGTCTTCTCAGCGGCTCAGACATTCATATAACATGGATTTTGTGCTCTGCATGCACAACCAGACTGCATCTCATTTAACTCCTAGAGACTTATAGATAGATAGAGGTGAAGAAAATGAAAATGACACCCATGTCATTCAAAAGGGCAGTGAGAATATCAGACAAAAAATCCCACCTCCACTCAAAGCACTTTGGTGTCTTGCCAAGGTCTAATGCCCAGTTTACACTGTGTGATTTTGGGCTGCCGCAGACGAAAGACGACCATCGTAGGAGAATCGTGCCAATATCTTTGGTTGTGGCTCTAAATCGATGGTCTTACGTCGCACTGTGAGGCAGGTTCCACGACGGTCGTTGTTAGCGCCTTGCGACCAAAGTTAAGCTGAGATAAAATTCTAGCGGTGTCAGAAATTTAAGATGACCGACTCACAGTGTGACAGCTGCAACGACCTGTCACTCCGCATCCACGTCTTCCTCCTCCTGCTCGCATGTTGACGTACGTCATAACCTGCGATCGCCTGCGATTCAGTAAATGGTCATCGTACAATCTGCACGCATCAAACTTCACGTCGTACCAAAGTTTATTAGATTCACGTCGCATAGTGTGTCATGCAATGTTGTTATAAGATCGCTAAAAATCGCACAGTGTAGAAAGGCCATAAGGTGCAGTAACTCTGTTACATGTGCAGTGTAATGTTTACAACACCCACACATAATAACAATTACTTAAACTACTTAGTACTACTCTATCTTAATTAACTAGCCAGTCCTTAGCAGGAAAATATAACATGAGGTTGGTATTTGAGCCCTTGTTGTTTCTTTATGCCTAATTCAACCATTAAGAATGCAAAACATATATTTGTCTCACCTATTTTACATGAATTTGACGACTGCGGTGAAGGTATGTTTGTTCAGGATCTTAAACTTTCAGGGACGACGCAGCTCCTCAGGAGATGAGTGACATTGTGGAACTCTTCCACAGACTTATTTATGCCCTTGAGCAATTTTTAAACTATTAAGACTCGGTAACTTCTCCTCTGAAAGATTTCTTTAGACCGACAGAGCACTCACAGGCTCACCACACAGCCGTGCTGCTCAATAAAATGCACAACATTTAATATGAAACAGGTAATATTCACAGTAAGAAGGACGAAAGCAGCGCGTCTAAACTCTGGCTGTACATCTCCATTTAAGAGGCCTTGTAAAGATTCACAGAGTTTGTGCTCCAAGCCAGGAGAAAATTGGGTGCCACTGCAACAAATGAATACCACCGTGTCTTGGAGGCAAATGAAAACCCTTCACTCTGAGTGGATCTGAGCAGCCAGGAGTCATCGGCGGCTCTCCCTGGTGTCACCTCCAGCCTATTAGTCTCTATAAAGGATGATGAATTAGAGACAGAGGGGGGAGGAAAGCCTCAGCACCGATGCTGAAGATGGGGGTCATAAGAATGATAAAGTGAACAGCATGAGCACTTTAATGGGCGATGCCAGCAGAGAGAGGGAGAGGGAAGACGAAATCCTAAAAAAGGGGGGTTTCCATGTTGTTGCTCTTCATTGTGGAGGCCAATGCAAACATGGAAGAATTTCATAACCACTTCTCTCAGGTAATACATGTAGTTAAAATTCTTGTTATTTTTTTTTCTGTCTGCTGAAAGAGTTCTGTCAGGATGAAAAATCAGTGACAGGAGTCATTTGTCTTATAAGCAAACACATCTGTGAAGTATCTCAGGGACATGTTAATTCCAAATTAAATCACAATTACATCACCAATAAAACGCGGCACGTCAAACACTGCAGGTGCATTCATGATCATTCTCATCTAATTCAAACTTGTTTTGGCACCAATACATCATCAATATCATGAATTTATGTTTAAAATATCTGATCTTTTTACCTTCAGTCAATGGCCGTATAGTCAGAATTTTAGACATACTGAGATCCAAAAAGTGAACTTTCCATATGATGAAATGTTAAATTATGGGACAATGGAATTTGAGCTGCACTTTTTCTCCATTAAAATTGTAAAAGCCAATTATTAAAATGATATATACTGACTAGTACAGTACAACCTGCCATCCTGCATTAATTAAAAAATACATAAAATATGAGATATTTCATACATAAAGTGGTGTTTGATCATATTTGTCTGGGCTTCAACACCGTAACATCTTGTATAGATGTGCACCTAAAATCCTTGTGTTGGCTGTCTTGGCTGAACATCTATTAGCAGAAGCATTCACTCCTCTGATAAGCCGCCCACCCTCCCACCCACACATGCAACGACACCAAAAGCGGAACATCATGGCTCTACAGTCTGACTTTTATTTTATGCCCCTGAGATGAGCGGCCATGTTGGAGATGTGCATTGTATTTCCTTGACCTATCTACCAGTTATCTGTCTCTTCTAAAATTATGAGTTGAACATGTTAAGATGTTGATGAAAACGTCATCCTATCAACAGAGGCTCAGAGGGCTCAAATCTTTCAGATGAGAGTCAATCAGTTCTTTACTACACGAGACAGAGAAAACAAATGGCTATCATATAATATTCCTGAAAGAAGACACACTTAGTCTGAGCTCTTAATGGGTCTTTGTCTTGCAAAAACCTTTCATCTGACACTGACAAATGGGACGCAGTCGTACCTGGAACAACAGCTCATGCATTACTTCCATGATAATGGCCGGACTGAATGAGGTCATTTCTGTTTTTTTTTTCCTGCTCTGAGGCTTTTCTGTTTCATATATGCAAAAACAATGCAGAATGTTGCACAAAGTTAAATAAAGTTTGAATATAATCAGTCAATATTGATGCATTCACAGCATCTGTCAGCTGTTTTGATGGATGCTTGAGGAGGATTTTCCATACATGATTCGACAGCTGACATTTGTGCTGCTTCCAACAGAACATCAATCAATAACAATTATATTCCTGCTGTTATTATACATCATCTATCACTGCCGCTAATCTGCAATTCTATGAGTGTACATTTAACAACAACACAGTGTCTGTGTGTGTGTCGGGGGGGGGGGTGACTGCAGTGGACACTGTTAAAAAAAACGGGTGAACAGTGACACATCCTCTCTGCGAGTGCGTTAACCTCCTCTACCTGCAGCATCCTCTTCCCATGGATCGCTGACAGCTCAGAAGCTGAAGGATTGTGTAATTGCAGGAGCACCAGCAGCATGCCGTGCAGCAGTAACTATTAATCACTTCTGGGACAACCAGCAAAATAAATGTGACATACTTTTGATTGATTGCTTTGCAGGAGATGGTATCTGATGATGAGTGTGTGTGTAAACAGTAGAAGATAAGACATCTCATATTAAAACAAAAAAAAAGTAAAGAGGTAATTAAAAGCTGAATCTTTCTTGTGAGATTCCGTGTTTGGAGCCTATTTGCTGTGACACGTGTTCTATTTCTATTCTGACGAGTGATAAGGTGTTGAGAGGTTTGCAGAAGCTCAGTTGCTTCTTCGTGTCTTTGTGGGAAACAACCCTTGGTGCCAATCAGCTGCGGAGATCAGCTTCCTGCTTTAGCTGCTGATAAGCAGATGAGATTATCACAGCTTTACGTCCTGACAGTTTCAGAGACGCTGTTATTTTAGCAGAATAATCCTGAGGATGAGCCTCCTTAACACATGATACTGTGATATGATGAAGTGCCTGATGTGGAGCCTACAGGTTGTGTCTGATGTCAAAGTTTATTTTGCAGTCAGTGTTTGGTTAGCTTGTTTTCTTTTTCTGCTGCCATGGAACGGTACCTTGTCCTGAGGATTTTATATGCACTTATTAACACTGCCACAAGGGGGCGCTCGGCTATATTGACAAGTTTCAATTGCCATTTCTTTGTCAACTCAACTGCTTGTTGATGTTTTCTTAACGAGGGCACACTGGAATGTTCACCTGCTCACCTGCTTACTGTGAGCTACCTGTCTTCACCTGGTTTAGCAGGCACCCAATGAAATGAAGCTATGGTTGCAGTGGGTGTTGGTTTGATTCCAGCCTGCAGGCCTAATGGTGCATGTCTCACTTTACACTGCTAACTGCCCATCTTTACTACTGTCTGTCAAATAAAGCCAAAACAAGTTTTTAGTTTTTAGTAGAAAACTTGAAGAGAACTACTGGTTAAGGTTATGTATTAAACACAGGGTGATTATAATAGCTTGTTATAAAACACACAAATTCATAATGATGTCTATTTATAATGTAAACACATTTTACAAGGAAAACCCTTCTGCTGTCACCATTTTTGGTTGCAATGAGTCGCCTCCCCTTCCCCTTGAAGGCTTGCCAGCATTGTATTTGTAGCTAACAGCTCATGCAGGGACACAAAGTTTAAAGATAACTTCTGGATTTGACAGCAGGCTCACAACTTGACAGCTACCAAGGAAGAGTTTTTAAATATGGCTTTATTTTCTTGGCTGATTTGCTGCCTGATCAGACGTCATATATTCATTTTACTTCTGTGTAGAAACAGGAAGCGACCTATAACATGTTAAGTGTATTATCAAAGTGGATGGATGAGGTATTTTTTTCTTGGTTGCGACTGTGACCCAGCACAGTTGGGTTCACCTGTGAATAGTTATTGATAGCTTGTGTAATGACTCTCCCTACCAGGAGGGAAAGAGACCAAATCACATCACAGTGGCTCTTATTCCTGTGAAAGGAGCATCAGAGTTGCAGAGACAGGTCTTCGGCTCCTCGAAGCAGCCAGCTGAACTGCCTTTTTGCTGTGCATCTCACACATGTCTGTCATCCCGAGGTCTCTCCTCTTCCATCCTGTACGTTCTCCATCACTGGGTGATTAGGGCTTTTGGATGATGGATGGGGGCAGAGCTCTTTCTGTGCTTCTTCTCAGGGCCGGCATGTCACGGACACGCTCCCTGGCGGCCATCAATCTGGTGGCTACCACGGCCACTCAAACCTGAGTCCAATAACGCGACAGCACTTCAACTAAAGGAGAAATAAGAAGCATGCGAGGGAGAGGCGAGCAAGAGAGGGAATCGGAGGGAGAAAAGGAAAACAAGCTGTTCACGCTGACATCAAATGTACCTCAGAGGGTCGTCAAGAGGAAGCGCCGAGCAAGCGCGGTCCCGGCATGAGCGCCTACAGACGGGAAGTGAGCGCCAGGCGGGGAGAAGAGGATGAGCTAATGCACGGGGGAGGAAGGGTGAATCACCTCTTCCTCCTCTTGATTTGACTTGATTTATGTGACAACTTTAAAAACAACATTAGGCACAAATAAAATCACAAAGGATCATTTTGGTAGTAAATCAAAGACTTATTACTGAGATCCGCACGATGGCGAGGAAGCGTTCTGCGGAACACATTTAGTAGCAGTAATGATGTGAAGGCTTTAGAGGAAGTGAAGATCGAGTAAATTCATTATCAGAACATGGAGGTGCGTCACCACATGCCTCTTCAATCCAGTTCAAATGTTGAGTGAAGGGATGTTGGAGGCTGTAGATGCTCGGAGAATTTTTCATCTTTAGCTCCAAATCCTTCAGTGTGCTCTTCATCATCAGATTATCAGTACATGGAATTGCTCCATATAGCCTTTGCCGCAGCCTTCGTCTTTTTTCCAACCTCATCTTCCTCGTGCTCTCAACCGTATCTCCTTAAATGTGATTTTTGACCACTCTATTCAGTCTGTTGAGGCCGCCTCTTGTTCATCTTACCTCAGAAATTAAATGAAGACTCCAAAGCATGCTTGAGTCAGTGCTGGATAATTTGATGATGGAACAACCTGGCTTGTAAACATATGTGAAAAGGTCTGTTTTAACCCAGACCACGATCTTATTTCGTAACCTAAAGAAGCACCAAACTGGCAGCAAGTTAAACTGGAGTGAAAGGACAGCAGTAGCCTGGTATAAAAATTTGGTGTTAGCGCCTGTTGACATTTATCATCTTGCCAATTTGGCTACAACATGAACTAGCTCACTTTGCAGCCCTGAGCGAAGTCAGCAGCCTAAGCAGAATTTGTTGACCAGACGATGTTACAGAGCTATCGTATTAAATTAGCATGCAAACAGCTAGCCATGGAACATACACACTTGTGTAATGCCACTTTTTACCACTAGATGAGCAAGTGAGCCAATGCATGTGTGTCATGTGTGATGATCTCCTATATATCTTCCTTTGCACTGGAATACACTGCTGCATCTTTGTTTTTCCTAAGCAGTAACCTCCAGGGAAACGAAACCCATGTTAAGGTATCAAAAACTGCAGTTCTTCCCACAGCCTCTAGGGGCTGGCTCCAAGACTGAGTCAATCCTCATAGACTCCCATGTTAAAACATCTTAACCTGCAGCAGAATAAACATGTTCACAGCCTGATACATGACGTGTTTGATCTCTAACAAGTTCACTTTTTATGTTTTTTATACACCTGACATGTCGCAGTTCTACTAATACTTAATATTTTGCATAACTCTGCCTAATTTGGGTTAGTTTAGGGTGTTTAGGCATGCTCAGACAGTGCCAACATGGCGGCGATCAGCCTCCGACAGAGTCAAAATGGCTCTCCAGTTTTGGACTCTATTCACCTACAGTGGCTCGTCTTGTGGTCTATGCTGCAGCATGAAAGCAGATGTGTTCCGTCAGGACTGCAGTGGTGGCTCTTGTGTGTACATCAACTCAGTGCACGCTCTCATTGTGCTGCCACAGTGACCAGATACCCTCTTAGTCTTGAAACTTTGTTCGCAGTCTCCTGTTAATCGTCCGCTGTTATTTCTAATCAATCAATCTGACACATAATGGGGAACTCCCACAGTCTTTATGCCAAGAATGCCAAAACCTCCTTCCTCCAGCCCCTCTAGGAGAATAATCCTACCAGCATGTCCTGGGTCTCCAACATGGCCTCCTGCATGTTGGACATGATGGGAACTTCTCACCAGGAACACCTAAACAGATGCCCAAACCACCTCAACTTCTCTGCTCCTGAAGGAGTCTTGACTCTATGGCAAGCTCCTTCCTAGCTTGACTAAATTCCACACACAATCTCTAAGGGACAGACCACAGACCAGCCACCCTGCAGAGGAAACTCCTTTCAGCCACTTGGCCCGTACACAGCGAGAGCTGGAGGTCACAGCTTGATGAAGCTACTACATCATCTGCAAAACCAATGAAGAACAGACGGGATCCTGGGGGCCACCACACACATAAGGCCTAAAGGTCAAGTTGTCACCTGACACCAACTATTAGTGCTTTTATTTTGAAATGGACTCATCAGATTCCTTTTTATGCCTGGACTCAAAATGTGGACCTCTTGGTTTGTTGGTCTGTCGTTGGGACATCAGTATTTTAATCTCTCTTCCAATATTTGATTTTGAAAACAAAAATCTCCAGCCTCTCAATGAGAGCATGTCGGCATATTTTGGTTTGAAACACACTCAAAAAATGTAGATTGATGCCGTGCATGTAGCTCTTTCCTGGCTTCCGTTGCTTTCAGTGCATATACTGTATATCTCATGTCTATCATCAGACTTGCCTGAGTTGGCCTTTACAATCTATCACAGTCAACATCAAGTCTGCTCTCATTTTGTCAGTCCTGCATTATTATTGCGGGTTAATGCAGTTTAAGGGTATATGAATTTGATTTGAAACATCTGCGCAGCATTACCTCATACTGATAATGTAAATCTAAGCAGACTTGATGTTAACTGTGATAAATTGAACAACTCAAGTGAGCTGTGATGGTCTCTTAAAGAAGTTTCATGGCAAATAGGAATGAATGGAAACCAAAGCATCAGCAGTCACTTCTGTGATTTAACACTGAAATTCAGCTGTTATTGTTGTTATTGTAAACACAAATATTGATGTTATTGATCGACTCATTCAGAAGTTTGTATTCGAATTTAATGCTGACAACAAAGAGTGGCCGAGGAAAGACGAGTGACACTTTGACTGGCAGGGATGTCATTACTGCCGAGGACGCGTCTGTCACGTCCTCTTCACCTGAAGACACTGCCGCATTTAATTGAACTGTCATCTTTGGGTCAAGTCAAATGGCAAGGCGTTGACTAAGATCACCTCTGACAGCAATAACAAAACGAATCCAGCTCTGGTCGCTAACACCTCCCCCATCGGTGTGCTCATCAAAAGAGTGATGAATGTTCAGTCTGACAAATACTTTCAATCGCACCGAATCATAAACATCTGGATTAAATTAATTATGAATAATTATTCAATTATTAAGTTAGCCTGTTAGCATTAGTATTAAGGACGAATAGAAGAAGAAAAATGTCAATGTAAAAAAAAAAATCCATTACAGCTAATTACAGACCAGTAAATACATATCATCCACTAATAGAGTATTAACTGGATTTAACACCTCTCCAGTGATGGTGGATCATTGAGCCAGACAGCAGTGACAATAGCTAATACCCAAAGTGTTGGTGGAGTTGGACGGGCTTCAGTAATTGATGGTCGGATGTGTTTTCCCACCGATAATGTGTCTTTGCTGTCATGGGGCTGCTGCTTTCCTTCCTCTTGCTCAGTCAGAGCCCTTACTGTCAAAACAGCACATGTGTCTCCCCAATGAAGATGGATGACTCTCTGTCGGGTGGATACTGAGGGATGCAGAGGAGTGGGAATGGAGGAGGAGGAGGGGGAATGATGGAGAAAGATGCAGAGAGAGGGAGGGGAAGGAAAGACAAATGGGAAAGAGAGAGAGTGAGGGAACAAGGTAGGCAGACAGACAGGAGATAATAAGTTGGGGAGGAAGTTGGGGCACATATTGAGGTGTTTCCTATGCAAACCGAGCCTTCAGTATGGTGTGTTTCCTGTGTGGGCACGTTGGCCTTGGACCAAAACTAAAGAATAGGGACTTTTATTTTGATAGTCTCCCTATGCACAGGGCACGAAAACACATTAACTGTCAGCAGTTTTTTTTATTTAAGAAAACATACCTGCTTTAAATCTCTTTTTTATTCAAGATTGTGCCAAAAATTGACTTAAAAAGTTGGCAAAACTTGGTGAAATGTTGAAAACATTAGTGTCACTTTACATGAGACGAAGGGAAATATGGGTAAATGGGTTTTACAGACGATACAAGAAAGTAATACCTCCACACGTGGGATTTAGACACAAACACAAGTTTGGTGGAAATGCTGTTTTAAAGGAATAACTTGCATTAATGTGAGTTTAATTAAATTCCAAAGACCTAGAAAAATAAACTTATCAACAAGAAGAAGCAACAGCTGCAGACATCTACGTGTTTTGTTGCAGAGCTATCGTATTAAATTAGCATGCAAACAGCTAGCCATGGATCATACACACTTGTGTAATGCCACTTTTTACCACTAGATGAGCAAGTGAGCCAATGCATGTGTGTCATGTGTGATGATCTCCTATATATCTTCCTTTGCACTGGAATACACTGCTGCATCTTTGTTTTTCCTAAGCAGTAACCTCCAGGGAAACGAAGCCCATGTTAAGGTATCAAAAACTGCAGTTCTTCCCACAGCCTCTAGGGGCTGGCTCCAAGACTGAGTCAATCCTCATAGACTCCCATGTTAAAAACATCTTAACCTGCAGCAGAATAAACATGTTCACAGCCTGATACATGACGTGTTTGATCTCTAATAAGTTCACTTTTACTAATACTTAATATTTTGCATAACTCTGCCTTATTTGGGTTAGTTTAGGGGGTTTAGGCATGCTCAGACAGTGCCAACATGGCGGAGATCAGCCTCAGACACAGAGTCAAAATGGCTCTCCAGTTTTGGACTCTATTCACCTACAGTGGCTCGTCTTGTGGTCTATGCTGCAGCATAAAAGCAGATGTGTTCCGTCAGGACTGCAGTGGTGGCTCTTGTGTGTACATCAACTCAGTGCACACTCATTGTGCTGCCACAGTGACCAGATACCCTCTTAGTCTTGAAACTTTGTTCGCAATCTCCTGTTAATCGTCCGCTGTTATTTCTAATCAATCAATCTGACACATAATGGGGAACTCCCACAGTCTTTATGAGTGTATGTCTGTAAAGATGCCACACACACACACACACACACACACACACACACACATACATACAGATGCTCACACCCTGACGTAAACCTGCTTCCTTTGCTCCTCCATCCATTAGCACTGACCTTTGACCTGACCATTTGTGATCATATGATTGTGGAACACAGAGGTCACGCTGGCTTGTCAAAACAGTGCTGCTGATGTGTGACAATGTGCTAACCTACATGGCGATCAGTTTGAAGTGATGCGTCTGACTCCATCACTGTGTGTGTTTATCTGACTGTGGAAGCAGAGGGTGTGTGTGGGAAACTGAAGATGGCATTTTCCTCTGTGATAATGGGAACCATAGTGATGCATAATTCAGAACATTTTGTAAGATTGTGAAGCATTCATAATGCATAATTTTATTATGTGATTTATGAGACTCTCAGCTAGCATTTGTTGTGTATTTATTGTTTTCTGCAGCAGTTCATTTTCATGCAGCATTAGGAAAACACATGATCAATGAGTCCACAGTTTCTGGAGGAGTTTTGAATCTGTCTGTCCTGAAAAGTTATTATAGGAAGACTGTTGGGCTGAGTCTGTATAGGAAAGTATTCATATCCTTAATTATACAAAAACGTAAATATGCTCATGTATGCATGTAGCAAAATCTCACAAAAATGAGAGTAAAATCACTGATTTGGTCCTGCTGGTGTTTTTCAAAGCTTGTTATACTACATTAGTTGTATCTAATCTTCATCTTAAAACAACAATACTCATCACTCATCACCATGGCAGCTGAGAATAGCGACACTTAACTTTAACCAGAGTCAAAAACAAAACAGCTTGTGGTGTCAGGGGATGTGCGCTGCCCGTGGCCCTATATCAGTGCACACTAGTGTGTTAGAGATCATCAGATGTGCCATGGGAATTAATTCCAATTTCACTGAATTGGTTCAAAAATTATTATTAAGCCAGCAACATATAGTGAACATTAAAATACTGCAGGGGGTGAGATGGGCTGTGGCTCAATACAGAAAACTACAGGAAACACTGCCATATATTCTGCTTTGGCCACCCAGCAGTAGCATAATGCCCGTGTCTTATCTGGGGGAATTGTTATGGATCATTTGTGATCATGTGTAAAAGTAACTAAAGTTTGTCAGGATAAATCTTAACAGCTTAACTGTACTAATATTTTGACTATGTGGCTGATGGAGCAGGGTGCATGCAGCCACCTCTCAAGCCTTTAACAGGAAGTTATTTCAGGTGTAGGTTCTGTGAAGTTTAGGGCTTTGCAGGTATTTTGCAGGTACTTCCTGTTTTATTTTGACATGAACATCTGTTTGACATCTATTTCCTGTTTTGTTCTGTCACCCGGTTACCTTGACCTGCTCAACCTGCGTGTATGTATTCTGCTGTCTGTTCCATTGCTTCTTGTCAGATTGTCAGTGTCACCCATGTGTGCTCTACTTTAAAGCAGTTTTCGAATTCCTAATGCACCACTCTTGGCTTTTCCTTGCTTTTTGATCGTTTGCCTCTCTCTTGCCTGGATTTTTCTGCCACCCATGTGTTTCTATGTTGACTCCTACAGGAGACCCATGGTACTGCATCTGCCCTGAACGTACCTTGTTCTACCTACCCACATTTTTACTGATTTTAAATCTCAGTTTGGAAGCTTTACTATCTTGGCAGTGCCGGACTCCACCTATAATCCAAAAACAGGTGACATAACAGGTGGAGTGACACCCATTGACCTGTAACTGCACCCACCTGTCACTCAAAGCAGCCACATCATACAACTTTAGGCCTTAATACAAATAAAACTTGTAGTTGTATTTATACATGCCCTGGTCTTAAAAGTGGCTAGGTCTGTGGGGATTGACTCACTTTTATAGCCAGCCATCAAGTGGCCACTTGAGGAACTGCAGGAGTAAAAACCTCCTACACATATTTACAAGAACTCAATCAATCATTAACCATTTGTGCAGATATATTGTGCACAGTGACAGGTTTCACCTTCCCGTTGTTCCGGGTACATGCAGTCCCTCTTTCCATCAGACTATAATTGATCTGCCTTCCATCCAGCACATGTGGTGTTTACCTTGTCAGCCGTGAAGAACAACAGGATTTGTTTGTGTTGCAGCCGCGGTGATTCAGGTAGCATATTAGTTGGAGGAGATTGGAAGCAGGGAATATTCTCTGACACTAATGAATATCAGTTTTATTAGGATATGATTGCGGCCATCAAAAAGGTTATTGCTTTCATAACATTGTATATTAAAAACAATTTAATCTCATCCTTGTAAACAGTAATTCAATCTCTTTCAAGCTGCATCGCTCGTGATTGATGGCAAAAACAGAAGTATATCATCCATACGATGTCACACGGGGAGACAGCTGTCTTATTTCAGGGCGCTGTCTCTGGGTTCAGGTGTAGCAGTGATGGATGAAGACGTTCCTCTTGATCTTTGGATTTTTTTGGATTGACAGTCAAACGCTGACAACGTCAGGATTTAAATTTTGAAACAAGCCAAACAAATGAGGTCAGAAATCGTCAACGTTAGCATTGATGAAGATTTAAAACGAAGACTTTCACCTTATTTTAGGCTTCCTGTTCACACTGCTGGCATTTAAAAATCACGATAAGAGCTTTTTTAGGAGCAACTGTGTCCCAATTTGACCAGAAAGGAGAAGAAGAAGAAGAAGCAGAGAAAAGAAGAGAGGAGAAGAGTGGATAGAGAGAGAAGCTTTTAAAAGGATTTTGTCGGTTATTGACTGGTTGCACTCTTCAGCTAATAGCCATTTAAAGATTATGGGCCTGCTGGTGGAAATCAAGGCCTCCATTGTTTGCCTTATTGCATTCTGGCAGATGGGGGCTGACACAACAACACGCAGCATCCCTCCGGGCACGCTCACCAAGCACCGACCCTCCATCAGCAGATCTCCTATTGAACTGGCCCTAATAACTGGCCATGAATTATTAATCCACGAACCATATTGAAGACGGAGAGGGGAAGAGGAAAAAAACAAGGGAAGATTGTGGGCCCGGCTGCAGTGAGTGTGATTGGCGTACAGGTGCCAGTCGAAGGGAAAAAAGCCCAGTTCAAAAGAGTCCCATGGCGGCCATTTCTCGGAACGGGGAGGACATTCCGATAACTGGCACGGGAAGATAAAATATATATTCATTAAATGTCAGATTGCTGATGAAATGGGTCCGATCCATTAGTGGGTAGCGGAGCGGCCAGTTAATGTTTCCCGGTTGTTCTTGGGTTGGGTGGCTTTTAGTGTTGCACTGGGTAACTGCTGGAAACAGGATCACTTGAGCTGGAAAATAAAAGTTTCCAAGAGCAGGTGTCGCCCAAAAGAAAAAGGAAAATTTCAGTCAAAGGCACCTGTTGGTGAAACCCAAGAACTTTGTGTTTCAAGTGGAGAGAACCCGATCGCTGATTTGGAGTTGGTCTGTCTCCTGTCAGGTGATTTATTTGCAGGGATTCATGACAAACTTTGGCTAGACTGGCTTCTCCTAAGCTGCTGCTGTTAACAGGCCAACTGTGTCAAAGGTCACTGACAAATAACATCAAGTAGTTTGGACTTGGAGAAATGTTTTGATATATTTAACCTTTCCACATATATCTCTATCAAGCTCTTGGACATGTCAGTCACTTATTTAAACTAATCCTCTTGTACACAAAACAAATGACCTCTTTTTCTCTACATTAAGATAAAGTAACTCATTTTCTCACTCTATAAATGCACAAATGGGCAGAAGCTAGATTATTTTCAGCAGTTTTAACCAGAATATTCAGCCAAGAACAGTCATTTTTATACACTTTTTGGCCGTAAATCTCTGTAGTGGGTGTTTGTTCATAGACACCATTCCCAGAAAAACAATATCTCGTTATTTTTTTCCATATTTGGCACAAATCTCGTCTAATGTAGTCACTACGTTTGGTGTAATCAGAGGTCAAAGGTCATAGTGACCCTACAAAGCACATTTTTAGCCATAACAGAAGAATTCACATGTTCTTATGTGATTAATATGGCAGTATGACAGGTTTCTAATACAGAATGGGTCAATTTGGGATAAAAGTTTTAATATATAATATAAATTAATCTTTGCATATGATAATTTGTATCCATTCACTCTTTATGGGTGCGTTTAGTTGCACATCAGTATTATTTACAGGAAACACACAAAGGAAAGGAAAGAAAAAAAAAACTTTCAAAATGCAGTAAACTCCAAAAAAAAAAATCTAATGATATTCAGAATACTAGAGCGCCTGTAAACACGCTTTATGCAAATCATGCCAACAAACATGATGTACAGTTTGGCCTGGAGTATGCTGGCAATGCTTAACAGGGCGGGCATGCCAGGAAATATGTCAAAACACGTCAGATGAACAGTGTTGTGAAATACATGCGGGCTGTAATACAAACCGACAGGAACGTGTGCGCATGTTAAAAAGTCAAGACTATTTAATGACTTTATAAAATGACAGCTGGTGTGAAGCATCAAACACAGCAGGGATAGTCTGCTGTGTGTCTGTGCAGTAAGGCTTCACTGCTTGGAGTTTTTCCATCATCTTTGTGTGTGTGTGTGTGTTTCAGCCACGAGCTCGCAGTGAATTAAAAAGCCTTTGGCAGGGCTGTTCTCACTTCCCGTTGATTCAAAATGAAGTCTACCCAGCGCCTGATGAATTGAATTTCCTGTGTCAAAAGCCTGCGATTTCAAAGAAAATAATGAACAACGCCCGAAGAACCCCCTTTCAGATTTCATTATGAGGGAGAGGTTCTAATTGCGAGGAAATTAAATTTCCATTGCTTTCCCTCTCTGCGAGTTACTCGGCTGGTGCTGATGATGTGGTGAGGTTTGTTTCACTTTGACGCGCTGTGTCCTTTTAAAAGCCAATCATCTCATGTTAACCAAAACCACAGCAGGAAAAAAACAACACACACACACAACCAGCGCGTATCAAAGAGGAGATTAATGTGTCATTCTTTCACTCGGTGGACGGTGACAGCTGCTGCAGGTCCACAAGCATCAAAGACACACCGAGACGAGCCTTCCCTCATCTATCTGCCTGAAAGCCGCTGTTTGGATGACTGCCCCCATTTCATCAGTTTCACAGAACACCAAGGAAAACTGCAATAAGCACCTGAAAGGCAGCCAAGAGTGAAAACAAATAGACCTGGAGCTCTTCCAGCGCAACTGTCCCTTTGCTTGCAGTGCTCATTTGAGGTAAATACAAACTTGTGGTTGTCTGTTTAGACCAAACAGAAATGAAAAAGTATTTCATGTGTCATTTCCTGTGCGGGTTTTCCCCCCCTCCTGAAAGGGCCTACCTGAAACCTTGACTCATATCAGTATTACAGACTCTGGATAAAGTGTGTCAGCATAAAGGAGCAATTTGTAAAAAAAAAAAAAAAAACCTAACAAATAAAAATAGTTTGACCTCCACAGAATGTGAATCAATGCAGAGAATTTATGTAAATTAGCATGCTAACCAGCTAACGATGGGCAAACAGATGGATGTAGCATAGCAATCATCCAATGACCAGCCTGTTTGAGGGTCTGCTAGATGATCACTGCTCGACGGCAGGGCAGCGTGGAAGCAGAGAGAGGGCCAATCAAAAACAAACCCCATCAATATCCATCCTGTGCTCTGCGGCTTTTCCCAGGAATTGACCAGACTTTTCTTGTTGTCTCCTTCTACAGACAGCAACTGAGCTACTATTGCTTCTCTAATGCAAATTAGCAGGACAGAATAGAAAGGCACAAACTGTTGCTTATAGAAGGAATATGACAGAATTGACACAAAACATGAGAGATTCATCCATTCATCCATGTTCTTGAAGCCTAGTCCAGCTCACTCAAGCCTAACGGTGCGGTGTCATAGAGCTAACACAGACACACACACAGCTAACGCGGTACATGTGGTACCCAGAGAAAATCTACTCAGACATGAGGAGAGCGTGCTGGCACTGGCATTGAACATCATTTTTTTATTGATGCAACTTTAAAGGTTTTTACATTTTTATGGATAAAAGGAACTTCAAAAAAACACACACCACACAGTGTAGAAATGATTAAAGTCATTCTAAATGCTTTAGAAAAGATAATATCTGAGCAAATAAATCATCTGCACACAAAAGTGAAAGACTTGAAATGAGCATAATCGTGTGGCTCGACATAATGATATGAGTGTGTGTGTGTGTGTGTGAGACAGAGAGAGAGACTGAGTGGGAATACGCCTGCAGGCAAAGAATGAATGGGGTGGTGGTGGTGGTGGGGGGGGGGGGCAGGTCAAAATGAACACCATCTGGGTACATGAAAGGGAGGCGGGTGAGGGAGGTGAAACTAAACAAAAGCACCAGCGCTGCCAGCATGTAACCAGCAACACCAGCTTCCATGTTCAAAACCCCCCCCCCCCGCTACCCACCCACCCACCTCCCTCACCCTCAGTCAGGTGGAAGAGGAGAAGTAGGACTCGCCATCACTCATGCAGACCCCCTCCTCCCCCCTCTCTCCTTCTCTTATCCCCCTGTGTGTTCAGATCATTGCCAAAGGAGCCACAGGCCACTTGCAGGCTGACAGTCAGCTCCTCTAATGGGCCTGGCTGTTTATTTTGTACCGCTTGGAAGTGGATTAGCTGGAGGTAATTATGGTTAATGATCTGCTCGCCTCACCCCGCTGATCTGTAGTCACCCCTTTGCTTGGCTAGTAGCGGTGTATGGCTGCCGGCACCATTAATACGGGATAATGTTACCTATTAGAGCTACAAAAGGGAAAGGGGAGATGGAAATTTGTCAGATGGATCAGAGTGTGAAGGGTTTCACAGTGAAATGAGGTGGATCCATTTTGGGGTAAAAGTGATGTTCACTCAGGTTCAAGGAGCTTTTTAAATTGCAATTTGATTACAAATGTCCTCCTGACATGTTGTTTGGTGAGAAAAGGCCTCAGAGCAAACACTATTAACGCTGCCATTAACTTAGTGAGGACAATCACAAAGGTGGATGTTTGTCTCCACACTCAGAAGAACTCCATTTAAACTGATTCATTTCTATTAATCTGCATCATGTTCTCTTTTAAAGTTAGACTTTAATATACTTCATACTCTTTTGTATATCTTTCTGTAAACGAAAACATGTAAGGACTAAAAATATGTTCTTAACTTAATCATCCAAAATCTGCCTATTTTCAGCTTTGTAGTAATAATCAGGGTTTTTTTTTAAATAATGTAAGATAACTGTATAACAACAAACACTTTTCTGTCTATATATTATGGAACAAAATGTAAAAATAAATAAATATGTCATTCTTAAGCACTGATTTATAAATTATAAGAACATGAAAATAAAACATACAACGACAGCAGAACTGATTCTATTCCATCCTGTTACAAACATGTCTGCCAACAACATTCGTCATCACAGCCTAACCTGTGAAACCGTTTCCTAAGAGAGGACATGAGCCATTTATTATTATTATTATTATTTATTTATTTATTTAGCCTTCCTGAGTGAAACTGTGGGGCCAAAATAACACAAACTCATCAGTTTAATGCAATTTAGTAGCAAAGTGCAGCCCTTTAACCGGAGAATCAACAGCTCTCTAAATTAATTTAAACAAAAAAAACTTTTTTTTTTTATGAAGATGTATTGCAGGACTGGCTGCATTAGTTTTATCTCGGTGTTCCTAATAAACTGACAACTGTGTGGCTGAGATTACCAAATAAGACAAAAAATAATAATATACACACCACATCAAATCAGAAGAAAATGACTAAAAGCCCTCTCTGTGATATTTCACCCCACAGTGATGCAACATTAACCCGACAGGCCTCCTTTCTGATGCAGCTAACAGGTCAACCAGGAAGAAAATCTCCACTAAAGAAGCTGTTCGGAGATTAAATGTAATTAAAATGGGCAAAACATCTGAGAAATATTGGAAATATATTAACAAACTGAAGAATTCCCATTAATCACAGGGTATAAATATAATGTAATAAATTGCAATAAAAAAAAAAATAACAGTCAAAACACACAAGTGTTTGAGGTAATAATGACATACAGTTAGAAGCATAGTAAGTGTTTTTAACCCTATTTTTTTTGGAAATGGATACGAGAAGAATGAAATCAGGAAATGTTCCTCACGGTCGTCCTAAACACTTTTATCTCATGTTGCAGCATTCTGGGAATCTGAGACTCTATCCTTTAAAATGAGCCATTCACACACACACACACACACACACACACACACACACACACGTATGTATAGACCGTCGGTCAAGCTGAGAGTGACATCAAAAAAATGACGTCTTGTGCAAACCCACCCCCGTTCATCCATCTTCAAAATGCACCAGTAATAGCAACAAAGTGGTTTTTCTCCCCAAAATGAAGTTTAACTTAATCAAATCAGGGGTCAGAGAAACATATCTGCGCGTGAAAAGGACAGGACACACCAGGGTTAAACCGATTATGTCCTGTTAAACAGGCATTTCAGAGTCTCCATCTCAGACACATTTTCCTGCCTTTTCCAGTAATTTTTGAAAGCCTTCAAGCTGTAATAAAATATCACTTTTTGTGCATTTGTGCATTAAACACTCTTGGTCTCATTGCATTTTTCTGATGATAATCACATTTCCCCCGAACCCTCCCCCTGGTCTATTCCCATCTCCCCTTTTAAAGCACTTTGCTCCCGTTTCAGTGAAGATGACACTGACTGTGGGTGGAGGGGGAGGCGGGGTCAGAGGGGGCCCTGCTTCGGCTAACTGTTCCAAATGGAACGCCGGGTCCTCACTCTGCAGGTTGTGTGGCGTCACGTCTCGGTTTTGACTGAGACCCCCACCCGCCGCCACCCTCTCAGGGACTCTCGTAAAGTGCTCTGATGCTTCATAATGCAGATCATTACCCAGAATGCTGTGGAAGACCCCAAGTCCCCACTTAGATTCGGAGCCTCCCCAAGCCCCCCCGCCATGTTATGCATCCCTGCAGATCTCCTGCAGACGCTCTGATTGTCCATTCCTGCCCGCCGTCGCCTTGCCAGCAGCACGGTTTATTGACACTAAGCTACCCCCACAAGGCGGTGTTAATACGCACGACAAAGACGTTTCTCTCCCTCTGTGTCAACCTGAAGGTGCTTACAAGCTGGAGCTTATTGAAACACAAAGCCATAAAGCTAACCGAGATACCACTTCAAGATGTGATTGCACCAGGTGACCCGCGCATGCATGCAATCATTTCAGAAAGAGAGGCTGTGGAGCAGGCGGGGAGGCGGAGGCCTGGTGAGGCTCCAGACTGAAAGACACAGTGAGTCACAGACACTCCTGAACTCTTCAGAATTGCTTGACTTTTTCCCGCTTTGGGAAAAGATTCTGAAGAACTGCAGCTTATTTTATGACACCATGACATCATACATGAAAGGAGTCATCGAGAACCACTCTCTGAAGGGGTTTTTCAAACTTTAAGCTGCAGCTCCTTCGGTTCAAGACACGTGACAAAAACGTCTGAGCTCAAGTTACTTCTCAGATTGTTGTATGACTTCATATTAACACTGCATCACCAAAGTTAATAAAGTCAGATGAAATCAGCACTTTGGAGCCATGAGAGTTTTAAGATGTAAATGTTGGTTTCCTTTATAAAAAACTAAACTAAACTAGGGCTGCAACAAACGGATACTCGCTGATTATTTTTGCGATTACTCGAGTACTCGGATCACACGTAAATGTCATAGTTTTTCCATAGATACGGCTGCATCTGGCAGCAGGCGGATACCTGCTTCAGGCTGCTGCAGTGTCATTGCTTCAGGCCGCTAGTGTGTGTGTGTGTGTGTGTACAGCTCACCGTGTCTCGAACCCGGGGCCTCTTGCGCCCAAAACGCTGATCATCCCCCTACGCCACAAGAGAATCATCCCCAATGACGTCACTAAACGAGTCATCGAGTACAAAAGGCATTTTGCCCTCGAATATTACTCGAGTACTAGTTGCCGCCCTAAACTAAACAGACAAATAAAAAGCATTTTAGACTACTACATATAAAACGGACACGTACCAAGGAGCTGTCGTGTCAGCACACACTACCAACAAGAACTTCTGATCCAGCGGCCTGTCCTCTTGCATTTTTCCCCTCTTTTCGGATGTGGTCTTCACCACGGGGTCTAGGACGCCAATGCACATTCAAACTTTGTACTTAATAAATCTTCCTCATTCAGTTCGCTGAGTCTCTCATGATTGAAATAGTATGTAGCCACTGCAGGATGATTGCTCCATAAACTCAAGGACTCCAAACTTCAGACACATTCACAGCTATGAGCAGCAGGGACTCCTCCCTCTCTCACCTGCAGCCATACAGAAGCTGCCAGCTTTACAATATCATATAGTAGTTAACAATAATATACAATTAAAAATACCTATCTAACAACATAAACACAGTTCGAAAGCATTTAACGTGGGTGACACGCATCACTTTATGAGCCGTGTCCGCAGCTCCTCCTCCCTCACCTGCAGCTGGTGACCGTACGATGCAAATGAGGGAAGTTCTTACGTGTCGCACAGAACCGAAGCGAAACGCCACGCTTCGTTTCACGCAACTTAAAATCTGTTATATATAAGACGCGCTGATGGCGCCAGCGGCCCTGAAAGAAGAACAGAACACGTCTTACCCACACAGAAGCTGCCAGGGTTCCTCCACAAGCTCTGCAGCCGCGGTCCCTCGCGAATGAATGTCCCCTCGCAACAGGTGAACCGGAACGGCAAATAATGTTCCATCAACAAAAACAAAACACGAACAACACTCTGAATATAAAATAAACAGTTTTTGAGATGTTTTAAGAATGTTACATACATAAAATAAAATAAAACAAATACACAGCTACATATATAAGGACAGAGGGATAAACAAGGACAACAAGGTCCACATTCTAGACCAGGAGGACACAGGAGGATTTGAAAGAGGAGTCAAGGAGGACATTTATGTCAATTTAAAAAAAAAATTCCTTCAACTAAGACAGACTTCAACAATTCAATTCAATTCAGTTTTATTTATATAGCGCATTTTACAATCAGAAATTGTCTCAAAGCGCTTCACAGAAACTCAGAGCATGAGACCCAGAGCTGGAGGCAGCAGAGATGAAGATGTCGAGGTTCTCTTTAACAAGGATGAAAAAAGTCAGAGAGGCCAGGTTGAGATGTTTTGGACGTGCAGAGGAGGGATAGTGCTTACATTTGTAGGAGGATAGTGGAAATGGAGCTGCCAGAAAAAGGCCAGAAGAGGATGCAGAGGTGGAAACAGATGTTTTACTGTGGGGACTCCTGACGAGAAGAGCTGAACGTAGAAGAAGAAGACATTTTACAGGGGTTCACAACCACATATAAACCTCCAGCAGATAACCAGTCCAGTTGCCCTGCTTCAAGCTCTTGAATGAAAAATGACCTGGATGACAGAGAGTCCTCATCAATGCATACAGGAAGCTACATAGTGAGTAGGCAGTAGTGAGTGTATCATTGAGAGAGCTTAGTTTTCCATCTTTTCATGCAAAAGTCATATCAATAACTGGGTTGATTTAGCAGCTTGGCTCATGACCACAGCTCTGTGTCACTTTCTACATTCAGAGTGACTGAACCGTTTTCCAGCGCTGATAAGATTCTTGAGTATCAGACCGAATTCTAAGCAAACACACAATAATGGGGGTGAAGGCTGGATATGCAAAATCAACCATTTTTGGTGAAATCAATCAGTTATCTCCACGTGAATAAGAAAAATGAGGACACACACAGTGAGGCGTTAGAAGCCTGGATGCTTCTGAACAGTATAAGGTATCAGATATTTGAGGATACAATTATCTGGGCCTCCATCACAGGAGTATTCACGCTGTCCTCCAGCAATCATTTATTCATCCACACAATTAGAAACAACGCAGCCGCTGCTTTATTAACTCTTTCCCTACCTGGCCACTGTCTAGTGAGCACAAAGAGGGCTTCAGGTGTTGAAAGAGAGACAGAGAGGAGAAGGAGGAGGAGGACGAGGAGGAGGAGGAGGAGGAGGAGGAGTGGATTTAATGAAAGCTCTGGCATCTGTATCCGATTCATCTTGTCAGCGTTGCACCGCCATCTCTGCCCCAAACCAAACCCCCAGCATGCCTTGCCAGCCGCTTTAATTACTTTTCCTTTTTGCATGGAATGGCGACCCGTGGAATTGACAGACAGGTGCAGCGATCCTGATTAATTAAAATAATAAAGACCAGAAGAAGGAGGAGGAGGAGGAGGAGGAAGAGGAGGAGGAGGGAATATCAATGTGTGGACAACAACTTCTCCTGATGGGTGTCAGACGACTGCAGGGCGGGAACATTGATTTACTTTGTGACAACAGGGTGGCCTTCAGGCTTGACAGGACTATGTAGGAGGACGAGGAGGAGGAGGAGGAGGAGGAGGATGGCGTGTCCCTCTTACATCCCCCAGGGCCTCAGTTTAGCTCACAGTGTGAGGACATGACCCCCCCCCCTCGAACTCGGTGCCTCGGCAGCTGCAGTGTCCGCTGCTGCCATCACACCTATCAACATGAGATGGAGTTAATAAAAGCCACCTCACGGGATTCATCAGCTCTAATAGCCATATATCATTTCATGGGACAAAGGAAACATCCTTTTGAATGATAAGCCCTAAGAGAGTGTGTATAGTCCTCTCACTACATATTCATATCACATAATGTTAAAACACTTAAAAATACTGGTTACAGCCACAAGTCTGGATTAAAAATTGGCATTAAATCAACCTCTGAGCCCAGATTAGAACATTATTTTTTTTTTCTCGTGCAGCATGTCAGCGTTTCTTCCAGGGGCAGTCAAAGGGGACACTCTTGCAGGAACATCCACCCATACTGTGGGCTGAAACGTGAGAAGCACAAGTTTGTGTGTGTGAAAGCTGACCTGCAGTGCCCACATCCTCAAGCTGACACTTTAGAGCTGCTCTGTCTCAGCTGAGCGTGTCAGAACAACAGAGATGTGGAAAAGACCGGCATGTTTACCACCTCTCTGTGAAATCAAATACAAGCTGCGCTCACAGCGCCCGGCCGTGTGAAAGCAACAGATTGAGTCACTCGCAGCTTCAAAGTTGCTCTAAAACACATATGTCAAGGCCAAGGCCCGCGGGCCAAATCAGGCCCGCGAGTGGGTTTTATTTGGCCCGCGTGATGATATTAATGTATTATTAGATCCGGCCCGCGGGCTGCTGCAAGCCAGCTGCCCGCAGATATTATGTACGCACCAAAACTACATTTCCCACAATGCAACGGTGACGTACCAAGCGTGAGGCAAAGGTTTAAATCACTGCCAGTTCAAGGCATTTCTGAGCGACTAAGTGATTTGCCCTATCACACTAAGGTGCGGTGGTTAAGCCAGGGAAAGGTGCTGCACAGATGTTTCGAGCTTCGTGAGGAGATTTGTCTGTTCTTGGACAGCAAAGGAAAAGACACAACACAACTCAGAGACGAAGGGTTTTTGTGTGAAATGACTTTTCTGTGTGACATTACGAGCCATCTGAATGCAATGAACCTGCAGCTGCAGGGTCGGGGTCATGTCATCTCTGATATGTACAGTACTGTCAAGGCGTTTCAAACCAAACTGACTGTATGGGAGGCACAAATGCGGAAAGAAAACTTGAGCCACTTTCCTAGCTGTCAGACCATGAAAGATCAGCTCTCTACCAGTGTGTTTCCGAGCGCAGAGTTTGCTGATAAAATTAGTGTACTCGCCGCTGAATTCCGACACCGATTTGCGGACTTTGAAGCACAAAAAAGCAGGTTTGCACTGCTCAGTAATCCATTTGCAGTTGACATAGAAAGCTCACCGCCAACCCTCCAAATGGAGTTGATCGAACTACAATGCAATAATGATGCGCTGAAGGCAAAATACGCAGCAGTCGGCGCTGCTGAGTTTGTGCGCTTCCTCCCCGACACGATGCCCCAGCTGCGCACCCAGGCTGCTCAAACCTTGTCTATGTTTGGCAGCACATACCTGTGTGAACAACTTTTTTCATTAATGAAGCTGAACAAAACCTCACACAGAAGTCGACTTACTGCTGAACACCTTCACTCAGTTCTGAGGATTTCCTCAGCTCAGAGCCTGACCCCGAACATTGATGAGCTTGTACAAAAGATGAGACACCACCAAGTATCATCAGCCTCAAAAAAGTGAACATTACTGTGCAATAACATATTAAGAGTTTTACTCTGTTCAAATTTAAAAGTTAAATAATATTTGTTTTCACTGCACATATGACTTTTCCTTGAAGAAAGTCTTGTTTGTGGTTCATAGATTTTTGTACTTTATTTTATTGTATTTCAATGCAATATATATATATATATTTTGGAGTGAATGGCAGAAAATTGCTGATATTATTTATTTCTTTGAAGTTGCTTAAATTCAGCCCACTTTTGCTAAATGAGAAAATATAGCTGATGGTGCCTTGAATAATATCACTTTGTTCATTTAATGTTCATGTTATGAGGTGTTTTTGCATTGACATATTTGTCTTTTGTGCCAGCCTGTTGAAAATTAAAAATTACTGACAGAGTCATAAGAAAATATTGCTTTATTTATCTAATCGTAATATATTTGTTAGGTTTTCAGTAGGTCAAATTTTGATTTCAATGAACATTCGGACAGTCCGGCCCTCGACTTGTAGCAAAATGTTTTATTTGGCCCTCCGTCCATTTGACTTTGACACCCCTGCTCTAAAACATGTGTGGAATGATCTGTTTTCAACCTGCTGGATTAAATAAACAGCGCTGTGTGAGAAATATTGAATACATGTTGAAATGAAACCATAAATCTCCTTTTACTCTTAACACATGGGTCTGTATGGATCTGGCACCCTGACCAGTGTTTTATTCTGGGATTTATCTCACATGCTGAAAATTACAATAATCACCGTATTCACATTTAATGCTTTTTGCTACTGTCAGCTGTATTTTCTCCCTAACTAAATGCACCCGTACTAAATATGTCTAAGTCTGAAGTTTAACGTTTATCATGTGATATGTACACCGTGTAAAAGTTTGGGGTCACCAGGCCAGTTCTACAGCTTCTCTGATCAGCAGAACAGTTCAGCTGTGCTAACATCATTTCACAGTTTTCTAATCATCAATTAGCCTTTTTAACACGATTAGCTAACACAATGTACCATTAGAACACAGGAGTGATGGCTGCTGGGAAAGGGCCTCTGTATACCTTTGTATATATTCCATTAAAAATCAGCCTTTTCTAACTACAACAGTCATGACTATACTGTATGTCTGATTACTGTAATGTTATCTTCATTGAAAAAATTAAATAAATAAAGACAAGTGACCCCAAACATTTGAACGGTAGTGTATATATGCATAACATATAAACATAACACCACTAGAACAGCATTATTTTTCTTTAATTTGCACTTGTTTGTATTTATTTATAATTATGCTTTTATTACCTTTTTTATTAAGTATTATTAATTTTTTACTATTTTCTTTATTTTTTCTCATTTCTTTGTTTTTTTGCTTTTTCCTAAACTTTTTTTAAACTTTTTTACTCTATTCTTGCAGGAGAGATGGTTTAATTGTTATTGTGAATATTTCAATGCATTTTCTTTTGTTTTTCTCATTTATTTATTTATTGATTTATTTACTTACTGACATGTGTGCACATCTGCATTGATAATTAGAATAAATTAAACTAAACTAAACTTAGAAATATATATACCTGGAGTCCATTTACATTATATATATTATAGTGGAAACTTAATGATGCCGCATAATTAATTTTAACTTTTAAAGCTGAAGTATTTTTTTCTCCTACTGTAAGTATTAAACTAAATGCAGGACTGTCAAGTATTTTCACACGTGTGTGGATGCTTTTCAAATAACTGGGTCCTTCAAATGCTACATGTTACATTTAAGGTGAGTGTCACTCACACTGACTGCTCTCTTCTCAGTATCTCAGGCCGTGTTGGGAACTGAGAGTGTTACACGCCACCTTATGGACAGATGATGCTGAGCACATACAGTGATGCCAGTCACTGAGCACAGCTGATGACTGATGGGAAACATTTCTTTAGAACTCTGTTTTATCGCTGTTTTTTTGTTTTGTTTTGTTTTTGTTTTTGTTTTTGTTTTTGTTTTTGTTTTTGTTTTTGTTTTTGTTTTTGTTTTGTTTTTGTTTTTCTGTTTTTTTTCTGTTTTTTCTTTTTTTTTTTTCTTTTTTCTTTTTGTGTTTTTCTTTTTGTTTTTGGTTTTAATTTTGTTTTTGTTTTTGTTTTAGTTACTCAGTGGTTTTATGCATTCATTATCATTATCATTCCAAACTGGAGCACCTGATTTCTACCAGAACATACCTGATCAGTGAACATGTGACTGTAAGTATTGTGATTAAGTGTGTTCTTATTTTTCCGAAGATTCAACCTGATTTTCTTTTCAGAATAAAAATGAAACAGGAGACTGCTAAATTAGGTTTTAATAATTCAATTCTGTGTTTTTCATTCCTTAACGAAGAGAGAATACTACACTGTAAGAGAAGAAATTGATTTTCAGCATTCTTATTAATGCACAAAGCTTTCAAAGCAGCTGGCTATATGATATATTCATAATCAACTGCACTGATGTACTGCCTGACGGCCTTAAACTGCGATGGATCTGGCAGGAAATGAAACAAATTCGATTGGCTTTCTGCTTCACGTCTGAAGATCGGCTGCTTTGTTTCCTTTTGATTGGTCAATTAAAAGTGCGCTTCCACTTTCGAAGACTGGGCCCATTACAGAAAGTAATTTCGAGAGCCAAGCTGTTTGCCCCGCGCTCTCTCTGCTACGAGGAATTCCCTCTTCACTTTGCCAGTGAAGTCGGGCCGAGCAGAGTTGGTAATATTAGCTCCCGTTTTATTGAAAGATCCATTAATTGTAGCCTCCTGCTGCCGACCTTTTGACCCCAGCTGACCCCGAGACATCATATTACCGGCCAGGAGTTAAAGCCAGCAGGCTGGACACATCACCCGTAAAAATCACACAGCTATCCTCGGTTGGTCTCCTTTCTGTGCAACGCGAGCATGAAAAATTGCGTTTTTCTTCATTTGTTTGCTTTCATGTGCATTTTAATTAACATACTGAAGGTGTCTGCCGACTAAAAGATGACAAAGAGAGCTGCTTGAGAGCAAAAAACATTAAGAGCATGTGCATTAGGCGATGGAAAAAAAAAAAAACATCCAGCCGGCGGGGTGGGGTTATGTACAGTAATACACTACCATTAAGTATCCTCCTGATCTAATGCTACCATTAAGTATGCCAGGTCTTTACAGGCAGCGCCACTGAGATAATCATGTGCAAATTATGCCAATAATATGTGTTGACAATGCGGAGCTTTTATATAAGGAACACGTTTTCATTTCCAGCTCTTTGACAAGCTATTTCTGAAGATGATGGCTGAATGCATTTATTGCAGCTTTATGATGGGTCATTTAGGAAGTATCATCCCTCCAGTACTTTACAGGATCTCTTTATCAGCTGTCGAGCAGCCCACAATAGAAGACTGGGGTAATTTTATATACGCCGTGTGTCTGATGGCTACATAAACTGCACTCTACCTGTTTTTCGACAGCCGGGGCCAGAGCCCGGGACGGCCGTTGAAAGCAAATACCTGATTGTATTAGTGTCTCCCCTTTAAGCTGTTGTCACCTAGCTGACCGATTATGGGCAATTACCTGCTCTGTCGGAATCCTAGCCGAATAGATTGAATTCAGATTGATTTTTGCCCAGGAAAGAGGAGGGAATTTAAAGCCTTTTTTAATTGGGTATTTGGTGTGTGCTGATCTGAACACCGTGGCCTTCCCGAGGGATCCTTTATGGGCCAATAATGGCATTGGAGTGAGGGTGGGGTGGGGTGGGGGGGGGCGGAGGGAGGTTGCTGCAGTCTCGTCTGCCGACTCCCTCCCAAGGCCATAACCCTGCATTTGCTCTGAGTGCTTTTCTATTATGCATTGATAGTTGAGCATCAATCAATAAGAGGGGAAACAGAAAACCCAGCGAAACCAACTTCTTAAGTGTAAAATGCCTCTTAATACCCGGGGCCTTTCAAACAACTTAACCTGGACGCTTTTTACCCTCGCCCTTCCTCCCTCTGCTCTTTGAGGGACACTTACCGGCGCCTGGCGACACAATGTTTTATTTAGGAGGGCTGGAAATGTGCAGCTCTCAGGTGAAAATGTACCACAGCCCTCTGGTTTTACTCCTGCAATACATCACTGTGTGTGTGTGTGTGTATGCATGTGTGTGTGTGTGTGTGTGTGAACAGGAAGAGAACACACACTTACAGAAGCAAACACATCAATGCATTTCCACTATGTTTTGCACATTTTCTTCTTCTTTGACTGCCTTTGTTTTCAGTGCAAATGATAACCTCAAGGCTGATGAGGTCATACGAGACACAGTTTATTATTTTATATCATATCATGTGAAATCAAACCCCGCAAATGATTTGTACAAATGATATGAAAAGGATGTCTTCATCTTTACATGAATGTTGCTTTTTGTTCAGATGTAGGATAAAAAAAAAGAGAGAGAGAGAGCTGCAGAGTCACCTTTCATATTACCAACACCGCTAACCTGGGGGCAATTCCAGGAAGGAAAAGGGGGGTGGAGGGGTGGTGGGGGGGCCCTATCCCGCAGATAAGAGGCGCGGTGGGGATCGGACCCCCTCAGTGGAAGAGATAAGAGGGAGACAGTCACAGCAAAGGCCAGCCACATAATACACAAGCCCACCTCCAGCCGTCTAAATCTCCCATCAGCACCGGTCCCCACCGGCCCTCCTGTCACCACTAATGCACCTTTTCCTATAGGACAAAGCCCCAGATGCAGTAAGGTTATCTGTGGCTTCGCGGGGACTTCTCGGAATTGGCAAGTTCACCTTTCCTTTGGTCCAGATGACAGGAGATGATACAGCTGGGGGGGATCGATTGTTGCTGGTCGCACTGCATTGTCTTCATTTAACATCTTTTTTTACATATCAACAAGTTAAGATGGAGACCGAACTGAACGAAGCTAAATTTGGAAAGTGGTTTACCAGAAAACACTAGTCCTTCTACAGTCCCTGATGACATCACACTCAGGGTTTAAAGGATTTCTGACCTTATTTCTACAGACATTTAAACCAAGGTGTAAAAACAGGTCAGTTTCACGAGGGGCCAAAGATGCAGCTGCATGAGGCACCATCAGTGAGACAGGTGTAGACATCACAGAGCCCGTCATCAGCAGGAAAACATATGAGGCCGATGTTTACAATGCTTGAAATGACTGTGTCTGCTGCCTGTGTGTCATATGTGCTAAAAATGGCGACAATGGAAGGGAGCATTTTTAACTTAAACCTAACATTGCATTAGAGTAACCTTAACCAGGTGACTGAATCCTGTACAAATAAAATCCACTAGAGGCTCAGTGACACCAAGCACCTTTCCATTCAGCTTGCAATGAGTGACAAAATATTAGGTACATCGGCACAGAGACCTGCATTCACCTTCTGATGACAAAATGTGTGCCTTTAAGCCTCGCTAGAATTTAGGCCAAAGGTGAGCATCTTGAAAATGAGCTGCTGAGAGCAAAGAGCAACTGATTGTGTTCTTTGCAGTGTTCATACTCATTTTAAGCACATTACATCAGAAATGTGTATCCAGCTAAGTCTTATTAAAAGGGCTTATGTATCATATCCTGTTACACATATGGAAATGGACTGACAGATCTCGGAAGCAGGAGAACCAAGATTTTATTTTAGGCCGTGACTCATTTTGTTTATTTGTAATAAGTATACTATTTAGTCAGACAGTTATGTGTGGTGTGAAAAAAACACAGTTACAGCTTTTTAGCACTTTTCAGACCATGAACAACACTATAACACTATAATTTCAGCATTTTCTGCTTAAATTGCTGTCTGATGCCAACAGCTAATATTCCTTTCGGTTTTATGGTTTTTTTTTTCTGGACTGTGTTGTAAGTGCTTACCCTAGGTGAGGCTTTATGTCGAAGTACCAGAGATTTTCAGAGATAACTGAAAACACCCAGAACAACAGGACAGAGAGAAACAATGACCTTTACGGGAGTTACCTCATTTCTGCTGGGTAACTTTATGTTTGGCCAACATCCCAAGGGATGGGAAGGTGCCTGCAGAACAATGTTTGGACATTCTCCATCACTTTTTGCAATGATTTATTAGTGTTTTAGTTGGAAAGTGAAAGAGCTTTATTTCACACAGTGCAATGCATGCTGGTACATGTAGGCACTAATGGCTGGACTAAACTAAAGTTATTGCTAAAATTGACTCCAAAAAGATTTCAGTGATTAATTATCCAAATAAATAAATATCGTATATTCAGGATGCACCATCACCATGACAACCAGAAAAAAATATGAATGTGGGGGGAGAGCGGCGATGGGGGGGTGTAAGCACAGAGAGGATGCCCCCAAACTACTTTGGTTACACAAACTTTGTTTTCGGCCTCAGTGCATCAGAGCCCTCTCCCTCCATCTGCCATCTGCTGCTGAAGAATCTGTTTCACTCGATGAGCCAAGCCCAGCCTTTATTGGTCCTAATGGCACTATCAGCTGAGCCGCCAAACCCAATTACCTTTTAAAAAGGGAGGCCACCCCAGCTAATCATGGCTGCCTAACCTGATTTTCCTGTGATGAAGAGATGGGATAAAGAGCAGTTAATGGAGGGAGAATGATCTCACAAATACAAAAAACTCAATTCATTTCTCCGGGAGAGCAATCTGTCCGATTCAGCGGTAATGGAGTGGAGATTCATTAGTCCTCAGGCCTTAGTAGTAGCACCGTCCCCTTATCAACTGAATGACAAAAGAACATTCAGTGTGCTCTGCTTATTGACTCCATGTTGTTGGGAAGATTGGTAAGTGAGAATACGTATCAGGATTGGTTGGTGTTTCTGCAGTGTCATCCTGCATCAAACCAAAAAAGCCCTGAAAATGTAAAAACATTTCTCCTTTTTTCCAGTTAAGCAATAACTGGGCTGCCCACAATTCACTTCATACACCACAGCCTATTCCTCTAACTTATGCTGTAAGTGGCTCGGAACATACATATTTAATAGACTGTGTTTCCTGAGCATTTAGAGACATTTTATTGCTGGTAATGTGAAGTAAGCCAGCTTTTTATTATGTTGAGTCACCACCATTGATTTCAACTCCAGCCATAAGTTGCATCTCAAACAAAACATACTCTAAGTATCTGTTTTGTTCCACGTTTGATTCATGCTCGCTCTCAGTCTCTCACAAATCGGAGCTTTCATAGGCCCTCATCATTCAATCCCCAGGCCTGTACTGGAGCTACACATCACCCGACATCCGCCCTGTGCTGCAGCAGACTCCAGTCTCATTCACACGCATGTTCCCTTGATGATGTAAGTCACACGCATGAATGACCAATTGATGCCAGTGGATGAATCACTAGTGAGAGCTGAAGGACAGTGATGACCCCACAGAACCCATACAGCACCGCTGCAGCCTCTCAGCTCAGCCTGGCTCAGATATGATCCAGAGAACGTCGGCTAGATGGGGCATAGGGCCATAGCCAGGGTTTGCAGACGGACATTAGGCCAAAGCCAGAGTTAAAATCCTATTAGTTTGAGTTGGGAATCGGATTATCGTCGTCGAGAATCACTCGTCTGGCAACTAGGGTCTAATTTACGCCAATCAACGGCAATTATTGAGGGGAAGGGAGCCCCTATTAGAGAGCCTCATCCACTTAGTCTAATGAATGGGGAAGATTCAATCTTGGCTGTGGAGACGCATAGGAGAGCTGCAGCTGAATGTGACTGCACCAGCAGGCTAAAAGAAGAGCTACTGTTATTTATCAATGGTGGGGTGCTGTCAGAGCGAACATGCGTTAGCCATGGGGCACTGGGCTCTGGTTTCTGATGGTCTGAGGGCACTCTGTCTAGTAAAGCAGTTAGTGCGGCTCTCTGTCGCCTATTATGTGTATGTCATACTTGTAAAGACATGTGCTCATGTGCACGTCATGCATTTGAGTCTCCTGAGAGCTGGATATTTTATTTCTCTTCATAAATCAAACACTTAGACGCCTAGATTATAGGTCTGAGATGGGTTAAGACAGCTCGAGGCTTTGCAATTTACTGTAAAAAAAAAAAAAAAAAACATCAGCAAATGTGACAACTCAAGCACAGCAAATGCACTCTAAACAGTGTGAGTCCATCTGAACAGGCAGACTATAAAGAAAATACTGCAACCTGGATGATACAATTAAACACAAATGCAAACATGCATTTCAACAACATGACACAACGAAGATGTTTACACAGTGTTAAACAATGAGTGTACCCCAGGCAGCGTGTTTACTTCTATTAGACACCACAGAAATACTGTGAACATGAAATGTACTGATTATATTAATTTAATTACTTTTTTACTGCCTTATACCGATATATATTAATTATGTACATTATATATACTTACACAGAAACTGAGGGGAGTTTCATCACATGGCAAATAATGATAACTGCACAGTTTACATTTTTTAAATCTGATAAAAAAAATAAATATATACTTTATTTTATATTATACAGTGATATCATTAAAACTGTGTAACCTGGACTTAGCTTTATCTCTGTTCTTACACTGCCCTCTGCTGTTAAAAGTGGCAAATGTGATCTATGCAAATAGGATCAAACACATTAAAAAAAAATCATTGTATACATAAATAAAACAAAAGCTGACATATTGTGCTTCATGATTCATGAGTTAGACAGATTTTTTGTTTTTTTTTAAAGTGCAACTACATTTTTTATTGGTAATCATTCTTGATGTCGTGGGCGGAAGCAAAAATAACTGACTGTGGAAGATTGATTTACATATTAATCATACATGTGCAAGTGTTTGTGGTCTAAAAATTGCATCAGATCCTGTGTGTCATTATATGTGAGTCCCATGCCCGAGTCTGAAGCCATTTGGAAAAAAAAAAGTGAAATGATCAATAAAATGAAATAAAAAGGTTTCTGTCTGAGTTTGACAGAGTTGGTGGCGGTGTCCTGAAAAACGTTCAGTGGGGGAATTCCGCTGCCTTTAATGGCTTTCTGTTGGGGTTTAGCTTTTCCAAATTGGTGAGAGACTGCAGAAGAGAAGCAGAGTTATTAATACCACCAATTATTTCCAGTGTTGATGGTTTCATTTCCGATCGAAGCTGATTTTTCCGGCCCACACAGTAGACGTGCAAACTTTGTAATGCTTCATCTGATCATTTTTCCTTCATTGTTTATATATTTTTATCCACTGAACACACACAAGCATGAAAGGTAAACACAAACTTAAGAGTCTTAAAAATCGAGAAAAACAAAACTGCTTCTCTTCCAGCTTCTTTAATGGGAAAACTGGGTTGTGGTTAAAAGCCCCACACTCACATTTGAGTGACTCATCTTTATCTTATCTACTTATGGGAACAGTGGAAAGGAGCAAGCAAACTCATTTCAGACTGCGTCCTTTCCCTTTTCAAGTGTGACTGATCAGAGCAGTAATTTCAAACTCTGTCCTCACAGTCTGCGGGGGTTGTCAAACCATATTTTTTCCTGTGGTGACCTTCGCTGCTCACTGCTTGTGGGCTGCTTGTTCCATTTTGCTTTTTTTTTTGTTCTCACAATTGCTAATCATTGTCCTCACTTAGGGGGAGAAGTGAAAACACTGCAGCCAGTAGCCTTTGAAAACGGCCAAAGGTTTCATTTCTGGCAGCCCTCGACCAAATCAGCCCCCTCTGCGTGCACAGAAAAGACCTGTGACGCTGCTAACGTTTAAATAGGAAATTCACACCAATAACAAGGAAGGAATAGGTAAACATTTGGTAAATATATCATATAAGTTACCTATAAGTAGTCTGGATATGAAACCAATAGTTACATTTAAACATGTTGTCACTGGCTCATAGATTTATACAGGTTAAATATAGAATAAAAATGTCTATATGATGGATGTTTTATCATTCTCACCACAGCTCCTTATGTTTGAGGAGACGTTTCTGAAGTATTTTCCTCAATAATTTTGGGTTTTATGGTCGCAACCGAACAGAAAACTGATTAACGTCAAGTAAAAAGTGACAGGTGAGACAGTAAAGCACAGTGTGGCCTTGTAGCCTCAGGCTGATTCATGTCATATATTTATTTCTCACATAGAAATATACATATTAGATAGGAAATTGTTCCAATTTCTAATAGGGTGTGTGTTCATACTTCATATGTCCATATGAACTTTTAATCAATGTCTACTTGCATATAGAGACTTTAGCTATTTTAGCCTGTGTGCTGCTCTCCATTTAATTTGTAACTGTATCTAACAAAATGCTACGGTCATCATCTGAAAATAGTGCTTCTGTCATTTGCTATAGATACCACCCAGACAGCCAAATGATCAGCATGAAGTGACAAAATAAGTTATTGCAGGCACCTACAGCATCTAAAGTGAACTGGATGAAGGGAAATTCCTACGCTGCAAATTTAACCACTTTCTGCCTGTACGTAATGAGGAGAGTTAAACTTTTGCTGGCAGCGAGTGGGTGTGCAATCTGTGCCATCAGCAAACACATCTGAGAGGAGGAGGAGGAGTAGGAGGAGGAGGAGGAGGAGGAAGCTGTCCCTGTGAGTCCTCGTGTCGCAGAGATGAAAGAGGAAGCCCCTCTTTAATTAGCACCCACTTCCTCACCACTGACACAGCTTCAACCTTTGAAGCAAACACTGTGACTTGAATGTTATCTGTGTTTTTTTTTCATCAGGCATATGACAAAAACACACAATGCTCACTCTACACTGGTAATAATGAAAACAAATAAAGCTTTATTTATATAGCACCTATCAAACAAATCAATTTCAGTTCAAGTTGATTGGTGCAAATTATACAAGCAATAACATTAACTAAAATCAGATTAGTCAAATAAAATATATGGTACTGAATCAGCAGCAATCAGCCTGGTGACCTGTGCAGGGTGTACCCCACCTCTCACCCGTAGATACCTGGGATCAGATGATGGATGGATAAATCAGCAGCAATCAATCAAACCAGAGGAGGTGCAATAGCTCCGACCCATGCGCTGCAGACACACATTAGTCAGAGCCATGTTTCCCCCTCCTATCCACTCCTCATACATGCCACACTAGCAACATCATCTGAGTATTTCTGAACATGACCCACTGTGTTACAAATGCATGCAGAAATACATCTGACATTGACAAGATTTTTCACTTATTGCACTCGCATCAGATTTGTTTTGACAGTTCTATTATAATGAAGCTAAACCAGCTTTTTTTGTTTATGTTTACATACTAACAATTTCAAAATAGCACTCAAACAGAGGCTAAAGGGGATGTGGATAAAAGTTTCGACTACGACAACGTCAATAAATTTAAAATTAACCAACTACAGTTGACAAATCAGAAGTTTAACTTTTTATTACGTAGTGAATTTTTAATACCGTGTCAGCGGTCCTGTGTCCACAGACGATCTTTGCACGCAGTGCGTCTATCTGCCTGTGCGTCAATCTAAGAACGTCTCGTCACGTCACGTCACGTGACTCACGTCTCACCAGCGGCCAAAGTTAGCTTGAGCGGTAAGTCGCTGATCGGTTTGTAGTGTCATTTACGGTGTTTTAAAGCTTATTAAAGTTTAATATCACGTTCTAATATTTCATATACGTCGTGACATCATCTGGTAAAATGTCGCGGATGTTTTTGTGTCTTTTTCTGTGAGCTGAACTCTTGCCTTGCATCATTTACAGTCACCCGTTTTTTTACGTTTTTTTAAGAACGTTATAATTCAAAAGAAACATTAGCAAGCCCCACCTTGAAATTGTACAGCTAGGTAAGGACTGCCAGACAAATGTGGTTAGCCAGCTTTAGCTAAATAAAAACAGAGCAAAATGTAATGTAATGTGTTAAATATATGCAGGCAGCCCAACACTAGTATCTTATAGGTTGTTTAGATGGAATATATACAAACATGTTTTGAATAGAGCTGCATTTAGCATTCCAGTTAGCTTTGGTGGCCTTGAACCCTTCAAGGGACGTCTTAAAACTAATAATCATGTTTTTGAGTTGTGGTTTCTGGTCAGACATGTTTATCTTTATCTTTGTGAAAGCATGCAAGATGTATCGAGGGATCAGAGGAGCCAGTTTTTCACAAGTCCTGGTGAGAAACACAACTTTGGCATTAGGACCGTCTCCAGCATACGACCCACCCCCTGCCTCAACTGGTACAAGTGAGCATGCAGAAAGAAAAAGAACATTTGGACCAGGTTAGTTTGGGAATCGTCACTTGTTTTAATCCATTTACAAGATTTTTAGTTTCCCATTTCTGTGCTTTTCTTTATTTCACCAACTAAGGGTCGACTGACAAACCAAAATTCTTACCATCCATGCTGATTGACAAATACAATAATGGTGAAATACACCCTGTGACTATGGTCTATCAGCTCGCCCAGAATCTGCAGTTCAACCTGGAAATGAAGGAAACCGTAACTACAGGTAAGGCTATATAGTATGTTTGTTTGAGGACTGGTCAGACCTTTGCTCCCAAACTTGATTAATTGACCAGTTATTTCTGAAGTTATTCAAGTAAACAGTGTTCTTATGGGTTTTATGAATTGCACTCTCTTCCTTTTTTTGAAGGGTGTGAGTGTTTTAAACCTGCAGAACAGCTGAAAGTGAAGACACATCCTCAGGCATGAATTCATAATCTGGCTGCAATTAATCTGTTGTTTTCATAGGCAACTTACCAGGGCTTTATTTTGCCTTCTGTGTGGTGATTGATGGGGTCCAGTACAAGACTGGTATGGGAATAACCAAGAAGGAGGCTCGCCTCAAAGCAGCTACGCTCGCTCTGGAAGACCTGCTGCCCACCCTGGGAAGTCAGACCTTTGGTCCCCCTGAAACACCAGGTGAGGATTCATTTATAATAAATGACTGATGATTTCATTTCATCTACATGTGGGACAAAATGAGTGACTGTAGACGTTTTTTTTGAATGGACATTTCAATACACAGTTTTTGAATGTATATTGTTTCCCTCCACAGATGTCCCTCCACTTTTGCCAATTAAAGAGGAGCCCTCTACCTGTAGTATGCAACCCTCTAGAGCCATTTATGGTAATTCAGCAGTTTGTTCTACATTTTTCCATGTTATATCTTAAGTGCTCTGAAATCACACAAAGGCATGGTGTTACACAGTGTATGCTGAGACTTGTACACCTCAACCTTTACTGCTGCAAATCACACTGTAACAGTTTTATCTTCTGTGTATTTCCACTTTCTAGTGTAGAATTTTTGTTTTTTCCTTCTGTTCAGAAAGGAAGACTTCAACCACGAACCTCCAGGTTGCACATGCTGTCAAAAACCAGCTCACCAAACTAATGAACAACCACCCGGAGTTTGCTGGCTGTGCAAGCACCACAGCAGCGTTTATTGTACAAACATGTAAGTGAGCTCGAGAAAAAGCTGGATAGGATCATGGCCATCACTGGTATGTAAGTTAAAGCTGAAATGACTTTCTATCACTCTGAAGACTTTGAATGATGAAAAGTATCAAATGTCATATACTCTGTTAGCTGTCCTTAGAAAATAGATGCCCTCATATTTGTTGTAAGCTGACAATTTATTCTACTCTTCTAGCTAGCAGTTATGAAGTGGTCGCTCTTGGCACTGGGGACTTCAGTACCAGAGAGAGTCCCTCAGCTAATGGACGGCTTTTGCATGATTCACATGCAGTTGTCATGGCAAGGAGATCTCTTATGAGGTGAGTTGCAAACACGGTGATCTGTGTATACTGGATTCATCCTTAACAAAATGCTTTTTCCTTATTTTCCTGTGATGCAAACACTGAATGAGCCGTGCTCTGTTACAGTTACTACACACATGATGTTTCAGCGATCCATTCTCATGCTGTCTTGCCAGGTTTTTGTATCGACACCTGCTGCTGTTTTTCAACGAAAATGCCAATCTGAACGAGAAGTCGATCTTTCAGCAGAGCAGCAGCAGCGACCTTCTCAGCCTAAAGAGTGGCATCACCCTCTACCTTTATGTAAATCAGCTGCCAAAAGGGGCTGCGCATATTCCCTCCAAACTGTGAGTGGGTCTGTGAGTTCCCACTGCTGTTTTCTCACGATGCAACAGATATGATGTATACAATGTTAAGCCATAATGACAACATTTAAGGAACTTACAGAATTTATATGTAGTACTGTGTACTTTCCCCTCTTAAAAGCTAATGTCAGTGATAATGTGACTCATTTAGGGTGAGATAGAAATAGCTTCTCTCATCTCAAGCTTGTTTAGCAAGAAAACACCTCTACAAGTCCAGTTGCCTTGCTTCAACCTTCTGGACACCTAACACCACAAATAACACCGCTTCTCCTTCCACCTGTACGCTGCACGCTTGCAGCAAAACATCACACTTTTGCAAAGGAAATTTTTAAAGTCAGGAAATTACTGTGGGAGCACCGTTTCTGCTCTCTGTTCTGTTGGCTGGAAAAAGTGAACAAACTGAGACCGAAACTGGAAAATGAGCAGACATTTTACGAATGTGAATGTATTTTGATTTTGATTGTTAATGTTCGATCAATGCCTTCTTACAATTTGATCAAAATAGCAAAAATAATTTTCTTTAACTCTGTGCTTATTTCTCAGGCGATTGAACCCGCTCTCCATTTCGGCATGGCATGCCAACAACGAGATAAGCCTGCACGTGTCAGTGGAGGGCAAGGTGTTGTACTGTTGTGTGTCTGTCCTATAAGATACTCCTTGCATTGTTACATGTTCTGTTGATGTATAACCTCATTTGATTTATTTCTTCTGAAGGTGTTCTCCGTGTTTTCACCAGCGCTTGATCAGTCTGCTGCCAAGGTGGTCAGCATGTCCACTACAGACAAGATCACTCAGTGGCAGGTCTTGGGATACCAGGGCGCCTTGCTTAGCCACTTTATGGAGCCCATCTATGTCCAAAGCATCCTCATAGGCAAGTCAAATGATTCATAGACTAAACATCACAAAGCACTGGCAATACTTTCTTGTCTAAAGTCATGTTCACATTGTTGTGGTGACTACTGCAGAGACATTTGACCATTACAAATCGAATATTACAGGTGATGCTGGCAGCCAGGAAATCCGTGGCATGGAGATCTCTGTGAGTGAGCGTGTGGAGGGGATCACCAGTCAGCTGCCCATGTTCTACTGCATGATGAGGCCCCACATTAGCCTAGTGCCTTCTGTGGCTACCACCTGCACAGGTAGTAGCCAGTTGACCTACTGTCTCAACTGGAGTGAAGGAGACAGTTCCCCGGAGGTTGTGGATGGTCTGGAGGGCAAAACCATTGAGGAGTAAGAATTACTGAATGAAAAATGTTCTCAGTCACATTTATTGGCAACTAGCTAGAAAGGATTTCTAGCAGCTCGTCACACTCCCCACTTTGTGATGCTAAAGTTGTTATGTGTTGTGTTGTTATAGATCCCCCTTTAAGACCGGATCTGCTCTAGCAAGCCGTCTCTGCAAAGCAGCTATGCTGCACCGCTTTAAGCTGGTGGCTAAAGACGCCCAGAGGCAGGACCTGCTGGCCACAAGCTCCTACAGAGAAGCCAAGGTAACCCCAACACCTCCACCTGTATGCCACCAGTGTCCTAGTATTACTTATTTTCTAAATAAGTACATTTTGTTCCCCTGACTCTTTCTGTAAAGATTGTTGCTGTTCTTTCTATGTTTTGTTTTCTGTCATTGAAGAGGATGGCAAAGCCATACCAGGAGGCCAAGAGCATGTTGCGGGCGTACCTGTTGAGACAAGGCTTTGGTTCCTGGCTGGACAAGTTTGCAGTTAGTGATAACTTCAGCATGTAAGCAAAGCCAAGTTACTACTGGAAAGAAAAAAAACGACAGTGCAGCAATTTGTTGCAAATTGCAAAAAAGTGGAAGAGGCATGTTCTGCTGACTCTGCTGGTAAGATGTTTCTGTTGTGGTTTCAGTTCGTGTTGACCTGAATTATTTCAAATGCAAATATATAAATCAATATATGCAAATAGTAAACAAACTCTAAGCAGCATATTATAATAAGAACAGACTTTATTTGTATAGTCTTACTGCTTCAAATAGCATCTTAGTGCTATTGTTTGTGATGGGAAGGACTGCAGAGTGTATAGTCCTGAATTTTGTTCTTCGGGATGTGAAGATTGATAAATTCCACTTATTAAATTTAGATCTACATGTTGTGGTGTGTGCTTGTGTTTGCACTTGTTTGCATTTTTTCGGGGACAAAAAAGTTAATCAGCGAGTTGGTTTACCAACAGATGTTGTACAGTTCAAGATTTGGTTCCGGATGTAAAAGTAGAAAAAAATAAAGCAATACATAAAAGCTCTTTATTTGTGCCTGTCTTTTACCAAAACACTGCCGTTATATATGACATTCATCAAAAACTGTAAATCAGACTTTAAAAAAGTTTCAAAACAAAACTGGACCTTCTCAGATATAAGGAGTTTAGAGAGTATGATTACTAGCTCTTGTTCTTGTCAAGGAACCGATAATCTGTGCAGGAATTGTCGCCCTGGAGAACAAGCTCGTTCTGGCCGTGCATGTCTCTTCTGCGCGCGAGCTATAGGAACAGATGCGTGGCTGGTGAGTGTTGTTTTTTTCACATTTCTGTTGCTATAGAAACAAAACCTACGTGCACTGAGTGGCGGCACTGAGACGAAAGGTCCCCCGGTGTCCTGCCGGTGCTTTTCTGCCATAAATTACTTTATCAGGTTGGTAATGAGGCCATTTTTAAATGCATCTGCTCTGTCTGCATGGCTGTTAATGTTACGTATTCAGTTCATGTCTGTTGACCCCCACCCCTCCTCTCTGTGTTGTTGATAAAAAGCTGTTGTGCTTCACTATATCATTTCACGTACACATACAGGAAGTAGTTTGGTTTCCTGTGTATGTGATGCAGCAGATCGTTTAGTGTTGAACAACCTTGTGAATGGAATGGCGTGCATGACTTTCACTGGTGTGTGTGGCCAACGTTTGCAGGGATGGAGCATTTCAGTTGTATGTACCAGTTTTTTAAACATGTTTTTTTTGTATCATGTGTTGTGTATCACCTTTCCAGCTTTTAATTTTATGCCAGTTTCGTAATGTCATTAAGACCCTGATGGTTATCGACTGACTGGGATTCCTTTGTCCTGTGCAGGGCGTAGAGATGATGTCTGATAATAATCTGTGTGTTGGGTTGTTGAGGGGGCAGTCATGCAAATTATGACGCAGGGGGGAAAACAGTAAATACACACAAATAGACAAAGTAATGCTACATTTGACATTTAAAGATCATTTGGTGCAAGGCACTGCATATAGATTATAGACCTTCCTGCTCCAACCAGTACATATATAAAATATTTTACAGTTAAATGTTCTTTTTAGAGTGCAGAGAGATTATAAAATAGACAAACCAAGTAATTAACCCTTAAGCTATAAATTAGAAAGTCCCCCAAATTCAGTGAAATCCTCCCCTCTAATCATCTGCCTTGTATAATGTGGTTTTATTGCAGTAGTAATACATAGTATTATATTTTGGGTATATTTTTCACATTGTCACTAACTATAATGCCAGTGGTCTTGTTGGTCCTTATGTTATTAACAGTATTGTTGTTGATTGTGCAAAGGTGCAGATTTTATACAGTGCGACCTTGAGATGAGGCCAGCCTCAGTCACTGAGGTGATACTAGTAGGTTTGGAGATAAACAGGATATGCAACTCTCTTGATGTGGTTACGCAGTCAAACACTTAAGACCTGAGCGCTTAGAAGCTGTAGCACCTAGGCCGAGGCGCTGTGCAGAATGATGTGTAATACTTTAAGCATTCTTGTAAGTAGTAGCTGGATCGATGTGGGAGTTTTTATATTAAATGGCATCCTGATGATAAGAAAAGGATGCAGCTGTCCCTTTCTTCCATGTAATGGGTGCTGATGTGTTTAACACTCGGGAATATAGTAAAGAAAAGCCAAGAGCTTTACACACAGACCTCACTTTGTGTTTCTTGTATAGGGACTATGTCTGTGCTGTTCAGTTTGGGGGGGAGGACAGGTTTTGGAAATTGTTGGTGCTAGCAGACATGCAGGTATGTCTATTCCTTCAAGGTTACAACTTGACCGCATTCATCGAGGTTATGTTATATCCAAGTTGAAGATTGAGGCTGCTGTTCCACTCCCTTCAACTCGTCATGCTCTCATCGACACGTTCATCCCTTCATTCCACTCACTATGACCCTTTCATCCCTCCTCTATTGCCCCCTACATCCCTTTCCTTCCTATCAAATCTGTCTTCCTTCCATACATCTTTAATAGTTCAATAAAGTTGTTAAATCCATTTGGCCTCGTTAGTGAATGACCCATTGGTGTTACTGTGAAACCTCCAAGGAGGAGATGCAAGTGCTCAGTTGTAAACAGTTGAGAGTTGATGAGTCAGTCCGCCTCCAGAACTTTAATAGTTTTGACATAATTAGCTTCCTTGACTCCTCTCTTTCAAAGACATACATGTTTTTTTTGAGTGTCCTCTGTCTTTAAGGTGTAGATGGGCTGCTGAGTCCTGCCCTGAGGAGCAGACTCTCCTGTGCTGTGTCATAAGTCTGTGAAGTGGTTGTTTAGGTTCACCAATGTACAAATCGGCACTAAACTGCATAGACGACATTGCCCTGCCTTTCGTTGGGGGTTTTGTCTTTCCGCTGAACGGGTTTCTGTCTCAGTGTGGTACTGGGTTTGAAATGAACTGGGATGGAATGTTGATGAGTTTCAAAGCCTGGTTTGGGTAGCCACATGTTTTGTGGGCTTTGTTTATCATATTTTAACTCTTTCATTTTCCTTCCTGCACTTGTGGGTACTGTTTGTGCCCGACTTGTGTTTCAAACACTTTAAAATCTGCACCAATCGTTGTGTAGCTTTTAAAGTGTAAGCATAGTTACAATTGAGTAGATTTATGGCCAATAGCTTAATTGTTACACACAGTAAATTTACCAACCTAACACGTAGAATCGCACCTAAAATCTTTTAATGTGGTGACTTGTGGAGAAAGATCTTCACAAACCTCAGTGAGCCTCCTTTGAACCCACACATCATCAAATTTAGATCTTATTAGTCCTTACATTATAGTGCACACAGTCCCTGATATTAGCAGAGGTATTTCATTTGCATAAACAGTCCAAATGGAAACGGTGAATCTGTTTAACAGACTCAACATAAAATACAATTGTGCATTTGTGTTAATAGTTATCGAGAGTCAAAAACCGCAGGTCTTAAAGATAAGATAACCTCTCCGGGAAGGAACTGACACTAGTCAAGCTCAGCTAATAATGGAATTGTCTTCTCAAAAGTGTTAATGTAGTAAATTGTAATGCCAAAAACTGCAAGCAGCCTGTTCCACCTTCCCTCTCGAATAAGTGGCTAAGAACCTGTGGGACTGTACGGAATTAGTTCCAAAAATTACTTGATGACGATGACTTTACGATCACTTGATTTTCCACACTTATTCATGTTATGGACAGTTTGACTTGTTTCTTCGCCTATACCATTGAGGAAATGCAACCCGCCTACGCAGGCCACACACGTACTCCTCATCAGACTTTTTACCATGTCATATATATTTTTTGGGGGGTTAGGGAAATCAAAGTAAAGTACATTTTTCACAGTTTCACACTCACAGAGGTTTGTTTTTACAATAGACCGGCTGTTTAAAATCACATTTATTGCATTATACATCCAAAAGCACCCAACAACAGCATAAATAAAAACATAAATAACAAATAAATATATAAATAGAGCTTTACAGTCATTTGCATCAAATGCATTTTTAGGAAATGACTGAGAACTTCACAGCATAAACAGATATGCATTGAGAAAAGAAGACATTCGGTATAAATAGTTACATTCCTTTCATATTGCAATGAGTACATTTTTTTTTTAAAGCAGTGTTTAGACTGATAGCAGAATGATCCGTAAAAACAGATCACTCCATTCAACTCCTTTATACATTCTTTAAAATACAATCCATCAATGTTCATTAGTTGCTTATGGCTTTCTGCAGTGTTTCTTATTACAGCTGAACGGGAACCAGATACTTCACCCATTTAAAGAGTTTTTGTACTGCAGGAACGTTTTTACTTTGTCCAAAAACTGTGTGAAGTTGGTCTGAGGCCAGACTTCACAGACACATGACTCCATGGTGGAGTTTGCCTAGAGAAGAAACGATAAGTCAGTTTAGTCGACTTGAGCACATTTCATGTTATAGTAATTGCGTTTGTGTTAGGTACTTCACGTGGAGTAATACATACATGGTTGTTTTTTTCTTTGCTTTTACTGAGGATCTCCAAGTACCGCTTAATCCGGTTGTCTTTGACTTCACATTCCAGTGTGACTGGTCCGTCCAATTCCATCATGATGCACTCCAGTGCCGAAGTAATGCACGCCGGCTGTGTGTGTGAGAGAGAAACAGAACGGTGTTGTAACTTCCTTCTGCTGCTGTGACTGAGGCACACTTGTGGCTGCACACAGAAAAGTGCGCAAATAGAGGCCGTCTCAGCTGTGTGAAATATCAACACCTGGCAAGCTCATTTCCTGTACTAGAGAACCACATGTGGTTTATAAAAGCTCATCTAAAAACCCTGTAGCTTCAGCCACTTTGATGCTGGGGACTACCCAACCTGCTTCTGTTTGTTCTGAACTGTGAATTTAAACATTTTGCAGTATAAAATCATAGCCCTCACCTTGACGTTTTCTGGAGCGTAGAATGTTGAATCTGATGACTGTGAGGACAGAAGAAGACTGCTTTTAGTACCGAACAGAAACTTATAACACTGAACATGATTAAAAAATATATATATAGCATCAAAAAAAACAAAAAACAAATGACTTACACAATTCACAGCCCTCGAAACTAGCTGGAGATAATGAAGTTCTAATGGAGCACAACTAGAGACAGCTATAATCCAAAAGGCAATCCCAATGAAGAACTCCTTATTCATCTTGAAGCCTGATGAGCAAGTTGTTTAGTGAAGGTGTGATATGGCTTTGCTTTACCCCCTGTGCTCAATTACATTTTTATAGCTGTGGGGTGGAAAGGGTGGGCTGATTTACTTGTGTATCCACCTAATGCACACTGCAATGTTTCCTTTAGATGACTGTTGGAATTTTTTTTCACCACTCTACTACAACATGGTAAAATCCCTCATGTGGCCTGTTGTAGCACAGCATTTAACTTCAAACCTATGTGAAAGTAGGTTGGCTGTCCCAAACCTGTGGTGTCTAGGGTTTTTCTTCTCTTTTTACTCTTTGAACTCTGTTGGGCAAACTTGACATCCCAGCTCGGTTTTGAAGCAGCCAAAATCAAAATCACTGGCCAGTATGTGGTTGTTTGCTAATTTATAACAATAAAATTATAATAAATATATATATAATGTATAAGTATACTGTAAAAAACAAAAAAAAAACTGAAGAATATTCTTTTTATTTATACTCGTGGTACTCTGGTTAGTGTTTATTCATTTATTTTTGCATTGTCAATGTGATTTTCAAGAAAGTATAAATCTTACTGATTTCATCAGGCATTCAGGACCTGTCATGAGCATGTGTGAAATCTGTTGTGATGACTCACACTTTGACACACTAGTTTATGAGTTCGTGGCAGAGGGTGTTATTCAAAGGGTTAAAGTGAGGGAGTTGGACATGTAGAGTTTTCTTGAAGATGCTTCCCTGCTCCTTCAAGAAACTTCATCAAGTCTGTTTAGTGTTGAAACAGCTTTATATGCCTCAGTTCAACCCTTTGAATAAAAATGACCTAGATGACATTACATCAGATTAACAATTACATCAGACATTTACCGACAGTAAAACGTTGTTAAACTGTGTGAAGGCTGGTAGGGATACTCTACTCTACATCACTCCTGTGCCTCATGCATACATACACAAAGTTCTCTCTCTGTGGAGTCGCTCAGTCGCCATAATTCTAGAAGAAATCAGAATAAACTAAACCACAGCACCTGTCAGACAGTGTTGTGTTCAAATGTGGACAATATTAAGAGTGTCTGAATGCAGTTGTTTACATTATTAATGCATTGTTGCCATCTGTTAACTTATTTCTTGACATTTCTTGACATTATTTCTTGTTTGTTAGTTCTTGTCTCTTTTCCTTTTTCCTTTTAGACTTATGGTAATATAGACAGACTTCGTCTGTGTAAATTTTGTAATTCTGCTGGTTCAGATGTTTTGTTAATAACATCACTTCTTCTCAACGTCTTCCCATACCCAGGCATTTTTTGACCATGTGGATGAGCTTCTGGTTTAAACTCCAGACCCTTTTGTGCCTTGTCTTCGCTGCTTATTGGCTGTTGTTTGGAGACTGGAATGGAAGCTTTTGTTTCTGGTGCTAAACAAGTTTCCTTCTTTTAGTTTTAAATGACATTAAACCTTGTGAAGCTGAAATATTTTCATATAGCTACTGCCTTTGGTCCAGTGGCTGTGCTCAGGCGTGCACCCACTGATGTTTGAATGACAGCAAAGAAGGCTCGAATCTGGATTTTGCTTTTTTTTTTAAGGCATTTTTCAAGAACACTTATAATTGATTAAACTTAACTGAAATAGTTTTGTCCAATTAATTTCCAGATATGACCCAGCTGTAGAAAATGGCGTCCTGATATAAACCTATGAGGATTATCAGGGATAATAAAGTTTATCCTGAACCCTAAAATTCCAACAAATTGATTTTAAATGGCAAAGTAGGTCATTGCTTACAAGTGTTTCTAGTGATTCTAGTATTTCTAATCGACTGCCATTAGTTTAGCTTGTGGTTCAATTTAAGTTACCACAAGTAGGGGAACCGTTCATAATGGAAACCAGTCACTGATGTGGAGGTTGCCCCGCCTTGCTTACGTTTTTACTTAAGGTGGAAAGGGATATCTGTTGAAACCAGAGTGGTTAAAATGCATGTGTTCCACTGCCCATGTGAGCCCATATTACCATGTTGTTTTAAAGATAAGGACTTGAAAGGACACGAGAAGTGTTATTACAGTGACGGTGGCCATATTTGATGCAAAGGAAGTATGATAAGCAGCTTGTACTACTCTTGATGTCGAGATGTAGACTGATGTGCTGCCTCTGTCTATACTGATACTGAGGACACTGATTAAAAACTGAGAGTGCACGCCAATCTTCTTTTCTTTCTTTTTTAACTCCTTGTAAATGTAGCTGTTGCCGGGCAACTGCAGCCTTAAATTTCCCCAAGAGAACCTCCGTTGTGGATAATTAATATGCATCTCTATCTATCTCTAAGGTTTTTTTCTTGGTTTTAGGGTCATTTTCATTGTGACCTCAGAAATATTTCTGCATTTGTCCTTGGCCCACGTCTTCTTCTAATCCATTTTTATTAGGCATGCACTGAAGATGCTGTAGAACATGTTCATTTACTTGAGAAAATATGTAGTAATTGAAGACAAAATCATGTATTTAGTTGCAGTTGTTCACATTTTATTTTCAAAAAAATACATTAGTTGCATTATAAATAAGATAAATATTTAAATTAAATAACATGAGAACTTTTCACAGTGTTTCTTAATTCTTAGAGACAAGCTCATATTTTTGTGTTGTGTGTAATATTAAACAAGGGTCTCTGTGAGGTAACATTGTGAGCGATAATGCTTGTTATCAGATGTACGACATCCTCCATGAAGACTTTAAAATTCTTGTGAGATCCCTCCCACTTGCAGTCCGTAGAGTTTGTCTATAGGGGGAGATGGAGAGAAGAGGTTGATATAGTATTGGAACATTGAAGGTTTTTAAATCTAATAGTAGTACAACACTGTACTCACCACTTGCAGTTCTGCTTTAGTCAAAATCTCCAGCACTTGATTCAATCGGGTATTGGCATTGGTATTGCTAAGATCACATTCTGTTTGGGCATGCTTCAGTTCTCCGATGATGGTCTCCAGAGCCGCTCCATGGCAGTGTTCCTGTCAAAGGTCCGACAGTTTTTAGAGTCACGCTAATACCTTTCAAACAATGTCAGTGCTAGTGTGAGTGAAGACTTGCAGACTTGCAAAAGTGAGAGCAGTCTCAAATGAAAACAAAAAAAAATATGGTGAGCTAAGCCATGGTGTGAATGTTGCCTTTCAGGTCAGTGGTAGTGGCTGCAGTCCACAAATTATGCAACAACATAAATCTCATCTTACCTTCACATTTGTTGGAGTTGTGAAATTCACCTTATCATCCTGTAACACAAGAGAGGAAAAGACAAATTTAATTTCAACATTTTTCCTTATGAGAACACCTGATCAGACTCTTGTCATTTTTTTTACTTACACATTTGACTTCCTCTGCCAGAAGACAGATACGTTTTTTGGCAGACACATCAAGAGGTCTAGCTTGAAGATACCCAATGACGACAAACATCCAGACAGCAATTGTGAAGCGCAGATCCATGTTGAAGAGCTTGATTGTAGTTGTCTTGTACAGATGTGTAATTGTTCTGTTTTTCTGTGCCTTGTGGTGCTTTATTTTACAGGTTGCTATTTTATAGGGTAGAACACCTAAAAAGGAGTGGGCAGATAAGGTGTGTCCTAGACAGGACCTCATAGTTTTTCCTATTAATCATGTTGCATTTTCCCTCCTCAGCTCTCAGCTACATGGTAAAAACCCAAAGTCAATATAGGTGGGCACAGAGTCCTCTTTAGGTGGTGAATTCTGAAAAGTTGTATTCACGCTTGAACACACATTTTTTTTTTTTAAATGAAGTTTGTTTCAGTTTATTTGATGTTTTATTGATGTTTGCTTGTTTACTAGTACTTTACAGAGTCAGTAGTGGAAAAGAGGGTTTGGTTTCCTCTCTTCAGAGAAATGCTGAAACACATAAGACCACAAACCTCTGCAAAATTCATACTTTTGATTGTGTACAGGTGTGGTACAGGTTTTGCTTTGTAAAAAAAAAAAAATGATACTATGATATGAAAATATATATATATATTTTAGAAAATACAGTTTACATTAAAGCTGTATTAGCAAGGAGGGATGTTTAATTTTTATTAATAGTAACATAATTATACAAAAATTATACATGACCATAACTGGCTGCAAAAAATGTATGTTGACTGTGTCACTGAAAGCAGTAGTCACTCTGTGTTGGGGTTTCCCCAAGGGATAACTCACCAGGTGAGCACAGGCAACAATGTCAGACTGTTAAAATTAGCACTTTAGTCAGTTTCTCTCCTTTTCTCACTCTCGAATGCTTCTCTGGTAAGGTTTCAGTTTTGGGGTTTCCTCAGGAGCTCGCCAACAACAGTGAATGTGATAGGATTTTGACGCGATTGAAAGAGGGTGGGGAAACTTGCTGCTGTGGGGCATCCCTGCTGTTTCCAAGTCCTTGAGCCCACATGTGGCACTCAAGATTTGTGTTTGATATTAAGATGCAATGATCTCTCACCAGGCCGGAAAGTAGAAATAGACGAGGGCATTAAACGCATTCATTTTTGGCCTTATATGTAAACAAGAATGTTTTCAAACCAAACTCTTATGTTATGAATCCAAATGTAAAATTTGGCGTTGTGACCCGAAATCTGAAATAAAATCTTGGAATCATGGGACAGATTTGGTCATGAGTGAATCCACCTGTCATGGCTCCTGTTCCCAAACAAACTCACACTAACATCTGCTACACTGAAGGTCATGCTGTGAGCGCAAGCACACGCTGGATCCGTGTGGATGAAACGCCCGTACCATAAAATCTTTTGCAGATACACCTGAGCTCGTCTCTGTGTGGACAAGGCCTTAGTCTGGCTATGCAGGACTAAAGTCGTCTCTGACTGTTCAATTCCAGGCTTGCCTCCTTCACTAGTGTCTTGATTAGTGCTCTCGGCTCACACATCTCTCACTAGTTTTCTTTCCAGAACCTTCCAAAAGCTTCTCTTCTTCCATCTGCCAGTCCTGATGATAAAACATCTTGAAACTTGGAAGCACTTTGATAAACTTGTAAATCCTTCTCCTGTTTTATAGGCATTGACAGTTTAGTAAAGTCTAAAGTTTTTTTCAGTAATTATTTAATAGTTTCTATTACAGCCAAATAAAGAGGACTGTTCCTAAGGGGGCTAATTATAGATACTTGACCCTAAGTTGCTCCCAGAGGTGGCATTATTGGAATGTGAAAGTGAAATTGTCTAACTAAAAGTATCTAACAAGTGAAACAGAAATAATAATGTAATGATATTTTCTCAGAATACTTTATTTGCCCCCGAGGGATTGACAAAGCTAGGCCAACAAGGGTGGAGTGAGGGTGCTGGAATGAAGTGTGTTTGTCCCCAAATATTTTGAATTTAATGATGGATTTAAACCAGACGGGCTGTAATGTTTAGGGGTTTCAATATGAGAGACGCCTTTAGTTGCCTTGAAGTTACCCTGGGGTCTTTGTGACCTCTTGGTGACTTCACACACATGTCTGGTTACACAGGGTAACACAGGTTGTGTACAAATGAAGGAGCTTTAAGACAATCTGACTGGATTTCTTTGTCCGCTGATGTTTCGAGTCATCTTCATGCAGGAATATATCAAAGTTCTGTAGGTTACAAATACTTTTAGGCAGCACTGTATATACACATACACATGTGGGTACTAACAATCACCTGAATCTGAACTTGATAATGGCTGAATCTTACATTAGTTTCTTGAGATCCGTCTCAGAAGATCCTATTATGCACTGAAGACAGTTTCGCTTTATCAGCTTTTTTTTGTGAGTGTTGCACACTTGAGAGTCAGTGTAAAAGAAAAGATCTGTCTCCAGTGATGCAGGGGAAGTTTGTTTCATCTTAAAGATGTTTAAATCTTAAATGTTCTGAGCCACAAGCACATATAAATCACTCTGTCCATATTTGGAAGCTTCCTCCTTACCACTCTCTACTCATATGCAAATCAAAGATGCAGATTAGATCATTGTTTTTCTATTAACAGATAGAATCTATCCATCATTGACATTTCTTATACTACAGGTTGGTGTAATATCTTTTATCAGTGCATATATACAATATGCAAACATCAATGTAGTGGCATTGTGTAGTTTTTATTAATTTTTAATACGTTTTCTGTGCAGTGTGATAGAAAATAGGCCATGTAGGCCAATATACTATGGCACATTGAGTAATTTCCTGGCCTTTGCATAAGTCCATGTTTCACTTCCTATGACGCTTTGTGTGGGGTGAAGTCAAATCACACACTGACCAGAAAATGCCCTCCATGCCCTACAAACCAAATGTTACTCATACAGAGCAAAAAGGAAATAAAGGCTTTGGTTTCCGTGATAGTAGTGATGTCAGTGGAGACACCTCAGCATGGTGTCATACTTTTGGGCGGTGGCTTTGCTACATTACCATGCTGTGTGTAAAGCAGGTGTATATCAAAAAAAAAAGTTCCCATTTTTTACTGCATGCTGCCTACAAGCCTTTGTCATTTAATGACAAAATGCAAAAATGCTCTTTATCACATTGAGGGGATTTTTATTCTCTGTTTTGTTCCCTTGCACTACAATGAAGTTGTCTCAGAAACGGTGAATGTATTCTTTCCTTGTTTTGGATGAGATAAATCACCATCATTGTGATCATTTCAATAGTGGAAATAGTCGTTATATTTGGGGGTTTCTTAGCTTTTGTAGGCGTTTCAAGGTCTTTTGCAATTTTAGGAGACGTGTGTAGGATGTGGAGAACATTTCCTGTGGGTTTGAGCCAGTGATGTTTAGATCATATCACGTGTGTTATTATGTAAGTGAGCATAGTGACTGAGTTCAAGCAGTGACAATGGAATTTGATTTATCTACACGCTGTTGCTCAAGTGACTTTCTAAGAATGCTGCACCTTAAACAAAAAATGTATTATGTACTACATCCAATAGGTTTGTTTCTGTGCTTTTCTCCGCAGGGTGCTGGAGGGTTCATGGGAGTTCGCCCAACCAGTCCACATGTTTTGTGGATTTGGAGAAGGCGTTCGTCCCTGTCCCTCACGGCATTTTGTGGGAGGTGCTCTGGGAGTATGGGGTCCGAGGCCCTTTGCTAAGGGCTGTCAGGTCCCTGTATGACCGGAGCAGGAGTTTGGTTCGCATTGCCGGGAGTAAGTCAGACTTTTTCCCGGTGCATGTTAGACTCCGGCAGGGCTGCCCTTTGTCACAGGTTCTGTTCATAATCTTTATGGACAGAGTTTCTAGTCCATCTAGAAAATGGATGGATGGATGGATTTTTACATCTGGGTGAACAGCAGCTGTTTATCTAGCTTGATTTGTCTAGGTGACCTACACTGACTAGGACAGGGGTGGGATTTCTATGTTTTATGCTAACACAGCACCTGAGCTCTGCTTAATGGTAATTAAACCCCAGCAACAGTCACTGAATACTTTTAGTTATAGGACTTTAACTAGTTTTTTTTTTAATTTATAGTCTTTTATTAATAGTTGCTCTCTTTACTGCACCTTTTTTAAAAACAGCATTCTTATCTATTAGTACTGTATGCATGTACTCTGCAGAGATGTTCACAAGTCATTTTTCCAAGTCAAGTTTCAAGTCTCAAATGACTGAAATTACCTTTCTCTCATTAGATTCAAAGAATCATGTACCATCATCTATTATTATACGGTAATATCATTGGCCAAAAGCAAGAAGTGTAGTTGTCAACTGCCTCCTAGACCAATGAATCAAGACAAACAACAAATAAATGACTCATAATTAATCAACTGTAACGTAGGGTGGGGAACATTAAAGCCGTAATATCTGCATTTAGTCTGTATAGCCGACAGCTGTGAGTTTTCTAGCAGTTATCTGTCAATACGGGCCAAGTTTTCTTTCAGACTGTCCTATCCTTGTGCTTTTTGAAGTGCCTGATGTTGAGCGGGCATCATTTATCCTGACCCCACACACTCTGCAGGTTGCCGTTGGCTTGTTAGCCGTCTGTTCAAAGGCGTCATATCCAAATGTTATCAAAAGTCTGCCATTAGTTCTGTATGTTTGATGCCTGCAGCTTTTGCACCTTTTGCTTTTCTTTTCTCAGCTTTAAACATTAAGTTTGTTGTAGACATTGTAGGAAAACCCCTACATTGGCCACACAAACACACAAAGCCACAAAGAAAACATGGACACCTCAAGACATTTTAAAGACACACATCTGCTTAGTTGCGTGTTTAACACAGCTGCATTCTGCAGTGTGGTTTCAGCTGCAGAAAGGGCAATTCCATAGTGCAGTACAGAAATTTTTTTTTCTGAAAAACAATAAAGCAAATCATCTGTCTTTCACCAGTGTTTTTGCTTTTTGCAAACTGGTTACACCGTAGGTTCACAAACGGTTTCACAACTCTGTGTCTGCATTAACAATGGCTGTTTATGCAGACAAGCACTTCTTCATGGCAACAGATTATAGAAAAACTTGCCATACTGATCATTATATTTAGTGTAAAACTAGAATATCTGGTGATGAAAGTACGTCTAAGTTCAAAAACCATCATGATGTGAGGCACACGTGTGGGAACAACCTGAATGTTTTACATCAGAAGGTTATCAGGTCAGCTCGCTGATGTCGGTGAGCGTTTGTCACGTTCGGTTACTTCAGGTGTTCAAATACCACTCAGGAATATGAACTCATATGACCTGAGCTTCTCTTTGTTGTCAACACAAATATTTAGGTAAATATGTTTTTTTTTGAGTCGACCCTAACGCTTCTCTGTTCATCGCCAAAAAAATGGTGACATTGACCAAACGTAGAAAAGATTTTTTTTAAACCCGTAGTGTTTTATTTCATCAAACATATGATACATCCTATTTAAATCATGGTTACAACACACAAGAAACACCACAGGCCTAAAGAATAAGTGTGAGACACAATGAGTGTTCATATTAACAATAATACACCTTTACTCAACTACTCGTGTCCCCTCATGTAAAGTGATGCTGTGAAACTAAATGAGCACTTACTAAGAGTTAGACTTTGCTTCTCATCAGGTCGTCATTACCTAATGATTAATTTGTTATTCATCCTTAGATCACTGTTACCTCATTATTATTTCTGTCCGGTTGACATAAACAAAATGGTGGCATATGTATGAATCGACTTCCTCAACTAATGATGAAGTAAGTGTGAAAGAATCACATTAATCCACTTTGACTTAATCATTAGTCCTACTGATTAGTAATCAGTAGGAAGTCATGATATGTCCATCAATTCATGCATTGACTCATCATAAGATGTCAATAGTCACCGCTTTATGCTGCAGCAGATGTGCTCAGCAGCACAATTAATCTGTAACAGTCATACAGTTTAATGCTATTTACATGTTAATAGAGACAAGATGACTGATGTGGTTTAGCAGTGGAACCACATAAATTAGTTTTAATAAGGCATATAAATTATATTTATGCATATAAAATGATGGAAACATTGGCATGTGATGTTGGAATGAGGTGATTAGTGTGCAGCAGCTGTTAGTACAGGCCAGTGATAAATAAAAAGGACTCCAAACATTGGAGTGGCTGGGTTTTCTATCAATGCAGGGTCTGTTCAAATGCAGTTTCAGAGGCACCGGTTTGGAATCCTGAGCCCATTGCGTATTCATTTTTTTTTGCCCAAAAAGTAAAAACTGTGCAATCTTTGAGGCTTAAAATAGGTGGCCTGTGTGGGAGTTATTTAACGGGCAAATATTTTTGACATTTAGGTGATATTGAACTCGTAAATTCAAAAATTCCATTTTTAGGTTTTGTGAATGATTGTAAATAAACTATGTTGTGACATGTTCAAGTGCTGTCTCACTCCAAAACTTGTCTTACTCATTATATGCACCCACAGTGATGCACTGGGTAGTTTGTTAGAGCACACGTGGGAAATGGACAGCCCAGACCATGAGCCTTTCAGTCCTTACAGAGGGTTATGTTTTAACCCCTTCATTAGACAAGCATTGTCAGTAAAGCGACAGCACAGAAGTGCTGTGTTTAAAGGAAGCATCTAATGCTACACTGCCTTTTAACATCTGTCAGTATAGGCGCTCTCTTCAGCTCTGTGTGAGACATTTTGTCTGACCCGACAGCGACCAGCACCACTGGCCAAGACAACGATACTCCATGTCTTCTTCTGGCTGTAAAAGCTGTGTTCTTCCCAGTCCAATGTAAATGAATTGATTATAGTATTGATTAGTCTGAAACCAATCTTGTTGCTGTTGGTGCTGACATAGCCACAGAGTCTAAAACAACCTTAGGATCAGTGTTAATTTTGTTGACGAATCATTTTCGTCATAGTTTTCGTTAACGACCTTTTTTTGCTGATAAAAATGAGACGATAACTAAATAAAAACGCATGGTGCCAAAAACGAAGACGAAATGTATTGACACTTTCGTCAACGAATAAAAACGAGACGAAATTATTGATGGAGACGAGATCCAATCAGAGAAAATTTTGACTGTGGAAGGGAGGGACGAATCAGGAGACGGCGGCAGAAAGCCAATCTGAAGTGATCTCTGGGTAAGGACGTTACCCCGCGATGCTGGAAGAAGGCGTACTCATGCATGGTAACACAACACAGGAGAAGAACAGACACACGGACACGTTTGATGTCAAGACAAACAGGACGGTTCAAACCGTGCGGAGCGACTATCAGCGGTAAAAACAATAAACCTGAAGCGACATTTGCAGACGAGTTAACTTAACTTCCGTTCAAAGATACACGTGACAAAATCTAGAAATGAAGACACCGCTGCTGATGGTTTTACAGCATGCGCACCGTTTCTAAGCTGTCACTGAAGTGTTTTGCTGTAGTTATGGAGGATTCATGAAGAAAGTCATGACTGAACGGTGTATTCAGGGAGAGCAGCTCACTGTTCACTGGTTCTTTTGTGAAAAGGTCATAGCAAATAAATAGAAAGGTGTTTGTTTCAAATAACACAAGTTAAATCTGCCTGTTTTTATTGCACTTCAAACCTTAATTATTTATTGAAAAAATAAATATCAAAAAATTCTTTGATATTTAGTCGACTAAAACTAGACTAAAAGTTAAAAAATGTTGATGACTAAAATGTGACTAAAATCAAATGATATTTTAGTCACAAGACTAAAATAAAAACTAAATCAGAAATTGCTGCTAAAATTAACACTGCTTAGGATAAACAATGAACTTTGCATAATTCAAAGCTGGATTGTCCATATAAAAAAATAACGACAGGTTAAGCACTGTCAGTGAGGCAGGAATAAAATAATCTCAATTTTCAAGCCGGAATTTGCTAACCAGTAGTGACAGCTTTGACATGGGCTACCAAACCAAAAACAATACAAGGCAGGTCATGATGTATGTACTGTACTGGATGTGTCAGTACAAACATGCCGTCTACATTGGGCTTGTTCACACAGTGGTAGCTGCTGCTAGACAACAAACCAGTTGCAACTCTTTCCTGTCTGTTGCCTCTAAAACATTCATCACTACATCCAGTGGCAAATGAAAATGTATCCTCTCTTGAATTAGTTTTAGCTTGGTAATCATTGTGGAAGCTGTCACAGCTGCTTAGGTAGGACAGGCTGTAGGCTACGTGTTAGATGTGTCAATAAAATTACACATATTTGAATCCTGCGTCGGTAACAGCCTTAAACTTGATGCTGTTTTTTAGATTTATAATCCGTTTCATTATAGTTACTACTGTCTGTTTCATTTTACCTTCAAATTCATTTCAAGTTAGAAAAAGTCAACAAACACATTCATTCCTCATATTGCTGATAGAATCCCTCTCATCAAAACAAAGCAGATACACATGTTTAAATACTATTTATTTGAACTGAGTTTGGAGATATCCCTGACCCATGTGATCTTTTCCTGCGCCAACACCCTTTGTATGATTGATTATTGTCTGTAAAGAGCTTTGCTCTCTGAGGTCCCCCCGTCAGGCTGTGGATTAAAATACTTCACCTGATCTTTGTTGTGTTGTGGAGCTGCAGATGTTTTCTTGCAGGCTGCTGCTGCCCTCCAGTGTTCCTTAGCTGCAGCATCACTTTGACAAGGAACACGTTGAACCTCTGACCGCCACAGCTCACAGCTTCTCCCCTTTAAAAACAAAAGAGAGCAACAACTTTCATTAACTATGTAAATTTACCTTAATAATACTGGACTGTATATGACTGATCAAAAAATATGTTTCAATCAAAAATATAAACATTCTGTAAAAACATATCCTCAGGGCAACTAAGAGGCCACCATTGACTCACATGTGAGCAGCAGTGACATGACAACATGTTCCCACATGATTTGGTTGTTGTGCAGGATCTGTAACACCAAGCCTACAATCTACTGCTTACAATCAGCGTCATGCCACAGAAATCTGCACTAAACAGTCTGTAAAAAACATTTTCTTTTTTTGTTATCACCTGATCACACCATTGATTTTAAGCTCTTTGAGCTTATTTTACATTTTATAGTACTCTAGTACGTTTTAGTTTGGGTTACATCATGTTGTTTATTAGACGGTTTATTATTACTTCATTGTATTTACATAAAAACATTCTGTGCATGTAAACAGATCATATCAGTGGGGTAAACCGCTCATGTTGTTCCCTGACGTTTTCAGCAGGTGGAGCTGTTGCTGTCTTTCTAAAATACAATCTGTGACAGGTGCCCTTTAAACACCAGAGAGTGCTGAAGCACTAAAGAAACACCTGCCCATCAGCATCCACACACCTATTGCCTTTTGTCTAATCCATACTGTTATGTAAGTGAAAACATCTGCATCCTGAAAGTGAGACACTGTGGAGAATACAACAAGACCCTGAGTCAGTATGAGCAGATGTTTCCACAGCTGTACACACAGATGTAAACATCCTAGAATTCTCCAAGAAGAAAACACGCAGAAAATATACCTTTAAAACGTGATGCAAGTGTTTGCTGCCATTAAACCTTATGGAAGTTATTTTCAATCAGTAGTCTGCTTTGTGTTTGTGTCTGGGTTAAGAACAATGGAGATACTTGTGATTTTCAGATAAAATTACTCATGAGGATTCAGAAACAGGTCAGAGGAAAGATGAGTGACACATTTCAGCTAAATCAAAGCAATTTTATTTGCAAATCTGTTTTCACAAGTGACTCATTACAGATAACAAAGACATCAACATCTGTAAAAGAAAAAAAAACATTACAATTACAAAAAGTAACCATCACACAGGCTGAATTTAAAAACATTTTAAAACTGTCCCATGTTAAAGCAACATTATGGAGTTTTTGGAGAAATTGCTCACGGTTCTCTGATGAACGCTGATGTCTGCTACACCTGTCTAAAGTCTGTCTACACGCACATTTAATGACCAGCAGCCAAGCTCCTTCACAGCTGGAGCTGTGTGTCACACAGGAAGGCTTCAGTTTGCTCCTTTTCACACTCAGAACCCGCAAAACAGCCGCGGGACCGCTGCCCAACGTTTCCCCACACAGCAAACAAACGTGTCATATCAACGTAAACTCTGTAAACTGAGGCTTTGCGCAAAGACGGTGATTGCAGACAGTAATAAACGTTTAACCAGGTACACATCCATCATTTTACAAGTGTGTTTAAGCAGTTTAACGACATAATTACCTTATTTTAGCCGGCGTCCATTCCATTACTGCACCTAATGCACCTGAATCCAACCGGAACAACGTCCGGTTTACGGAAGCTGCCAATATCTTCCACCTGTGTCGCTATGATAACGGTTCTTTTCAGCTCTCGCTGACATTAATCCTTATTTGGGCTCTTGTTTTAGTCTCTGCAGCAGCCATAACTTTCAACTTTGCTTCCTTCTTCTTCTTCTTCTTCTTCTTCTTCTTGTGAATTTCCGGTAGACCGGAAGCCCGCAGGCACACTGCTGCCCCCCTGTGTCGCTTCCAACTCCGTTTACCTCGTGCTTTGAGAAATGAGGGAGGCAGATGTGACGTATGCCGTAAAGTAGGAAAATGTTGTAGTTTTTTAAGTACCCCAAAATTTTGAAAGTGTCATTCACTCTATTTGGAATTAATGTACCATCAGAGTGATTTTGGAAATACAGTTTGGAGGCTGAAAAACTCCATAGTGTTGCTCTAACAAAGACAGATGTCTTCTATTACCTTTCTAAAAAATGAATAGCAGTTACAGGAGGGGCTTTTTTAATGAAAGTAAAAAAAAAATAATACATAAGCATATTTGTGATTTTGTTACAAAGATACAGTAATTTGTGGAATTTTTCTTTTCTTCCCAGAATCTAAAACTAATACGTACCCTACGACAGAGAATTAAGAAATGAAGCTGAAACCAGCACCAAAACTCCCAAGGTGGCCTGTGGGGGGCTGGCACCATAAGTAAATCATTCACCTCAAACCTCCATGATGAAATGCTCAACTTTACAGCAGGAAGCATGTTTACAAAAACATTTGTGGGGGACTGAATAGCATGATCACAAAAGCACTGCCTACATTTGACTGGACAGCTTCAAAGGATCTTTCCAAGACAGAAGGACTTTACATTCAAATGCTTCAAGGTTATCCAGAAATTACTAATTCTTGATCCTACTGGCTTGTAGGTCCTCTCTAGGTTCTCATGATTTTTATGTTGGAAGACGTTTCTTAACCAATGTAATGCTTTTTCAACTTTTTGCCCCTTAACTTCTAAATGGTTTAGTGGTCTAACTTTTGACTGCAAAGCTTTTGTTAGCCATAAACATCTAGTCCCATAGTGCCAACAGTATTCCTAACAAACACATACAGCGGACCCAGTGAGTGGTTGACCTGGATAAACCATCAGAACCGTTCAGCATGTACTCTACCCGAGACCAGGACCCGTTATTGGGCAAAGGCTCCACTCTCAGCGTCCAGCACATCAGATTATAGACATCCACTGCTCGAATTGGAGCTGCTCGGAAATTCTGCTTGAAGTCTGGATGAAACAAAGTGAACACAATGAGCTCTTCATCTGAAATGTTCTCATACAATACACAGCTGTGACCCACACCTTGGTCCTCTTTCACATGTATCTTCCATGTTTGTCCAAGAGTTTAAATGGAGACAACAGGACCTCCACTTGGGAGAGTGGCGAAACGTCCATGAGTCCAGTTACCTTGATTTAAACTCTTGGACATAACATGACCTAGGTGAATGAGAACATCCACATACTGTATCTGGCATGCTTGTATGTCTGCACTAAATACAAGTGCAGTTTTATTTCTGTGTTGCACGTGTAAGTTCCTGACTGTTCCTTGTGTGCACGTGTGAAAGTACCTGGCCCTTTCGCCAAGAAAAAGCCTCTCATATCGATGAACTCATTATCATAACCATGCCAGCCATTCTGCCATGCTGAGGGTTCCCCGGTATCATTTTTCCAGTATGGGAGACTTCTCTTGTTCTGGAGAAACACACATAATACTGCATTTTACACAAAAATCAAGGATGCAGAAGTTTCAAATAATGATGAAATAATAACCTGATAATGGTGAAAACATTTCATCACCACTTGTACATACCTCAGCGGTCACTCCCAATAAAATAATACCTTACTGACACTGTGTTGTCTCTTACCTCGGTGATAAACCAGCCTGGCTCAGCCACCAGTGTCAACGGCGAAACAAATCTTCCGCCTTTGTAATGGAATCGTTCTGGAATCTCGTGTCTGCCATACACGCGCATGTTAGGGACCCCAGACAATGAGTTGTACACCTGGCAATAATCCACAAACATACAAACAGTGTAACCAAGTCCCACATAACTCTGAACGCAACAAACTCTTTTTGTAAATAAGCTTGTGTTCGATCTGTCCTGATCATAAAAAAGAGCATCATGGTGATGATGTAAGACAGTGATCGTGGTTTCACCTGTTGGTACTTGTTATCTTGGGGCCACAGACTGACCACCGGTCCTCTGTCCATCATCTTGCCAACATCTGACATGCTGATATACTTGTCCAGCTCTATGATTTTCTCCATCCACTGGATCTTTGTCATACCATGGTCTGAAAACAGCACAACGTTCAGCTGGTCTTCCATGTTCATCTCCTGCAAGAATGTCAGACATTCACCACTTGATAAAACGAGTGTAGAATGTGTAGCCAGAACTGTAATTACAAAGGCATACTCTGATTTTGCTGTTCAGCGTCTGCATGGCAACATCCAGTTGTCGCACAGCTGTTCTGACTTGATGAGAGTCTGGGCCAAAGTGATGGCCCTCCACATCGATTTTCTCATAATATACTGCAGCCATGTCAGCTTGGCCTGACCTAAGCACACAAACACAGACACACATTAATGTGAAATCACATTGTTATTACCAGCTGATTGGTAGGTGAACACCGCCAGGGATGATTTTCCAGATCATTCGGTGCAACAAACATCAACCCCAAACAACCCCAAGCAGCAGGACTGTGTAATTGCAGTAACAGTCACACCAGCACAAAACACGTTGTTTACATTGTTAGACAATGACGCTGTTGCAGAACTAGTAGCTCACAGTTAGTATCCATGCTTTAATGTGAAATGTTGTTTTGTTTTTTTGTATAAAAAAACATAACAATCACCTGATTGTAGTGGGTCTTATGAAAGAAAACAAACAACATGGGCAGTGCTAACTATGACTTAAGAGCTGCAGCGAGATCAAGCGGCAGCCTCTGGGGCTCAAAGTTGAAGCCCACGCGGAAGTGTCAAAACTTGCGAAGCGAGTCATTTCCCATAGACTCCCATGTTAAAATGGCCAATTTCACAGCAGGAATGAACATGTTTACAGCCTGGTACAAAAAACCACTCTGGTCTCAGATGATAGGTTCTCTTCTAGTGTCAATTGTACGGGGGGTGAATTTTTTTACAACTCACTCGTTTCAATGGTATTCAGACTTAAAATTACGCATAATTATGTCATCAACGTCCCGGAGCCTCCCACCGAGCCTCAAAGCGGCTCTTCAGAAACAAACGGGTGACGTCACGGAAGCTCTGTCCATAGTTTTTACTGTCAATGAGCGAGATGCTGATAATCATCAGCCCTTGATGAACTGATCCTCAGCAGGTGTGCAGACCTCTATACGCAGACATTTTGGCAGTTTGCTGCTCTGGAGCATTCAGGTGTGTTAACACAGTGCCAAGAGGGGAAAGACATAAGCAACTGTTGCTGCTCATCCATCTGGACTGGCTTCATCTCAGAGCCTACAGGCCTCACTCTTTGGTTAAATACATAATGGCACGGTGAAGAAAGTTATACGTTATATCTGCTCTTAAAACTATGACCCACTATGGGTCATAGGTGACTCATGACTCAGGTGATTTTGTTTTCTGTACACTGTGTTATTGGTTGTGTGGTGGCAACATCGCCATTGACCTTAAAGAAGACGCGATGACACATAAATGTAGTGAACCAGGACAGGTGATCGTGTTACTGGCACATAAATGGACCAGAGAGGAGGAAGAGGAAAAGTGCTCGGTGGATCAGGTTGTTGTGATGAGGAGGCCTGTAGCAGCTTGACTAAAGGAGGGATCAGGGTCACCTGAGCCAGCTCTAACTATAGGCTTTAGCCATGGCTATAATATTGACAATAGCTATAAGATATATGAAACATTATGACATTGGGATGAAGCTTCAAACCTTGTGTGGCAGCGTACAGTCAAAGACACCCCAACGAACTTATTACCTCAAGACATTGAGAGCTTTTGTTATGGACTCTGTGAAGTTTTTGTCTGATGGGTTGTACACATACTCCTCACAGAATGAAGGACGAACACCCCGAATATCCACCTCACAACCTGAGAACACACACATGAAACACTATTATCAGGCAGTTCTTATGATAAAATATATATGTACACCTTATCCCAAACCGTCCATGGCCCTGTGAGGTGAGGTTTCGGGACAACAAAGATTGTACTGACCAGGCCAGTAGTACATGAACACCTTCTTTCCCAGCTTCTGAAGGGTGACCCACAGTGGCTCTGATCCATCCCACCACAAACGCAACCGGCTGTCAGGGTTGGTTCCGATCAAAAACTCCTTCTTGGAGCCTTCATCCCACATGTAGTTCCCAGTCATCTGATGAATGTTACAGTGACGGCCTGAAAAAGTCAGCATAAATGACATAAAATACAATAGCACTTACACTAAGTAGTCACATCGATGCACCGCTGTGTGTTTCTCACAATAAAATACACAAAAAAAGCATTTTATGTAGACTGTTGTGGAAACTTTTCTGCTCTGGTGAAAAATGAAATAGAGACTTCTGCCGGCCGGCAAGGATTTATTCTTTGCAAAGAAGGTCAATCAAAAACACACACAGTCAGAATGAATGAAGTCACGGAGCCATTTGTATCCTGATCACACCTTGAGGCTGACCTCCTAAATTGTGGGATACAGCTCAGGGGTTTGGATACAGTTCAGGATCTCCTCCTGGAGTCTGTTGTGTATTGGAAAGGCCTAGCCATCAACATTGAATGGCAAAAAGCAGGGGAACTCAAAAATTAAAGGAGGCTATGATATACAGGGACAGGCACAGATGTCTCAGGGAATTAACAACAAGGATTAAAGATTAAAGTAACAACAAATATTAAGGATAGACTGCATATACAGAGATCAAAATTTCCATCACAAGACTTGACTTGAGTCGTACCACAATACCTTTTCTCATAAAGTTTTTGTTGCAACAAGTATTTACCCATAAAAGTTTTTCCTTCATAAATTATTATTACATAATATTTCTATATTATATGTGGCCCTAAATTGCTGCATATCAACAAGTTCTGGCACAGTGTCAGAGTTAGATAACTGTAAATTGGATGTGTGTGTGTGTGTGTGTGCCTGTGTGTTTCCAGTCAGTGATTCTTTTAACAGGAGAATGTGCTCCATCAAAACACATGCATCAGCAAATCAACATGGGGGCAGGATCCCAGGCTTACAATCCACAGCTCACACTCCATTGACCAGGCCGGACTGTTGTTTTTCAGCCTTAGTAAGATACAAGGCTGCGGCACGCGAGCAGGACGTCACACACATCATCCAAAGTCTTAATGTCGTCTGTTCTGTCCTGTCTTTGCTGATCACTCTTTTGTTTTGGTCGATCTGATTCCTGCATTAATATTTTCTATAAAAAAATCCACCTCATAGCTCGAGGCTACCTGTGCCAAACACACTGTGACTGCTACAGGTGAGGCAGGCGCCTCGTAGCAGCAGGAGGACCAGGGACATGTCTCTGGGACGATCCAGAGGTTTACACGTTTAGGCACATGCTGTAATGTTTACGGAGGGAATACAGGGCTGATCACATATTAATACAAGGTCAATCAGATACAAGATTCATATAGCATATCACAATAATCTGGCAAATATATATATGCCAGATTATGGTGAAATTATGATGTATACAGTATATAAAAAAATATATTATGTGTTGGCATGCAGATTTTGACTGTGACACAAAATACACAATTTATGCAATAATCTGATTGACTTTTTGAGGAGACGCTAACTTTTGGGGGTTTGCCTACAAAATGACGTCATCATTGCTGCACTCAGCTGACTTTTTTGAGTTAGATAATGATGGATGTATTGATCTATTGATGTTTTCTTCTTTAATACTGACACCTGCACTGGCATAAGGTTTACATATTGATGCACTGTTCATCAATCAATCATGAGGATTGTTTTTGATCGATCAGTAATGTTTACATTGTTAGTCATGGCAGGCGTTCATGCAGCAGTCTGCTGATCACAGTTACATTACCTGTCATTAAAGAGTAGTAATTGGGGTATGACAGACTCGGGAAGTCCGGCGTCATGTAGTCCACCTTCACCCCATTCATCACGAGCTCGCGGAATCCGGGCAGCTCGTGCAGGTTATCCATGTAATCATAACGGAATCCATCGATCAGGAACACGAGCAGCGGACGCGCCGCGTGGGCCTGCCGTCCGGCGCCGAGCAGCAGAAGCAGTGGAAGGAGGGCCCGCGGGGAACACATGGGGGTCTGTCTCGTGGGTTCTGTTCTGGATACCGTGCAGACAGTGACCCGAGCCAAGCGAGCAGTGAGCAGAGAGGTCTGCGGCGGCGGCGGCACCGTGGGTCCGGCTGTGGTGGGCGGGGCCAGTGTCTGAGGGAGGGCTGTCAATCTAACAGAGAGTTTAATGGTCCCTAACAGCTGCTGGGACAACAAACTGTGACCCCCATGACCAGACAGACACACACACACAGACAGACACACAACATGCACAAATCATTTCCTCCTTTTACTTCTTCTTCTTCTTTGTAATAAGTGCCTAAGGTCAAATAGATGAACAAACTACACATAAAACTTAACTTATTTGTAAATCATAAAGGGAAGTCATTTTTTATAATTTATGATATTTTTACAAAATCATAAAGTTTGGTTCTTAAACGAAAACGAAACGAAACTTTAAAAGGATCACTTGTTTGTGAGCTTCACCAGGAGGGAACTGAATTACTGACCAGTCTGGCTTCACACTTTTTTTTTAGGCCGTGTGGAAGAACCTCGAAGAGTCCCATCAGCGGGGATAAGCTCCAGCCCCCAGTGACCCTGCACTGCTGGACGAAGCGGGTTCAGATGATGGATGGATGGATGGTGGGACATTCATGGGTCACACCTGTGGCCTACATGGGCAGAGTCCTTCAGAGGATGCAGCCCCTCGACTAGGAGACATCTTAAGAATTGTGACCTCTTACCTACTAGGTTTATGGCTAAAACAGTTCTAATTTCTTTCAGCTTTCCGTGGCAACAAAGACAGAATCATAGTGGCTACTCTCTGTTCACTGTGAATGTAGCCACAGCTGTAGGCTGACCTGTTGGTGTTTGTTTTGATGTACAAGAAACTCCGGGGTCTCTCAGCAGGTGGTGCTGTTGCTGATGTTTTGAATGCAGCCGTTTGTGATTTAATAAACTGTAATACTGTTTTTCAAACACAGAGGGCGCTCTGCACAAAGGGAATATCTGAAGAGTCAACTTTGACACACATCGCCTCAAGTTTCACTCAAACTAAAGTCGTCTTCATGCTAAAAAATAATCAGTCGTGCAGAATCAAAGATCCTGACTTTAGTAAAGACAAAACTTTCTGAGTGGCCATTCAGGCTCAGCACTTTAAATGAACCATGACAACTACATATATGGCACATCTGTACACACATATATACAAATATATTATGTACTATATGTACTATAAAATGAAAATATTAAAAAAAATGAAAGTTAAATTGTGACGTTTTTTCAAGAAGGTTTGGAAGTTAGGTGAAAAACTGACAAGTAAACATAAAACACACCTTTTTAAGACCTTTTACAAATCATTTTACTTTATTCTGAAAATATGAAATTCAAAAATTTTACAATTGGACATTTTTCCCAGGGAAGTTCTGAATGATGGAAAGGTAAATGAACAATTAGTCCAAACCATGAAACATCTTCATTTTATGAAAAAGTTACAAAAGTTTACAATCAGTACAAAAGTCTTACAAAAAGTTTTTGTAATGACAAAAAATTTTACAAAACTATTTACAAAGTGCTGATTGGAGTAAAATGGCTTCAACGTTTGGAGGAGAATCTTAAACCAATAATTTAAAACAATCATGTTTCGTCCTTTTACTTTCAGAAGGACACTCAGACTGAAAACTCTTCCTTTTCTCCTCCCTCTTCTTCTTCCTCTTCTTCTTCTTCTTCTGCTGTTGTTGCATGTTGTTGTTTAGTCTTGAGGAAAAAATAAAAGACAAAGCAACATTTCCTCCTGGCCGCCGGCTCGTTTTCTGCTTCCAGAGACCAATTTATTACGTCCTGACAGACGGAGGTCAGCGGGCTCTGATCGCTCTTTGTGTTCGAGTTAACAACAATAGAGACGCTGTTTCTGCATAGAAATAGTTTCTTACACTTTAAAATGTGTCCTGATTTAAAGGAAAGTACTGTAGCACCATTTTAATATGAGCTGTCCTTTCAAACACGTCTTACTTTCAAAATAAGTTCTGATATTTACTTTTATATTCTGATGTTACTCAGAGCAGCAAATCAAATGTGACTCCAACTCCACAAAAACTGCTTGAGTTGTTTGCAGCCATTTTAAAAATCTTCAGAAACATCTCAGCGTTTTCCAGTGTTTGATGAACAGACTTATTGATACAGCCCTGAGGGGGCAGCGAGGCCTGACCTCTTCTCTGAGCTCCCACAGTTTTTTGCAGCAGCTGTGGCGGCGGAGGTTCCGACACCGCCATCAAGGCCCAGAGAGCGGCGATATGCAGCAGAGAGTCGGTACAGGACGTCAGGCCGGGGCCCGGGATGTGCATCAGCCTTCTGTGTCATCAGCATCTCGAACAGGGTGCTGACCTCAGACAGCAGAGCTCCACCCAGCGGGCCGTCCTGCTCCGGAGCTTTACCTTGATTGAATGAATGATTTTGTCAGTTTGAGCAGATTTAATTGTGTTAAGTGTTGGGTGTTTTTTTATTATAAGTAAGTTTTGATTTTTTACCAAAAGTGGAGAAAGAGGAGGAAGAATCCAGGCCTTCTCGGGGAAGCAACTCACTGTCAGATGACGGAGGGGCGTTAGGGACAAAAACATTATCGTGATAATCGCTGGTGAGTGGAAGGGAGAGTCTGGCCATCCAGGCGGGGTCGCTGACCTCTGAGAAAACATCGTCTGTACAAAAAAGGAAACAAAACGACACCTATGAGCAACCAGAATCTGGCTTCCTATCTGCAGAGTTCTTAACCAGAATCATCCAGATTTAAGGAACAGTTTTGTGTTTTTGTGGTTAAAAAAAAGTCAAAATCCTCAAATCAAAGTTTGATGCAACCAAAGTGTGAAAAGAAAAGTTCAGATGTTCCCACACTCCTTTATATCTCACAGGTGCAGATTACAGTAGAATTAATGTGATTTCGTTCCCTGCAGGATGAGGCAGGAGAAGAAGGAAACGACACAGTAGTTTTATCTGGCAGCTGTGAGCAGGCCTTTCCTGCCGTCCGTGACGTCCTGCGCGCTCTGAACGTACGCTAACATCACGTCCACAACGCCTCCTGGCTCTACTCGCCGCCTGTACTCTGACCCGAGGCGTAAACGCCGGCTGTGTCTGAGTGAAAACACACAATCCCTGTTTATAACTGACAAACAAACAGAGCTGAGATGACTGCACGTCTCATTTGATGTGTGTTCATTCACTGTGAAACACAAAGACAGAATCGTTCTGTCTCTCCTCATGACTTCCTGTTTACGTCCTGCTCTTCCTGGTTGTCTTCTTATCTGCTGCTGTGACAGCTTGACTTCCCATCGGAGCTATTTAAGTTTCATCTGATCTAATTTTGCCCAAAAGCATGAAAGATCCCAGCACGCTGTTGGAGCTGGATCAAGTATGTGAGGAAGGTGAGAAAGGTGAGCGGTGAGATGACAAAGTACAACAGGTCTGTAGTCTTATTTATCATCAGTCAGCAGAGACTCACCTGAACAGAACCAAAAGCATGTTTCTGACATGAGTCACTTCTAAAAGTACAGTCTTTGTTTTTCCTGCTTTGCTAAACAAAGATATCATTATTCCATAATGTATTATTGTATTTAGCCCCAGAACAAGCTATAACCATAGGATTTGACTTAAATGTGCTCTGTCTTATATCCTTATAAAAGTATTTTTTCTCAAACATCTGGGTTTTATTTCATTATAAATGTACAGCTTTAATAAGGATATTCTAATGTCGAGTGTCTATGGTGTAAAATTTCACTGAATAAACACACACATAGGAACAAAACAGCTTTTCTCTTAGGCCCCGTTCACACTGGAAAAAGTCAATCCAGCTAGAGGAGGATTGAATCCAGATTGCTTTTAAGCTGGATACGTTCAGACCTATTTTCAAATCTGACTATTACACATGCATGTCCACGCTCAGTCCAGTTTAAACCGGCTTCTTTGTTGTCCTCCAAACCGCTAGGTGGCGCCTCGTAATATACAGAGTCCGTTCAGGCTGCGTTTTTTTTTTTTGTCCCGTGTTGCTCATTCTTTCAGGGTTTTTGTTTCAGTTCAAACAGCAGTTTATTCCTTTGTAGCTTTGTAGTTTGGCGGTTGTTTACATGTGGCTTTTGTACGCGACTCGGACACTGTCCCCCTGAGTCACATTTGAGTCAATCCGGCTAGATCCACCTCCGAGAGGCCCCAATCCTACTCTAGCCGAAATGATTTTTCCCCAGTGTGAACGGGGTCTTAGATTCTCTGAGTGTTAAATTTTATGAGACAATAAAATCTTTTGGATAAATGTGACTAAATCGCAACACAAGGTTTTGTCCAACAGCAGCAAAATGAATGTAAAATAAGCATCACCAGTAGGTCCAGCCTCCATAATAAAAACACAGTGGAGTTAAAAAGTGAGGTGCTCTCAGACTGATGAAGAGCTGTGGCCTCCTTCATCTAACCACAACCAGATGGGGGAATTAACGTATCACACACACACACACATGCCTACATCCAGTGTGGTACAGACCGCCCCCATCATTCACTCCCCCCACCTCCCATCCATCCCCCCTTTCCTCCCTTTGTTTTGGCAGCATTTAACCCCAAACATTGAATCCTCTTTAAATTACTAAACGTGTCAAGTTTCAACTGATCCTTTCAGATAGAAGTCTGCTGTTTAGCCAAACTTTACCACTTCTTCTTAGTCACACAGCCCTCCCATCATACCATCTTCAGATTCTAACAAAGGGACAGGTATTTATGTGTGTGTGATTCATCCAGGGACAGGTCTGTAAAATAAGGAAGAAAAACAAGAATGCGTTGCCCCAGCGGCTCCATCAAAGCGTCAGCGCGCTCACTGAGCTGTCAGAGCTGTGGTGTGACTTACACTCATGATGAAGCCCGAAGGCTGGAAGGTGAGTCAAGCATCACACATAACACAACAAACTCCCACTCACTCTTTTGTTTAAAGTGAAGGTCGCTCTACCATCAGGCCAGTAAACCCCTCTGCTCGCCCCGCAGGCCTCTGGCCACCACAATACCAGGAAGAAACTGTTTAACACACCAACTGTACACACTCAGACACCACACGGAGTCGGAGGAAACCCCCACTAAATAATGAGGCCTAGGTGTGTTTAAACATTTTTTTCTAAACCTTGTGAAACAAGGACGCTACAACATTGTGTAAAACTGAGCCAGGTTACCAGGCTAATGGCAAAAACCAACACGAACACCAACTGATCAGATCATTAGGACTGACGGGCCAACAACACATTTCTAACACTGCAGCAAACAAACAGTAACACACAGTTGACATTAGCTGACATGCTGACCATGCTAACAGGGTGCTTTTTGTTGATAATTTTGAGGACATTTCATGTTGCATGAAAAGTCAAAACAAAACAACAACATGTATGTCAGCAGTTTGAATCTCAAAATGAGAATGTCCAAATGAGAGTGAGTGTGTGTGGGTGGAGGTGGATATATGACATGCCACTGTGTTATTTCCTGCTACCTTCCTGTTTTCTACAATTGACGGTGAGCGTTGTATTGTAAGCGACCAGTCTGTGTGTACTTCAGGGGTCAAAGGTCAACTGCTTTTGTTTTTTTAGACAAATCAAAGAGTTTCAGCAGGAGGTCGCAGCTGAACGCAGTGACACCACTGTACTTTACACTCAAGAGTTAAAATAGAAATATTGTTAGATAGTTAACAGCTGGTTAGTTAAGCTAAGTGTTTATGAGCCTTCCAGGTGTGTGTCAGGGTGTGATTACCCGCATTGTTGAGCAGGTTGTTGAGTCCGTCCTCCAGCTGGGGGTCTATGGGTGAATCTCTTCCTGGTTCCCAGTCCATGTCTCCAGCCTCGCTCTCCCCGTGCCCACTGTCTTTGGTGCTCTGCCAGTCTGGACAGTCCTGACCTGTATATCTGCACACAAACACAACAACAGGTTCAGCTGGGTGAATACGAGCTAAAATCACAGTAATATCAGTTCAATGCAGCCCTACACAGCGAAAAAATGCCATTGAGTATTTGCTTAAACTTCTTTATAAGAAAATAAAAAGAAAACAAAATGTAATTCCTGGTTTAAGGGCAGATTTTAAAAAATAAGTGGTCTAGTTCACTGGAAATAGACAAGGCACCTGACAAAAAATACTTTTTTTTTGGTAGTTAGTCTTGAGCACTTGTGTTCTAGAATTTCCTTCAAACCAAACCAGATGTAGATCCAGAGGTTTTGGTGTGTTGCAGATAAGATTCCTGAGGTGTTATCTGATGAATCCATTGATAACCACACAGAGCCACAGTTACAGACGGGCTCAGACAGGAAGTGGCAGACAGATAAAGGTTAGTCACTGCAGCAAACCTCATGTTCTTCTGTGAGGAACATTTTCTGACGACGCCAATGTTTCTTTTGGTTTGTCATACAGTAATATACTGTGAAATGTGTTGAAACAACGCCCTGTGTGTATCAAGGTGAGGTCAGGTCTAATCACATCACCACGGAGACGCTGAGGTAGCTTCCTGTCTGAATCACTCTGATAGAGCTACTCTAACCTGCCCTCACATGCACACACCACACACACATAAACACTTTGGGGTTATGAGACGCACTTTCTGTGACATTGGCTGTTTGTGTCCTGTTTGTCTGTTGCTGTCAGTCACAGCAGGTCAGTCGGTCAGAAACACTCAACTTAAAAGTTCCTGCTCTGAGGGTGACAGTGTAGCAAAAGTCCATGCTTTTATTTTTAAAGGGACAGCCAATGGTCAGAATTGTTTGCTTCACTCTTGCATGTTATGAAATTAAGAAGAGGCTAAAACTAGTTTGTGTGCATTATTGTAAGCCTCAAGTGGCCACAACAGGAACTGCAGTTCTTGTGTTCAATGAAATCTAATCTTATGTGCTGCTCCAAAATCCCCACACACAGACTGTCAACAGTTCAGGAGGAAAGAACATCTGTGAGTTCTTGAACTTGGTCGTGTTCCCCTTTAATGTGTGTCTGTCCTGCTATCTGAGGATTCCTGGTTTGATCAGAGAGCGCAGCAGCGATCACAGTCTGAAACCTGCAGCCAGCTGGCTCTGAAACAAACGTCTGATGATGAACAGAGAAGGAAGAAACAATCAGCATCAGGATCTTAACTGCAGCATTTCAGTCTGTTCTTGAAGCCACGCTGGAAGGATTTCTACAAGATCAGAAGACGGAGATCTGTGCCTGGGGTAACCTTTGAGTTAATGTGTAAACCTGTTTTATGCTCCTGTCACACACGTCTCATTCTTCACTGTGATAAAGTGGAAAGAACTCAAACAGGCTCATTTCAGATGTTTGGCTTATTGTCACAGTTACTGTGTAGCACCTGTGAATCAAGCTAAGTGCAGAACAGCATCTGCAGCCAGTGTGTAAATCCTCAAAGGAAAGGAAGTTTTTATTTAAAATCAATATGTTTATTGTTTAGAAATCACCATGTTGAGTTTTTGCTTCTGCAGATTGTTGCTATGGACGTGGGTCTGATGGCTGTCGATGTTCACATCCAACCTGAAGGTAAATGTGACTTTAAAGGGACATTTTGTGCAGATCAGTGATTTATTTATTAAATTTCTTTCTTGTGCATTCTATGGGGTGCTGTGTCTGAAGAACAGATCTCTGTGAATCACTATGGAAGAACATGTCCAAACTGCTAAAGAGGTCAGGTAAGTTTCAGTGACATCAACATGTCAAAGTGTTTTTAGTAGCATGTGATAAAGAGGATAATGTGAGGTTATTCAGTCTCAGTACTAAGTTAAGTTAAGGTAACTCAAGTTCAAATTTGTCAGATTTTGCACTGCTGACAGCAGGTATTTGACTGACCAGCATGCTGTGTTTCAGATTTACTGCCAGTGCTACAAAAGAATCAAGCCAAATGAACTTAATGAATAACTTAATTAAGTTTATGTACTTGTGTCACAAAAGAAATGAATCAAAAGCATTAAATTCTAAAAAAAACTTGCATGGTAAAATGGTGCTCTATCAGTTTTTATGGTGCGGTATTTGGATCAAACAGAGGCAGGTTTGTTATGTCTGAGCCTCAGACGGGGAGGAGGAGGACAGCGAGATGTACAGTAAGGGAGGAAGAGGAGGAGAAAGTCAGACAGACCTGCCGGTGCGGTGAGAGTATTTGTTTCCACGGAAGTTTGGCCTCGGCTGCAGCTGACCCTGCCGGAGGAGGGAGAGGAGCTGGGAGATCTGCTGCAGGGAGGAAGGGGAGAAGCAGAAAGTTAGAAAGAGGTTTCAGATCTTTTTAGTTTTTAGTTTTCAAATTTGAAAAGTCCTAAAGTCCTGCTGGGAAGCTGGGAACAACCCCCAGACTCCTCCAGAACTGCTTTATCAAACAGTGAGATCCTCCTCCTGCTGAAATCAGGCGCACACATTGTTCAAACACTCAGGTAGGATTTGCTTTTTGTGTGAGAACCGAGCAGCCTCGTCTGTCTCACTGCTCGGAGCTTTCTGCTGACAGCTCCATTATACAGCGGATACACACCGCTCACCAGGGAGGAAACAGACACAAACATTAGGAAAGGTGTGTGTGTGTGTATAGGCGTGCATGCTAATTCATGAGTAGCCATGACATTTGTGTGTTTTTTCACGTGCATGCTGCCACAGTGACAGGAAACAGCCTCTATGTAAAAAGCCTATTCTTCTCTGGGCTGTTTCCTTCCAGGATGGATGCTGAATTATGGAGGTCTCTCTCTCTCTCTCTCTCTCTCTCTCTCTCTCTGTGTCTGTGTGTGTGTGTGTGTGTATGTGTGTGTGTGTGTGAGGTGGAGGTGAACAGTAAATCCCCTCCCTCCCCCCTCCCTCCTTCGCGTCCATCAGGCCTCTTCCTCTGTGACCTCGAGGGAGGAGAGAAACATCTGAAGTCCAAGAAGTGCCAACTGGGCCAAGCTGCGAAGGGGGGAGTGGGGGGTTAAGGAGGACAAGGAAGAGGCGAGGCGGTTGCTGGGTAAAAACTGAAAAAGGCCTCTTCCTTTCTCTAATGTGATTCACGTGAGGATGTCAGACCTGGCCCAGGTCTTTGTTCTCTGGCTGCTGGGCGTTGACTTTTACAACATGTAAAGCAGAATTTTGGTTTGAATTCTCAACTTTACAGAAAAAACAAGCATGTTCATTGAGAAGCTCTGATGAAACTATATGTTGTGTTGATCAGCCTTTGCTGTGGTTAAGTCTGTTTTTCTCTTCTCTTGCTGCTTCACTCAGTAAAAGAGATTTCTTGGGCCATTTGTTAGTGACAGTGTCAGCCTGGTGTCAGCTTACCCTACAAACACATTGTGGCTTACCCATCACCCCCTCATCAGACATCTCCTTCTTACACAGAGGAGCTCACCACCTCCTCCTCCACCTGGATTCAATATGATCTGATATTTGATATTCAGTTTTTTAAAAAAGTGACTGTCAGAGGGGATTTTTTTGTCTGTGACATATGAGCACCTGAATAAACTTGCTGCTTTTTGACTTCACAGTGATCCATCAAGTGGTTATACCCCCCACCCCCCTACCACACACACACCACCCGACTGCTGCCTTCAGGCTGTCTGAGCTAGTCATCATACAGGAGGATTAAAAAGCAGAGAGGCTGCTGGGAGTGAAGCAGTGTGTGTGTGTGGACTTCACCTCAGATTAAGGCGCTTAATTACTGTGATGCAAACTGTCAGTGCCTGTTGAAATAAATGTGATTGCACATTTTAGAAGTATATTGAATTTAAATGAGAGCAGCAGCAGTGCATTCACCTCAGAGCTATGGAGGGTAATGTAAGCTGTCATGTCTTACCTGCACCTCAGGGGAAGCTGAGGAAAGCTCAATGGAGTCTCCAAAGGCAGCCATGGACAGTCGGACCAGGTGTCGGAGCATCTGCCGATGCTCTGCTTCTCTCGTTCCTCGTCCATCCGATGTCTTTGGCCTCCTCAAAGTTGCCTGAGATTCTGACCGTGGCAGCTCTGTATCTGTTCCTCCATGCAGGTGTTGGTGGCGCTTTAAGGTGCTTGAATGTGAGGCTGAGGACGACGATGAAGGGTTTCTAGCTTTGCGGAGAGTCCGATATGATGATGTACCATCAGGCGTCAGAGGTAAGGCACCATCGAGCTCGATGGTTCCGGGTTTCCTAAGTGTCCTACTGTGAGTAGGATTTCCCTCCAGGTAGCCTTGGGAGTGCAGGTTGGTGTTCATGGCTGATGGCATTAAGTTATACTGATCCTCTGAGGCTGCAGGCAGGGTCAGGGGCTGGGCCTCACTGTCATCCCCTGGTGGGTCTTCCTTTCTCCCCCTGATGACGGGAATTAGCTGGATGTCAGATTTTCTAATGTTTTTCTGCGGCCGCCGAGGATGCCGCGTGTAGCTCGATTCAGCCTGCCTGCAGTTGTAGGCGCGGTTGTCACGTTTCTCTGGGCGGCAGAATGTTGTCACCAAAGCAATGGCCAACAGAAGCAGCAGGCACGTAGCTCCCAGACAGATCGCCATCATCATAGTGAAGCTGAGCTGCCCACGAGTTCCAGGTGACGAGTTCTTCAGATGGTCTTTGAGGTTAATAAATGTCACATCCAGAGTTGCCTTGGTCTCCAGTCTAGGAGTGCCCATGTCAGACACAGAAATGTCCACCTTAAAGTTTTTTCCAATGAGTTCGGTGGCATTGGTTGTGTTAACAAAAAGTCGGCCTGTTGATTGATCCAACCACAAGAGTCCAAAAGGATTCTCATCCATGATGAAGTACTGGAGTTTTCCATTGAGTCCAGAGTCTAGGTCTTCAGCTACTATTGTGGATGCAAGGAATCCATCATGTCCCTCTCTGATGGAGGGATTAACCAGAGAAGTGGTGATTCCTTCTTCTTTTTCGTTCCCGAGTTCGGTCACAATCTCCCCTTTGTATGCATTTACAGGTATACTCAGAGAAGCCACGCCCTTTCTTGCTTTGGGCTCCACAATGACTGGAGGGTTGTCATTTACGTCCTCGACATCGATCTGCACAGTGGCCGTGCTTGTGAGCGGTGGATGTCCGTGGTCAATGGCCACCACAATGAAAGAGTAGGCTTGAGATTCCTCATAGTCCAGAGGCTGTTGGACAGTTATCATACCAGTTTTAGGGTGAATTGAGAAAAGTTCTGGTTTGGGCTCATGGTCGATGGAGTCACTTAAGTAGTAGGATACTCTTCCACTGAAATCCAGGTCACCATCACTGGCAGAAACTTTTAGAGCATGGTAGCCAGCCATGTTGTTCTCTTGAACTGCAGCCTTGTAGATGGAGCTGGAGAACACAGGGGCGTTGTCATTCTCATCCAGAACTTGGACATGGAGGTGCTCAATACAAGACAGCGAGAGGTCTCCCTTATCCCGAGCAAACAGTGTGATGTTATACTGATTAACCTCCTCTCGATCCAGGGACTCCGTAGTGACAATCGCATATTGGTGGTTATTCATCTGTTTAAGTCGGAAGGGGCCAGAGCCGTCCTGGATTGTAGCAGAAACGTCTCCATTTCTTCCTGAATCTGCATCAAAAATGGTCACCAGAGCCAGAAAAGTGTCCACCAGTGCTCCTTCCAGCACCGTTGCAGAAGGGGAGTTAGGTGTAGTCCAGATGCGTATCCTGGGTGCATTATCATTGACATCTATAAGCTTGACGTGCAGTTTGCAGTGAGAGGGGATTGTGTTCGGCCCACGATCGCTCGCCTGCACGATCACTTCATAAAAAGACTCAACCTCATAATCCAGAGGGGCTTTGATGATCACAGCTCCAGTCTCTGGATCCACATGAAAGAGCTTCTTAACATCTGGACGCGTGTGCTTGCTGAGTGAGTACACCACCTCTCCATTGGCACCCTGGTCTGGGTCAGTGGCCTTCAGGTCGATGATTGTCGTCCCAATAGGCGTATCCTCGGATAGTGTCACAGTGGGACTACTGTCCTCAAATGTGGGGCTGTTGTCATTTGAGTCCTGGATGTTAACACGGACTAATGTGCTCCCAGACCTTGGTGGGTTTCCTTTATCCCATGCAACAAGGGTGAGGTCAAAAGAGCCCTGAACCTCCCGGTCCAGTTCTTTAATAATGACTAGCTCTGCTTGTTTCATCCCTCCCAGACCCACTGTAACATCTAGAGCAAAGTGTTGATTGACAGATAGAGAGTAGGTCTGCAGCCCGTTGGCACCAGCATCAGGATCCACTGCGCGGTCCAAAGGGATTCTCATCCTGAGGCTGGCAGTTTCTGAGATCTCCACTTCCTGCAGGGCACTAGGGAAAGTGGGGCTGTGGTCGTTCATGTCCATCACCTCCACATGAACTCGCAGGCAGTTCACGGCACCGCTTTTCCTGTAGAGGATGCTGAAGGCCACCTCACACAAGTCCGAGCCACGGCACAACTCCTCCCTGTCCAGCCGGCCCTGGGTTGAGACGACCCCGTCTCGGGTGGTGACAGAGAAAGGAAGGGCTTTCCCTTGCTCCACCACTTGGAAATCCTCTAGGGAGCCGCCTTGGTCCCTCTGCCTGAGGTCGTCCTCCAGGTGTCCGACCCGGGTTCCCGATGGCTGCTCCTCCCAAACCCGGTACTGGATGGTGATCGACTCAGAGGAGAAAGTCTCAGTGCAAAGACTCAGAACCAGAAGCAGAGCCAGCAGCATGATGACATAAATTAATGAAAACCTTCTGAATACAGGCTAAACTGACATTTCCGCAAAAATTAAATTTTAAATTCTCTTATCTTAAAAATAGAAGTGAAAAATTGTGATAAAGTCCAAAGATCAAAACCTCTTCTTCTCTCAAGACAAAGTGCTGGTTCTATAAACCAAATAAAAAAACCCTCCAGTCTGCTCAGTTATAGAAACCTGCAATTAAGATATGATCCTCTGTTTCTCCATCCAGCCTCCGTCTGCCTGTCTGTTACTCACTCGTACCGCTGCTGGCGTCCGGCCTCTCACTTCATCCTCCTCACAACAAGTTTTGCTCCAACTGAGAAAGTTTTGGATGTGTGTTTCCACATGCTGAAGGAGCGCCAGCCAATCCAGAGGCAGGAAGGAGGGAGGGAGGGTCGTATGCAAATAAACTCCACACAAAGAAAAAAAAGCCCTCCTGAAACATGAGACTGCCCCCCTGTCACTTAACTCATCACAAACTCAGGTCTGAGCCTCGAAATCAGTTGAACTCCATCACAGTGACGCACAGTCTGAGGGATAATCTCTTACAGATTTGGAATCAGTTTGTTTGCGGGTCTCCTTGAAGATTCTTCAGCTATGACATGAATGCTAAAAATCCACAAGGCTGTCCTTAATGTGACAAAACCAACATTCCTGCTGTTTACCAAATATAATTACAAAGAGATTCGTCTTCAACCACTGAGGTCAAAACATTTCCAGAGAATCCCTGCAAGCGCTCATTACTGTCATTCCTTTACACTTTGTTTATTAGAGAGACGATGCTTCACACAGGACACTGTAATTCTGAAACCGAAAAGCCGAAAATACTGAATACTGAAAAAACTCAGGTGTAAAAGATTCACAGCTTTGGTCAGAGCTGCTGTTTTTTAATAGATTTGAATTTAACACCTGTAAAGTACAGCTGATAAAAGCTCCATATTTTCCCAGCATGCACTGTGCGTCTGTTACATTTGGCCCTGAAAGTCCTGCGGGCTGAATCAGACCAGTGAAGGTTCAAGCGTATCGTTTTGCTCACCGAATAAAGACAGCAGAGCTGCCAGTGACAGACGGAGGAAGAGATAAATGAGACCAGCAAGGCAAACATTACCTAAAGATGTGCTTTACTGTACCTGACTCACTGACAGTCACACCACACTTTTAGCTTTAGTTCAGAGTGATAAAGGTAAACAAAAATAACTAATAATAATTCATGTCATACTAAGTTTTCCATTTCCTCCTTTACAACATGGACATTTTTTGTCTTTGTTTTGAAGTTTGTACATGGTGAATATGTCTATTTTGCCACTTTACAGTAGAAATTATTAATCATTAGATAGATTGTTAGTAAAAATTATTTGCTGCAACAAAAGTACCCTATTCTCATCAATTTTAAGTCAATGTGATCAAGCAGGAGGAACAACACCAATTTCATCTGCTCAGAAAAAACCTCTGACTTCTAACTGAAATATTTAAAAAGGTTTAAATTAACATGTTAAATGACCTTCGACCTCTTTCAGTCGCCTGTTTGAGTAACTTTAACCTGAGATCATGCAGGCAGAGCAAAGGTCAGCCAATCAGATTTGGTTATCTCCAAAACAAACAGTATCAACCGCCTGTCTGCAGCAAATCAGCCAACACTGAGTGTGTGCGTGTGTGTGTGTGTAAAAGCTGCAGCAGATGCAAACGTTTTTGCAGACACACGTCTGCTTCTAATTAATCTACCACCTGTATGAGTGTGTGTGTGTGTGTGTGAGCCTTCCTGTGTGGACTCCTGGTTCTCATTACTGTACCTCTCAGTGCAACATTTACTTTCATTTAGTTTCAGTGGGCGACCCTGATTGGACATTTTCAAAAATGAATTCTGCATCCAAAATGTAATGATTTACTTCCTGCTGTGAGACCGGCTCTGGAATGTTTTACTTTTACGGACATTTCATTTCTTCATGTCTTCACCTGTGTGAGTGTGTGTGTGTGTGTGTGTCTGTGACCTCATTAGCACCCATTAGCTGCACAGTCAACAATAAATTCACCTTTTGTTTGGCCTTGTGAAAACCCCCTACACAATCCATGTGTGTGTGTGTCTGTCTGTGAGGAGTTAAAAGCAGGATGTAGCTGATCTGCTGACCCACATGTTGCCAGATAAGGATCAGAGAGTGGAAGAAGACAAATACCACACACTCCGGTGAGGATAAACTTGTGTGTGTGTGTGTGTGAAAGACAGAGAGACCTGAATGAATGTTTTCATCAAATCTAATTTACAGCTGAAAACAGAACATATTCTCCGCTGTCTCTGAGCTCTTTTGGTTTTTCCCTCCTGTCACATGTTCAGTCAGTGTGGGCTCTTTGTTCACTGCTTCAATATAAAAACCCTGCACCTCTATAAAAACAGCACAATCATGGCTACAAAGAGAAACACTGTCAGAGTTCCATCATACCTGTATATTTTGGCTTAACTCCAGATTAGAACAGAATAAAATATAAATACAATATTCATCCCAAGTTGGGAAATCGGAGTACTGTAATAAGACATAACTGCTCATACTGCAATAACATAAAGAGAATTTGTTCAGTGTGACATTTATTACTTCAGCTTTCCGGGAAGCTAATTCGCTGCCAGCCACCCTGATTACATTGTTATCTAACAAGTCACAAATTGTCTAATTTCATCAGAGTTATTCATAATGTGGAAGTTGGTCATTATGTTATGATTATGTTATGATTAAGTCCATCTGGTGATACTAGAACTAGCATTTTTCTGTGTTTTCCAGCCGGTGACTTCGAGGCGATGGAAACTATGGATGAGGCTGTATGTGGCGCCCTCCTGTGGTCAGATCTAAACAGCGGATATCAAATGTTCTATACATTTTTTTGCAAAAGGGGTGGGAGTTGTAACCATGGTAACCGTGACCCAAACTGAATTATTTTAACTCAAACCAAACACAGAGTGAATGAGTATTAAAACAGTGAAATGAGCTTCTTCATCAGTTTTTCACTACATATTCCATTATTTTACCTCCTCTCAGGTGTTCCTCCTCCTCTTCCTCCTCCTTTCTCTTCTCCTCTTCTGCGTCTGGGAACGAGTTTCCTCTAACAGGAATAGGCCAATGGTGAAGGTCAGAGGCAGGATGTCCTGCAGAGGGAGAGGATAGGAGAGGGGGCAAGACAAAAAAGAAGGGAGTAGAAAAGGAAAACCATCCAGTGCACTTGAACATGGCGTCCTCCTTCCTCGACATTTGTCTAGACTTTCTCATATTTTGTGCATCTGCTTCCTGTTTGTCAAGTTGTTGTTTCTGCAGTGATGATGCACTTCCTGTTTATTGACTGCAAAAAACGATGGAAGAGACTTCCACTGGTGCACATTTAACATGGAGGACTGTGAGGATTGACTCACATTTAGAGCCAGCCCCCATCTGGCCATTTTTTGAACTGCACCTTTTAACACTTCCACGTCGATAACCACTCTGGATGTAAACACAGTAACAGTGTGTGTGTGTGTGTCAGTGTTTAGTGCATGCATGTCTGCAGGGTTCAACTGTTTCTTCCTGTGATTGTGGATCTTCCTTTGCCCCACCCAGACCCACTGACCCCGTCAGCTCACACACACACACACACAGAAACACACTTAGAGTTTGTAGACTCAGTATAACAACACACACTGTCACAAATTGCTTCTAGTATTTGTACTGTGATCACTTTCACTGACACAATTATCACAAAGGAGGAAACATTACCTCAAGATAATCAATACCTTATATTAATTACCCTAAAAACATTAGAATAATATATACTGTTTTTGTGTGTTTGTGTTAGTTATGACACCTTGTGTCAAATTTGAATGAACTCCCTTTAAGCCTCCCTGTGATATTGATCGTTTGGGCCAGATTGGAATGGTTGTGAGGTCCCAGTGACCTTTGACAATCAAATTCATTCATTTACATGAGTATTTGGTAAATGTCTGTCGAGTATCTTACTGCACTGAAAGTGCCACATCATGAATTCAAACAGTGTTTACTTAATATATTGAATATAGTGGATTGTTATGTGTCTGGTGTCCACATGCTGCGGTCGCAGCCACATCATTACCGTCTCTCTCTCTCTGTGGTTAAAATGCTGCCAATGCAACACACTTCCTGTACAAGATCAGAGCGGGAACAAGTGTTCTGCAGCTGCTTTACACACACACACACACACACAGACACACACACAGAGACAGGCCGATGTCACAGTCTATCACAGACAATCATTTCTTTAACATCCAACTGTGGAAGTGATCCAAACCCTCACTGTCTGTCATAGAAAGAGTTTGATCTCCATGGCAACTTGTATGATGATGCATGATAGGAACTTTTGTAATAATTAAAGAGTTCTGTAACAACATCTGCCTGTGGTGATCCATATTTTATAAAGTCTGTCTCCTCCATTAGGGAAATAGAAAGTACTTCTTCTTTGGTATTTTAGACCATTTCTAATCGAGATACTTGATGGGCCGACCTGAGGACAGCTCACCGGTGTACCTACTTGACTGCACGCTATGTTAGGCAATGTATCTGTAAATCTTACTTTCAGCTGCTGAAACCACCAAAGAACCACAAACGAACGCTTCCAGACTGATGTTCATCAGAAACATGTGAGTTCTGAATGTTTGTATTCAGGCTAAATCTCGGTGCGGCTGCTCCGTCACATCCTGTCAGTCATGTTGGATTTGTTTTGCTTCGTATGATTCCTTACTTTCCTCCTTTTGTTTTCTGTTTTCTCTGCTGCTTCCTGTTAACATTCACGGCTGCAGCGAGCAGAAATCTGGACTTCTGCACACAGAGATGTTTATACCGTTGTGGGGTCTGCGATGTGTGCTTTGGCACACTTTGTTTTAGTTTGAATGCAGACAGAAACAAATGAAAACATGCACAATAAACTACACTTGTGTTTTTTGTCTGGTTAATTGTTTCTAAATCTTCAGTGTAAAGATAATAACAGTCTGCAGGATCAATTTGAAACTTTCATCTAAAAAAGGAGGATGAGGAGGTGAAATGCTGCCACCTTGTGGCGGAACATGGAGACGCTTCTCTGTTCAGAATCTGGGTCAAATTATTAGACAGTTTATGATAGCAAAGATCATTCTGATCTGATGTCATAAAATAAACAAAATGAGCAAAAGTAATTTCTACTACAATGTTTTCCAACAATCTAAATATTTACATTCTTATTTTGAGGACAAATCTGTTGTGTTGAACCAAAAATGTACATTAAAAATACAAACTATATGGCAGAAAGTTTATTAAAAACTGTACAGCGTGGAATCATTCACAGTGACATTGTCAGCATATCAGGCCATCATATAAAACAAACTATTTATAACTAATTAAATCAATATTAACCCTTATCGCATGTGAACTCTGATTTCTTGCTAGAGATCTAATCAGGCACTTAGTTTAAAAACATTATGACAAAGAATAATTATCACAGGTCAAAGACCTTTTTCCCCAAAAAATAGCACAGTCACAGATGACAATATACAAAATACAATTATAAAAGCAGATCATGAGATGCTACATTTGATTCTTATCTGACTATCTTATCTGACTGTCCAGTAAGAGGAAGTTCTTTGAGCTGAATGTGAGCTTTTTTTTGTTGTTCAGACAACTCCCCCCTGAAATACACTGAAGAAAACTGGAGAACATCCAGACAGGGTTTCTTTTCTTCATAAGTATCTCATAAGTTCATAAGTATTTGGACAGTTGCATTAATTAAAATATGCAGAAACTGTCCATATACTTATGAACTTACTGTAAAAACTCAATCATGCTCAATCCAGACTTTCTGACCCTTTTATTTTATATGTTTCATCCTTTGTTGCATTTTAGCTTATTGCAGACTGTCTTTAAAATTTTTTTTTTTAAGAAAGTTTCTGATTTTTATAAGAAATACAAATTCAGTGCTGGGAACACAATGATGTAAAAATTATATTGCTTATGCAATAAAATGTGTTTTTTTTGGCACTGCAAAAACATGAAAACATGAAGTGAAGCTGCATCAGATAAAAGCTGTAATTTTAGAGAGACCTAAATGTGTATTATTTCCGTTGTTTTGTCATAAATCTTTTCTTCCAGTTTGTGCCCTTTAAAAAATGAAATGTTTTAAAACACTTTCACCGCTTTGTGCAATTTCTGCTTCCCAATTCTGATTGCTTTTATGTGCAAATAGACAAAATCTCCCAACTGTCTGTTTCTGCTTCAGGCGGAGTGAATAGACAGACTGACTTTAAGGCAGCCCAGCTCTTTGCCCTGACTGCCCAGGACCCCCTGAATGCGGTAGTTACCGTTAGTCAGCCAGTACGGCAGCTCCACGTCTGGCAGGTAGAAGTCGGACGTAGGCAGCGTGTACGAGCCCTGAGGACAGAGGGAGCTTATTCAGTCCCACCTAAATCACAGCAAAGCAGCAAAAGCGTTCCACACTCACCGCTTTGAAGGGGCAGTGGCAGGGCAGGCCGTACGTGTGCAGAGGTTCTGGACAGTCCTGGCCAGGAGGGATCAGCTGGTTCAGAATATCGCATGCGTCCTGATAGTGACAGCTGCCCACCTCCTCCAGGCAGGGGACCTTCACCCAGAAACCCGCCACCTCCTTCTCCAGGGTCACATTCACCTGAGGAGACAGGAAGTGAGGCTTCAAAATCCTACAGAGCCACCATGACAGTACAAAGGCATGAAAGTGATTGAGCTGTCAATTGTGGTTTGAATGAGTGAAGTCACATGAGGACATCGTCCTCTGATCACACTGAGATAATGTTCTCATGTAGCACAATGATCGAATGATAGCTCAGATAGGTCTGTGACACTGAACAGAGGCCAGAAAGCCTGAAAGAGGATCTTTACAGTTCTGTTTTTTTACCATCATACCCTGAGCTTGAAGTCTCGGTTTCATGGCGGTCAGACACATGACTGCAGCTTTACAGCCACAAACACACCCATAAGCCTAACTCTGCAGGAACCAGATACAAAACAAGACCTTCAGTGGAAGTCACTGCCCTAAGAGAGAGTGTGTGCATCTCTCAAAACAGGCGGTGAATCGATCGTTTGGTTTGGAAACACATGAAACTGCAGCTTCCCTCTTACAGAAGACCATGGTCTGTTTCCTTATCTAAACCTGCTGTAAAAGATAAAGTTCCTCTTCATTTGGAGCTCATAACACTGGCCAGATTTAAAAAATGCTGATACTGAGCGTGTGCTGCAAAAAAAAAAAAAAACATCATGACATTTAAGTGCAGGGAAGCAACATGAGTCTTAAAGCCGCACATGAAGCTCACATGAGGATCAGGAGCAGCTCCAGACACACCTGTTTCCACTTCACCAGACAATAACAACAACCTGCTCAGACACAGTACAACAATGATACAAAGTCCTGACCACCACCAGACTAAACTTCTGTCATCACTCCTAAAGCGTCCCGTCTCTGGGTGTTGCACAGCACTCACTGCCAGAGGAGCGGAGAGTTCCACCGACGTGGATCCAGACGCCGAGGCCTTCAGGTCTCCCGGGATGGTGATTGGATCCGGAGACAGGGTCAGCGCCTTCAGCACGGCTGGAGCATCAGGCTGTCCGCAGTTCTTCCAGTCAAAACCCATGATCTGCACAGAACACACACACACGTGTGTAAAGCTCACATCCACACCTTATTATCATCAGCCGGTCCAGACATGAAAGCTGGAATGTGGAACTCGTTCACACGTCTGCGTCAGAGCTAAACAGAAACTGTTTTAATAAATATTTGACATTTATGAATTTATTAATTATATAATTATCTTGTCACTGTTTTTCCACTAATAAAATTAGTCAGATGCAAACACACATAAATGCTAAAAAAAAGAACAATGCACAACGTCTCTAGCTTCGAACTTTCTACCATTTTTCATCTAATAATGTTCTATAAATGCACAAATGAATCCATTATTCTTTTGGCACATGCAGACATTCCTTAAAGGACTTTGAGCCTGATATCTCACTCTGGGTTCTAAAGGTACATTAGTATGTTGATCATCTAAATACCTCAGTGGTGTTGTAAGGCCGTCCAAAGATTAAAAGCTGGCTGTTGTGTTTTTTTTAGGTGTGGCTGAAAACATGCTGTCGTCTCCATTTAAGAAGGCCGTTTAATAAATTGATTGAACACATGCACATTAAAAACAGCATAAAATAAAAAGTTAGGTTACAGTTGAATTTACTCATATCCGTAGTTTAATTTACATGGTAGAGCAAAGAAGATACTTTTTAGGACGTTAAAACTCATTTTCAGCTAATGATTGTTTTGTTTAATTACTAAGATTTGATCATGTTGTTTTGTGTGTTTATTTGGGTTTGTTTCGACTTACGAGAACAAATATTCATAAAATAAACCAACACACACACACACATATATATAGATGCATGCAGTTTCCCCATTGTGGGACTAATAAAGGTTTCTTAATCTTTCTTAATCTTAATAGATGCAACATTATGAAACACACTATTAAACAAGGAAATAACTTATTTCCTTGTCTGTATCTTCTTAAACAACAGCTTCATGAACCGTTAAAACCATGACTGTGAAACCTGCTCACACTTGATGCTGTTCCCCAGTGTTCAGGATGAAGCAGCTGTATTCACTCACTCACGTACCTTCGTGACTTTTGTCGGTTTGCTGGAGCTGCAGCTCGCCTGCGCTAACACTAATGCTGCAAACACCGCCACCGTTAAACATCTGGCCGCCATGTTCACCTCGAAGAACGACGCCGGACACCGGAGGAGAAACAAACCGTTATCACGGAGCTGTTAAAATCACCGCTGTCCGGGCAGAGCAGAGCAGAGCTTCTATCTTCTTGCTGCGGATGAAATACTTCCGTGTTTACAATCCCAGCGGCCCCGCACGTCACATGATCAGCGCGTCACGAGGTCACGTGACGCCCCTTTCTTTTACTAATAATAAACAGCTCCTTATACCGTGTAAATAAAACATAATTAGTTTAAACTGATGCACATACAAGAGGCTGTTTGAGGCTTCCACACTTTTTTATTTATTTATTTATTATTTTATTTTAAAGTCCTGTAGGTGCATAAAGACGCCTGTAGATGTCGCTGTGGAGCTGCGCATACACCATTTCTGAGTTATGTTCAACAGTGCACATAAAAAATATAAAATCAAATGTCTAAACTGACCTGTTCCCCTGCAACTCCGCTTGAACTTGAATGCAACGCTGATAACTCTGACTCTGACCCCCGGTACTTGAACGCACCTGTGCATGATAACATTTGACTTATTATAGATGCAAAAGAAGCTCCACACACATGCGCACATGGTTTCGGGAAAGAGAGGAAGGCAAGGAAGAAGAGGAGGAGGGAGGATGGGTGTAGGGGAGCCAGATGATGCTGTCAGTGAAAGGAGGAGGAGGAAGAGGAGGAGGAAGAGGAGGAGGATCCTGACCGCCGCCAGCAGCAGCAGCAGCAGCGCACCGAGCTGCGCTCCATCCCATGTGTTAGGCAGCAGAAAAAAATGGGCTCGGATTCAGACATGTGCTGCTAGAAAATCAGCAGAGTGCGCTTTGATTTTAATTTAAATTACATTTTCAGGCAGGAGGGGATTTTTCTTTTTTTCCAGAAAAAAAATGCTTCCTTGCTCTTCATCCGCGCAGATGGAGGGATGCGAGGAGAAGGGGGACGCACACATGCAAACAGAGGTAAAGCGATGAGAAAAGATCAAACAAAGCATGTTCTCTTACGGAAAATCGGTTCTTTCTGCACGCGGGTCGTGCAAATGTGTGTAAAATCTGCATCAGTGCCTTTTCTCTGCTTCAGACGGGACATTGCACCGGCTCATTCCAGCCGCTGTAAATTCGCCGGCCGGCTTCTCCTGGAGGTTATTGTAGACATGAAAGAGCGGACCCCTCCCTAAATCTGTCTCCTCTCGCCATTTAAGCAGAGCACAAAATACATGTCGAATGTGTTATATTTACATCTTTCTGATGGTTCTCTGGTGAATGTGCAGCATTTATAAAGGACTCAGATCTGATTTTGTTATAGAGAAATGCAGTGAGTGTTGGAGGCTGTCAGCCTTAGTCTGGACTGGCTGCTGGGAGGAAAAGCCTCGCCTCAGTTTGGGCTGATATTCAGCAGGGACGGTGTCTCTGCTACACCTCCGTCCCAGGAGGACTTCAGTCTGCTGAGACATCACCCTGGAATAGTGCCTCCCTTAAAGGATGTGCTGCCCCACCCAGTGACCTCCAAAAGCAAATTTAGGCCCTGAGCCACTTATTTACTGGGAATGGTACCTCCACCCACAGAAGTGAGTCAGTGCCTTGCTCCAACCGCTCTCTGGAGGTAAACCAGCAGGCTTATGTGACCACAGTCTCTTTGACACCTTCCTCACTGTGGACATGATGCCATCAGCTGATTACTCTCTATGTAAAACAGCACAGACAGGCTAGCAGGTTAACTTAGCCTCATATAGAATCTTACTTTACTGTAGGGAGAAATAACCTCATCGCACAGTTCGAGGTTCATGTGGCCGTTCCATGGTCTTTATCCAGTAAATAGAGCTCAGCTGGTCACACATGGCAGCCGGCCAACAGGCTCACTTGTCCTCACATGATTAAAGATCTCCCTTTAATTTATTGGTCACAAGGTCCCACACCTGAGCCTGTTCATTTTAGCTGATGCCAGTGGTTTTAATGATGGTCTCTTCTGTGTACAAAAGAACTCATTTCAAGGTTTATCACTGTAGATGCGTTTCACTGACATTTTAAAAACCAAAGGTCTTTTTATTGGCTATTTAAGGTGACATCAGGCTAATGCTACAGCCTCCCAGGGCTGGAGGCGGAGCTTTTTTATCCATCCAGCTGCTGTCAGTGATGCTAACCGAGCAAAAAACATACTTGTTTGTTCCTTTGTACTTGAGCCTGTCACATTACAGATGGAAATAGAAAGGACAGTCATGCTGATGGCATCTCAGAGTTTGTAAAGCATTCAATACTTCTATAGGATTCATTGTGGGTGACAGTGGGCATGGCACCGTCCACCCCGGCAGCCTCAGTGCCTTGTTGTGTTCTGGTGAACCCGCTGGCCCTGCTGTGGTGCTCAGGGAAATCTGAGCTGACAGTGTGTGAGACTGCAGGTATAGAGCTGGATAAAAGTGGGCCAAGTGCTTCCTGCTGCTTGGAGGAGAGCGAGCGGGATGCAGAGCGGCCTTTTTATCTGACGCATTTCCGCCTGTTCAGACGTTTCTGTCATAACAGTTTTGACACATCTGTAGATCTGATCAGACTCCATTCATCTATTTGGCAGAAATATCTAGGATCTGATAGGGAAGGACGGCTCAGCAGCATCTCAAAGGATGCAGCACAGTAAAACTGAGACTATAATAAAGTACGCAAATAACAAACTCTCCCACTAAACATATCCTCTGTCTTGTCAACTCATGCAAGCAGTTAAAATCCATATGATCAGGTGCAATCAAGGTAACAAAAACGCTCTGACCTGCTGCTTTTATCATTATCTGTGTCTTAAAAATGTCCTCAGCCGGATGGGTTCTTTCAAATCAGGTGCTTTAGAGGCCAGACGTAACTCATTCCTTTGACTCCAAACAGTCCCTCAGTGGGATTCGATGCTGCAGAAATTTAGCCAAGAACAGCTTTGAGGAAAATCCAGTGTATTCAAATAGATATATGATAATACCAGCTGAACAAAGTGCCACAGAGAGCGAAGCTAATGCATCTAAAGGTGGTCCACCCCCTGCATGTTTAATGCAGCTGCTGCTTCGGTGGTCGGTTTTGTCTGATGACCACCTGAACACAAAGACCCCGTTCACACTGGGGAAATCAATCCAGCTAGAGCGGGATTTGGGCCGTATCTGAGTGCGAACACTGCGAATCTGGCTATATCCAGCTTGATTTCAGTCCACCTCATGGAGGTGGATCTAGCCGGATTGGCTCAAATGTGGCTCAGGTCTGAATGCAAATGCAGATAGCGAATCCGGTTAGCGATGTGCTACTTCCGGTTCACAGGGAGCGACACGGGACAAAAAAAACGCACGACGCATGCGCGCACGCGGTCCTACCGCGGCCTGAGCGGACTCTGTATATTACGAGGGGCCACCTAGTGTTTTGGAGGACCGCAAACAAGCCGGATTAAGCTGGATTGAGTCCGGACACACTTGTGTGATAGCCAGATTTAAAATAGGTCTGAACGTATCCAGTTTAAAGACTATCCAGATAATCCTACTTTAGCTGGAAGGACTTTCTCCAGTGTGAATGGGGCCAAAGACAGAGTGAATGAACCATTAAGGCCCCGTTCACACTGGGGAAAATAATGTGGCTTAAGCAGGATTTGGCCGCATCCAGATCAATCCAGATGTGTTTTTTTCCGAGTGTGAACACCTCCAATCCGGCTGAATCCAGTTTGATTTCAAGCCGGCTAGATCCACCCTCGAGAGGTGGATCTAGCAGGATTGGCTCAAATGTGGCTCAGGTGTGAGCGCAAATGTGGCTAGGGAATCCGGCTAGCCACATTATTAGCCATATTACGAGGCGCCACCTAGTGGTTTGGAGAACAGCAAACACGCTGGATGAAGCCGGATTGAGTGCGGACACAACTGTGTGCTAGCCAGATTTGAAAATAGGTCTGAACGCATCCAGCTTAAAGGCTGTCTGGGCTCAATCCTACTCTAGCTGGAATGACTTTCTCCAGTGTGAACGGGGCCTAAATAGCTGATAGGCCTGAGGACACTGATGGACACATTGTCTTCTATTTCTCAGACCGAGTCAGTTTGTGAGTCTTAAACATAAAACAACACACTGCTCTGATGTAGGTTACCTAGCCTGTGTCCCTCATGTCTTTTGGTTACATGTACTCCAGAAAACGAGTCGGTCACTGAATGCTGTGTGGATGGACTGACGAGTCTCCGTCCTCCGGAGATCGTCTGAACCCAGACAAACAGTTTCCTTTGTTGTTTTTTCTACACAGGAGGTCACTGAATGCTTTATGAGTTCCAATTACCATTTTAAATGAAGCATGTGCAGAGCACAGCAGCACTGCAGGAACCGCTTTATTGACTGCGGTCACTCAGGAAGCCGCTGGACGTCTGTCCTGCACAGAAACGAGGCAGTAACTGAATCGGAGGCGAATAAATGATGTGGAGAGCAAAAAGCGCTTCTGAGGGGGAGCTGCTGTTCTTGCAAGATCGGTGCTGTTTGATCCAGATGTGATCTTCTCACCAAGAAGGACTTTAAACACTCAACCTTGAGTATCATCAAACACACACCTCTGTGACACCTGCAGCTACAAGTTCCTTCCTTCAAACACCCAAACATGTCTTCTCCACAGCAGCCTAAATATAGCTGCAGAAGAGACGCTTACCTCAGACCCTGTGGATGTGAAAATGAACTGCTATGTGCTTTTAGAGCTGGAGCAGAGTGCGTCAGTCTGTAATCAGAGGCGGTGGGCTGTCTGTGTTATTAGGAAGGCTGCAGCAGTAGGAGAAGATGCAGCAGGAGGACAAAATGAATGTTTGTTTGGAGTCTTGAGATCAGCTTGGACTGCTCCTTTGTCCATGCTGTCCTCATTGGTTTTTATGCAGACTGTCTTAATACTGGAGTATTTGGGTACTTTACCCATGACTACCATGTTACTCAGGTGACATACAGCAGCGTGCATCCACTGCAGAACTGATCATGGGTTACACATCCAGGATGGAGCTCCTGTCTCCTGCTACAGTTCAAACTACTTCTAATGATTCAAAGTTAAGTTGTGTTGTCCTGAGGTGAAGGTGTCTTTGTAAATTGCACTCAGTGTTTAAGGTAAAGTGTGTATGATTGGCTCATTGTGTCGGAGTAACTGTACTCCACTGGTATCAGTGACCTGTGTGTTCAGTCTGTTGTGAAACAGGAGCTAACCCTGCTCTCTGCTCCTGCAGTGCAACAGACTGACGGAGGAGAGGGACGAGGCCGAGAGACAGCTCAAACACATAAAGAGAGGTGAGTCCTACACACACACACACACACACACATGCATGCATTCACACACATTCATATAGCTACCAGCCTTCATCAAGTCTACACAGCTGAAGTTGGACCACTGTGACATTCGGTGCTTGCAGCCTTTCCCCCCCGTGAGGTTGATAATCAATGCATTGCAATAAAATTTATATGAGCTGCCTGGAACGACTATTTAGCTAATAGCACAATCGCTAACTCAATTAGCAAAATGGATGTTCCTGGAAGATGATTTCTGTGTTAAGTGGAAAACAAACGTTTGAAATAGTGCATCTAACAGGTGGCTGTTTTTACGAATCTGCTTTTTGTGCCATAAGTAAATTAACCAACTCTTTGACATCATTTTTTTTACATCTACAACCTGCCGCTGCAGTAAACAATACAAAGTTTATTCTTTGAATTTCACCCCTCATCACGCTTCAGTCCAGAGATCATGTAACGGACTGACACGCCATCTCTCCTATACAACCAGACACCTCCGCTTCCTCCGCTTAACCCTTTCTTTTTACACCTCTCCTCCTCACCTCTGTGGGCATGACATCACCAACACCTTGTGCTCTGAATGGGTGTGTGTGTTAAGAGGAGCAAGAGGAGGGAGGGGGGGAGGGCATCCCCATTTCCGTGGCAACCATCAGGTCAGTTTGCCAGCGGTAGTGTTTTAGGGGTAGTTTAACCTCTGACTCCACTCAGTGAGGAGCTGAAACCGTCAGCGGCAGCCATGACTATTCTAAGAGGTATTTGTACCTATTTTATGTTCCTGTTTATCAATAACTATCAGATATTGAAGGTATGTAGCTGCTGGATGTAGACGTGCATGCATGGATTAGTGTTTAACGGGTCTTTCTGTGCATTACAGCTTCATGAATTTAAAATAACTGCTTGAATGTATGTTTATTGTCTCATTTTTGTGTTGAACAGTGTATTTAGTTCAATAGTGTAACAGTACAGAGAGCACAGAAGGAGGCTTTGCTTCAGGTATTGTGCGCATTTTATGTATATTTTCCCCTTCTTGGTAGCACTTGTGTCACAGAGGCGTCCATCAGAACGGACACCTGTGTGAGTTTTTATTGTTCAGAAGGTAACAGGAGAAGCAGGCAGGCTCCATCTGGAGCTTCACCTCGGTGTCATGTTCCAGCTACTTTTATACAAATGATCCTCAACTCATTTATTCCTGCTCTGAAACAACAACCACCGCTGCAGTTACAGCATTTCCTCGACATTCTAATGTGTTTTATATTTACAAGTTGTTTAAACTAGTGATTGATTTTAGGTTTATATACAGTTGATTTAATGTTTATTATGCAGAAAGCCCTCAGGCATGACCATACTGATTCATCACAGAGGTGATGACGGTTATTTTATTGTTTAAAATATCTCAAAATGTCTAAAGCAATAGAACCTCACCTAATTGTTTTCTCCAATTAAAGACTCACACCTGAGCACAGATGATTCCTCTGTAGGATAAACTGTAACGACCTCTATGAGTGATGACACATGCGTGTACACACATTAGTCAGCTATACCTCTCACAGGTTTGAAAGCTATAGCAGGCAGCATTGAGCGCTGGGAGCTGCAGCGGAGCTGAGTTCTTCAGTCGGTGGAAGTTCGGTGTCAGCAGCAGCGCTGGCCCTAAAATCCTCTGCAGAGTCAGCAGAGGAGCTGAACTGCCTTTCCATGCCGGCCGGCTCCTGTCTCCTCACACACTGAGTCTCTCATTCACTCACTCACTCATTTATTCATTCACTGCCTTCCCCCCAGAGGGGACAGCAGTCGCTCTTGTCATGTTATTCCCATGAATTATTAAAGCCTCCTGACATGAATTATTCAGTAGCAGAAAATAGGGGAAGGGAGGGGAGGGGTTACCGCTCCTGCCTGACTCCTCATCCATTGTGGACCCTCAAAGGACCTTTCTACCTGCTGCATCACATTTGATGGTCATACTTTAATGACTGTAATGAGGGAGACTCGACTCGCCGGCAGGTTCCTTGATTTCAGCCTCATTTGAATCTGAAAGGTCAAACTGAGCGAGTTCAGCTCAAATCGACTGACTATAAAACAGTGAAAACATGACCTGACCTCAGATCATGGAGGACTACGATCACACTGACAGTGAATTTAGCAGCACTGTGAACCCTGACCCATAGGGGGCGCTGTTAAGATAGTCCAGGATGAATGCTGGTCCTGTTTGGTACAAAAAAAGTGAACTTGATGAGGATGAAACAATAATTCATTATGTTTTAAATACAAGGGTTGGATCCACCCTCTGGTGGACACTTGTGGAACTGCAGTTTTTGACAGTTCACACATTGGTTTTGTCAGTTCTGGGTGTTGCTGTCTGTTTATACTTAACGTTTGAACACAGACTGATGAAGCAGAGAGTTGGTGGTGCTGACAGTGTCTTTGCCTTTAGCAGAATAAGTTTAGCACACACAGAGGAACTTTTGTTGTTCTTGAACGTTCCTCTGTGTGAAAGTAGAACGTTTCCTTTGGCCCTCAGCTACGGCCGCACGCTCCAGATCCTTTCAGTTGGTGCGAAGCAGACGTAGCTGATCTACTATTTATTCTTAGGTCGGAGCAGCAGGAGAAGTTGCTGACAGACAAACTCAGAGTTCCATTTTAACTGAAGACAAAAATGTTTTAAATCAAAATGTTTCATTGATGACACAGAAAGAAACACTCGACTGTACATCATGTAGTGCGGCCTGCAGTGCTGTTACACAGCCCAGTTATTTAGTCCACTTACCTTTAATAAAAGCCTGTGGCTGCACTTTCCCTGCGTTCAAGTGCTGTTAGGAATACTGTAATTACACACTGAGTGCACAAGAGGAACCAACAATAAGCTGGTGAGCAGGAAGCTGTAATTTTCCCTGACAGCTGTAATTCTGACATGATGCGAGACATGAGCTTGTCAACGACGAAATATGATGACGTGTGATTTTTGTTGTTATTTATTGTGCTATTAATTTAACCCTGTGAATATTTGCCTATTTTACACACACTTGCTAATTATGCTAAGCTAACTTTGGCATATTTTTTCCATTTATTTAAGAAGATGTGTTGATAATGAAAATAGCTGTTGACTGCAGCCTTACAGTGAGTTTGTGGCAGCTTCATCTGACCTGGTCTAATGAAGGAACTCTGTTGATACAGACTCCGTCTACACTGTGATATTCTGTCTAATAATCCAGAGGACAACACCTGCTAAGTGTTCATACAGTGCGGCAGCAGGAAAATATGTTGTGAAGCTCCTCTTTCAACCAGAAAACCTCAAATGCTCAACAAGCCGTATTTACTCTGCACGGGAAGCTTTGGAAGGTTTTAGTCGTCCCATTGTTCACAGCTTAGCTCGGGGTTAGTGTTACAGCTTAAACGCCACTCACATTAGTTTTTGTGTGTAAATCCTAGAAGAAAGTGACTTCCTGTCACAGATGGTTCGCAGAGTTCACCAAAATTTCCAGCAGCTATCAGCTCACTCCACTTGTATTATAATTCCCCATCCGGCTTTTTAACCCCTCTGCGGAGGGATTTTAACCATCGCTCCCGGGTGAATGTGCTAACCGTTGACTAATCCCCCCAAATCATCTGTTATTATTACCATGCATCGTCACTAAAGAGGCTTTCAGCAGCTGGAAAAACAAAAGCTTTAAGCTGGCTGGATCGTTACAAGTTTTAGACTCACTCATGAGGACTTTACTGACCCAGAGGCAGAGGACAGGACCGACTCAGAGAGACGCCACCGCCGAATCAGTTTAAGCCTCTCAGTTGCTGTGAGAACATTTTCTGCTTTCCACTTCAGTCTCCTTTGACATTCATGCAACTGAATCATTCTTGAAATGTAATTGTTAATCAAACCGAGCAAGCGATCTGAATCCATCACCTGGAGCCCAACGTTCATTTAATGTCTGAGGAAGAAAAAAATACTGGTAGTTATAGTTCTGATTCGTAAATTTTATATATATATATAAATATTCAACAACAGAATAACCACTCAATAAATATGTCACAGAGCTAATTGTTAGCATGCTAATATGCATGTGGTTTACCATGTTAGCCTCTTCCCGTGCTAATGTTAGCTTTGACTAAAAGTTGCTCTCTGGAATGCTGCCATGATGCCACGATGCCCACGTACATATAAATTGATGATGCAGACATCATTAGTCTGTGTCTCTTCTCCTGTGATGCCACCAGCTGTCTGTAGTTAAACAGACTCAAATAAAAACAACCCTATAAATAGTGTGACCTGCTCTCCACCGCCTGCCGCGTACAGCGTCTGACCCACAGAGCTGCAGCTGAACTGCGGTGCAGCTGAACTGCGGTGCAGCCGAGCGCAGGTCGATCTGCCGTGGCGTGTGGAGAGGAAGCGACTGAAAGGCCTAAGAGAGAGAGAGCTGAGAGAAGGAATTACATCCCGAAATGTCTATCCAGAAGCATCAAATGCTGACGAAGGGATTAAAAATAGATCCAGAAGCCTTCCCCATCCTCCTCCTCCTCCTCCATATCATCCTCACTGCTGCTGCTTCCCCAAGCAAACACCACCTAAGCCATTTCAATGTCTGAAGCAACCTTAACAAAGGGGCCCGTTATTCCAGGCCATTGAAAGGATGGGTGTGTACATATCTTGCGCCCTCTTGTGGTCATAAGAATGTAGTAGTGCTATAGGGTGGGACATGTTACTATGGTAGCCAAGAAAATGTTGAAGCGGAAGAAAGAACTTTACCTCATAACATGGGTTCAATATTGTAAAGGGTGGCAGTCTGGTGCACCGAGAGCTCCAGTCTCTGTCTTGTCTCCTCAGGGAGCACTTTGTAGTTGTTCCTCTAAGTGGACTAGTTCCCCCTTTAAAGAGCGGGACATCACATGACCACAGTTCTACCCCCCCCCCCCCCCCCCAGACAGAGACACACATCCATTCACCCGGTCTCATTTTAAAAGCTTCTCTCCATTGAAACCAGTTGTGCTCATGCTGTGTGTGTGTGTGTGTGTGTGTTGGTGTGTGTGTGTGCTGGTTCAGAGTGCAGACAGAAGCTTCAGGCATGTTGCCCGTAAACTTCACCTGACTCACATGTGAGGTTGGAATCAGGGTGAAGTGGCTCAGAGCGCCTGAAGGCCACACTGACACAGATACATGTTCGTGGACGCACTCACAGTCTGTGGAACTGAAGGATGACACGGTGATGTGCTGAATGTTGACATTGAGATTATTCACTATCCTGTGTATCACTGCTCAGTTTAGTTTTTAATCCTCTAACACTGATATAATCTAGTCATGTGGTTGATGTAGTCTAGTGTTGTATTACCATCATCCATTGGCCTAATCTGGTATGGTTACTAACATAATCTGGTTTCATGGTTTCTATATTTTGGTCTCATGGTAATCTGAGCCCTTGAAAGACATAATCTGGTCTCATGATTGATGGCCTGTCCTCCTCAGATCTAGTCATTAAACACTTAACACATTTACACTGATGGAATCTGGTCTCCAGGCTGATAAAATCAAATAATGGAATTGGCATAATCAAATTGTGTATTCGACATAATCTGGTCATTGATGTATTGTAGTTATGTAATCTAGTGTCTTGGTTAGGAATATCTTGTCATGGCTGACCTAATCAAGTGTGGCTGCTGACATAATCTGGTCTCATGTTTGATTGCACTTCATTTCATACAAGTGTTTAATACATGATTAGACTGCATTTGTTTTGCAAGTAGATATAAAAAATGTCACTGGCAGTAGCCTCTCCTGCTCTGTTCTCTAAATCTGAGCACTGTAATCAGATTTGGGTCGGGTTATCGACCAGGAAGGAGCGTGTTAGTGAGCAGGGATGTTAGCTTCCTGCTGGCTGTAATATAATCCAGCCTGAGCTGCTGAAAGAGTCCAAGACTCCCTGACTGAGTCACCGCAGCGACACTGAAAATGTGAATGAAGACAATTTAATGCCTACATCTATGCAGGTAGATTAAAAACACATTCCTGGGATTAAATGTTGTACTAATTACACAGTAAAAGGCAGTAGCAGGCTGAATATGAGAGGAAATGAGATGAGAGGATCCTTGACTCGAGCCACTTCACATCCAGTTCTCCAAATTCTCCAAATCTGGGTCATTTTAAAATAACTGAAGAGTAGCTGAGTCCTGGTGACACATTTGACAGCTGCGATCGTCTATGAGCCACAGGCTGAAATACACAGATCATAATCCAGAGTGTGTGTGTGTGTGTGTGTGTGTTTCCAGCAGAAATCAATCAGTGTTTATCTCTTTGTTTGTTTATTTGATGCATCAGCCCCAAACCCTCTGTACAATGAATAATCCCTGCTGCTGTCCGTGTGTGTCTGTGTGTGTGTGTGTGTCTGTGTGTGTGTGTCCTCCCTCAGTGTCTCAGATGGTGATTGAGGAGGTGAGTGTTCTGCAGACTCAGCTGGAGATCGAGAAGTCGTGTCGGGAGAATGCAGAGGCCCTGGCTACAAAGGTCTCACACACGCACACACACACACACACACTGATCAATGCTATAAGATTAGCATTATCAGGGTCCAGCTGGCATTAATAGGAGGACAGATGAGTCAGGATGTCTCTGCAAAGAAACCATTTGACTACATTATCTCTGTGGCTGGAACAGTTACACCTTTAATCAACTCATGTTTACTCACAACAGCTACACAACGTACATTTTAATTTAAGGTCAATAAAAGCACTGTAAAGACAATTACTTACTGGTAAAAGTGTGCTGGAAATGCTCAAAACTAACTGTAAATTGTGTTTAACAATTTAAAAAAAGACAAAACACACAGATTAATTTGAATATTTAATTTAACTAAAGACAAAACATGAATATGGGCTTTACTGAAATTAAAATCTGTAGTTTCAAGAGACCAGATTCTTAGATTACCATCAAAATCCTGAGATTGAAGTCCCTCAGTTAATCTGATAATCAATCAAAGTGTAGTAGAAACATTTCAGTAAAATAATTCAGTGTAACATTTGACCTCCAGCTGAACTGTGAGAACAGGAAGTTGAAGTATCTGAGCCTGTCATCTCGGCCGTGTTTGGACGAGCTGCTTCCCAGCATCTCTGACTGCATCGCGCTGGAGGCCGACGTGGACGCCGCCGATGCCTCGGACAGCAGCCCCGACAACTTCACACAGTACCAGCAGCAGGTTAAAGGTAAAAACCGCTTAGACTGGTGCTCGCTGAGCGATGGCAGCAGCCGGGTGGTTGTTAATGTCAACATCCAAATGTTCTTTGTTTCGTCAGAGCTGAGGGAGACGGTGAACAGCCTGTTGGAGGAGAAGAAGAACTTTGTCTGTCAGATTCATGAACAGCAGCGACAGATAGAAGAGCTGACGGCACAGGTGAGGACACACCTGCTTCCTGTTTTTAAGTCCAAGACTGTGTCTTTCTTCTGGGACAGTATCCTCTGAAGGATGTGTTATAAAAATGAGGTGGTCTGGCCTTAGAGGGCCTGCTGGTCCTGTTGCCTAGCAACAACAACATCTGTAGTTTAGAGATCCAGGCTCTGCATCTATCAAGGAAACGAAGGCCATAGTTGAAGCAGCCTCTGCAACAGCAGGACCTTGATGTGCTGCGGTGATAAAATCAGAAACGTCTTCTTTTCTTCTAACATTTTCTTTTTCCTGTTCACAGTCAGAGAAAGATCAGGCGGGGATGAAACAACTTCAGGAAACTGTCGAGCAGCAAAGCAAAACCATCAAGAGATTCAACAGAGGTGAGTCACTCTCACTCTGAGTATTGATCGGATTGATCAGTGTTTCCTGAGACACTTTCTTTGTGATATTGTTTGAGCCTAATCCCATAACATCTGGAGAAAGTCCATCACTCTGAAGTGACCCACACATTAATCTCATCACGGCTTTATGATGCAAACTGGCTACAACTTACTCTGACTTTCTTACCCTTCATCCCTCATAAAGGATGAAGACCACACCCTTTATTCAGTACCTCATTTGCATACGGCCCTTCTCACCTGTTGTCCATCTTTATAAATGTTGTGATTGCTCTGGGTCGACCCTCTCTGTCTCTCACTCTCACTCTCTGTTTGTCACAGCTGAAGTGAAAGTTAGATTGACGATGCTTTGAATTAGCTGCTAACATTGCAGCTATATAAAGTAAGCAAGAGATTAAAATAATAAAAGAAGCAAGCATCTGTAACACTGACGCCAATGTGCATAGGGACCAGTAACTTTCAGTCTTTGACTGAGGGCTGGTGATCGTACGTTCTCCTGTGACATACTGGCGTTTTCTGTCTGTAGTTTCCATGATGGCGACTGTGGAGTACGAGGGGATGAAGGAGCAGCTGGACCTGGAGCAGACCCTGAGAGTCAAAGCTGAGACGTATGCTCACGAGGTAAAAACATATCACACATGAACTCTTCTGTCTCTCTTCATAATCTATTTCCCATCAAACAACATGATAACTCGTGGTTTATGGCTCCTCTCTGTGAATTCAGAGCTGATTTTAGCCTGCCTGATAGGCGCTGACCTGCATTTCTGTGCTGGTAATTGATGTGTGTGTTAATAACCTTGCAGCTGATTAATGAAATGTTGTTTACTGACCTGAAAAGTGGAAAGCCTGCAGGAAGCGAACAGAGTCACTGCTCATGGTGGACAAATGATGCTCTGTTAAAGATGTGTGTGTGTGTTGCCCCTCGTCTTCCTGCAGATGCTGGTAAAGCAGAAGGAGGCCAACAGACAGAGCATGCTGCTGCTGCAGAATGCTGAGCCCAGCGTTCAGCTGCTGAAGGCTCTGGAGGACGTCGCTGCTGTCACCAAAACCCTGGAGGAGGAGCGTCTGCAGCATCAGCAGAAGGTAAAAGCCCCCAAAAAAGCTCTTCCTGTTCAGCAGCTGAGACGCAGCTATATTTATGCCAGTGCATCCATACTGGCTACACCTAGGGGGCGCTATGAGACACACTCCTAAAAAACTGTCTGCTTTGATTAATCAGGCCCAGTGTCCTGAGACAGACACACTTGCAGAGAGGCTTGTGTTCCCAAATTCACCTAAAGGGCACTCCTACAATATTGATTACACACCAGAACTGACCTCAGCCTCACACAGGTTGAGGGTCACGTGACCCCCAACACTAAAACAACAGATCCAGATCCTTAAAAAACAACATCAGTCTGATAATTGACCTCCTTTAATTGTGTGTGCAGCAATGATGTGACTCACACCAGTCATCCTGTGTGTGTGTGTGTGTGTGTGTGTAGGTGCAGAGCCTGGAGGCCCAGCTGGAGCAGGCCTGTATGAAGCAGCAGCTGGAGACCCTGCAGAGGCAGCTGGAACTGCTGGAGGTGGAGAAGAAGGAGGTGGAAGCACGACTGGAGCAGGCCGAGAAGAAGAACCAGGAGCTGGAGAACAGAGGTACTCATACACACATATGTGTACATATAGAGGAAGAGTGTGGACACAACAGGGGGGGGAAGCAAGAGGGGGGTCCTCAGGTGGTCCTGGGCAGACACAACACAACATCTACTACTGGCTCATGTGGAACACACCAACTGACTTCAGCCAATAAAAACACAAATCCAGCTTCTGTGTGCTGCACGGTGTCCAAGGACTGATCCACCATATGATGAACAGCAGTGATACTGTAGCAGCGTTAACTCTTTCCGTTGTTTTCCCTCCTCTCTCTTTAGTCTCTGAGCTGCAGGAGACCCAGAAAAATATCACCATGACGACCGCTACAACCCCCCCTCCCCCTGAGCCTGGGGTCGCCCCGCCTCCCGCCCCTATCCCACAGCCACCTCCCCCTCCTCCACCACCTCCTCCCCCTCCTCCTCCCCCTCCCCCTTCCAGATGCAATCCCCTCAGGTGAGGATGATGGACACATGTTTAAATGCCGATGATCAGCTGATCACATCCTGATTGATTGACGTGTTTTCTGTCTCAGCTCTCTGATCGCCATCATGAGGAAGTCCTCCAAAGGCTCCAAAGCCTCAGTGAAGGCAGAGCAGCCTCCAGGTGGGTTCACTGCAACGTTTTGTATTTGTAAGTTCTCATATGGAGGATGATAGTAGTATGTGCTATGTGTCCAAAGCTTTCCTTAATTTATTCATAATTTTTGGAGATCATGTGTCCACATACTTTTGCCACTTCAGTATTCTGCTGTCACAGAACTGTTCTTACACCTCACGCCGTGTCTCTTCCTCTCTATCCAGCTTCCGAAGATGATGTTAAGGTGAAGGCAGTGAATGAGATGATGGAGCGGATCAAACATGGCGTCGTCCTGCGGCCTGTCAAGAGTCAGGACAGCAAGGTGAGGACAGACTACGAGGTTTCATTGTTCATTATCATTTTTTGTATGATTATTTTGTGGTTGTTTTTGCCTTTGGGGCCATTTTATTTCTTTTTGTTGTTTTGTATCATCACCCTTTAAATTAAACCTTAAAGGGTGGTATTGTTGCCATCAAATGTCAAAGAGGTCAAAGGTCAGAGGTCTTAGAAGGATCAGAAAAATCAATCCGTACCTTCAAACAGAATTAAAACAGCAGAAACCATATCCTGCCTGACTCTTCCTCCTGCTGTGAGGATGAGGATGTGCCTGATTTCTCTCTCTTTCTCTTCTCTCTCTCTCTCTCTCTCCACGTCTCTCCTTTGTGCTGCCACAGAGAATAGCAATAAAAGTGAGTATATTGACATTTGCATCAATCTTGTGATGTCATCATGGCTCTCTGTGGACTCCCCCTCTGACCCCGCACCCACACACACTGCAGACCCCATCCATCTTTAATCACTTAAACACTAACTCCATGGGTCAGCTGTGTTATTGTTCCTTTCATAAAGGTTGTGTTATAATAATTGTCTTATTTTTTTTTAACAGCAGCCTCCAGCTGCTGAGGAGAAACAACAGGAGACCGCCATGGAGGAACTGAAAGGCATCCTGGTAATCAGCTTTTATTCAGTGTTTTATCATCTACCTGAAGCCTTACAAATCTTTCATAGTGGTTCTACAGTATCTTCATCACCCCCTGGTGGTGAAAGTGTTGCCATGCAAGGCAGCTGGATTCATAGATTCCCATAAATCCACCATAAATCCCAATTTGAGTTTTGCAGTGACGCCTGGTTTCTCCTCCAGGAGACGGTGAAGAGGAGCCCCAGCCGAGGCTCCCAGGAGTCGGGGCCATCTCCGCCAGGAAAGAAGGACAGCGAGCTGGAAGTCATCCTGAGACGCCGGCGCAACAAGGCGGGAGAGGCGGGCTCAGGAGGTGAATACACATTTTAATTTAATTCTTTATATGTATATGCGGAGCTCAAAGTGAAGCAGAGTGAATCAATCCATGTTTGTCCTGCATCAAAGGGAGCATCTGAGGTGACGCTGGTAATTATCATCGATTTTCACAGCACATGCTGTTGACGCTGCAGGGGTCAGAGGCTGAAATGAGCTCAGGCTTCAAGGTTGAACCGCTCTGAGCGGCTGTGTGTGCTGGTCAGGAAGGGGGCGCTCTTCAGCTGCTTTTCAGTAACTCTGGCTTTGTTAACCTCAGTCTGGATTTCTCTGTTCGACCTCCAGATGAACGCGAGGGCCAGATGAGCCACGTCTCGTCGTCTGACAGCCTGAACGGGAGGCGTACCAGCACCGATTCAGGGAAAGATCCAGAGGGTCCCGCTGGGCTGACCGTCCCCTCTGAACTGGCAGGGCCCAGGGTCAGCCAGGAGCGACGGGGTTCTGGTCCGGGGCCCATTGTGGCCAGGAGGAAGAGCTCAGACGTGGGAAAGCAGAGGCGGTCCTGTAGCTCGCTGTCTGAGAAAGAAGCTGCTCCGGAGTCTCCAGTCAGCAACGGCTGCATCGACAGGTGGAGCATCTTCCAGCTTTTAATTCGATTAAAGGGATAGTTCACCACAAAATCAAATGTTTTTATCTTGTGTTTGATGTTTTTGACAAAGGTTAGTTTTAGTGTTCAAACGTGTCGTTCTCTCTCTGACTCCTTCCTCAGCGTTGGCGATGACGAACCAATCAAGTCAAATGGAGTCAACCACGCAGAACCCAGCGAGCACGCACACGCCGCCATCTCTGCCGACCCGTTCAACGGCAGCGCTGATGCTGAGTGCTGAGACAGACTCTGAGGATCCCAGGTTCTGTTTCTGACACAAGATCAGAGGATTTACAACATTTTGGGTTCAGTACCAGAGCAGAGATGTTGTTGTACCTTTTCGTATGTAATCTTCTCAGATCCACACTAACAGACTAACAGTAGGCCTACAGTGGAAACAGTGACAGTTTATTTATTGGACTAAAACTGAATAACGTGACGTTACCGACATGTTCAGCTGTTGTAGGAACTCAAGAACCCAAACCGTGTCTGTTTAATATATTAATCTGATCATAATTCAGAGAAAACAAAAATAATCACCTATAATTTTACTGATGGATAATCAGGCCTCTAAAGATTCAGTTTGAGTCATTGATCGAAAGCATTAATTTATTAATAGGTCACATATAGAAATGTTGATTTAAACCAGGATCTCAAAATGCAGTGAGTTCCTACAACATCTGACGTTCAGTAACTGCAGCTTTTATCATCAGGTCTTTTATTTTGAAGGATTTTGAACCTGTGGATCCGGGGCTGACTGAACTGTTGGAGGGAAGCTGCACCTGTTTTTGCACAGTTTTCTTCAGACACTTTGACTTGTAAAACAACTGCAAAGCTTTAGGTTGATGTTATTTTTTTTTTTTTTTGTTCTATGTGATGCACAAAGGATCTTTGTGACATCCGAAGGAATGCACTGTACTGTTTCTGACTTCTCCTCCACCTCCTCTTTACTCCCAGCCATAACCAGGGCTGCACAGCTGGTTGACATACACCACCATGCTGCCCTGATAGGGCTGCTACATACTACAAAAAGTATTCAGATTACCTCTGCTAAAGCTTTTTAAAGGAGCAATTTGTAATATTATGATTCAAAAACGTTAAGCCAACATGCTAACCAGCTACACTCAAATGCACTTTGAACCATTGGTGCTAGGGCTGCACAAGTCACCATTGGAACCAGCCAGCATGCTAACCAGCTAGCCTTGGACTCAATCATCCAATAACCACCCTGTATGATTGAAGCTAGCATGCTAACCAGTCACCTGTGGAGCACTGTACTGTAGCATTCACTCTGCCCTCAGTCCAACAGGAGCTGAAGAACCAGAGTTACCAGTCTCACAGTGGCGTCTGCTGTCTTTTCATCAGTAATATTTACTTCTCTACACCATGGTGGAGTCACGGATCCATTTTACAGTCCATATTTCTCCATCGTATGACTGGTTTAATGAGTCTTTTGAGTAAGAAGTCACCCCATGTCAGAGCCATTCATTAGAAACAACAGCACCCCCTGTCTTAAGAACAGTAGCCTACTACAAATTGCTCCTTTAAGGAACCTTTTAGAGTCTGATGATGGTTAATGAACATCCACAACAATAATAACAAAGTAGTGGTCTGAATTAAAATGATGGAAGGACATTCTGATGCCCTAACTGTGCAGCCCTGACTGTAGTGTCTTGGTACTCATGTCCGACCTCTTCCTGAGTCTGAGGGCAAAACAACCAGAGACTCTTTCCACCGCCATGTTTCCTGCTGCAGCCCAGGTTCCAGCGTGTCGACTATCAGAGCCTGCGGGGCGGGAGCGCGGCTGATACTTCAGGTTTAGAGGAAAACGAGGTTTCCGCTGTAGCACATCTAACAGAAATGTTCTCAGGGTCCGCGGGACTGAAACGTCACCACACCCTCTCTTCAGGGGCCTCGATGAGAAGACAGACAGAAAGCCAGAAGTGCTTTGGAGGGATGAGGTGCTTGTTTTTCTACCTCTCCACAGACACCTGCCTCTAAAAACCCTAAATCCTAATTTACGTTGTGTGGCATGAGATGTCTTCCTCCACTTAATCAGCACAGACGACCTGTTTCTCACCATCACCGTGCATTCCTTGACTTTTATTTTGTAGGGCTTGCTGTCTATATATAGCTTTCCTCACACATGATGCAACATTGAAAACAATTTTGAAGAGTATGCAATTACATGAGGCACATTTGTATGACGATCCTCTCACCTTGTCATTCTTTAACACACAGACATCACATTTAAAAGTGCATTTTACTGCGTCTGTACATTGTATGTTATTCTAATGCAAAATGTGACGTGAAGGACGATTTAAAGCTGCCACAGGCCTGAATATTTTGCATATCGAGGCCTTTGCACAGGCCTCTGAGCGGCAGCAGAGTCGGCCTGCAGCTGGTTAACAAAGGGAAGTACTGTATCTGACCGAGTCTGGGTGATTAGATATTGTGTGTGTTTGGGATATAAATGGAGTGTTCAAGTTTTTTTAAGGAAATTGGATTTTCATTTTAGCATCACTTGAAATAAAATTACAATTAAAACTGAAAAAAGGGCTGTTTGTCTGTTTTCCAGTGCAACCTGCAGAAAACATAAGACCACTGAGGAAACAAATACTAATCTATAAATTAGAACAATGCACAAAAAAGACTCCAGGAACTATTGGGCTTAAGATATAGTTGCTTTTATAGATTTTTAGATAGATTTGCCTATTGATAATAAATAAAATCCTTTAAAGAAAAGCCTTAAAGAAACACAAATTACATATTATACAGCAAATTACACAGCTAATGAAACAAGCCGATTTAATATGCAATTTCTAATGGATTCAATTCTGATATCATAAAATTTAAAATGTCAATATCAGGTGAAATAATGGTAATAACCTGATTTTCACTGGATTTAAAGCGGGGTCTTGTTTTACCCTCCGGGACAGAAGGGGGCGCCAAAGCGCTCAAACGCCTCAGAAATATTACGAGAGAGAGTTAAAAGATGGCGTCGCAGTACTACCAGGAGATGCAAGAAAGCTTCAAAAATAACAACAAAAGCCGAGAATTCCCAGCGCACACGGCCAAAGTTCATTCGGTGGCGTGGAGCTGCGATGGACGTAGACTCGCCTCCGGGTCTTTCGACAAAACAGCCAGCGTATTTGTCCTGGAAAAGGACCGTTTGGTGAGTCAATGCGCGGCGTTTTGCTAGCATGCTAACGTTAGCCTCTCAGCAGTCAATGAATGGAGTTGTCTGAGCGAAACTCTGGCTAATGTTAGCCTTAATTAAATCACCTACTGCCATCAGTAACAGCAATGTTGATCAGAGGAAAGTAGTATTTTGTTACTATATTAGGTTTTGCCGCTCCGGTTATAATTTAATTTTAATTGGTATACAGTGTATTAATTAAAATGATGAACAAGGCACTTTAAGACGTTGTGTTGCTCATGTTTGTGCAGCTTTATGTTGTTGTTTGTTGTTGTTTTTAAATTTGCCACGTGGTTCTGGACAGGTGAAGGAAAACAACTACAGAGGTCATGGTGACAGCGTGGATCAGCTCTGCTGGCATCCAACCAACCCAGACCTGTTTGTCACCGCCTCTGGGGACAAGACCATCCGCATCTGGGACGTCCGTACCACCAAATGCATCGCCACTGTCAACACAAAGGGTGGGTTATTAAGTCGAGGGGCTGAGCAACAGCAAACGTCTGTGTAGATGGTGACAATATATGTATAAACGGAAGCTTGATAGCCGCACGCCAGATGCCTCTTACCCCTCCCATGACAGGCATCCTCCTTCTCGCTTTTCCTCTGTTCATATGAAACATGATTTATTTGTCCTAGTTTTTTTAAATGTCTCATTTTTCTGAAGGTGAGAACATCAACATCTGCTGGAGCCCAGATGGTCAGACCATCGCCGTGGGCAACAAAGATGACGTGGTGACCTTTATCGATGCCAAGACCCACCGCTCCAAGGCTGAGGAGATGTTCAAGTTCGAGGTGAACGAGATATCCTGGAACAACGACAATGACATGTTCTTCCTCACAAATGGCAACGGCTGCATCAACATTTTAAGGTAGGAGCCAAATGCAGCAACACAAACTCATCGGAAGCTGTCCGCTGTGTGTTTGGGTTGTCTGTCAGTTTTCACACACTGAAGGTGTGACGTTAGCTGCTGTTGGCTAAGATGGAGCAGTGCATAATCCTCCTAATTTAGTTATAGATTCTGGATTCTTGACTCTCAATGTGGCAAGTATGGGCTTGCAGTGCAGTCTTGCTGTTTGTAAACGCTGAGAACATGACTGGCTTCAGTGCTTTAACAGCTAAAGCTAAATCTAGTTTATTTTTGCAAAACCCACCAACGTGCGCATGAAATATCAAACTAGAAAAACTCAAACTGTGGGTCAAACACACAAACACAAAGGCAAAGCAACACAAGAAAAACACATGTCACAATCTAAAGCTAAATAGTGTCCACAGGAAAGAGCCATAAACCTTGGAAACAGTGTGTTCATTCGATGCCTGACCAAACACGAAACTTATTTAATTTTTCTTGGTCCTTGTCAGTGTTTTTCCTGCGGTCTTAATCTGCAGCTCCTCCAGTGTTAATTTTGGATTTTCGGAAATGCCGCGTTGAAGTCTTGTTAACAGATTTTCAGCCACTGCAGCGCTTTAACTTGAGTTAAAGTTAAAAATCTTTAGATCGAGGCTACATTTCTACACAATAAAAGAAAAAAACAGCTTCTCTTCAACTGTTTTTAGAATGCACCAGGTGTTGGTTATTTTATTAGATTAAATGACGCCTTTCTGATGTGTGTGTGTGTGTTTATGTAGAAGTCTTAACTCCTTTGTTTAAGAGCTGAAATGAAGTGCATGTTTGTTTGCAGTTATCCAGAACTGAAGCCCATCCAATCCATAAATGCTCACCCATCCAACTGCATCTGCATCAAGTTCGACCCCACGGGGAAGTACTTTGCCACGGGTAGCGCTGACGCCCTGGTCAGCCTGTGGGATGTGGAGGAGCTGGTGTGTGTGCGCTGCTTCTCCAGGTCAGTGTGTGTGTCTGTGGGGACTTTAAATAGCATTACATTTATTAAAAAAACATTTTCTTTATGTGAAAAGTGTTTTTCTGTCCGTGACAGTATGATGGATTTTTGTTTTATTGTTGCAGACTGGACTGGCCTGTCAGGACTCTGAGCTTCAGCCATGACGGGAAGATGCTGGCGTCGGCCTCGGAGGATCATTTTATCGACATTGCAGAGGTGGAAACGGGTCAGTATGACTGTTTGTCCCACGCAGCTACACAAAAAGGCTGACATGGGCATAAAAGTCTAGAAAAAACTGCCACCTGTGCTATTTAATCTCAGTTTGTTTCTGTCCTTTTTTTTGTAGGAGACAAGTTGTGGGAGGTCCAGTGTGACTCTCCAACCTTCACCGTCGCCTGGCACCCAAAGAGGCCGCTGCTGGCCTACGCCTGCGACGACAAGGAGGGAAAGTACGACAACAACCGAGAGGCAGGAACAGTCAAACTGTTCGGCCTGCCTAATGACTCCTGAGGAGGATCTGCCTAGCTGTGTTCCTCTGCAGTTGATGGTTATAATCAGGCAGACCTTCACCGGACCGAGCGCTGCACCTCCACTTTGCCACCAGCAGATGGCACAGTTGTTCCATTTTTCATTCCCTGTTTTGTACACAGAAAATAAAATTGTCAGTGCTGTAAAATATTGTTTTTATGTAAAATAAATTGTTTTGATAATAATGTTGTCTTTCTACTTTTTGTATATCATGAGCTCTGATGTGTAAATATTCATTCAGACCTATTAGAGGACATGTTGTGGTCATAAGGACACGTTTGTGATTTTTAGTTTATGACCATGTTTTTATAAGAACATGTCTCAATTTGATCCATCACCACCACAGCATGGGTAAAAATGAATGATTAAAGTTGTAAATCTTGTAAATTATTAGATATTTATGTTTTTTTTTATTATATTATATTATTATTATATATATAAAGTTGTATATCTTGTAAATTATTAGATATTTATGTTGGACATGAACTAAACATGTACACTAAGCCAAAAACTCAGGTAACACACCAACTAAATGTGGAAAATTACATCATCTTTCCAGTCATCATCATAATAAACAACAGTATCAGACTGTGACCTGTGAATATCGATGGATAATTTAAAACAGACATCATCTGCTGGTCTTCCCTTCTGTGACCACTTTATCTTCCTCCACGCCGACATACGTTCACAGCGTGAGCTCAGATTCGAGGCCTTCAGCCTGGACCAGTGGCAGCTGGTCGCTCCCTGTCCCCAGAGCCGAGGACCAGCAGGCTGCAGGATGTTTTCTCCTCCTAGTTTCCTGTCATCTTAGCAGGGGTGTCACCGAGCTCCCCGCTGCTCCCACTTTAATTTATTTTCACTCTGTTCAAACCTCACCGGGAAAACTGAGCAGTCCAAGAAAAACATAAGTGTCCAAATCCTCCCTGAAAGCCCTCTGCTGACTCACCTAGTCAGGCATGAAATGAAACATAATTAAGTCAAATTCTTTGAAAGTATTTCAGGCTGTTTTCTCATTTGTTGACTTCAAAAAATTGTGTAACAAAGCTCACTAGGGAGAACAGTCCATTTAAAAAAGCATTTTATGTAGATATAAATAAAAAGGTAGTAGTAAAATCTGCCTACAGGTGGAGTTGTGCAGTGAGTTTGCCAACAGCAGTATCTGAACTGAACATGAAAACAGATCAATGAACGACCTCGCTTTTGTTCAAGGATCATCACGTCAAAGCCGACATGCAGATGAGACGAGTCAAGCACCTGGGGTTGAATTCAGCACGATGGCCCTTGAACGTGTCATCCCTGCTGATCCCAGCTGCTATTTATGGTGGTGGGGACGTTGACGTGAAGAGGTCGGTCAATATCCATGGATGTGATTGCCAGCGAGCATCATGGGACAATAAATCAAACACAGCTGCCTGCTGGGTCTCCTTCAGCAGGAAGGTCTTTCTCATTTGACTTGTAATGGTCTGATCTGTGCAGGACCCCCCCAGCCAGCCTTCCATTTACAGCGAGCCCATAAATCACTGCTGGTTTTTGCACGTTGATGCAGCTTCGAAGCTCCACGGATGGAGAACAGAGTAAAATGATGTTGGTGCTGTATGCAAAGTTCAAATAATAATAGATGTAATCCTTACTAGCGTCTGAATAATTGTAGCTACAGAGGAGAGAGCAAGCAGGAGAAAGGGATCATCTATCTATCATTTGAGCTTTAGTGGCTGAATTTAAGAAGCAACCAACAGCAGACTACTTCACAGCTGTAGCAGGCTACAGAGGGTTTCAGGTAGAACCATAGACGGTAGAACAGCTATGATGTCACATAGGTTGTGAGCCATTTTCAGTCCACGTGGGAGGCTTGGAGAGTCGCCATCTTGGTACCATCTGCCTGACTCTCTGTTAATTCAAATAGAAGCAAAGAGGTGGAGTCATTCTAATAGAGGGTGGAAGCGTCACAGGATGTGGAAGTCTCGGTGGCTATACTCCATTGACAGTAAAAGCTATGGACAGAGCTTCGTCACAGATTTGTTTCTGAAAAGCCGTTTTGAGGCTCGGTGGGAGGCTCCGACTGCCGCCATGTTGGCAGCGTCACGTCCGCCAAAACTCCAAATATGGACAAAGAGGGGGAGCACGAGCGGAGTTTCGATCGTGGAAGCAGAAAACTCGCGCTTCTTCTGCATGAGCTTCTAGTCTGAGCCCCGATGGTTGCCGCTTGATCACTAAGTGGTGAAAATCATGTTAATTGGCAGCGTGCTGAAAAACGTGACAAATGGCAAGTGGACACTCGAGGAACTGCACTTTTTGATACTTTTTCATTGGCGGCTGCTTAGTTATATTAGCATGCATGCTAAACTTCGCCAGCTAGTTAGCTACACTGCACCACATTCCTCATCGATGCTGATACTTAACATTTTCCTGGTGATAATATTTCCGACATGCCAAACCATATAGTTTGGTTTAGAGTTAGAGATTAACAGGACAGTAGCTCATTCCAGCCAGTGTGGGCACAGACAGAGGCCTGTTTTGTGTGTGACAAGAGAACGTTTTTGTGTATTAGGTGGAGGACACCTGCTGCCTTCTAACAGTTTTTTTTATTTTTTATTTGGTCCTAACAAGCTTAATAGTTTAAATGTATGGAAGGTGAAACGTGTCAGAAATGGGCTCGCTGTCTGAATTTCACCCTAATCAATATTTTAATTCATTGAAGAGCAGCTTTTCCCAAAGGTGATGCTCCTTTGTTTCAGCAGATGTGCTCCAGCATGCTGATCAATCCATTCTGATACTGATGCTTTCAGACATCCTGTGTGTGTGTGTGTGTGTGTGTGTGTGTGTGACTTTACATTAGCATGTGTGAACGTGTTATCAGTGCTGGGTATTTATTCTTGTGTGTGTGTGTGTGTGTTGAGGAAGGGCAGCTGCGTGCAGAGAGATAATCAGACCCACCCGTCCATTTGCTTCAGTCAAAACGAATTAGTCCCCAGATCTGTTAAAGGGCACTTCCGCTGTTCTGGGTAATTGCTGCACTGCATTGACCGCAGGCCTCCTGATTGATTTCTGGAGTTTTGATAAAATGAGAATCTTTGATATCCACTCAGTCTGGTTTCCTTGATCTCATTTCTTTGGCAAATATTACACACACACACACACAGACACACAATATTTGTGGCAACACACTCATTGAAGTTGCCCAGTTATTGGCAGCTTCTTTCACTGAGCTGATTCGTGTAAACACGAAACCTGGTTACCATAATCTGAGCAGGAGATTAGAGGAGCCTGATTTCCCCGGTGGATTTATCTGCAGTTTATTCTAATTTCTAATTGGCTGAGTGTGCACATGGATGACAGAACCTCACAGGCAGGGAAAGTAACAGCGATGGAGAAAGTACGCAGATATCGCAATTATCAATGTACACGTCTGATCTTCAACGTTTCAGCGAACGAACCTTGATTTATTGATCTCACAGTGATGATCCTGTCCTTGTACTAGTTTTCCTAGCTTGTAGTGTTTCCTCTTCATCTGATCTAATTGGTTGATTGAGGTTAGCCTGTGATAGATGGTGACAGATCGATGGTTCACCCAATTAGCTGCAAAGCACTCAGGTCAAACTGTCCCTGGGACGACCTCACTGATGTTTTGTCTTCTGTCCTAATTTTTCCTAATCTCTTGAACAATAGTCGGCTTGAGGCGCAGGTGAACAGTCCCTGCAGGTCGCTTTGTGTTGATTAAATGCACCTGAACAGTGCTGGATGGAACAATGGAAGGACAGTTTAGCATCTTTCATTCATTTGATGAAGAATAAATATAGGTCAGAGCTTTTTATGTGTGTACTTTCTCTGTCATGAAACTAATTTACAGCAGAATTTTGATGACGCTGAGGATGTCCAGAGCCTGACAGAGACCTGTGCTTCTATTGGGAACCTTCCAGGTGTTAATGTGCTACATCGTGTGAATGTAATGCAACAGGAGCCGGAATAAATGACAGGTGGAGACGACACGTAGGGAGCTGTGATAATACTTCTCTGCCTGGATAAACTGCACAGAAAGCAGTGTGTGTGCTCAGCAAACTGAATAAATAAAGGCTCCGGCTGCAGGTTCAGAGTTTATCACACGCAACAATACGAGACGTTTGGGGTTCTAATTTGTGGTTTTTGACCTCGGGGGAATAAGCGGCGAGGACGCAGATTACTGCTTTAACTGGAAGTGCAGGAGTCAGGACTTTTCTTTCTGAAGAGGCAGCGAACCGCTGACAGCGGCAACGCTCGGCTGGTTTAACCAAAACGCTCCGGATAAAGACAAGAAGCAGACACACACACACACACACACACAAGGAGACAGAGGGAGTACATGTGGACGGCAGCATCCATCTTAGCAACAGGAAGTTTTGTTTCTTCTAACAGTTAAAATGTATTTAAAATTTGAGAAGCAGCACAAAAACGAAGCATGTTCAATCAGATGACTGCAAGTAACATGATTCACTGAACCTGTGGCACAACTATAGACTCAAAGATGGTTCATTTATTATCATCGTCTTAGTGTGAAACAGGTCTGTGGTAGATAACTGAAAATTAAACTAAACTTAAACTAAAAATGGAATTATCCCGAATTCTTTTTATTTTAGTTTTAAACTTTTTCTCTGTAGTATACATCTTTTTTGCTCTCCTCTGTTGGAAGCGACGCAGAAGTTAGCATCTCAACATGAAGCCAGTGGGATTTGTACAGTGTCTTTAAATTATTGCAGAAAATTAACAGAAATTTATGAAACTCAATGTTTTGTCCCTCGGGATAATTTTCACTAATGAACACCACCTTTATGATTTTCTTTAAAGCCTAAAGTACGATACCAGGCTATAGACCAACAACAGCATGCTAACCCAACTAAGACGCCACAACCGCTTTGACCGCCGATAACAATATTGATGGATATCACTTGTTGTCCTCTTTACCTACTTGTTAGCAACCACCTTTACATAGGCTGCTCTTTATAGGATTTTAACAGAAGGAGGAACAGAAGTGACAAAACTGCAGTTCCTCATGTGTCCACTAGAGGCTAACTCCATGTTTAAATGTACAGCTTAACAGCAGTGTGTTATAGAACAGTGGAGAACACACACAGGAAGCTCTAGCTGCATATATGCCAGACGCTACGCCTTAGCCTCAGCCCACCACACAGTCCTGCTGTTGCATTCAGGGTCATCAGTTTTCAGAGCAGCCGCTGTGGCTGCAGGCCGCTGATGTGAGAGCCTGGTGTAACACTAATGCGCTCATTGTTAAAGTGTCATTAGCGGTGTCATTTATCAATGAGCAAACAGACACTGAGCAAACAGACAGAGCAGGTGCTGCCCGCTCATGTCACACCAACACAAACAGACCAGCTGAGAGAAGAGGGCACTAAAGCAGCAGGGTTTTCAAAATAAGAGCATAAAGACAAACCTTCATCGTCACTGACAAACTCTAAAGCAATTTGGAAGATGAAACCTTTATAGCCGGCAGGTTGGCGGCACATTTTTGCCCTCTAAGGGTACAAATCTTAGTTATGGCGCTCATGTCATCGCTCTGTCCTCGCCATAGAATTCTTCCTCACAGCCCACATCGGCGAAACCCCTCAGCTGATGAAATGTGGTAGGCGTGTCTGACCATTGGCTGGATTAAAAGGCTTAATGCCGCCACTGTGTGAGATCAGTGGAAACACCATGATGAATCCACCTAATGGGCTCCAGAGCAGTCTGCATATTGAAAAGTTAATATTTTATCACATCCTCATTACCGCCATGCTACTTACTGTTACCGTTTATGTGATTTAAGTCGCCTGTGTGATCAATCGATCAGTCCATCATCTGCTTTGTATATTTAGCCACTGAGCAATATCTCATGTCATCTGCCATCATCAGTAAAAGTCTCTTATGCACAGTCCTTTCATTTCCAGCATCTAGCCAAAAAACACAGAGCTGGTCAGTCGAACAAGACAGAAGCAAATGATTACTATCAAATAATGACAAGGCTAGCAATGCTAACCATATTCTGAAACAACTGACGTGTTTGTGTGGGACTTAAATGTCTTAGCAATGGGTTAACTCCAAGTTAAAACAGCAGTGAAATGGTGTATTCTCTGTATTGCCCTTAGCCAAATATATCCTCTTAAATGCCTAAAAAAGCTGATAAAACCAATAAAAATGTAGCATCATTGTTGCTGTGTTTTGCAGGGTAAAATGTCCGACAATGTGTTTAGCCATCGTAATCTAATGTACAGCCAGGTCTCTCAGAGATCCAGGGAAAAATAAAACTCCAAGTATACTGCAGTGTAGAAGAGGAGAGGAAGAAGCTCGGCACATTCTCATAAAATGTAATCAGCCGATTAGCTCCTTATTATTCACTGAATCAGAGTGTGATGATGACAGATGCAGCGAGGCCATCGCACCACATCTGCTGCAGAGGAGGCGTCGCCATAATGCACGTTCAAACTTTAGTCACAACTGCTGCTAATAAATATGGTAGAGCTTGTTACAAAATATAGACACATAATAAAATATATTTAGAAAAAGACATAAAGGTAAATATAGGTTGAAATATTTCATGTTTAGTCTTTTAACATAAACTTCACAACAGTTTTTTCCCACATCGTTGAAGCTCACAAATAATCACACATAATAAATAAGTCAGTGAGCTGAGAACAAACATCAGTGAACAGTGAAGTGAACCTTACTGTAAACTTGAAATATGACATGCGTGAGGCGGCTGGAGGCTGTTCCCTGACAAAATTGACATGAGGGTGTAATTGCATTAAACCAGAAGGCCTTTAAATAGCAGGGTCCTGCCAGAGAAGAAGCTAATTAATGTGATTTGGGTCTGTGAGCGCCCATCCACAGGCAGAGCCTCAGACTCAGGAAGGCACGCTGAACTTAAACGGAACAAAACCGAGCAGTGCTACAGCAACGAGACGACAACACCTCAGTTCAGACTGGATGACAATATTATGAAGAATAACAGACCTCACACAGAACGTTAGACAGGTAGCTATACAGGTGAAATTAGAGATAAACAGTTAGCGCTGGCTGTTATGTCTCAGACCGCACACCTCTGAATGATGCATGATATAGACTGCAACACAACGATGTTGAATGCTCTTTCTAATGTGGCATCAGCCTTTGTTTCCCACCTTATCTCCATATTCATCATGAGCCAGCAACGTCTGAAGCAGCATTATCACAATAAACAGGAAGTCTTCCCCAGACCCTCCTGTTTACCAGCCATTTTGACCTAAACGGGTAAAGCCTATGAAGCACAGACCTCCATAGAGGTTCTTCAGAAGGATGCATCCCTTCAACTGGGACACAGCGATTGTATCAATGACTTTTGAGTCTTGACTATAACTCTGGTAGTTGAAAACATTTACAGGCAGCCTGACGGTCAGCTCAGAGCAGCCACACCAGGCAGAAATGACATGGCTCCACTGCAAAAAACTCACAGTTTGAGGCCATGCAGTAATCCAGTAAAACTGTGGCCTCGGTAGTCTGAGATTCTGTCTTGTCAGTGCTGCTGTAGACATTTTGTGTTTTGCAGCAACTGATTGATAGAAATGAAATGATTCGAGCTGCGGTTCCATCGACCAGATGTCACTTTAAAACACATGAAGCTCCGTCATAGTGAATAATTCAGAGGAAATAACCGCGTGTGTGTTCTACTGGCTCTCCGTCTGTTCACACATACAGCAAATGACATTTCTGCATGTTTTCTATGCTCCTCAGCGTTTAATTCAAACAGCGTCTCTCATGATTAACACTTCCACATCATTTCTGCTGATCCTTGAAGCGATAATTTCATTTTATTAAAAACTTCATGAAGGTTTTTTTTTGCATTTGTATCTGCAAACATGTGCACAAAGGCCCACAACACTGAGATCATTGAGAGGTTTCACAGTCTGGTCACTTGCATTCTGGGTAATGTAGGAACAATGCAGAAAGTAAAAGGTTTTAACTGAACTTTTTGTTTCTCTGAAGCAGCTGCTATTTTTGTTTTCACTATTTTCGGTGGGTTTCCTCCTCCTCTTCCTTCGCCGCGCTGCATTACAGCTCGGATTAGTCCATTAGTCACAGAGGGGAGTCCAGTGTATCATCAGCCAACAAGCCATCGCTCTCGCTTCAGTAAACGATCCATCACTGCTGTTAGTTGCTTCAATTGTTGGAAACACTTCAGAGAAAAAAAAAGAAGAAAAAATAAGATTAATTGTAGCTGCATCTCCGTCTCATTACACAAGCGGAGGAGGAGGAGGAGGAGAAAGAGGAAGGGCAGCGGGTGCAGAAAATAACTTGTAAATCAAGTTGTTTAAGATGGGGACCACGTTAAAGAGTCATCAGGTTAATGTTAGGGATGTCTTATCAGACAGTCAGACAGGGAGTGTTTAGCCTGAAGGATTCTTCATCGTCATACAGTGAAGGATGCTGGGAAGTGTTTACTTGTTTTAAAAATAAACAAAAATACAAACATAATATTCTAGTTCGCTGCTAAAAAGTAGCTTAAAGGGAGGATTTTAAAGGCATTATATACAGTGAGGAAAATACATATTTGGACACCCTGCTATTTCGTAAGTTCTCCCACTTAGAAATCATGGAGTCCACTGTGTCCAGAAACTGTTTATATGTATGATAGAGCTGCAATATGTATTTGAACACCTGTCTATCAGCTAGAATTCTGACCCTCAAAGACCTGTTAGTCCGCCTTTAAAAAGTCCACCTCCACTCTATTTATTATCCTACATCAGATGCACCTGTTTGAGGTCGTTAGCTGCATAAAGACACCTGTCCACCCCATACAATCAGTAAGACTCCAACTACTAACATGGCCAAGGCCAAAGAGCTGTCCAAAGACACCAGAGACAAAAATGTACACCTCCACAAGGCTTGAAAGGGCTACAGGGACATTGCCAAGCAGCTTGGTGAAGAAAGAACAACTGTTGGAGCAATGATCAGAAAATGGAAGAAGCTAAACATGACTGTCAATCTCCCTCAGACTGGGGCTCCATGCAAGATCTCACCTCGTAGGGTCTCATTGATCCTAAGAAAGGTGAGGAAACAGCCCAGAACTACACGGGAGGAGCTGGTCAATGACCTGAAAAGAGCTGGGACCACCGTTTTCAAGGTTACTGTTGGTAATGCACTATGTCATGGTTTGAAATCATGCATGGCATGAAACCAGCATGTCAAGGCCCGTCTTAAGTTTGCCAGGGACCGTTTGGATGATCCAGAGGAGTCATGGGAGAAAGTCCTGTGATCAGATTTGGAGGAAGAAGAATGATGAGTACCATCCTAAGAACACCATCCCTACTGTGAAGCATGGGGGTGTTTTTCTGCACATGGGACAGGACGACTGCACTGTATGTCGTGTATGAGAGGATGACCGGGGCCATGTATTGCTAGATTTTGAGGAACAACCTCTTTCCCTCAGTGAGAGCGTTAAAGGTGGGTCGAGGCTGGGTCTTCCAACATGACAATGACCCGAAGCACACAGCCAGGATAACCGAGGAGGGGCTCTGTAAGAAGCATATCGAGGTTCTGGCGTGGCCTAGCCAGTCTCCAATAGAACCCAATAGAAAATCTAAAGCTCAAATTCTGTGTTTCTCAGCGACCTGACTGATCTACAGCAGATCTGTGTCTGTAAACTCTTTTCAGGTGTTTTGGGCTCCTACTCCGCTTTTATTGTGAAAAGTTAAAACTTTAACATGGAGATATGGAGACTGAGTCATTTTTGTTGCCAGCCCCAAGTGGACACATGAGGAACTGCAGGTTTTGGTCACTTGGTAAATGCTACCTCAGTTCGTACTCCACCATTGCTTTTAGAATGTAATCACACTGTGTTGGGACATATTTTAGCCCTAAAGTCTTCTTTTATTGTGAAGGAGCTTTCTAACTGTTCAGCACATTTACTTTCAGGCTTTATCAAATCACCTGGTCCCGTTTGATTTATTTAATACACAGAGGAGGCAATCTGATCATATAGAACTATTCCTGTGGGGGTTTTTTTGGTGTGTTTTTTTAAACCGAACCATTTTCTTGCTGAGAATCTGTCGCCATATGCTTTGTGCACTCTCTCTCTCTCTCTCTCTCCCTCTCTCCTGTCTGAGGAGTGGAGGGTGTGAGGTAATAATGCAGAAGGGGGTGGGAGAGAGAGAGAGAGAGAGAGAGGGAGGAGAGGGAGAGGGAGGATATAGTACAGGCATCGCACAGAGGTTTGGCTGCAGACTGGTCGGGATCCCTTTCGCCGCCTCGGTCGCTCCCAGACGCATCAGGTTAGTAAAACAAACAAAACGCAGCGCGCGCCTTTAGCCGTTATCACACAGGCGGTGACGTGGAGGTGGGTGGTGGTGGTGGTGCTGCTGCACGCGGGGACTCGCGCTCGGATGTGTTTTCGGTGTATGTGTAGATGAGGAGTGAGGAGAGGGTGCGCACAGGTTTGTGTGTGTTTGTTTATGTGTGTGCGCGCGTGTGTGCAGGTATCAGTCACCAGTGCAGCATGCGGAAGTCGGCGGGAAGGCGCGCGCGCGCGGTGCAGAAATGACGGTTTCATGTGTGAGATGTGGCTCGCGGGTGCTAAACATGAAGGCGTGCTGCAGATGAACGCCCCCCCTCCTTCTTCCTCCTCTTCCTCCCTCCTCCATCCATCCCCGCGTTTTCTTCATCCAGGTGAAGGCGGGTCTCCTCCTTTGTCCCTTCCAGCAGCCATCTCTCGCCTGTAGGTGTGAATGATGATGATGATGATGATGATGAGGAGGGGGCTTGTTTCACTGGTAATCAGTGATGAGCAGGGCCTGGCCCGGCTATGGTCCTCCGCAGTGCCGTCACCACCTCCACCACCACCACCACCACCTCCAGCAGCAGCAGCAGCACCTCAGCTGGTGATGGATGCTGAGAGAGTCTGAATTATTTATAGCAGGCAGTGCATTGATTTGCTTTATGTAATGCACCCGGGAGCGGAGAGTGGAAGGCGTTGTTTGTGCATCAGGGAAACACTCTTTTAAATCTGTGTGTGTGTGTGTGCCGGTGCTTAGTGTTTGATAGGTGGTGTGTGTGGATATGAGTGAGATGTTGAGCCAATCACAGAGATGAAAGATCTTGGCTGGATATTTAAAGGTAAATTACACCAAAACATGGTTTCATTTACTCGAGTACTGCCCTGCCTGTGCAGAACTTAAAGCATATTGGTCCAGGTCTGTTCCAAACAGCTTCCTCTCTGTCAGATCATGATAGTCTTCAGCATTCTCAGGCCACTTGTGTGCTGTTCTGATGGATGGCTGAACTGTGCAGATCCTGGGTCTGTGTGCGGGGGGTTCAGAGGGAAGAAGGATGTGATTGTCCTCGCTGTGCAGATGGCGTTGAATGCACCTGGAATATTTTGGTAAACTTGGTGTAGTTGGAGTTTGGAGACATCAGAGGATGTTTCTTTGGCTTTACTCGCCACTGTCCTTCTGATTGTTCTCATTCTTGTTGGCTTTAAGTCAGGAGCTGTAAGACTACAGTAGAGAGGACTGTAACTGCAGCTGCAGTCGGATCAGTAATCATCCTCTGCCAGGCTGAGCAGCTGCAGCTGAGCTCTTGGCCCGTGGCTCTATGCTGTCACAGATCAGCCTTTAGAAAGGAGTAACGAATGCATCAGGTGAATAATTACACCGCCGCTGTCCTCTACCAAACACTTCACTAAGCAACAAGTTTCAATATGTCCTCATGAAAGAAGGCCACATTTGGTCGATCTGGTTCCACATGGTTCCTTTTATGAGCGTATCTCCTAATGTCATCTAATGAAGTAAATATTAATCTTAATCTAATCGCAGGACAGATACTGAAACGAATGTCCAGTCCGGGTACATACAATGCAGCAGACCTTTACTCAGGAGTCCAAGGTTCAAGTCCCCCTGACACCACAAGCTGTTTTGTTTCTAGTCTGGGTTGAATCTAGCAGAAATAAAGAGGGTAAGGGGAAAAACTGCTTCCAATGTGCGGTCGCCATTTTCAGCTACCATCACTAGGAGTCCCATGAACACCTAGAGATGCAGCCAGAGAAATATGTTCAGACTGGTGACCTGTTTTTCTATTTTACTACAATCTTTTTCCTGTTTGTTAAGATATGAATGAAACTCCCGAAACAGCACAACAGATTCATGTAGACAGTACTCTACTCTTCTACACGACCTGCTCATACACACTCCTAATAATCAAAGAGTAGTGACTAAAAACATGATGACAACATCCAGTAAAGTGTCCTTCATTGTTCCTGCAGGCTGCTAGAAAAGAAAAGCAGTGATCTGTAACGTACATGTCGGAGTGACGAGGTTCTGATGCAGAGCACTGGAGGCTGACACTGTCCTTTCACAGCCATGTGATGGTTTGTTTGCTGTTAGGATATAAAAATATGGTTTTAATTTTGTGGCTGTAGCGGAGCAATGAAATGTCAAGAGCATAACAGAGCGTTTTCTTATATTATGAAATTGAATGGATTCTGATTCATGATTCAGTCAGCCAACCTTTCATCAGGACAATAGTATCTTTACTGTGATACACAGAGTTTATGACGAATGAGACCATTGTTCATAATAAAAATATTTAATTTTGTAAAACGTTGAAAACCTTTTCATGTTCGGTGCTTGTGTATAGTATGAGTGGAAAACAGTCCTGGAGTGGAAAAGTGGGTTATAACCAAGCGGTAACCTTCGGGGCTCAAAGTTGAAGCCCATGCAGAAGTGTCAAAACTTGTAATTCATGCCGCAACTGCTGGGGGTTGGCTCCAAAAGCGAGTAATTTCCCATAGACTCCCATGTTAAAATGGACGACTTCACAGCAGAAAAAAACATGTTTACAGGCTGCTGTGGTCGGTACAAAAAAACCACTCTGGTCTCAGATGATAGGTTCTCTTCTAGTGTCAATTGTAGGGGGGGGTGAATTTTTTTACAACTCACTCGTTTCAATGGTATTCTGACTTAAAATTACGCATAATTATGGGCGTTGCCGCTTGAGTGACAGACAGTTGACGTATCACAACGTGAGTTTCCTGCTTCCATGATCGCCCGCCCCCCTAAACCCCGCTCGTGCTCCCCCTTTTTGTCCATATTTGGAGTTTTGGCGGACGTGATGCTGCCAACATGGTGGCGGTCATCAACGTCCTGGGACCTCCCACCGAACCTCAGAACGGCTCTTCAGAAACAAACGGGTGACGTCACGGAAGCTCTGTCCATAGTTTTTACTGTCAATGGTTATAACTGACACGCTGGTCTTAGCTACATCATTAGATCTGCTACCAAGAATGCTAAGCCTGACTAACCATGGTCGTAGCTTCACGCCCATGTGACTACATGCGACGCCAGGAACCACAGCTATGTTGAAAACACGATATATTGTGAAGAACCTCGTTTGCATGAAATCTGAGCTGCATCAGAACCTGCAGGGCGGCGCCAGCGCCTCGTTTCTGTCCATCACATGCAGCCGTGGAGGGGAGAGCATTTTCATTAGCTTAAAAATAATTTTCCTGCTGAAGTGAAACATCTTCTTCTCCTCACTGTCTGCACTGATGTCCCATCATGCATCTTTCTTTCTTGTCTTTAGCGCTCTTTTGTTATTTATTCCTTAAACAAGACACACTGCTATCATTATTCTAGTGCTGTGTGAGCTTATGTTTTTCATTATTAGTCTGATTTTCAAACTTACTAGAAGTTACACTGAGAGAGGACCTGAGTCAGAGTGGTGCTCTGGTCATAATCTAAGACAATAAATGATACTGGGCGAGTAATGAGAGCAAGGCGAGATTATATTTTACCATTATTTTTGATTTAAGGATGAAAAATATGATTGAATAAAATTAGTTGTTGGTGGTTCTGTTGTTGCTTGATGCGTACGCTACCTGCTGTGTTCAGTAGAATCTTATTGCTTCCATATTGTTTGTGTTCTTGTCGGCTGTTCTGCTGCCATTTATTGTTTTACTGGGAACCTAAAAGGCTGCCAAAATGAATTCAAAGAGGTATCTTGGGACAGATTTTCATCTCAAAGTGCAATATGCTTAGATTTTGATATTACAAGATCTCATCACACCTCCAATAACGAGCTCTATGAGAAGTAAAACCTGCAACATTTAGGAAAGATGGGTGTATAAAATCCACCATATGTTGGATCTGATTGATCACAACAGCCTCGACTACAGACAGTATCTGTGCGTTGCTTTCACCCTGCAGTAGTGACTGTGTGCCAGAGAGGATTCATTAAAGATGCATTATTTGTAACTGCGCTGAAACATCTTCACTCTGAGCTCTTTATTTAGAAGGATGCTCACGAGCTCCGAGTCCTCTCAGTGCTCCCGAGAACACTGAAAGGTTGTGACTGCTCTAGCTGTCTGTGCATGCAAAGCCTTATGGGAGAATGAGTCTGTTTCTTCTAGGTGATGAAGAACAGGTGAAGTAAAAATGAACTTTTAGATTGGACTTCCTGTTTTAGTGACATTCACAAAATATCTGTAGCTCCTTTTAAAATGAAACCACAATATGGCCGTCACAGACCCGGCCCTCATCATCAGGCTGTAACTTAATCCAGAGCCGTGTTGTCACATAGCGGCCGGGTGGAGTGTTTAATCTCATTGAAATGTTATGCAGACAAAGCGGTGCGAGCTTCACGCTGGGCTCTGAGGAGGTCTTATCTTGACGCCGCAGGACGGCTCGGTCGGACGCGGTCACGTGACCCCGATGTCTAACAAGTATGAACAGTTCAGCTGACAGTCGACTTTGCTGCGGTTGTGTCGTGATTTGCAGGGTTATGAATATGAATGAACACTGTTAACTCGTACCAGGACATACTCAATGTTTTCTGCTAATCAAACACACATAACATGCAACTTTCTAGATTAGTCATAAATTCTATACATTTCTTGGACCAAGAAAAACAGATATTCAAAAGATATTTTTGTGAAAACAAATTTCTGATTTAAAAATAAAGGATTTTCCGCAAGAGTATAAACTGTATTTGGTGACATTTTAAAACAATTAATTAAAGACAGACACCTTTTAGTTTCACTGACAGTCACCTTTTCTCTTTTATTAAAAACAATAATCTGAAACGCAATCAGACACACACACACACACACACTCGAGTGCAAACAGCAGTTACAATGAGACTCAAGTGTGCATCAAGTGTGGAGACAGTTTGGCCTGAAAACTCTCAATTACTGTTTTCTGAATGAGTCAACAGCTCATATTCAGCCTGCAGGCCACACACACACAGTGTTATGCTGCTGGCTGTGGGGATGAAGCTCTGTGGTTGTGACAGAAGGTAATTGGGAGGAGGAGATGCTGCATATAAACAGTCCAGACCAAAAGTAATTGGACAGTTGAGTCATTTTTCGTCACACTTTTTTCACGTTTTTGTGTCATTTACACAACCTGAAAATCCTGCACATTGGACTTTGTCCAACTAAACTTTGTATGTTCACAACAACACACAGCGCCCTCTGCTGGTTGCAGTCTGTGCTGTGTTGACTATGAGCATCAGGACTGCTGTTCAGTCATCCTGTTTGCTGTCTGTCGTTCTGTCTGCTCTCTTGTTTACCTCACCTGTCTGCTGTCTGCTTCCTACCTGCCTATGGTCGCCACAGCGCTGATGAGGCGTCTCTTAGATCAGCTCTGACTCAGTGACTCATTGTAAGACCGGCGTCTCTTTGGCTCATTATGAGTCTCGCACCTGTGATAGATTTCAGTTTGGTTTCCCATTAGATGAGTCACAGTAAAACATTTTGACATTTATTGTTTTTTAATGGCCACTTAAGCTTTTAATGGACTTTTGGTGGGACGTCACATTGACCTCCTCACTTCCTGCTAAAATCAAAGCACACGCAGCTGTACTTCCTGACACTTCATTTAACTGCACAGAAGAACCACAGGAACACTCCTCAGTGTTTTGCTCTGTGTGTTGTTAGCATCCTCCCTCTCTTCGGTGATCGTCCTGTAGCTGATGCAAAGTGCCTCTGTTGCCCCGGCAACGACCCTTTGGCACCTGTTGCCGTGGATCACCGTGTTAGCAGTCGGCGACGTTCTGGCTGACTTGGGAGAGAAAGCAGCCCGTGCAGCAGCAGAAAGGGGAGAGCTCAGTGCTGCTGCTGATAAATGTTCAGACAGCAAATATTCAGTGTGTCTCCAAAGTCTGATAATCGATCCGTACCCTCATCTGAGCTCCACTGCTGCTGGAAAACTGACCTTTCTTCCCCGAATTATATCTTTAAGGTAGCATATAATCTCAACTGCATCCACCTGAAATTCACAATAAACTACAGAATAATCGATTATTCTGTAGTTTATTGTGGAGTCCCTGCTGTCATAACAACAAAGATGTATGACCTCACCAGGAAACGGGTACAGAGAATAATCTTTATTGAGGTTTGCAGCGTTTTTACATTTTTTTATGTGACATATTTATAGCCTCACATTTTAAGTCACTGTGGGCCTATTGTTCACTGCAACATAAAGTCCAGCACCTCTGTGGAAACAGTACAATCATGGCTACAAGTAGATAGAACTCAAAAGTGCAGCATATTGTTCCACACCAATGCTATAATCCAAACCATACTCCCATCGAGCCTGCTGGTCACAGGTTTGTCATCCATGTCTTCCGTTTTTTACGGAATTCTGCTATATTTTCTGTGTAATTTTCAAAGCGAGGCATGTAGAATAAAATTATGTGGATACAACTTTAGAAATTTAAGCTTCGGTTTGGTCACGCATGATGCATTCAAGGACCAGTTAAATGTTCAAACTGGGACTATTTAAGAAGTAAGAAATGTCTGATTATGACATGATTAACATGAAAAAGATGTCAACTGACTACGTTCACTGAAGAAAATCCTTCTTATTTTGTTATTTAAGTACATTGAGACTTGACAGGAATAATTACTTCCACTGAAAGATACTCGAGGGAGGACATGTGGTCCGTTAAGAAGTCATTTCATATATTGTCTCAGAGTCGAGTGTTTCCGGATCTCCGGCTCTGCACTTCGACCTTTGGCTCCGCCGAGTGTCTGAGCGTCACCCCTCAGAAAACACACAGATTTATTGTTCAATCAGCCATGTAATGAATCCTGCCATCCAGAATCCCCAGCTAATTAACTGCACAGCAGGTTCCACCACCAAGTTAAATAACTTGTGGGTGGCCCATGCAGCTGCGGCCTTGGAGCAGATCTGATTCACTTAATTCCAGTCAAATGCTTTCAGTATATTCAGGAACAAGTCCTGCTGAAATGCTCTTAACTTTTATTTGCACATGTTGAAATCTTTATATGTTCAGGCATTACACGAGCCACCTCTGCCCGCTGCTGCAGCATGGAGGCTGTCTGAGCTGCCACTGTTTTCATCGCAGCGCTCCTCATGCTGACAGGAAATGAGCTAAACGTGGTGTTTAGCACCGCCATGTTGACAGCTCGACAGCGGTGTCTCGTTTCACTGTAAAAGAGAAGCAGGTCATGAATTAGTTTTAGAAGCTAAATATGGGCCGGACAATGGAGCAGGCACAGATGGTTGCTGTCTTTAAACCACACATATCCACATCTACTCTGGGTGCTGCTGAAAAAAACCTTCCATTAATTATTTCTCTGTGCAAGGCGAGGGCCAAACATTCCTCCCTTATAGATTTTTGCTGTCTCTCTAGGTGTCCCAGGGGCCCCTAATGTTACCTCTAACTAATTGAACCAACAGAAACCCAGCGGCCAGGTAATGCAATTCTGCACAGGGATGATGTTGGTTTCCTGCTCTCTGATTTGTTTCAGCTCCAGTTTTCCATCACTGTCAGGAGGTCTCTCGAGGTTCCTGGGGTTGTTTTTGCTTTTTTTATTTATTGATCAAGAATAAATTTGTTATTTGTGCAAACTTGCATGTCATGTCATACATTCTTCCAAGCTCAAATTGCTTCAGGAGGAGGTTGTTTTGTTATTTTTTTTATGACGTTTTTATGTAGAAACCAAAGACATGAGCAAGTGTCCAGGGACCAAGATAAGACCAAAAAGTGAACGGGGATGAGACTGAGGCTTGTCCAAGTCCACAGGTTGAAGGCTTGACTACTGGCAGCACATGCAACATGCTACATGTAGCATGCAGTAAACATTATTAAGCTTCCGAGGCAACAAAAAAGAAGCGTCTGGCTCTCCCCCTTTGAACGTACTACATATTAGCCATGCTATTGATTACTCCCACATTCCAAAACTGTAATACCCCGTTTACACTGGGGAAATCAATCTGGCTAGAGCGGGATTCGGGCCGTATCTGGTGTGTGAACACCGCGAATCCGGCTATATCGCACTTGATTTCAATTCCAACTCTCGGAGGTGGATCTAGCCGGATTGGCTCAAATGTGGCTCAGGTCTGAACGCAAATGCGGCTAGCGACGTGCTACTTCCGGTTAACGATGTGATACTTCCGGTTCACGGGGACAGTGAAAACGCACAACGCATGCGCACACGCGGTCCTACCGCGGCCTGAACGGACTCTGTATAGTACGATGCGCCACCTAGTGGTTTGGAGGACTGCAAACAAGCCGGATTAAGCTGCTTTAGATCCTTGTTCTACAGTAAACGTACATTTGTAGACTTCAGCAGTATGTACTGAAGACAGCACTTATGGCTAAGGCAGGCAACACATGACCGGCTAATGTAGCGAGCTAATGCTGTATTTTGCTAAAAAGAAATCATTTAATTGATGTGAAGTTTGAGTTGTCACATCGTAATATTGCTTAAAACTCAACTCAATATAATATAAGCAGGTGAGCAATGTTACACACAGACTGGAATGTGTTTTGTTCCAGGCTGTAAACACGTTTATTTTCACTGTATAGTTGAATTTTTAAACATGGAGGGCTATGGGGATTGACTCACTTTTGAAGCCACCATCTAGTGGCCATTTAGGGAACTGCAGTGTTTGGTGCTTTCACATTAGCTTCTGTTCTGTTTGGGCGGGAAACTAAATCAACCACTGACCAGCTGTACAAATGATCTTGGCCAAGAAACCCAGACATTTAAAGAAAAAAAGTGTGCGTCAGTGCACACTATGAACAGCTGAACATGGGCTTTGATTTAAGCTCCACTGGTACCTGATACACTTCATGTGAGCGTGGTGTCTACATGTCGGTGTGCGCAGTAAGCCAGTGCCACTGCTCTGTGTTTAATGTTAATCATCCATTGTTCCTGTTGTCACGTCCACTTTGTCTGAGAGGAGGAGATATATGGAGCGTAACTCGATTACACTCTACCCATATAGAGCAACAACACTGACCCCACCCCTCCTCCACTTCTTGACTGCACGGCATCTTCACCTTCTTACGCATTACATCATTTGAACAGTCTGCTTTATGCTCAGATGGTTGGAAGATGAGAGTTAAAGGGTAATTTCACAGAATTCAGGACAATAATTTGCATGACCTTCAGAGAAACAAAACATGAATGTTAATGGGGACATACTGTACAGCAGGCTGAAATAAACAGAACTATATCATCGAGAATATAATGAATTGATGGAATAATCTGATAATTCTTTAAAACTACATATAAAAATAATAAAGTTTTTCACAAGATTCTGTTAGAAAAAATAACATTTCTGCATTCCTCAGCACAACTGGGAAGCCATGATTGAGTGAGTATTTGGCTGAGTTTCCCAAACTTTCAACCCTGACTGTGCTATTTCCATAGAAGTGCAGTGAAAAATTATCCTTGTTCTGCGGTCAGCGTCACGTCCAGCTGCTGCAATTACAATAAGCCAAAGCCACACACCTTCCAGAAATGAAATAATGATATAATCTTTTTAACTGCATAAAGACACATTTATGAGTTCTCCCTCTTTTAGTGTAGACATGATTGTGCTGTTTCCGTAGAGGTGCAGGGCTTTATATTGCTGTGAGGTATAAGCCCACACCAGCACAGACTGTAAATAGTACAACAAAAGTGTCATAAACCAGACTTGTGCCGCACAAAGCTGAACAATAGGGGTGCTTTGACCAAATATAAATTAAATATTGCTTAATTATGTAATAATGAATATTTTCTTTTCAGTCTTAGAAGTCTACAGTTGTAGAAAGTTACATGGAGGTAAAATAAACGCATCCATCAGTGTTCCCTCGTTCTATTTTCCCCTCCTAGCGTAGCTCTCCCCGTCTCCCTGCAACATTCATCACTGTACTCAAGCAGTTGGCAGGCGTAACAAACCTCCCACCCACACAACATCGCTGCCCACCCTCCCAGCATGCTGACGGCCACTTACCACCGCCCTCTTAACCCTGATGGAGTGAAGGGGGGGAGGAGAGGAGGGGTGGGGAGACAGAGTGGTAGAGTGGTGGGAAAAAAAATAGCGGAAGAAGAAAGAAACATTTATGTTGAGCAGTAATCTGAACACAGATTATGTCAGGTTGAGAATCTGTCCTTGCTTTTGTCCTTTATGGATATGAAATGTTCTAATTTTGTTCTTTTAAAGCTTAGATATGGTATATACATGATGCATTCAAGGACCGTCTGACTGATGGTTAGATAAATGATTTCTGACTGTGATGAATGGTTTAAGTTAAGGCCTTTAAAAAAAGCTGCATAACATTTTAAACCACGTTGTTGATGTGTTGGTGGTTACGGGCTAACTAATGACCCCTGTGGCTGTGGAGTGAACTGCGGTCAGCAACCTATCGCTGCTGCTATTGCTGTCGGTAGATGAACCTCCACACTTTGAACCTGTGTAATGACTGAAGTAGAATGGACACAACCGGCAGTAGGAAGGTGTGCATCTTCAAATTACCCATAACACCTCTCTCTGCGTGCCTGTGCCTGTAGAGGCGTTTACTCATCCTTTAACCCAGATCTGTCCTGAGGAGACGAGCAGGCAGACAGTGTCCATGCATTATGTAGTGTTTGTGTCTCTTGTGTCCTGCATAAACAGAGACAGACTATTATTAATTTAGTAATTTTAGTCTCCATCAGCTTCATCTTAAAGAAGCCTCCATACATAAACTGCAGGTTTACTGCGTAAAAAGTAGGAAAACTCACGGTTCCTCCTCTCACCTTCTGCCTTACATTCCCTTCACTTCCTATCCTTCATTTAGACCTTTGGTCCTCCCTCCTCCTCCCTCTTTATCTTTTCCATCCACTCATCATCTTCCTCCCCCCTCTGTCCTCCTTTTTTCCCTCTTAATGTCTTCCCTCCCCATCCTTTGCGTCCTTCTCCTCCTTCAATCACCCAACCGCAAGAAAAATGGATGTCCAGGTCGTTGGTGATATATAGGCTGCTTCCTTCCCCTCCATCCTCTGTCGCCTCAAGGCAGAAGACAGGGAGGTCTGCAGTTAATGTACTGTACAGTGTATCAACCAGGAAAGTAGCCATAGTCACTGGAGTATGTACAGTATATGACATCATTGGATCCGTTTCATTGCATTAGTGCAATGACAGATTCTGATGTGTACTTGGTTTTGTCTCTCTTGTTTTCTATCTTCAAATAAAACTTCCAGTAAATTCCTTAAAGTTTTTTTTTAATTATTTTTTTAAACATTTGTCTACATAAATTCAACAATTTGAACCAGTCTCTGGTCGGTCATCCTCCATCCTCTGCATAATAAACATGGGGAAATGTTCTATTACAAGTACTGCATAAAGGTTTGTTATATTTTAAGCATTCAATTGATAAATTTCTCAATCGATCAAATTGATTTATATCGCAGTTTTCATTCTTGGCCTTGTACCACCACTCCTGGTAAGCAGAAATAAACCAGCCAGAGTTTGCCACTTCAGACGTCAGACCCACCCGCAACATCATTTTCTTGGTTACCATGGTGACAAGTTTTGCCCCAAACACAACATTTACATGCACACAAAGAAATGATTTATCTTCTACCCGGCACAGATGGCACTTTCATTAATGATAATGTACCTGCTGATAGGTAGGTAGAGGAGGACTGGATACATATGGATACCTGGATACACCCCCATAACAAGTGATAACATCCCTTTTCACCTAACACTTTCACTGTCATGGCATCTGTTTTAGTTTGTTGTAGCTAGCTGGCTAATGAACTTGTTTTTAAGATGCGGGGAAAAAAGGATCATAAATATGGATCAGAAGATGAAAGAGATTAAAAAAAATAGAGAATGGAAACAATAAATGGACAGATGATGGACGGATAAATGAGTGACATTCTGGATCAGTGCGAGCAGTAAAATATCAGCAGATGATTAAATGTCAACGAATGAAGGGCCTCTCCGCCTGTCAGAGGTGAACGTGTCGGAGGATCTTTTGTCTTTTTGATGCTTTTGTCTTCGGGCTGAATGAGTTCGCTGTGAAAATGTCACCGGCTGTTTGGTTCCACTTCATCAGCAGCTGCCTTTGCTGCGGTTCGTTTTTGTTTGTCCACGCCTTTTTGTTTGTTTGTTTGTTTGACTTTTTAGCTTCATGTAAATTGCACTTCTGTTCACTGTTGTTCATTCATCTGCCAGAAAACACTCCATGAATTGTTCATTCAGCGATAAGCTGCAGCTGTGATAATGTACACGACGACCGTCAGCCCAACAATCTGTCAAAACGTCTTTATAGACAAATCTCAGTTTATGTTCTGGTTAAAGTTTTACAAGTTTATTAGCCCAATGAATGATTGGAGCCACCGTCCCCGCTGCAGAAATGTCAAACACATACATCATCACTGTGTTATGTGACTCTTTGCAAACTTTGTCATTTGTCACTTTCAAGTGATGATCTATGCAAACTTAAGTCCTTTTCACTCCTTCCAATCCTTAATGGCTGCTTGGTGGTTTAACAATATAAAAAAAATTAAAAAGCTCACACTAGTGCTAATTTCTTGTTCTTTGGGCTCCATAGGACTCATCTGAGGCAAGATAGTCCACCTAACTCCCAGTTAAATCCAGAAGAGGTGGGACAGACAGCTGCCAGTCTGATGCTAAACATGTTTACCTCCTTACTATCTTAATGTACTTAAAGTATTAAAAGTAAAAGTACTCATGCACCGAATATCTATTATTGATTTGACATGAACAGGTTAAAATAATCAAAGAAATCATCTTAAAATTAAAACGTGTAGTTCATGTACATGTTCAGTCCAGAAGCAGCTATGGACAGGTCTGTGTGTCATGAGGCAGGCTGTGGGCATCAAGTGAACAGAGAGGCTGCTGATAACAAACAGGCATTCAGCATTGTTACTGTGTCAGTGTTCCTGCTGTAGATTCATGTTATGATTCATGTTAATCAGACATTAATGGATGGACCTGTGTTAGCAGACAGCAGCTAACTAGTTAGCTAACTGAGCCAGAGCACCGGCATCATGACTGAGGCTCATTATAGAAACACAGCTGGCAGCGTGACACCACCTCCATGCAGAGTCTGACCTCACATCAGTCCAGCACTGTGTTCATCACATGGAACAAGTAACTACAGACACTGTAGAAATGTAGTGGAGGAGAAAGTACAGGTAACAGCTGCAACATGTAATGGATATAAAGTATGCACTATTATTTTACTTAAGTGGGTCAATGACATGACATGCATATTTTTGAGTCCAAGTCCACTATTTTCTTTCAAAATAATGTAATCTTTTCATGACATCAGTCATTTTAATCTATAAAACCTATTTATTTTCATACATTTGTCAGTGCATTCAAATAATTATATTCTTTTCTGTTTTGGCTTCTCAAACCCCTAAGATGTCAGGTGGAGCAACTGTCCGAGCAAATGGTCAGACTAAAAAAACTATTAAAAAAAATGTATTCAAAATAAAATGCTCTGGCATTATTTTATGTTTATAGTCTTTTGTATAATCTTTTTTTCTAATATAAATATTTTTAAAGCTGTTGAGATAACTGAAAAACTTTTGTCCAGCAATTTACACTTACTTAATGTCAGGGTGGTGCAACCATGAACAATGGGCTTTTATTTTGAAGTGAAGAGACAATAGCCGTAAACAGGATGTTGCGTCAGCCAGAGGACCCCAAGGGACCCTTGGGACTAAGCTAAAAGGTTTGTAGCTCTCTCTTAAATATTGATAAAAATAACTACTTTCAACTCATATATAGGCTGATACACTTTGTATGTCAGGTGGTACAACCATTGGAAAACTAGAAAAATGTTATTTTAATCATAAAACACTTTATTTTATAAAAATTGATATATGAATGAGATGACAAGGGTAGAAGCTAATGCTAGCATCCAAACAGAAGCCTGTTAAATTTAAGCTAAGTTGCTGAAGTCAGTTGGTGCAACCAGTTAGTCAGGAGGCACAACTGCAAGGAATGTCACTATATAATGCTATTAAAAGCTCTAAGATTATCTGTGACATTTCTAAAATGTTTACTAGTTTTAAGTTAAAGATATTACACATTTTATATAGTTTGAAACGCACATGGAAAAACGGCTCTATAGCGCCCCTTAACGCATAGCTCCTCTGGCCGGTTTGACACAGGATCGTGAAAATTGGCACACATATGTATCACCCCAAGACGCACAAAAAACCCTCTTGGACCCCCCCTCCAAACCCAACAGGAAGTCTACCATTTTGCATTTTGCAGCCATTTTTGGCGATTTCTGACCCTCCTAAAAGACTTTTCACGCCTCGCATATCACTTCATCCAGTTGAGCTGAAAATGTACTGTGTCCACTCAGGACACCATAGGGAATAGACACATTCCAAATCCAAGTCTTATAAAAAGTCTTACGGTGAGGTGGGGGCGTGGCCTCAAAGTTGACCATTCACCATTACAAAGGAACTCGCTCTATTTTCTGCAGTACCACCAACATACTTCAGGCAATGTGGACAAAATCTTACAGTACTGCTATAGACCTGAGTCTGAACAGATATACTGTATATGCTAATAGGATGATACGGCCATAGCGGCACCTACTGGCAACAGGAACTTTGTAAACGTGTGTTTGTACATCTCTGGAAATAAGAGGACAGGAGAGCAATGCTGCTTGCAGCTTCAATATTTTTTTTATTTAAACTGGAAATTACCCATGTTAAACCCGAGTTTGTTTGGTGTGTTTTAAGAGAACAGCAGTTACATGACATGAAGGTTAGTTGTAAAGTATGTCCTTAAACTGTAAGTTACCATGAAGCATACACATGGTTACTAATAGTCCTGGAAATACAACCAGCTAACTCCTTTGATGGACGATCAGCCAATACAACAAGCCCTCTTTTGGTCTCAGCTGGTCCTCCAGAGTGCTGCTCTGGGTCTTCATGACCTGAGCTGAGCAACATGGAGCTTTGTCCAGATCCTTTGGAGTCCTGTTGCTGCCACCTTTGTTTTGTTTGGAACAAGGACCAGAAAGGTTTCTTTTTGATTAACCTTTCTGATGCTGTTTCTGTCTCTCTGGCTTGGCTTTTCACAGAGTCCACTCCTTGTCTCAAGTGTTCAATTTTTTCTGCAAAAGTCTTTTTCCACTGCCATTAATTCCTTTACATGCCACAGGCATGTAAAGGAATTAATAATAGTAATCTCTTTGTTATACTGGAGAAAAATTAAATCTGATAATTTAGCTCCTGTCTGTTTTTTAATTGTATTGTCTTTCTGGGTGACATTTGAGTTTTTTAGCTTCAGGTTCTCAGTTACGAGCTGTTTTCTTTTTCAGTTTCTCAGGTAGATTAGTCTTCATAAAAGTCATTCGTTTCTGACCTGGGTCTTCATTACCTTGCTTTGGTTTTGTGGAATGGAAGTACCCCTTCTTGTTCTTCTTCTCTTTCAGATGTTCAGTTTCTTCTGCTATCTGGCTGAGCTGGCTTTTCAGACAGTCCACCTCTTGTCTGAGCTGGCTTTTCAGACAGTCGACCTCTTGTCTGAGCTCCTCCACTTGAGCTTCATGCTGGGTCTTTAAGGCCTTTTCTCGCTGTAGAAATTCCCCTTTCAGTGCCAGCAATTTCTGTGCTGTGTTGTCCTCCACATCCTTCTTATATTTGTCCATCAAAGAAGTTATTTCAGACAGTACTGAAAGACGGTTGCACTCATCTAGGTGCTTCTCAAGTACTTTGTCTTTAAGATTCAACAGTGATCTCAAACTCAAATCCTCTGGTTCAAGGGGTCTGATGTCAGTCAGATATTTCTCATATATCTTTGCATCTCTGTCATCCTGCAGTACTGCTTCATCAAGAAGGTCATCCTTTTCTTTTTCAGTTTCTCGGGTAAATTGGTCTTCATAAAAGTCATCCGTTTCTGACCTGCTCTGGGTCTTCATTACCTGAGCTGAGCAACATGGAGCTTCTTCCAGATCCACAGATGAACAGCTCACAGGCTCCTCTGTGTTCCTTGTTTGACAAGGAGCTGCCGCCTCCTTCGGAGACCTGTTGCTGCCACCTTTGGTTTTGTGGAACCATTTGAAGTACCCCTTCTTGTTCTTCTTCTCTCTCAGCTGTTCAGTTTCTTCTGCTATCTGGCTGAGCTTTATTTTCAGACAGCCCCCCTCTTGTCTGAGCTGGCTTTTTAGACAGTCCACCTCTTGTCTGAGCTGGCTTTTCAGACAGTCCACCTCTTGTCTGAGCTCCTCCACTTGAGCTTCATGCTGGGTCTTTAAGGCCTTTTCTCCCTGTAAAAAGTCCCTTTTCAGTGCCAGCAATTTCTGTGCTGTGCTGTCCTCCACATCCTTCTTGTATTTGTCCATCAAATAAGTTATTTCAGACAGTAATACTGAAAGACAGTTGCACTCATCCAAGTGCTTCTCTTCGCCTTCGTCTTCATAAGCGTTGTAATAAATTTCTGATGGGCCGAAAAGAAGTTTATATAACCAATCGCGTAACATGTCTACTGGTACTCCTCAAAAGTTAAATCATGTGAATATCCTGTTCAGTCTATATACTTTTGAGACGGAACATGTGACATCATCAGTTGTGGCAACAGACTTTGATGATGTCACAACTGATGTCACAGTGGTCATGACACACATTTTACTGTGACATCTTCATGTGACATCATCGGTTGTGACATCATCAAAGGTTGTTGCCATTGTTGTTGCCACAACTGAAGATGTCACATGATGATGTCACAGTAAAATGAACCAGAGTCAGTCTGCAGATGCATTTACACGCACACAAATATGTAAATGCATCTGCAGACTGACTCTGGTTCATTTTACTGTTGACAGTTGGAACAGCAGCCCAGTGTCAGGACTCGTATCGATTTCGCTGTTTGTCATCTGAGCAGATGGCTGAGTGAACACTGTGTACTGTAGCAGTAAATTGCTCTGTTAACTACACAATATTCAACACCAGCAGAGCAGCAAACCTCAGATTCTGTACACCTTCCCCTCCTTCCCTTCATCCTGATCTCGTTTTCTTTATTTTTAAATCATTTCATGTTATTAATTCGAAATGTGTTTTTCTTTTACAACAACATAATCAGTAAAATAAAAATGCCTTTCTAAATAAATGACCTTGTTTTATCTACTAGTAGTAGTTGTAGTACTGGTAGTACTTGTAAGTGTAGCATTTATAATTTTGATATTTGTTGAAAAAACAGAAAAGAAAATTGTTATTGTAATGTTATTTAATTTTTAAGACAAAACTAAACTAATTCTACACTCTTTGGTAGCGATCTAGAGCTTCATTACTCTAAATTTTCATGATATCAGAATAAAATACTTGTTAAACAAACTATAGCGAGTGTTTATAACTGATGGGTTCACATCCTCTGTGAAATACTGGTGGAATTTTGTGCTTTGGTGCCTTTTGGCTGCCAGCATTGATTGATTATATTGATTGAATTCTCCCCACATAGTACATGTGTGTATGAATGCATCAACAGCCTTTATTTACTCTGTAATTATTATTGACTGACTGCAGGAGGGCACTGCAGTTTTATACCTGATGTTGGTATAGTTTCTAACTGTTATTGTTCAGTTTAGACAGCCATTCATATTTTTGTGAGGTCGCTAGTGTTACAAGTATTATTCTTCTCCATCATGACCTGTCTTTTTGCTCTGCTTCATTTGTTGTTCAGCCATGATCACTCCTAGCAAGGCCAGCAAAAAGGATGTGATGTAGGCTGAGCAACATCCAGACTAGTATCAACAGACGACAACATGTTATTAGTAACATGAGATGTAGCTAACAGCTACATTTAGCATCAGAAAAATGAACTACCCAGGATGTTTAATTGTGGCAAAGGCTGTAAACTCCACAGTAGTCACCAGAGGTGGATAGAAGAAGAAGACCTGTGTGTGGGAGGATGTGTTGATCTGCATGAGTTCAGAGAGGCATTGGGAATTTGGTGCTGTTGTCTCATGGATAAAAAAAGTCCCAAATGTCTCTCTTTATGCCCGGTTTACACTGTGCGATTTTAAGACCATTGCATGACACACTACATGATGTGAATGTAATAAACTTTGGTACGACGTCAAGTTTGATGCGAGCAGATTGTACGATGACCATTTACTGAATCGCATGCGATCGCAGGTTACGACATGCGAGGAGGATGTGGAGGCGGAGTGACAGGTCGTAGCAGCTGTCACACTGTGAGACAGTCATCCTAAATTTCTGACACCGCTAGAATTTTATCTCAGCTTGTCTTTGGTCGCAAGATGCTGACAATGGCCGTTGCAGAACCTGCCTCACAGTGAGATGTAAGGCCACTGATTTAGAGCCACGACCAAAGATATCACCACGATTCTCCTACGATGCTCGTCTTTCGTCTGCGACAGCCCAAAGTCGTACAGTGTACACCGGGCATAAGTGATGCGGCAGGAAAAAATTCAAAGGAAAGAACTTAACATAGCCTTTCTGCAGTATGTAATTCCACCCGTGCTTTGCACACTAAAGTGTTCGACCGAAATTATTTCAGCTGCCAGCATTACATCATCAATCACAGATCCTGAGCAGAAATAGCACATGAAAAAATGTCATAGTCAATCAGCAGAAAGCCAGAGCTATAATAAAACCCTTATTACATGTTATTAAAATATAAAATATGCACATTAAAATTAGTCTCATCAATACAGCATGGTCTCACTCCTTTCACATAGAAATGAAATGCAGTCACGATTCCCTCATTTTGCCTTCCAGTCTGTGCTGAGGGAATAATTTGTCACCGCGGACACACATGAATAAATGATGCCATCATGCTGACGTCGCCGCGTTAGCAGCTCATCATTAATTCATCCTCCAACGTCTGCAACATTTATTTTCTGTCGCTGATAACTTTTTTTTTTGCCATCATGAATGAATTATGCTGTGGAGCACTATATTATTCAGGGGAAGTAAGGTTTGTAGTGCAGCCCAGACATGCGTTCTGTGACAGATAAAGATGTTGTGTTGTGGTGAAGTCCTGCTAACGGGCTGTAAAAAAAAATAAATAAAGAAGCTCCTGTCAGGGATCCATCTCGCCCAAGCCGCCCGGCTGCCATATTGATTTTCTCTTTCAGGTCCAACTGAGTGTCCACAGTGTCAGCTCGTCAAGTGCAAGGTGAAAGGCTGACAGCGAGTGTGTCTGTGTGGTTAAAGGGGACATGCGTTTTTACTGTGATTTATCCGCTGTGACTGATGGTGAGGATGTTTAGTTTCAAGCTGTTGGATTCGCCCCATTTTGTCCCACGATTTCCTGACGGGCAAAGTCTGCACCAGTCTGTAGTAGCTGGGGACAGTCGGCACCAAAGTAACTGAAAGTGTGTGAGGTGGCCGAAGACGCAACCTGACCTCAGTCATTCAAACATGGTTGAATTTTTCGGGTCGAGAGCAGTAGTGTCGTGTAAACTGATCACTGACCCAACTGCCACCACGTGTTGTGAACAGCCAATAAAAACAGAGGTTGAGACACGGGAGACACCGTCAGAAGCAGAGTTTTTCTGAGCAGATAGCTGCACAAACAGCAGCAGCGAGCTACTGTTGTCAGTGTTTGTTTACTTTTACTTCTTTCTTCTCCTTTTTTTTGGAAGTTGGCAAACAACACATTGCTGCATTACTGCCACCAGCTGGTGTGTTTCCTCAGTTGGCTTTAGTTGGTTTGACTGTGCTCCCTCATCAGTGTGACCCCCGTCAGCATAAAAACATCTGCTGAAGCCAGGCTATAACTCTGCTTCACCAACACAGCGGAATCTTAGTGACTCCTTCATGTGAGACAGACAGGAACAATACATCACAGTGTCGCTCCACCTGCCTCCATCCTCATCAGACAGCAGAGGCCTGAGCGGCGGCTCGTTATGTAAGGGCTTATCAGTGGGCGGTTAGCGTTGGAACCGGGAACTGAAGCAGCTCTCCAGCATACTGAACTTCTCTCCTGTTGTGATAGTGGAGGGTCTTTTAAACCTTACATAACCCTCCCTTTCACACAACGCTCAGTATACCATTCAATCACTGACAATAGCACCCAAGGGCAACTTCCTCCTCCCTCTCCTCGCCTCATCTCCCATCCCCCTAGCACCCAACCATTTCCCCTCCATCTTTTCTTCTCCTTTTTAATTTCATAATCCAGGCGCTGGCAGCGGTGCGTGACGTGGGATAATGTTATCAGGACCGGGCAGGACGGCTCGCTGATCCTATCCAGTTAATTGGAAGTTGTTTCCGAGTTTCACGGCTGAAGTCGGGGGGGACGGGAGCAGCTCAGCAAGGCGAATGCAAGTCTGCCAGTGGAACATGTTTGTGACAGGCGAAGGGAATGTGTTCGAGGAAAAGAAGGAGAGGAAAAGCTCAAAGTGTGTGTGATTCCAGCTCAGAGATGACAGGTCCATTATAGGAGTTACATCCGTGATGGATGGGGCCAACATGGAGGCTTATTATGGTTTTTTAATGATGATGGAAAAACATTTGGTTTCCTTCATGCAGAAACTCAGTAATGCTGATTTCCATTTTTTGACTCTTATTATGTCACTACACCTATGAAGGAGTTATGGTTTAAGCGAAGGATCCCAGCTTGGGTTGGAACCAGGCAGGAACCGTCACATTTCTTAATGCTTAAATGCAAAAAACTGTAGTTCCTCAAACGGCCACTTGAGGGCTGGCACTAAAAGCTAGGCAATCCTCAAAGACCTCCATGTTAAAATGGTGCAGGTGTTTATATTGCAGTGAAAATGAACACACTGCTGCATCTGTACTGACATAAACATAGGATTGATTGACTGATTGATTGATCCTGGTGTGTGTGTATGTGTGTTCTGGGGGGTTGTAGTGTGTAACAGCACTGCAGAGAAACCAGCAATAAAACCAGACATAAAACTGACATGTTGGAGAAAATTAAACTTATTTTCTGTTATTAATACCTCATAGTGAGGACGCTACTGATGAAGGATGCAGCTCATCCTGTCCCATCAACAAACAACCATGCAGGCTGCATCGCTGCAGGGACACGCTGATCAAAGATAATCGAACATTTACTGTCACGGCTTATGTATGTCAAGGTTAGGAGCCGAATGCCCTCAATGTGTGTGTGTGGTGTCCCCCTTTCTTCCAGATGTCCTTGTCTGACAGCAGCATATTTCCTTTACTCCATTAGCGAGTCCTTGAGTCTGTAACGATAAGAGAAATGTTCTGCTGCTGGGCGCTCACACACACACACACAGATCTCTTGTCCAGTTAGTATGATATATGATATTACAGCGAAACAACAAAAACAGACCTTTATCCTGCTTTTCGATTTTTTTTTTAAATTAAATAAATGTTTGAAAAAAATAAAGTTTGAGATTTACTGAAACTAAAATATCACAAGAAATGCTGTTAAACTTCTCTTAAAGTTCAGAATCTTTCATGACAGAAGGTCTGTTTAATCAAACGGTTAATTTTTAGTGTTTTTTTATTAAATACTCATGCTGTTAGATTTGGTTTTATTTCTACACGATGTATTCAAGGACTGTAGGAAAGTCAGATTATTCCCTGTTTTCACAGTTATGATGAGTGCAGACAAAGAATCATCCATCTCAAACATGTTGGTGGAGTTGGTCACTTTTAAAAGGACGTTTAAATCACAAAGATACAGCCACTAAATGCAACGTGAATCGTCTGTCCAAGGCTTTTTGGTGCGTTTGCATATGCTCATTGTATGCATGCATGGGCAGCACACAGGGTTAAGTGTGTACTATTGTGTGTCATACAGTCCTTTCAATCAAATCTTCTGTGTGTGTGTTTTGTGTGTGTATTTAAATGAGGTGCTTCACCCCCTGAAGCGCTCGGTCACAGTTACAAATGGATTGCCGTCCCGCCCGGCCTCATCTCTCTCTCTTTCTTTCTCTCTCTCTCTCTCTCTCTCCCAGAATAAGCTGTGCAGCTCAATCTGCACCGCCATCCCATTTCATCCCAACTCCATTCAGCGCCGCCAAATATTGGCGTAGCGAAATGACACTGAGGTGCTCTGCGGTGGAGAGCAGGGAGGGATTGGCTTCTAAAATGGAAATGCTGTTCTGGTTCACCAGGAGCCGTGAATGTGGAGGATTTTGTGTGTAGAGCTGCTGCTGTGGTTAATCAAATAAATACAGAAGTTTCAGTGTAGGGACAACATTCAACACGTGTGGCTGCAGTTCCTCTAATGGCCACAGTTTTTTAAAAATGACCTGGATTTCAAAGGCAAATTATATTTCAAAAACGTATACTGTTCTAACCAGCTCTCAGTTCAGCTAAAACTCAACACTGTGATGTTTTTTTCAAAATAAAAGCATGTTTATAAATTAATACAACATTCCAAGGTTTGAAAGAACTGATCAAAACAGGAGCTGCTGCATCTTTTGCAGTTTAGCCACATTGCCACATCCTCATTGGAGTATTTACAAGTGTATTTTATGTTGAAGATTTAAAAGTATGTGACACCTCATCACAACCCCATTGACTTCAGAATGAAGGAACCAGTTTAATGCATTTCCAGGCTTAGGGCTCTCTGTTAGAGCAGCACTCTAGGACAGTGAAGGCAACACTGTGATGCTGAACAACATGCTGATTCAAAGTACTTTTAAAGAGGCATGCTAAACATGCAGTTTGAAGCTGGCCAATCAATGCTCGTCACTGTAAAACCATAGTTAGTAAACTTAGCTTAGCTAATATGTGGCGTCCTTGTTACTATGGAGGAGCGAGTACGGCAGAGGGATGGATGTTTGAAACTCAAGTAGGCGGGGCTTAACAGGAAGCTGGAATTTTGGACCAATAATAAAATAAAAGCATACCTACATACCTACGTACTTACATCCTGTGGTGTGTTTAGCTGATTGTGTGTGCGTGTGTGTGTGTGTTCCTTACTGCTGGTTTTCAGATGTTTTGACAGGATTGCAGTCACCACTCTGAACAGTGAATACATTTCAAAAGCTTGCAGCAGAATAATAGACTGATTGCATTACATGCAGGAAGAGAGACAGTATGTGTGTGTGTGTGTGTGTTAATGAAATATTAATGAGGAAATATAGATTTGTGTTGTGGAGAGGATTTCCCTTTCAAATGATGCGTGTGTGGATATAAGCTTCTCATACATGTTCAGACACCATTTCATTTGTCATGAAATATTTATGAGCAGCAGAAGATGACTGATCTGCTGGTATTGAGTTACAGACAGATAAGTGACTCAGAGCCAAAGGCCTCAGTATTGATCGACGCTCTACCAGAAAGGGATTCCTGTCACCGGGGTAAAGAGTGTTAACAGGATCCCATTATCTGTTGTTTTAACATCGACGTGGTTCTCGTGTTTTTACGTATTGGAGATCTATTGGTGTATTTAGCGTCTCAAATTGATGTACTGGAGAGGACATTTACACTTTCTGCACGGGGGGGGCGGCAGCTTTATTTACTTCTGTTGTGTTATACAAACAAACATGGCTTAATATGTGACTAAGCCTTTTTTTCTGTGTCTCGTGTTCGGCAGACACCCAGCATCACGACCGACAGAGGAACGGGAGAAGGATCGACACACCTGCAGACCCCAGGCTCGGTGGCTACATGCTCAGCTGTCTTCGGCTTTAAGACGAACAACTGTACTAATCAGCAGGAAGCATGGATTTTGTAATGAAGCAAGCTTTAGGTGGTAAGTGCTCCTCTCCTCACCTGTGGGAACACATTCGATTCAGGGACGATTTACTGTTTAAGAAGCTCAGGTAATCCAATGAAGCTGCGCTCTCTGGAGCACTGTAAAGCCTGTGGCCATTTAGTGTCAGCTGGATGTATTGCTGTGGAATTTCCAGGGAAACAGGAGTCGGGTTTGCATTGTGAAGCTGTCACGAATGCACAGGGCTTGATTTATACATACATGCACAAGTTTGTGCGTCAGCTGCGAGGCTGCTTGTTTACTTCTTGTGCTTCAGACAATCCACCTGTAGCTGCAGCGGATCACAGTGCAGTCAGAGATACTGAATGCTGAATTGCAGTGACTTGTTTTGATCATAAACTGCAGTCAAAATTAAAAGTCAGTGGAGGGGCGGGGAGTGTACGACCACTAAATTTAATTTTCTCTCACAGAGGAGAAAATACATTTCAAATATTTGAAAATGTCGTCAGGTAAACGTGATGAAAACAAATCAGACCTCTGTCACTTTTGTGATAATGTGTCAGTTTCCTTTCTTTATGACTCCATATATCTCAGCCGCTGTTCCTTAAACGCAGCCCGAGAGGCTCCTGCATCAGCCGGCTCGTTCTCTTAGAGCAACATAAAACTGCCAAGGTGAATATGTGAAGGGCCCGGAGGTCATGCCTACTTTAATCAACCCTCTCATCTTGTTTCATCAGAGCAGTGACCAGCAGCCAGAGTGAAATGAGATTTATTCCTGCCTTCCCTCCTCTCGCACATTCTTCCTCCCTCCTATTTCCTTCTTGTTTTCACTCAATCGATTTTTCTCCGTTTCATTCTCTTGATGCATTTGAATGTTCTCGTTAAATCTTTTTTTTTATTTTTCTCCTGTTTGCTTCAGCCTTTTTTTTCCACTGAGTGAGTTAATGTGGCCTCACACGGTGTTAAGTGCTAAGAAATCTTTTCTTTTTTTTAAGTATTTCTGAGCACATGTTTCTGCTGGTGCATAATCAAAGTTTTTTTAATATCTTTTTTAAATATTGCTTTTTTTGCACTGAAATTGGGTGAGGGCTTTAATCTCATTGTCCTTGTGTATAGTGACAATAAAAGGCATTCTATTCTATTGTACTCTATTTTAAAGAAAAAAAATGTAAATTTACTGGCATACTCAGCTCTGATTGGACATTCATTTTCAACAGTTGCCACTGATTCTAGATGAAGAAATTATTTTCCTAAAAGGATGCTTTTCAGAAACTTTGGACTGGTTGAATTGTTTGGCTGCTGAAAAAGAGCCTGATATCACCACATGGCGTATGAATAATCATTTTTCAGTGTTATTACTGTGCATTTGTAGCATTTTACCTGTGATTTAATGCCACTTTGGTTTCCAATAAATTGCACTGGCAGCAGGAAGGCACAATGTTGATATAAAAATGTGTTTAATGTTATGAATGTGTGTTTTAAGAAAAACTATGATCTTTACCAAACCTCTAAATATTTTGTACCCTTAACAAGTAGGTTTTGATGCCGTACTCTGACTGAAGTGAAAATGAGATTTAACTATGCATTTTAACTTGTTGGGGTTAGACATTATGTGGTATCAGTTAAAGTTAGGCATTAAAAAGGGGTTAGGAGTTGGGTAGGATCATGAAACACATTCATAACAAACACATTTTAAAAGGAAAACCGTGCCTTTCTGCTGCCACGATGGCACGTCAGTGGACACTGCAGTGGCATCAAATGACACAGGAAACGCTATGGATGGATCAAACCAAGAAATAGCCAAGATGAGCTTGGACATGATTGATTGATTGATAGATGGATGTGTATTGCTAGTGTTGAAAACTACCCCTACTACTACTCTATCATTTTTCTTGCCTTAATGCAGCACAGCTCACTCTCCCTGTGTGGATATCTAGACCCCCTACCCCCCAAACACTCTGCTCTCCGTCCATCCAGCCTGAGATGAAGTGTTGTAATTTACCTCCTGTAGAGGTGCTGCCTAGTGCTGCGACCTTTCCTCTTGGAACAAACATGACATTTATTTCATTGGGACGCAGCTGGCCGTCCATGAATATATACAGGCAGCCACACACATTTGAGTTTTCAGTCCCAAGGGGGGGAAGGGAGACCTTTTTGAAATGAGGAGTGGTGTTGTTACGTAGTGTTGTTGTAGTGGTGAGGGTGTCAGGACATCAATCCAGGAACCACCCTGCAGTGCTTCTCATGCATAGAAATGGATTTTTTATCACCCTGAAAGATTTGTTCTTTGTAGACTTTTCATTTAATTAATACGAAAATTGGAAGAAAATGCAGTTATGTATTGATAATCTGTACAGAAGGCTGTCCTATTTGTCCTGGAGATTCTCGAGTGGATTTATTTGAAATCTCCCACAGATTTCTGCCTGTGTTTGAGATTCAGTTAGTGCTGTGAATTTAGAAATAGAGCTGTGTGTAACTTAATCTCACTGTGTGCAGGTAAACACAAAAACACACAGCAGTCTACTTTATCCAGTTTTAGACTCCTATCTAATTTAGCCCCACACACACACTCTGGCCGAGCCTCTGTAATGTCATTAGACTGTGGACACATCATTTCACATCGTTTCATTGGTTCAGACTGAAGTATAGATTTTAGCTGCAGGCCTTAGTTTGTATTTGCTGAATGCTTAATTATTAATCAGATTCATCACAGTTTCCACGCTGTGTTTGATTTATCAGTGTAGGACACTCACTGTCATTTTCAGCCAGTTCTTCCACTCCTGCCACATTTTCAATCATGGCTTCCTATGTTCAAACATGCAGTTCAGAATATTTAGTTTTATAAATAGTTATTGCATTCTGTGTCTTTGGAGAATATTAATGGAGAAAGACTTTAAGACTTTTTGCTATTTTAATTGTGTCATTGTTTTTTTTTGGTACAGGATGCATGATGCATTCAAAGACCAGCAGGATGTTAAAAATATAAGCCTCTGGATATGATAAATCCTCGATTGTTCTGGTTCGTTTTGGGACAGAGACGGTCAAAGCGTGAAGACATTTTTCATGGTGATAAGATGCAATAACGGAGTGGCAGTCGGTGCCATCAGGACTTTGTTCCTGTCAGGATATCAAACACATGAACTCTCATCCTTTCTCATAAAGAAGCTCGTATGGAATACAATCAGTGAAGGATCAGCGTGAGCAGGTCCTGACCGGGCTGGTCGAGCTCGCTGTTTCATTTCCTGTGCAGGCGTGATGAAGACGAAAATGCAGTCGTAACAGGAAGCCGTAAGGCAGTCTGATTATACACTGTTTGTGCTGCTGGCGAGCACTTCAGCAGGGAGGTATGGTGTCGCCACGAGGCCACCCTGCCCTGCCACTGAAATAGCTGATCGATGCAGGAGGTTTTTCAGCCGGTCTGGGCGACGAAGGTGATCCATTATGTAAATGAGCACCATTTTTCATACTCTTCCATCCCTGACAAATTATCCAGTAGTACTGCCATCCATCTGGCCGACTGAAGGAGGAGTCAGTGGTGTATGGCTTCTTTGTGTGATACTGTCTTGTGTTCACCACTAACACATCATCACTTTCTTCAGCTCAGACTATACTCCTCTCTTCCTTCATGCCTGTTCTACATAGTGAATGGACCACTTTGAACCGGTCGATGTCTGTGTATCTAGTTTGCCCTCAGTCCAACAAGAAGGGAAGATTAAGCGGTGCAGGTGTCTAGTACAGAAATCTGTATGATTGTAGCTTGCATTATGACCAGCTAGCCTTGTGTAATACCAGAGATAGAATAGTGGAAGCGGTTTTAGTGTCTTGTACAGAAATCATTCAACAAACCTGCATGACTGCGGATAAAAAAAATAAAATAAATTTATAAATATACAGATCTAATACGAATACATGCTACATGTTCTGATATTTATGTTTGTCTTCCTGCTCTGTCTGGTGGGCTGATTAGTCACAGTACACATGACCAGTGCTTGACGAGTGTGTTGATGATGCATGACGCAGCCACCAAAACAACAAGCAGAAGGGTGGGATGGGATTATTCTCTGAGATTATAAGAAGTCTTATTATTATTATAGGATCCTTGTGATAATTTGCTGGGCTACTATTATGTTTTACATGTTTGGAGGGCATGTTACAAGTTACTTGGTTGGTTATTACACCCATCATCTCTCCATGTGTATTCAAGGCAGTTATTCAGTGCATCTTTTTATCCAAATCTTGACTTGACCTCTCTGCTGCTCAGTCTGTTTTGGCAAAGCGGTTGCATGCTTCACATCGCAGCCTCATCAAAATTGAGAGCATTTCGTGCACTAAAACCCTCTTGGCACAAAGAAGTGGCTCAGGGAACAAAGTGAGTGAAGTAATGAGCGACTGAATGCACAATGCAGGGACTGGGGCTGTTTGAGCACTTAGCCTCAGATTGCCTACCTTTGTTTGTGGAGGAATTTTGTGAGCTGGTCTCTAATGGAGATGGAGCGGAGGTGGAGCAGAGGAAGGTTCATTCAATCATAGTGATGGTTGAACAGAATCAAACGCATAGAAAAGACGAGCAAGATAATCAAATTAGTCCTGACATAAAAAGAGGGGGAGGGATAAGGAAGAGCAGAGGACACAGAAGGACGGAGGAGGGGGGATGAAGAGGATGGAGGAAGGGGGATGAAGGAGGTGGAGAGAACATGTGAAGGTTAAAGACACCACTGGGTCAAAGGGAAACCTCTCCAGAGTACAGTTATAATCATCGTTCTGTTGTTCTGTGCAGGCTGGATTGAAAGGGCATGGGAAAGCCAGTTCCGGCCTGTGGCCCGTGCTTTGCCCAGGTCTCGGTGCAGACGAAGCATTAGTGAGTGTACCATACAGGACAGCTCATATTTCTGCAATGCATTGTTTAAGAATGCCGTTGGTCCTGCTCTAAATGTTTCCTGCTAGTAATGCTAAGGTTGACCTACTAGGCTCTTTGGTACCATGTACAAAAGAAGTTTATTTTAGAAGCCTGTGTGTAGACATGATTAGAAAAAATCCCTACATGTGGTCTGCATGAAAGGATTCACATTCCTGTTCTCTTAAATGTGAAACTCAAGTCAGTTCATTTTTAATAGCATCTTTTACAAGTAGAAGTGATACTAGGTGCTTTACAGAATCAGTTAAGGTGACAGTGGAAGGAAAAATTCTCTTTTAATGGAAAGACACCTTAAGCAGCACTAAGCTCACAAGAGTCTCATAAGACTAAAGATATAAAACTAAACAAACAAATATCCAAATTAGATTAGATTAGATTAGATTGAATTTTTATTATCATTGTATATGTACAATGCAACGAAACATAGTTTGGCACCTAACCAGAAGTGCAACATATACAGTAGATCTACAGTATGTACAGGTGTCTATACAGATGGCTGCCATAGTATGCAGAGTTTTAAGTACTATGAACCTACTATACAGATGGATATGTGCCTTAAATGTGTATCCAGTCTCTGTGTCCAGTGATCGGGTCGCTGAGGCCCAGTAACAGAGGGGGTGTTGATGCCCAGATCTCCAAGTTTGGTGATTAACATTGAAGGTCTGACGGTGTTGAATGCTGAGCGGAAATCCACAAGCTACAAGCTGATGGCCGTTTCAGTGTTGTCCCTGTCAAAACGAGCATAAAAGTCATTTAACTCATTCGGAAAGGAAACATCTGTGGCTGTCATGGACGAGTTACCTGGTTTGTAGTCGCTGATGGCGTGGATGCCCTGCCACATGCGTCTGGACTTGGAGAAGTGTTCCTCTACCTTTACTTTGTAGCAGTGCTTGGCCATTTTGATGCCTCTCTTTAGGTTAGCCCTGGATATGCTGTAGGCCTGTGGATCACCTGATCTGAAGGTGGTGTTGAGGTCTTTCAGCAGACTGGACTAATTTGTGGAAAAATATGCAATGAGGTAAATCTCTCTTCTATTATGAACTGTGTGCACTCACACATGTGTGCACACACAGTTCCAGTGCATATGCTGTGTTTTACCACAGCAAAGAGCCCACAGCGGACAGTCTGACCTTCACCCGACTCCCCAGCGAGTCCCAAGGAACGTTTCACTGCCTGCCCCTCCCACCAGCTGAGCACTAATTTGTCATCCTCAGGTTTGCTCCCACCGCACAGCGCTGCAGGCCAATTAGGGCCACGGCATGGGTCTGCTGCAGAGCGACAGCACCGGCCACCCCCAGGTTTACAGAGCCGAGAGGGAGCCACATTTCTACAGAATAATCAGCGTGTTTTCCTCCTCTGGCTCCTGTCTGATTCACAGCATGATAAATAATAACCAAAATGATTTTAAAATTCATCACTGACTTTTCTAAACACTCATCTAGAATTAACTCAATTAAAGCTGGTTTGCAGCTGGGGAGAGTGCAGAAAATATACACCTCTCCTCCAATGATCGGCTCCAGTCAGGCTCACATTCTGGTTTTGGCAAGAGAAAGGCACTAGCTGGTAAACCAGGCTGCCAGCCAGGCTCTCCTCTCACCAGCGCCTGAGAGGTAGATCAATACCCAGATGAAGTTTTCTCTCTGCTGCAGGATCCATAATTCATACACTCTCGGGTGGTCCTGTATTTACTATCGATCAGATGGGGGTTACAACGGCAGTGCTGATGTGCGGGAGTCGCTTTCACGTCTGGAAAGTAAACATGATGGAGAGGCGAGCTGCTTTCAGGAGCCCAACCTGCAGTCAACCTGTACTGTGGTGAGAATTGATGGTGCTCACTGTTACAGCCTCAGGGTGCACATTAAAAATATATAGAAAATGGCAACAACCCTGATGCATTTAATGATTTTTCAGTCAAAACTTTTTATGAGCTGGACGTGTGTAGCCTTCCATGCATTATGATCATCAGGGTTCTTGTTGACAAACGTCACCTTTGTGAGAAATCGACAATCACAGTGTGATTGTTGGTTTAGATTGCCACGCTCGTTGTCTCTTGTAGAAAATGACTTCGCCATGTACTGTGCCCGGAAACTTGAGCATATCACCTGAATATGTATGTGCAGGTAGGGCTGACAGATGGCCGACACCAGGTGGAAGAATGTGTCTTCCTCTGTCTCAGTGGCTCTTTGAAGCTTTTCCAGCTGGCTGTTCTTCTTCCTTGTTGTTTCCAAGATGCCTTGAGGATCATCAGTCCTCAGATTATGTATCACGATACATAATCAACAATAAATCACAATATCTGTGACTTAAAACAATTTTCAGACAGAAAGGAGCTGTGCTTGTTTGTTGCTCACCCTGATCACTGTTTTCTCTCTACAGGGGCCACCAAAGACATGGGTAAGATGCTGGGCGGGGAGGAGGAGAAGGACCCAGATGCAGCCAAGAAGGAGGAGGAGCGACAGGAGGCACTGAGGCAGCAGGAGGAGGAGAGGAAGGCCAAACACGCCCGCATGGAGGCAGAGAGGGAAAAAGTACGGCAGACCATCAGGGACAAGGTGAGAAAACACATGTAGGAACTGTGACTGATGACGCTGCTTCTTGTTGTCACCTTTCTACTGTTATAAGTACAATGAGCCTGAATGGTACAGATGTGATGCCAATAAAAACAAAGTGCTCAAAGCAGCTAAAATAAAGGCTTCTCATTATTCGAAACATATTTTCACCATACCATGTGATGGTCATATGTTATGATGTCAAGTGGAGTGGGACTTAACTGCAGGACAAGGAGGATGTTGACTAACTAACCAACATTAGGTTACACAAAGGAGTAAAAACAAACAAAACACATCGTTCAAAGTATTAATTATTCTCATGTCTCATTTACATGATTCTTTCTGTACATTCCTCCCCATTACGGTCTCTTCATCCAGTACGGGTTAAAGAAAAAGGAGGAGAAGGAGGCGGAGGAAAAAGCGGCTATGGAGCAGGCCTGCGAGGGTTCACTGACACGCCCGAAGAAGGCCATACCGCGAGGCTGTGGAGATGACGACGAAGAGGATGAGGAGAGCATCCTGGACACCGTTCTCAAGTTCCTGCCTGGACCTCTACAGGACATTTTCAAGAAGTAAAACAAAAAAAAAGCAAAACAAAATCAAACGAACCCTAAATTCAGGGTCCGGTCTGGCCTGGGCCAGGCTGCAGGGTCTTTGTGTCGGGGAGCCAAGACAGACTGGGGGAATTATTTTGGGTAAGCAGGAGGGTTGAGTGTAGACGAAGCAAAACAGCTGTGGGAGGGGGGGTTATTGTCAAACTGTTAGAGGCTACTCACTGCCTTTCTAGCGTTCTTTTCTACTCCACGACGATTGCGTCATTCTTCCTTCTTTTATTTGCCAAAATTGCCGTTTTCGACTGCCAGTTAGCACATTTCTTACAAATAGTTGTTATTTTTACACCAGTTTACATCATTTTTCTGGAGAACAGTATTCCCTTAAAGGACGGCGGACTCTCGTTCTTCTGTGGTTTTCCAAACGACACTGCCACCATGTTTTTCAGTAGATGGAACATGTTTTGTTCATTCCAATGGGTGTTTTCTATGAACCTGGTGTAGTTCTTTATATTAAAACAGTCAATGTTTGAGTTTTTAGAACATGTGCCTTCATATCATCTCCTCTGGCAGAGAATTTGTAGATGAAGGTTTCATTTTGACTCAAATAATCGCTGGTTGGCATGCGTTCAAAGATACAAGATTGGACACCTTTGATATCTGGATGGCTGAGAGGCAGAATCTCCAGCGGTTCAAACCAGGAGGTTCTGAAAATCAACAGTCAGAGAGGCCACGAGCTACTAAAGCTTCTGTTCCAAATTTACTTCTGCTTCTAATTACACTGCTATCATGAAATCATGTCAGAATATATGGGGTTCCTACACATTTTCCATTTCAAAGACTTTCCTTAACAATTTTGGACTGTATGTGGATTTAAAGACATGGCGTTATGATGTGAACGCAACTAATACTTGTGTGCACGGCTAACTCATTACAAGTACACAAGGTTGTTTATTTTTACTAACTTTCCAATATACCAAGACCTGCCACTGTAGTGTGTACACAAATTACTAAATTATCCTCACACATGCAGGCTACGGTGACACAGATTTAAAGTTGAAATGAATGAAATGAAGTATGGAGCTTATGATTCAGCACTGGCCTAACTCATGCTCCACCTCTTAACCTGTATTTGGATTAACCAGGAGTTACGGTGGATTTGATCACTGCCAACATGGCCACCCTCCACACAGAGTAAAAACGATGTTTCATTGGTTGACAATGACTGGCTGCAAATGGTCAGCCCTGCATCCTCAGTCAGTGACCAGATCGTAGCACATTAAACGCAGCACAACCTTGTGAATCCAGTCTGGATTCATATTTCCATACACTGTGTAGGAACCCTGTGTATACATTTTAAATGAAAAGGACCAAGAAAACTTTTTGTACATAAACAACACTTCTCTCCATGTCCAAGACTTATTTGCTGTATGGAATCATTATGATTTAGGTAGTGTGATCCCCATAGACAATCAGAGCGTGGACCACTGGGAAACGAGGCGTAGCTGTAACTGTATGTCATCACATCATCTGTGAAAAGTGAAGCACTTGATTGTTGTTTTCTTCACACATGAATGCAAAGACCAGGCAATGCCTGGCTGTTTCTTTTTTTTTGTTTTTTACTGTGCAGGAGTTTTATCGTTTTCTCAATGTATGGCTGAAAGCTCATCAACATCCAGACCAAAGAAATAATGGTGAGACCTTACTATTTCTTTTGTCACCGCCAAAAAACATAAACCGCCAAGCACCTCCTCGTAGGAGAAAATGTGGCGTGCCCCGTTCAGTGCGTGCATGCATCCCAAAGACCACCGCGAAAAAAACAAACGCACTTCCTCTGAGTATTCCATGGCTGAACAGCTCCCTGTAGACTGAGCCTGAGGAAAACAGTCTGTGAGTCGCTGCTGGCAGATTATATTCAGCATCCTGCAACTCTTAATCTAAAAAAATATCATAGTGATCTGTCATATAGCATTTAAATAGATGAATAATATAAATAGTAAATAATATGTGACATTTATTGATAAAGCTAAGCATGTTCCTAAATGATCCGGTGGCTTTTCAGTGGTTAGTTATGCAGCGATGTATGATTAATACATTGTTCCTTGAGTTTGTGATTTAGAATAGGGATTATAAGACTAATGATGAAGCTGTTATGGGCACTCTTTTTTTCATTTTCTAGCTCAGATAGGACTTTCCACTAGACAAAGCCATATTGTTTAGACTGCAATAATTACTGAAAATGATTTTAAAAAAAAGAGATTTCCACGTGTGTGTACAAAATAGAAAAAAAGATCTTTGCATATCTGTTTGTAAATCCTCACCATTCTTGTATCTTTAAACATGTATACTAATGTATACGTAGAAAAAAAAGAAGCCATTGTTATAACTGTCAGTGTGTATACATGTTTACCGTTCAGTGTGTGTGTGTGTGTGTTTATACGTGTGTGTCTTTCTACGTGTCTGTGATGTTGTCAATTCATATGGTCCCGGTTTATACATGTCTTTGAACTGTGCACAGGCGGGAGCAGCAGCAGACTCGTCGCTGTGCTGTGTCTAAAACAACGAAAAGAAAAAAAAAAAGAAAAATACTTAACACATTCCTTTCAAATGTTGAGCATGCAAACGTTTTGGTAGAGAAGAGAATACACCAACTGTCAAAAGACAAAAAAATAATACTGTTTCTGAAGGAGTCTCCGGACAACAGAATGTGTGCATTGGATCCAGAAAGATGGGCTTGTGAGGCGTCCAATGGTCTTTGCAGACTGATGAGGCATAAGCAGGGAAGGAGAGAAATAAAACCACACATTCCAAACTTCCTGTTTCACACGAGGGTGCTCTTGAGAGTTTAGAATAAGTGGACCCCAAAAAATGTAAAGTTAAAGTGATATTTTTGGACATTTTTCAGAACGATTTAAATCAAGAAAATGACACTCTGTTCCACAGGGGGCGCTCCTGAGACAGTCAGGTACAAATGGACACCAAAAATGTAAAGTTAAACTGATTTTTCTTTCATGTATCTTGATACAGTTTAGATTTTTAGGACTTAAAATCTGGAAAATGACGGTTCTATGACAAAAACTGTTACAATGCTAACACACATAGGCAACACTACAGCTCAATAGAAGGACAAAGTGTGAGTCAGCAAGGGCTGCACGATCTTGAATGCAACTCTGGACAGACTTAAAAGTAGTTCTACATCTGTCTCATGAACGTGGATTATTTAGGTTTAGTGCTGAGTCCGTTGAAACTTTTATCCTCCGAGTTCACCTTCACTCATCAAGTGTGTAAGGAGTTTAGTGACCTGCTAGTGAGCATGAAGGCTTTTAAATAGAAAATGGGAAACGTGCAATTAGAAAATGATACTGTAAAGTAAAATATTGTTTTTTTTATAACCTAGGTGTAGTACTAGTTTCATTTCCTCCATGTAAAATACTTCATGCAGATTTTCAGGTCTCTATAGAGGAGACCAACCTGCAGAGAGATTCATTTTAATGCAGTGCTCATAAATGCACCTTGCGTGTGTGTGTGTGTGGAAGTTTGGTTTGATTAATTTAACATCTAGAGAGGGATTTCCCACAGTTCTTCATGCACCAGGCCCTCACATGGAATAAGGTTAAACTGGATAGGGAAGGCAGGGAATGGGTGCAGATCGGAGCAGGCGTATGAACACTGGCCCTTCATGGAAACTACAGCCATACATCCACTGTATGTAAAGCAGTCTCTCAGCGGGACTCGTCTCGAGGCGTCACACTACGTGAACTGCCTTTGAAAAGGGCTACTATCATGTCATGTGTATGTGAGGTTAGCCGTAACTCATCCTGTCGCATTCTGTGCTCGTCCTGGTGTGATGTGTCGTTTTTGGTTGCATGAGAAAAAAAACTGTTTGTGAAGCGACTTAGATAAATCATCTGGTGTCACAGAGAATACTGTAAAATACTGAAAGATGGAAGGCATGAACTGTATATTTTCATAACAAGGACAGATGTGGGTGAATGAGAGAGATGAAGTGAGAGGCCTCAAAGACAGTCAGGGTGCTTCCACACCTTAGTCAGTTCGCTCTGCTCTGAATTGCCAAGTTTCTAAACTTCCTGGTTTGGATGAGCTTCAATACTGAACAACACTTAATGAACATTTTGACAGAGGTAAATTGTCATCCTGTTAAGACAGTTGTTTGAGCAGGCATCAATGTTTAAAAAATGATCAGTTAATATATATATTTGCAACAGACAAGGACGAACTACAAGGCTAGTGGGTCTTAGGACTGTTTCTGCAGCACTTCATTTCACGGTGAAGGTTCACCAACGCCAAGTTCAAACAGAGTAAAGCCTGCAGATGTGAAAGCACCCTTAAAACTTGCTACAACAGCCTGTGTACCTGGCAGTCACACAATTTAAGTTTTGACATTAGAAAAAAACTCAGCAAACAAGCAGCATCCAGATTACCATTCAGAAGTGGAGATATCGAAAACGAGAAATGACCAGATGTTCGATTTGTTTCAAAAATAGATTTAAAAGCATGCACTGTGGAAATCTTTCTCCATTTCAAATTTACAAAAAGAAAACAATTTGGCCTGCAGCAGGTCCTGTTTGTCTGATTCATGATCAGGATGTGGTTTTTAGGGGGGAGAGACTGGATTGTCAAAGCATCTTCTGTTGTCAGGAGCCCAGAAACATTCAGATCGGCTAAGAACTGCCATTCAAAACACACACTTCATCCTCCACTGAAAGAAAACACACACTCCTTTAGCCTTTGGTGATATTTCTCCCTGAAGAGTTTATATTGGCAGATGTTTATAGACTGGCCACAACATTTGTCTGGTTCATAACAGAAGCCTATGAATATGAACTGCCCTGCTAAACCCTGCCTGTGAATCCACAATTTAAATTTCCCCTCCATCTCTTTACTGTGAAGAGAAACATAAACATTCCAGTCTTTTTGCACTAGAAGACATCAAACTGTTACAGACAAATGTTGTGGCATCTTTTTTTAAATGTTCTTTCTGCCTTCTAAATGCAGATGAGAGTGTTAAATATCTGGCAGCAGTCCCTTTAGACCGGCCAAACGCCGCAATGTTTACTGGTCATGTGACCATGTCCTGATTGCCACAAAGGGGAGGGGCATAACATGAAAGAAATACCTGGAAGGACAAACAATTACTAGAGGTCTTTCTTTTGAATTCAGGGTGAAAATAATTTCAGGGTGCAGAGGTGAAGAATGTAAAATATGAGTTCTTATGCTATTTTTTTTTGTTCCTTACTTGCATGTCATATACTCTATGTGGAGCCCAATCACTGTAAAACTGTCCCATCAATGGAACTGAATCATTCTTTTTGGAATTTAAATGCATAACAACAATTAAAAAAAGGTTTATAAAAAGTGTTCTGTTGGTGTTTTTTTTCTTTACTGCCTTTAAAATTATGTTTATGGTTACATTTTGGGGAAACAGCACCTCCTAGTGCATAGGCAGAGTTATAAGTTTTAGCTTTGCTACAAAAACAATCATCTGACACAGATGTAACATGTTAGAAGACATCATTTTGATGTGATTTAGGTAAAACTGTAATTGATTGTGGTCATAATTTAATAGTTTACATCCTAAATTGCGATAAAAGATATTTATTTACATTTAGAATCAATTTATTCTCTATTGGAGTTAAAGGAACATACATATCAATGGTTTCACTTGCATAGCAACAGTAACTAGGGGCCAGAGCCCAGCCCACCGCACGGCTAAATGTGCAAGCTACTTATCTAAAATACAGAACAAACATTATGTACATAAACAGTGCCCATTTTGTCTTTGCTAATCCAGATTAATGTCAAAATATTAATCAATAATTAATATTTGCAATTTCTACAAAGTGATTTGTAATCAATTTAGCTCTATATAAACAAAACTAAATGCTATAATAAAAATGAGGACATTTTAAATGCACTATAGTACACATAACACTGAGGAAAAACACAGCTTCTTATTTATCTAGTTGGTCATATTTAGACCCAGAGTATACATGCATAGCATACATGTTGCTTCACAGGTGCTACAGGGACAGAAAGGAAATGTTTGATTCTCCTTAATTGTTGTAGGATTTGTGAGTCTAAAATAAATACAGTGTACAGAGTTATTTAAGCTGAAGGTTCATCCACCGTTTAATTCCTGTTTGTACAAAGCTGCTCACCGAGGACTCGTCCAGTTATTCTGAGCTCCGCTGCCTCAGTCAGTTTGGTAACGGATGAATTACCAGCGGTGATTTGCTCCTTTACAGTGTTGTTAATCCTGAATGAAAGACTCGCTGACAGATTAGTGTGTGTGTGTGTGTGGGCTGTTTGTAATTTCCACAGGCCAGAAGACTTTTCTCGTTAACGGGCTGTGAATGACAGACGGCAGAGAGAGGTGGTTTAGTGATTTTCTCCTGAGGGGAAACTCGGAACAAAGCGTTTACATGTGGAAACAGGGACACTGAAACCCTCGACAATAAACAGGTTGTATAATTGCTTTTGCGTGTGCGCTTATACATGTTGAGCTATTTTCTGAGGCAGTGTGTGTCCTAGAATATATATGATGAAGTAGAGCCGTCAACTTTTTACAAAACTCAGAGTGACCACCCCCTTCCTCTCTTTAAGGTCAAGTTAATTTGGTTGTCAATATAGCAGCATTTCACAACAGATTGAACAGGGTCAATACCTCATTAAACACACTAAATAGCCTTATTTATCCTAATTACACACGACATGTCCTTTCTCTCATGTATTTACATCCTGCTCTCTGTATCGGCACGGTGGAGCTTGCCTGTCACTATGTGTCACCTGGTATAGGCAAACCAAGACAAATGATTAATAAATCATTTGTCTTGTCTTGTCATTCATGGTTTCTGAAAGGCTGTACACTGAATCACACCAGACTGCCCCCAGAGTTGCAGCCACTGTAGGAGCGGAGCACTACTGAGGCTGCTCTTTCCACAGTCCCAGTGCTGAATGTCAATCATATTTTACCGGTAATATTTTTGTCAGCATGAGAAACACTGGAAACTAGTCAACTACATGAACAGTGGAAAAGCCGTTCATATCGTGTGGCAGTGTGGACCTGCAATCCTCTAATCTAGACAAGAACCTCAGTGTTTTTCCCCTCTGTCGTCATTATCATCGTTCCTTGAAATATTGTGATATTTGCTGTATCACCCACCCCTAGCATACACTCCAGGCACCTTCACTTTCTGGTCACTGATCGTCATCAGAGTCACCACATCCTGGTTATATGCTTTCTTAGCAAGTGGGTTAACATCCAGCATCTGCAGCTGAACCCGTATCTAAGAAACATATCTGGAGAAGTAAATAAAAAAGTTAGCATCAAAGTCAGGTCAACAGCTTCCTTTAGACTCCCTATACAGAAGTTAAGGTAATATCTGCTTCCTCTGCAACAGCTTCTGTAAAAGACACTTGTGTTAATCAGATCATGACATTTAGTTTTGATTTTCAGACACATGCCCCTTCATTTGCAACAACCACTTAGTATTTTCATTTTGACCCATATTTCTTCTTTTTCCTCTTATATTGGGTTTGGTGCTACAAATCATGCAAACACCCGAGTTCATTACACAAATCAATGAACCCATCACCACCTCTTTTTTACCTTCTTGTAAACCTTGTGCAGGTTTGCCTTGACTAACCAACCTTTTAAATTTCATCTTTCAACCATTCTGAAAACTCTTTAAATTTCCAACAAGCACCTTTCCAAAGTTTCACCACACATTTATTCATTTGTGCATCAGTGTCACTTATGATCCGATCTGCCAGACATATCGCACTTACACCAGTCCTGTCACAGGCAACAGACCTCCATCGTCCTGGGGTTTTAAATGCAATTTTAAAAACCTCATTTCCAGACAGCATATCCAACTCCTGTAGCACTGAACATCATTTATGCTTTCTACCATATTTTATCAACACCCTGATTTCCATGCATGCCCCTTCATTTGCAATAACCACTTGTTAGTATTTTCAACCAGTACACCATTGAACACCATTGCTGTTTTGAACCTTATTTCATGCTTGTCTTTTGTTCCTCTTGTGGAACAATCCCAACACATTACTTATTACTTAATTCAATGAACCCATCAAGACCTTTCTGTACCTCTGAACATTTTACACTAAACCACGTAGACGTTTTCTTGAATTTCTGGGCATATTTCACTCTTTCAAGCGATCTGCAACCTGGTCAAAGTTTCAACAAGCACCTCTGCCAAATTTCACGTTTATTCATTTGTGTGCCACTGTTACTCACCATCTGATGCCAGCAGCAGTCACAGTGTCACCGTCCGCCGCACGCTCTTCCATGACAGTCAGCCTGCAATTAATCTACAGCAATCAATGCAGTGGAATTATGCCATATGTTCCTTGTGATTGCTTTTCTCACTTCTTGGTTTGTAAAACCTGGTTTCTTCTGGGCATTTACGTTTTCCCCCCCAATAAAGCTCAGTGCAGTACACAGCTGTACACAGCACAACATGAGTTGGTATTTTGTTAATCTTCCTAGTTTGTTTTGTTTAACAGTACATCTGCAATAACACTATGCTGAAACTGAATGGTTTAATGTGAAAGGGTATCATAAGCTCTTCTGCATCAGTTTGTTTCTATTTTGTTGAATTTATTATAAAAATACAAGCTTGTGGTACTTTTTCTGAGTATTTGAGTTTTTATAGAACACGCCAAGAGTTAAAGACAAACCCACAGACAGAAGCAGAGAAGCAAAAAGGAAAGAAACCCAGACAGAAAATATCAAACCTTAAAAAAAGTCCCAAACTGATCAAAAACGAGGTAAAAATGTGCATGTAAAAAAAAAAAAAAAAACAAACAGTCGCAACGAGACAGTTAAAGGTGGAAAGACACACACAGATGCATGCATGCCATAAAGCCCTTGTGTGCGTCACGGTTACTCACCATCTGATGCCAGCAGCAGTCACTCGTCACACACTCTTCAGTGTCAGTCAACAGATTTCAATGGAACCTTTCAAACACTACAGCAGTCCATGAATTCTTATGCCATAATGTGTGCATACAAACCTTAACAGCCACATGAAGCGACGATCACTGCCCGACATCAGCAGCAAGAAGCTCCTTGTGTTTTCCCTTCATTGTCATTACTTCCCTCTCCCTAATGTTTTTCACTTGTCTTGAAGTTATTCATCCAATAAAGCGTACATTCTTTTGAAACCAGTTCTTTTACAGGTCTGGTGATATCGGAAACTTAAATTTGTCATTTTGTTTTAAGCGTGATAAGACATGAACACACAGAGAAACTGAGACACACGTGAGGATATCAAAGTAGGACAAAATCTGTGGACATTGTAGAATGTAGAATAGAATTAAACACACACAAACACAAACCTTGTGTAGATACAATTTCTTCAAAATGTTTCTTTACCAGCTGCATCAAAAGTATGGTTTGCATTGCAAATTTCCCTATGAGAAAAACATGTTGCATCAACACTGATCCAAACTGATGTGGCATCAATGTATGATTAGCCCAACCACCAAGGCACTTACCATCTGAAGATCTCTGATCATCAAATAGGCCACACTGGATGGATGCCCAAAAACAGAAAATCTCCAAATGGCACTTTCAGAAATAAATGTCTGCTCCAAAATTAAATTATCATAACGATTAAGCCACGACTCAAAAAGCAGACCAAAGCAAAGTTTGTTATTTGTTTTATAAACTAGTACAGGCACCAACATCACTTGTTTCGCCAAGGCATCACAAAAGTTATTAACCATCCAAACTTTTCATACATTTCATGTAAAAGTAGTTGAGACGTTAAAATTATTTAAGAAAAAACTCCTGCACTTTTTCTTTGTACCTTCCTTCTGGGTATCCAGCTGATCTGGTGGCAGCAGGGTTGATTCTGAGAAGGAACCTGCAAGTACAAGACAATACATCGCAAATTAATCTTCCCTAAACTCGGTGAAATATGTATCAACAATAGTATGTGCATGTTACCAACACATGTGTTCACAGGAAAGATATGCACCTAATTGATAATAAAATAAATTTACAATAAAACATTCACCTTTGTGTGTAAATGATTTCACATTATTTAAATATGGAGTCTGTAGTTGTAACACACAAAAAACTAAGCTGAACAATATTCTGATAAGAGCCAAGTAAAACGTACAGCTTGATTAAATGTATGATGTACAAACCTCTTCCTGGTTGTGCACGTCGCTTCCTCCATGGTCTTCATCCATGCTTTTGTTTGGAGAACCGCCTCACCTGTAACAACAAATGACAAAAGCTATTCAGGAAGAGACAGAAGCCCAAACTGCCTGCTCTGTTACTCCACAGTGACAAAGATTTACTTCTTGCTACATTCTCATGAACACACCACACAGTATGTATGAATAAGTTATTGATCTGTATACTACTTTCCCTCCATAGACTTCTCACAAAGTCTATACAACCAGTGTCTTCATAGCCCTGTGACTGACATAAGTACTGCAACTCCCAAAAATTGTATTCCTGATTTCTTAATTGCTGTTTTTTGTGCCATAGCTACCTCCTCACTAGGAGATAAACATAAAGAAAAGTCTCGTCCATTAGTAAAGTTATGAGACAGAACTTTATCCTTATCATAGATGAAGTGTTAATTAAGACCAATATGACAGCCTAATTAATCAACCAATTAGCTGTGGGATGCTAGACACGGAGAGCCTGCCAACTGTTGCAGTTACTGGGCAGCACATTAAGGAATTCAGTGTTTATTTGCCTGAAGCAAATGTTTGAAATAAAAATAAAGCATTGAACTTACCCTGATGAATCACTGCAGCAGCCTGAGCAGGTCTCTCTAATGTGTGTGCTTTCAACACACGTGCCGTTTGAAACACAAAAGGAGACGAACATACAAACACATCAGGTTTATCTGGCTAGCTTCCACATTGGGTAATTCAGCGTCTAACGTTAGCTTACTCACCAGTTCAGCACCCTCTGGCCGAATAACAACATCAAGGGAAGATCACTGCAACATCCAGACATCTGGGCCACAATCAGACAAATAAACCCATGTTAGCAGTTGCCGGGTACTTTAAATTGAAATTAATAAATTATATATTAATTTGTTCTAGTTTTACGAACCTTTTAGTTTAGTCGTCTTCTCTTGTTCATGTCTTCACCGCCACAAAATGGTTAAATGTTTAAAATGAAATGCTGCATCAAAATTGTCAAGTCAAATTCGTCAAAGATTAAATATCAAAATTATTCATTAAAACCAGTGATTAGTTGCAACACTTCAAGGGGGGGAGGGGGTCGAATGGCATGGCAGCCATGTAAAAACCAGCAAAATAAAAAAAACTTTGTCTTACCTTCAGTAGATTTCCCTAGAAGGAATACATGCCATTGTAACAACAGGAAAAGCAAGAAAAGACAAAGTCAGAAACAGGCACAGAGGCCATGATAGACTGAGGACAGACAGATCATCATCATTTCAGTTCAGCAGGTTCAGCAATCTGCATTACCGTATATGTTGACTCTGGCCCCGAGTAACACATTAACATCAATGATCAACATTTATTCACAGATCTTTGCCTAAAAATCTTAACCTAACAAGTGCATGTGTGGCGCATGAAGTGAACACGGGTGATCGGAAGTTGATTGGTTGAGAGCTATAAATTTTCCATTTCTTCCTGCTTAAGTCGAGTCTGATGGACTAATGGCAAAAATCAGTCGGACTAAAGGACTAACATACCGGGAGAGAGTGAGGAAGAGAGAGGAATAGAAGCGAAAGGCACAGTGGCCTTTTAACCCAAGAGTTACAAAACATTTCTGTCTTACTGTTGGTTGATTTGCTTGTTTGTAGATCATACTAAAAAAATAAGAGAAAGAAAAGATAATTAAATAACATTAAACCTTCCAATGCATAACTATAATACTTAAAGTGTAAGAAAAAACATTTTAAATTTGGCTTAATTTGAACAAATCAGTAAAAATCTGAATATGCAGCCCACATTTTACACTGTATTGGAAAATTAAAAAAATTAACACTGAAAAGAATCATTCAATAATAAAACATTTGCATTAGAAAACTTGATGTTTAGTGCGCTGCAGGTTTACCGTTAGATCCTAGAATTCATACAAGTAGAATGGCAGCTCTACTATGGAGCTAGCTTCTAGACTAGGGCCAAGAAACTCTTAGCCATTAGCATAGCTATGCTGCTACAGGCGTATTAGCCTAACAAGCTAACACACCTGACAACAATTAGGCAATGCTAATTAGCGTCTAACGTAGCTCGCAATCAAGCAATTACAAACCTTTAAGTGGGAGTTTCAGCTTCCCTTTGCCGTTTGGACAAAACCATCCTGCCGTGTCCACATGTCCCACACACCGTGGAGCGGAAGTCTCATGTCCTCACCTGTGGTAGAGAGAACCCCCGCAGAGAATCGTGAAGTTCGTGGAAACCAAAACTTCTTCGTACTAGTTAAATGTAAAATGTCAGAGAGTCTTACTGTGAACTCCAGAGACGCCGCCAGCTCCACGCTCAAACTAATGGCTTGAAGTGAACTGTCTGCACGGAGGGAAGGTGCAGCTCCTGTGAGGGAGGCGCGCAGCTGCTGCTAATTACGCATCAAACGGGCACTCACGTAAACAACGCGATGACGTAGGCTGCGTGACTTCCGGGACTGACTTTTTTTTTTTTTAAATAGAGCAGGGAACTAGAATAAAATGATAAATAAATAATTCGTTATTGATCCCACCCTCGGATGAAATGGGGGATAGAAAGATAAACTAAAATTTAAAATGCAATAAAAAATTTAACAAAATAATTAAATATCATTTCATAAGATAAAATGAAAAGATAAACTAAAAACATTTCACAATTAAATTAAATTAAATTAAATTAAATTAAATTAAATTAAATTAAATTAAATTAAGGCAAGGCAAGGCAATGAAGCTAAGATGAAAACAATATAAACTAATAAATAACTTACTTAAATATTATGCTTATAAATACATATGGTCACACCGCCCTGAACGCATCCAAGTGGTCGACCCCTGGCAGTAGTGATCATGACAGCATAGGCTGAGCTGAGGCCTCTGCTAGGAGCAGGACAGCATCCTCCAGGCCAGGGCACAGCCCCTCTTCAGCAACCCGGAAAGAACATCAGCTGTGCAGTTATCTGTCTTGGCTGACTTTAGCTGTGAGGTTAGCCATCTTTCTCGTTAGTAGCTTTCTTTCTACAGGTTCAGATAGATAATAGCTGGATAGTTTATTGATCCTCAAGGGACATTCAGTGGGCAAAACACAGTGGTTCCACTGGGGCTTGAACCCAGGACCTTCTGCGTGTAAAGCAGACGTGATAACCACTACACTATGGAACCCTCTGACATGCTTACGCTTATGCTCAGTCTTTCCTTTACTTTTTGGTCGTTGTGAGCTTCTTTGCCGACTACGCTTTGTGTCCTGAGGATGGCGCTGAAGGATACCTAATCATAAGTTCATCATCATCAGAGAAATGTAATGTGTCCTAGGTTCTGCCATCAGGGATCGTCCCCTGACTAAAGTCCTGGATGGATCCGTCGGCGTGCTTTGACAAACAGAACAAGGTGGCCTAAGATGTTTCTGGACCTTTTCCTGCATGCAGATCATTGTTATTTGGGCTGGTTTGGTCTGGTTTGTGCCTCCCTGTGCTTTGCATGCAGGGTTTGGACCTTCAGCTGCACTGGGTCACAGCCAGGAGGGAAAATCACATTCATTTAGACTAAAACTGGAGGCAGGAAGTAGAAAAGGGGGCGGGAAGAAACAGCAATGGATGATGGGGGTCCAGCAGTGAGTGAGAGAAGAGACGGACTGATGACAGAGCGAGGCAAAGAAATTATAGCTGTGAGTGGAAGGCAGGACGGAGTGAGGAGAGCAAATCTTATATGCTCAGCTGTTACCTCCTTGACCTCCTTATCTGAATCTCCAAGGTCAAAGACGGGGCTTCTAGGTGCTGTGACAATTTACAGCAGGTCAGTGCTTTGCTTGATTTATGGCCTGACCCAACCTCAACCCAAACCCCAGCTGCTGCTGCTGCTGCTGCTGCTGCTGCTGCTGCGCTGGCTTCCTCATCAAGCAGCCTGTCAACAGCAGACTCTCATTTACATTTGAAGTGCCCTCTGGTCTGCTGTTTAGCCTCCGCTCATTAAGAGTCAACACAAGACTGTTATAAAGGGAAAAATAATCTCATATATAACCAGTAATGTTTACTTAATTATCTCCTTGTTGATGTAAACAGAAATTTCCCTCTCAAACTTTGACAGAAAACCTGAGTAAAAAAATATGGACATCTTCATCTCAACTACAGGAGGCCGGGACTGACTCCCATGTGACCAAATTCTGATCTGCACAGTAGCTGTCAGGAGCTTTCATAGGTGACGAACTGCTTTATAGGAGCTGTAAAACTACACATGGTAAAATATTTACTGTGTGAAGCGTCATAGGCCAAATATGTCCCTTGCACTGCTTAAAAGATATTGTGCTGCAACATGTCCACATGGGGGCGCTAATCAACCCTGAGTGACAGCACCTTACAGCTCCTTTTAATATAATTTTTTTAGCTTTGTCTTCTGCATGTGTGAGACTTTAAATCATTTTACATTAGAAAATAAAAAATAAAATACAATGTGTGTAATCAATACCTATATTATAATATGTCAAATGTCTAATTTCTGCTAATGGAATGATGAACCAGCCATAAATGGATCACTTTGTGTTAGTAAATGTCGCCCTCTAGTGGCCACTGCGTAACATCACAACTGCAAGCAAACAACAGTTTACAGTAGTTGTGACAGTTACCTTACGGCCTTATCTGCAGCCTGCAGGCAGAAGGTCAAAGGCAGGAGCCACGTGTGGGAGTCATGAAGTGTTTTATCTGGCCACAAGTCATTTATCTGGAAGCAGCTAGTCATCACATGACACACGGTCACATGAGCGGCGGCGGCGTGTTATTCTGAGAAGAGCAAATTCAGGGAAGACACAGAGACTCACATGTGTGCTTAGAAATTTGTATTTATGTACATATAAGATACTTCTGAGGCGCCATCATCTGGACCGGCACTTATTATATTTACACTTATTTACATTTAAAATATAAGATTAAGATTAAGAAACCTTTATTAGTCCCACAATGGGGAAATTGCAAGACATCACTTTAAAGGCATTCGGGCGAGTAGATTAAAAAAAATGGAACAACAGACATGTTTTAAAATGATACCTGTGTTATGAACTGTAAATGCTAATAACTGCACCGTGATGGCCTGCGTTCCAGTATTCAACCTTTTTATTGCACTACAGGAAATGTTAATGTGAAGTTAAAATTAACTTGTAAAACTCACTTTTCTTAATATAAGAAATACGACGATGGACCGTGACAACGGGTTCGCACATGGAGTCCACGTGCACGTTCACTTTAAAAACACACAAGCAGATCGCTGCGAGCTCGGATTATAGGCGCAAAAAAAAGTTCTAAATCTGCTGAGTATGAGTTAAAATGTGTAAAATCATTATGATCACATGCACAAGCTTGCAAATAAAATCTAATCTGCAGCAATCAAATCTGAAATAAATGTGCATTTGTTTGTGTTGTAACATGACTTATAAAAGCTCAGCTTCGTCTTCTGACGGATAAATAACTGGCACTTATTGGTTTTTAAGGCATCAATGTGAAAACCTAGATACACATTTTCACAAGTTGCTGTTAATTGTGACATTTCTTTTTTCTACTAATTATTATTGCTAACAGTGTGATACTGTCAAAAAGCCACAAAAGGAACACACACACACACATTTCAGTCTTTGTTGTGAGCTCAGCATTAAACCTGCTCTAACTCTGCACATGGGCGACTTTGGTGTCCAACGTCTAATTTACCAACAAACTGAGTGTGACTCCTTCACTGCCTCCTTTCATCCTAAAGACTTCTGAAGAACTGCAGGGAGAGCTCGTAGGTCAGGAACATGGTGGCGCTCATCGGGAAGCCTCGGATGGCGTTTACCGACGCTCCGCGGAAGAAAACCTGCACATAAAGAAAAATAGGTTTTTATTATATTTAAAGCAACAAACAGGAAAACAACAACATTTTGTTTGATGTGCACGCTACACTGCTGTTTGGCTCCAGAGCCGGTGCCTTCCTGAGTCTGCACTGGTTGCCTGGCAACCCTGTGGTTCTCTCCAGACTTCAGGAAACAAGACTTGTTTTCACCTTGTTGTTAAGTTCTTCTTCTTCTTCTTCCTTCTTTTTGAACATAAAAATACTTAATTTGAAAATATTTTTTTTCTCTTTTTGCTTTAATTTCCTTTTATATTTTAATGTAAAAATAAAGATTAAGATTTACTTTATTAATCCCTGTGGGGAAATTAAGTAATAAAAAAATAAAATACATCATATTAAGTTAAATAAAATTAAATTAGCTTTTCACTTTTTATTTTTATTGTTAAATTCAGGTAACTCACAGGACACAGTCTGGTCAGATAAATAAAATGCACTGTGCTCATTTTTTCTTTGGGGAACGATGTCCTGTAATAACCTGACGTATTGATCTGTGAGTCCACTTTCACAGAATCATCTTCAGGTATTGATCACTCCGTTCTGCTCTAGCTTGTTGTTTTGTAACCTCATTTTGAACGCAGGCCTGGATTCGGTCCCCTGCATGTCCCTGCATGTCCCTTGCAGCAGGTTTGATGTAAACTGAATGTTTTCATCCAGCAGACTGGAGGAGTTTGCTTGTTTTTAGTAGTGCGTGTTTGGATGGCTGCCAAACGTGTAGCATGATCGGGCCCCCGTCTGGATGTCAGGAGGAGTTCTGAGAAAGGACGCGTACACTGTTTTCTAGAGTTTCACCTTTAGCGACTAACCATCTGGAAAGAAGAGTTAGCAGCCAATGTGAAAATAAAGATTCTCTCCAGGTAAACAAACTAATAAAGGCATCACTGTACTGGAAGCCGGAGAGAAGCAACAAATCCAACTGGAAAGGCATTTTTTGTTTTTTTTGTTATTCTATGTTATTAAGTGCCCAAATATGATGCACTTTTTAGACTTTTTCACGTTTCTAAGAGCTGCCCCGGCTCACCTGTGCTCCCTCTGTCCTGTAGCTGTGGATGATGCAGTGTAGAATTCCCTTGTACTTCCTCTGCCGCAGAGCGTCGGCCTGTATTCGGCTCTTCACCACGTCGGCCGGCGTGGCTGTGACCCAGGAAATGGACCCTGAGGAGAGCCAATCATTAGCCGTTAGCTCCACATTCAAACAATATAAACAACAACAGAAACATTTCTTTGTACTTTTTCATGTAGATTAGTGCCTTAAACTGTGAGAAAAGAAAGAACTGCCTGGCTTCCTGAGGGTCCTTGAATGCATCACAAGTAGCTTTTAATTTTAAATATATATATATAATCCAAAAATTACATTGTTTGCACAAACAAGATTCTTTAAAGCCCAAAAACTCTGCTCTCTTTAGAGTAACTAGGACGCCATGAGTGACTCACTTGAGAGCAGCAGTCACATGACAAAAATCCATATTTAGCAAGCTTAAAAACTTTATTTTAAAGGCTGTAAAAAAAAAACCCCACAGGGCCCACACTGGTTATCCACGCTGCACACACACACACACACACATCTGCAGCCGTGTGGTTGGCTGTGAGCTTACACACCCCTTTCTGCTCTGTGCATCAGCAAACCTACACATTTCAGAGGAAACATTTATCTTTACCCCACCAACTCCAGACAGAATACACACAGAGTGCATGTTTCACCGAGGTGGAAAACATCTTTCATGATGTTTTTCTATTGAAATTCTGATTCCGGGCTGATTGTTCAGATACAATATTGAGCATCAACACATAGGCTCAAGCTTCAGCTTTTTTTTATTTCATAAATCTGATCTGCTGAAATAAGAAACGGCAACAGATGGACTGAATCATGGAGTAAAACGTGCCATTGTTCCGTGAGCTGCAGACTAACAGACCCACAGAGGTTTCTGGCCTTTATTCAAGAAATACATACCAGTTTGATTTTAGCTGGAAGTTTCCTGCTGCTCTGAGGAATCTGCAGCTGTACTGCCTGTTTCACTGTGACTGCACACACTGACACTCTGAAGGAAGTGTTTATTATTTATTAACCTTTAACACGTCGTATATGACTTTCATTTAACCGGGAGCGGAGGTTAGTGAGTCACTTTTCAAGATAGGTTACTAGAGGTTATATATAATGTCTTAAATGTCACAATTAGAAGAGTCAAATGGATAAAACTCAATAAAACAGTACTAATTCATGTTTGTTTTCTTTATCTTTAAGCAGAATTTGAATGTTCTTATGATTGATTATCTTTGACAGATGCACTGTTGTTGCTCATAAAGGGTTAAAGATTTCAAATCATGAGCTTGCATTGGGCGTTTTCCACCAGTTGACAAAGCCTGAACTCCCACAGCATCATGACCTCCGTGACATGTCTTCTTCAGGTCAAAGCAATGCTCTGAGTGAGACGTTTACATGCACTCTGTGGCTATGGGAATATTCCTGGTTACATGTGAAACCATGAAAGAATCATTGTTATTTTATGCATTGTGACATAATGACTGACTCTGCTCTGCATGGCATACAATGAGCGATGAGACTTGATAGCGTTAGCGTGCCGTTTATGCCAGGAATGCTATTAAGTCGAACTTTTAAGACTTTTACCTGCCAGCCCTCCGGCGAGCCAGATGGAACACGGGTGGGGACTTGACGTGGCGTCCGGCTTCAGCAGGTTACAGAAGATGCTGTATGGGATGAAGTAGAGCGCGTATCCAGGGACGTCCCTCAGGATCATGGCGCCGGCCCCCCTGTACAGGCCCTGAAGGCCCTCGGTCTGCAGGATGCTGCTGATGCAGTGGATGGGACCTCGGTAGAGTCTCTGGCTGGGGATGCTGACGGAGCGCAGAGGGATGTTGGTGCCGTTAGGCATGTTTCCAGCAAAGTGTAGGTTCTCTGTAAAAGCAGAATTTACACATAAGTTTGTCTGTGAGTTAATATTTTTGGGGCATTTTCTGTCCATGCAAAAAGTCTCAGATTTAAAACCAGATATTCAGATATTATTTCCACACAAAACACTGAAAGTCAAGGCCACTGTGCATCTTTGAAGACACAAATGTAAATGCTCACATGATCACAGGTGTGACAGGTGAGGTCTGCGGTCACTGTAAACAAATAAAACACCTGTAAATGTTTCACATGACGCTTTACCGTCACATCAACGTGCTCTGACCTCAGCTTTTTTATAAGGTTACTGTTTAACAGACACACAGACAGCTCCAACGTTCTAGGATCACATAAAGTCTGAAGATAGATTTTAGTCTCATAAAACACGATGTTTCTAGTCACATGACTCAATCAGTAATTCAATCATGGCTTCTCAGCTGCATGGACTGCAGAGGTTTTCGTTTTTTCTTCTTCTTTTTTGACAAAGTCATTCAAATTATTACAAATTAATTAACTAAATACTGGAAACACAATGTACTGAGAGGGTGAGTGTGGGGTTGATGTGTAACCCTGGCCTGACTTTGAACAGTGTCTGACGCTACGTAAGTGGACAGTTGGACTTTTGTCGATAAAAATGTTTAGAAATCTGAACACTGAAGCAGTCTTATCACAGAACGGTGCGTTCTGAACTGTGTCACATATTTGTCCAGCCCCTTTCCGGTCTGTTCCGGTTCTTTGACCATGACCTGCTTCATGATATGACGGACACTCTGATTGGCCAGTATGACCCTCTGAGTCCATCCATTTTCTCTCTCTTTCGATTTGATCCTTGTCTTGACTAAATTTACGGAAGCTGCAGTCGGGCTGTTACTGATTTACCTGCTAGAACAGTCTGCGTCTGCATCTGCAGTCTGATCTTGACCAGATCCACAGGCGCTCCCAGGCCCACTGACACCAGCCCAGTCAACATGCTGGCCACCGTCAGGTCCAACATGCTGCAGGGATGCCGCCCGTCGCCATAGCGATACTTGCTTATAAGTCTCTGAGTGTTACTGAAGAAGCCGAACACGACTGAGTTGTAGACCGTGATGCTGGCCAGAGGGAAGGACATGCCCTTAAAGAACCCCGCCACCTGCGAATCACAGAGATCAGAAAGAAATGAAGATAAAGAAATAAAGAAAAAGAACTGAAGGTTTTGGTGTGTGTTCTCTGAAGGGTTTCAGCTCAGAGCAACAATGCACACAATGAAAAAAAACACATTTTACTGTGGAAAATACTCTCTTATAGCAGGAGGGGAGTCTGGGTTTTAGGAAGACATATGTTGAAGCTAAAACGCAGCTTTCTGCTGCCAGAATAAATCCTCTGACCACAGAGAGGAGCAGGAATGTGCTGCTAAAGTTACATAATCAGAGCACAGCCACAAGGACAGCAACACTTTTTCAGACTCAGCAAAAAGTGACTGTTTCTTCAGAAGTTCAATCAGGTTTCACAAAAAGTTTTGCTTTAACATGTTAAACAACAGAACTGGTTCTTTAAGGGGATTTATATGATGTAAATGTTGGTGTCTAAGGAGTTAATGAGGCCGGCTGGATGCACTTTATGTTTAGCTGGGACTAAAAAACCAACAATCTCAGTCAGACCGCTTCCTTAATCTTTTCCAGGCTGTTCTCTTTCTGTGTAACTTTAACATACCACACCGCAAAACTATTTACATCCCCGCCCTCTGTGCAACTCCAGAGAGATGTCTGATCATCGCAGTTCTAAGCTACACGACCAGCACAAAGGTCCAGTCGGTTCTAAAAACGTGGAGTCAGTCACAGGATGAACTCTACAGAGGAACTCAGGAGGAACTGCAATAAATACTGTGCAGCTGTGACGAAATCTGGAGCCATTTTAAAGCAAAGCAGTGTCCATATATACTGTATGTAAACAACCTTTGCACACATCAGTATACTGCATTTACCAAAGGATGCAGAACCTGAAATGGACACAGCTCTGTTGTGTGACAGCTTGAGCTGTTGGAATTAAACAGTGCAGTGAATAGAGACAGAGAAGAAGAAGTTGAAATGGATGTGTACCGTTTCCTTCCTGTAGATGGTGAGCACACAGTGCAGAGTGTTCTTGTAGCCTTTCCCCGCCTGGAGCCGTGTCTGAAAAGAAAAAAAAAAATCATTATTTTGAATTATCCAGAAAAAACAACTAAATGTGTTCAACATGACGAATGAGCCTTGATTGCTGTTTGGAAATGCAGCCAAAGAGTCTTGTTGCTTTCTAACTATAATCAGGACATGATGGTTAGAAAAAGTTCAAGAGAATCCTGCTGCAGGTCTTAAATACCTTCACTGTGTCCAGCGGATGGCCCACAACCACACTGGAGGTTCCTGCAGCCAAAAGAAGAAAAACACACACACACACATGAATGCATGCATAAACTGAAGGAGAACAAACAGATGCATAAACACTGACTGTGTGCTGTTGTGTGTCTGTTCAGCAGGTCAGACTGGGCACCATGATGGGGCCTCGGAGGAGAACACGGCCTATTGTGGCCTTATTAACCCTCTGCTCCTGTCCCTCTCTGCTCTCTGTGCAGTGTGTGTGTGTGTGTGTGTGTCACTGCCTTCAAACACACACACACCATGGCATTGTATCTTTTGAAGAACTACAGTCTTCTATGCCCCCATTAAAGTTCCAACCAGGAAGTTATCGTCTTTGATTAGATCTGATTTTGTTTCATCAGCCAAAAGGCTAATTCTACAAACAGGGGGGGGGGGGGGGGGGGGGGGGCGGGCGGATGCAGGCTGCAGTTCATGTAATGGCCACAGGTGTCACTGTTCTCTGAGGATCCGATAAAGATCTGAATCTGGACATCAGTTCTGCAGATGTTTGTTGTGGATGGTGCATTTCTGACTATAAACCTTTATGAGTTACAACAGATAAGCTGTGAAACCACAGTGAGGCTAAAAGGAAAAGCATTTTTTTAACCCTTTGTTATTTTCTGCCATTTTAATGTTTTTAAAGATATTTTACTAAACTTAAACCTTCTTGTGCTCCCCGAGTCTGCACGGTCAGGTATTTCTTTTCATTTGTTCTCTCTTTTTATCCTTAAGGGTCAAAAGCAAACGACAGTCGTATTTTAATTTAATTCACAGCCAGACAAAGAGAGAACTTTGCCCCAACAAAGAAGTTCTGTTGTCACAAGAACACAATGAAGAAAGAGACAGTCTGGGTTCCAGCAGAACACAGCATGTCTTAACCTAACGACTGTCGTTAATTAATTCACCCAAGACAACGAAAGGCGTCTTGATTCAGCAGTTTGCATCCACAAGGAAAGATTTGTTTATTTTCAGTGGTAACGGAACAACAAGAAGTAAAAAAATCAACAGATATGTCATTTTATTTCAGCACCTTTTGACTTAGTGATGCATTAAAGTTTCAAAATCCATTCAACAAATTAGATTCTCAGTCATCCAAGTTGAAGATGTCCCATTCATCACAAACTGAATGAACACTTGAGCCACTGTTTTACCTAGGTTTAGTTTTGTGTGTTGAATGTGACAAACATTTTAAGGAACACACATTACATATCAGCACTTTTTAAACTTGCTATCAGTCTGAGTTTGTATTTACAGTGGAACACACTGTAGTTCTGATCCATCACAACAGTCTGTGGTCTCTGTCCCACACTTTGAACACTGATATTAAATTCATATTCTATTCTGTTCTGTTACATAAGGATGCATCATATTTTCATCACAGAGGAGATTGTGCTGTTATCTACTGGACAACAGCCACCAGTGTTGGGGGCCTACATTTGTCTGTTTATTATGCAACTAACATGCAGCTGCAGCAGCAGCAGCGCCCCTAGTGGTGGATCATGTTCCTGCATGCATTCAACCCTAAAAAAGATTTTTTTCTTTTTAGTTTAGAAGGCTTTTATCATCTTTTTTTGCAGAGAAACTCTGCGTGGAGCAGACTCATCAAACCTGCAGCTTTACTCCAACAGAGGCGTTCAATAGTGTGGGAAAGCGGAGGGTGGAGGTGGAGGTGGACTCTCCATTGTTTACAATGGATGTGGATGCATGAGGGGCTGCAGAAAACTTTCCGCTGTGCACAAACGGTAGCGTCTAAAGAGCGTGTGTGTGTGTCTGTTTCTGGATGTGTGCATCCTGATTTAGTCTAAATAACAATGAGTTAAGAAGCCAAGAAAGATTGCCTGCAACCTTTTCCACAGACACCCCCCCCCCACTCTGACCCTCGCAGACACTGAAAATAAAAAGATCACAAATGCACTCACCGCCGATCCATCCCGCAATAAAATCATCCAAACGAATAACCTTTGAGGTCTGCATCTTCACAGTGAAACTCTTCAGCCTCGCATCAGTCCGTCAGCCAATGAAAAACTCCCAGAGCGTCTCAGCACAAAGTGAAGAAGAGGAGGAAGAAGAAAAAGAAGAAGAGCCTGATAAGGAGCGGTGCATGTGCGTCCCTGATTTTTAAAGAGTGAGCCTCGATAAGAAACACAGCCCAGCAGGTTAAAGGCAGCGACCAATCAGAGCAGAGTTTAAATCTGCGCGACAGCCCTGCCGGCCAATCAGAAGCGAGCGTACACAAAACTCTGCAGCCTATGGAGAGGCCGTCATGGAAATGAGCCATGAGGAGGCAAACTGACACACACACACACACACACACACACACACACACACAGAGGGAGAGAGAGAGAGAGAGGTGGAGAGAGTCTACTGCAAACTTTTAAACTTTTCCATTGAGGACTGCAGGCTCTGTAACATACACTCCAATTCAGAGGGCATATTTGATCATTTTTAAAGAGAAAATTAGCTGGCAAAAAATAAAAATGATAAAACCTTGATTGAACTTTTTTTTAAATGATCTGGTATAAGCTTGACCCTGGATTACACATACGATGTGTGCCAGTTTAACAAATCATTTTAGGCTGCATCTTTCACCACACACAATGTTTGCCATAAACAAACATTACAACAGATCAATCTATCTATACTCTATCTGTACAAGTGGCTCTATGATGACGTTAATTATGCAACATCATATATTTAATCCAGGGTCCATTCTTATTTTATTGTATTTAGTCCCATGAGGTCCATCAGAGGGTGCTGTAAGGATGTATCCTAAAACACAGAAGAGCTGTATTTTAGCACTTTCTGTTCTCTTCTCTCGTGACGATGCTAAATATGCTAAAATGCTAAATGCTAAAATAATGTTGACTTGGTTTAGTAGCTTAAAAAGAACTTTGCATTCTGCACTTTGAGCTTGTGACATGCCATCCAGGTGATTTTCAAATCACCTGGTTTACAGAAAGCTGGATGACATTTGATGCATTTATTGATTCAGTATTCAGTCACTGAGGCATCAATCATTTATGTGACACGTCACTAACTACCTGGGAGTTTTTTTCCATGATGTCTTCCAAGTTAATCTTTATAACTAGTTCTCCCTTTGGGGACTTTTGTCCTTTTGCTTTCGACCTTCAATTAATTATTAAAAAAAAAACAATTTGATGCAGAGATCCACTTCATGAGGTCACCGCTTGGTCATAATAACATAAACCAGAACGAACACCAAGTGACCCAGAGGAAGGTTCAAACTCACACAAAACCACCAATAAAGTTGTTGTCATTTAATATTTTCAGGAGTATTTTAGCTTCTATTGGAATAATAGAGTCAGAACAGCACTTTTTCTTTTAATTGTAGGTGTTTTAGGAGAACAGGAGTGGGCTCGGCACAGAGCCATGCACCAGTCCTTAGTGTGACGAGGATGAGTATTTATCTGTCTGCAATCTGTTGCAGAGCTTTGGATGTGAACCAAAGGTTTCCTCACAACGTGGACCAAAGGTTTCCTGTCTGGGATGAGACTGATGAAGAGCATCCACCGTGTGGCAGGTGATTCCGTGTTATGTGTCCTCTCTAATAGTGGGGTCAAATGGATGGGTGGAAGGCTGGTTCCAATGTGGTGCAGGACTGTGTGATCATCAATATGAGTGCAAATAATATGCGCTGAATTAAACTTATTTCTTAATATAACTTTTGTAAACATGTAAAAAACATACAGTCATTTCCATGACTGGAATAATCACAATTCCTGGATGCAAACTTATAAACAGTTGGAACATTTTAGCCGACAAAAAAGCCTGATTATCTGATGTATGAAACCAGATATGTCTCAGCTGGCACAGACACATACAGTCCGCTTTGGCAAACACACAGCTGTTCGCTGTTTTCTTCCCTCCTGATGTAGGTCAGGCTTGTGATTTCTGGTAATTTTCCATGAGGCATGAAAAAGTTGTGTCTCACTTATCAGTGTCTTATTGCAGGGAGGGGTCTGTCTGCGGGAAAGAGAGGAGTGGCCTTAACATCTAGACATACAGACACATGTGTCTGAGGGGTGTGACGGCTGCACAGCATAAATAAAAATAAACTGCGCCAATCTGCACCATGAGCTGCTATACATAGACCCCACAGGATACCAGGTCAGCTATTTATAAAACAGGAAGGTGTGCAAAGGAGGGAATTAGAAAACAAAAACATGATAGAACATCAATTTGGATTGTGGTGAATGAGGTCTTAATGATTTATAATCTGCTGGGACTAACGGACAGCCTTGTTTATCACACAGTAAATGGAACTAATGGTGTTGATGTTGGATGATATCATGCCTGACGACCTATGTGTCTATACATAGACATTTGGTAGTGTGTGTTTTTGCTGATGATGCTCCTCATATTTTTCTGTATCACATGTCAGTAACTGAAGCGCTCCACTCAGACAGACAACTAGTATATCAATATACACTACCGTTCAAAGGTTTGGGGTCACCAGGCCAGTTCTACAGCTCCTCTGATCAGCAGAACAGTTCAGCTGTGCTAACATCATTTCACAGGTGTTTTCTAATCATCAATTAGCCTTTTTAGCACGATTAGCTAACACAATGTAGCATTAGAACACAGGAGTGATGGCTGCTGTAACAGGGCCTCTGTATACCTTTGCATAGGTTTGCATATTCTTTGCATATTCCATTGAAAATCAGCCTTTTCTAACTAGAACAGTCATTCACGTCATTACCAATGTCTACACTGTATGTCTGATTACTGTAATGTTATCTTCACTGAAAAAATAAAAAACATTTCTAACCCTAACCCCAAACTTTTGAACGGTAGTGTATGTATAATAGTAATTATTAATATTAAGATCAAACATTTATGTTAGCAGAACACAGATCGTTGCACTAAAGTTCTCTGTGTGTGTGTGTTTGTGTGTGTCTGTCCTTGAGCACTGTGTGACTTTGACATGTGTGTGTGGGGCCCTGAGTCTGGCTCCTGATTGGTCAGCTGGGGACAGGTGTGGTTGACATGGATGGTGGATGTGAGGTTAAGTTTACCCTCTCACTGACAGGAGATACTGGAGCACACTGTGACAAAGAAGAGACAGACAAGTGACACACACAGTGTTAAATGCACAGACAGATTAATAATACAAGCAGCTCTTACGTTCAGCAGTCTAAGGAAAACCGTGCTAAATAGTAAAAATGTACGTGTACTGTCTGTGTCGTCAGGATGTGCTGTTGTCACAGTTTCTACCTGCTGTTGTAATTTCCAGAGGGCAGTGCCCTGCATAACACTCGGTGTCCCAGCCCACTGCTGAACCGCTCTCCACCGGACTTCACAGGAGGTTCCTGGCATGTCCTCAGATTTAACAAGAAATCTGACAATTCTGAAGTTGAGTTAAATCAGTTCTATTTGTGGATTTAGTTTTATATCAATAATGAAAATGGGGCTTTAAAATCTGTAAAGCATACCTCACATCGGTGACCTTTGACCCTCACATCACAGGTGCCTGCTTGAGAAAGTGAGGCTGCTGCTGGTGTTGCATTCAAAGGTCAGAAAACAGATGTCTGTCTGATTTCATGTTGTATTTTCTGATAACACTCTGTGGATCCCGCCAGATGTCCCGCCGTCACTGCTGCTTGACCTTTGATATTGATATTTTTCTATTGTTGTGTTGTGTTTATGCACTTCTCAGAAGTTTGCCTGTCTGTTCTGATGCTGAAAAGTCCATGTTTTTGTGATTTCTGGAAAATAAAGGGTACTGACCTGCGGTGAGTCCACATCAGTCTGTTTGTGCACTAACAGCAGCGGTGTTTACATACTAAGAGGTTTAGATTATGTCACAGCCGACGAGAATTCAACACTGCATACATTCCTCAATGTATTAGTGCTCTGTGGAGTTTGTGTGTTACACTTTGCAGAAGAAAAAGAACAATGACAACAACAACAAGGCAAAAAGAAGAAGAAGAAAGTAGTAGACAAAGAACAAGCACAACAACAGCAACAGAAGACCCAGAGGAAGAACTGATACTAGAAGCAGTGCTACAAGTAGTTGTAGTAGAAGAAGAAGAAGAGAAGAATTTCACCTCTCTGTGTCTGGGTCAGAGGTCAGAGGTTGTACGCAGTGGCTCTCAGCTCATTAAACCTTTTTATTCAATGGCTTTCTACAAATTATCTGAACAATCGAACAGCTGATTTTACGTCAACAGAACTCTTCTGGGAGGTTAAACTGTTCCTCTCTTTAAAAAAGGCTTCATATCAGGCGTCTCTCTCCCCTGCTGCCACTAGGGGGCACAATAAGTCAACGTTTGAACATCACAGTGGCCCATTCATGGTTCCCCATCACTCCTGTGTCTGTCCTTTTCAGATCGATGTGGCAACATTCATGTCACGGACCTCATGACCCTGACAGAAAACAGACATCAATGAATGAAAGAAAAGCCCAGTGAAAAACATTTTATATATTTTTAAGGAAAACTTAAAGTAAAATCTGGCTCATTTTAGAAAACTGTTTGCAGAAGATATTTTTAAATCTACTGCTGCTTTGTCTTCATGATCCCCGGAGGATGAACCGTGCCTTTGGGAACCTTTGTTGATCCAGCTTCACTTTAATTTCCCGTGGATGTAACAAACAGTGAAGCCTCTGATCTGCTCTCTTATCTTTAGCTGTTTTTTTCATCCTCTCCACAGTTTGCATGTTTCCACCTTTTCGCTCCTGTATTTTAAGACTAAATCACCTTGTTTCCATGCACACTTAATGCCTCCAAAAAAAAAAAAAACAGACTCTGTCGCCGCAGGACTCAGGCTCATTAAACCATATTTCTGTCCCTGTCATTTAGAAGCCTCGTAGCAACCAGGCTGCAGCTCATTTTGGAAACTAGATGTTAATAGAATCCACGAAAACAGTCTTTTTTTCCCCCGTTTCAGTCGGACCTGAGGTCCACAGAGCTGAATTTATTTATACTGAAATTCAATTTTCTTCTGGACTGCTGCCATTAATGTTAAACAGGGAGCGTTGTTTTTTTTTGAGTCACATCATTCTGTGGGACTTTAAATATACTGCAAGGAAAAGTCATAATAAAGCTCCAAGAAGTCAACAGTTAAACCTGCAGGTCGCTTGTTGCTGATATGTTATAAACAGCAGAATACTGATGGTGGTACATGCATGAGGGAGCGATGGGGGAAAGTGTGATGATTACTGAGCTGCAAGCTGACGTCTGGCAGGAATTTAAAGGGCATTTATCACATCTGCAGTGATGCTAAACACTCCATCCATATTTGTAAATGAACATTTGTGCCAAACTTTTCTAAAGGCGTTCTTCAAATGTCATGGTAACAAGTTAAGGGTAAATGTGTTCCGAGAGGTCAACCTAACCTTTGACTACATTTGACATTACAAATGACTATGAGCTGACAGTGATGAGGTCAGGTCAGAGAAAGTCCCTCACTCAGCAGATCGACCAATCACAGCTCAATATATAGGTCCTTTCTGCAGAGCTTCATGTCTCTACATTGATATGAACCGACATACATCTGAAAACTCTCTGGGCAGCTGCAGCACGTCTCCTCTGAATCTCACCCTGACCACTGAAAATGAGCAGCTGACCTCGGACTAAAGAGGGCGCTGACCCCCTGTGAGCTGTAGCTGAGGGCAGAATGAAGAATGCTGTAGGGCCGAGCTGGGAGGTCAGAGGTCAATCGCAGAGGGACGATTTAAACCGGTGAGAATCTGCTGTGTCAGCACTCTCACTGGTGCCTAAAGATCCATCAGCTTGAATTATATTCTCAGAGATGGATACCTTTAGATCCACATGAGGCCGTGCTGTTTAGACACAAGCACAGAGACATGTTCTGTGCTTCCTTCATGGTGTGAGGTCAGACATATTAGACAAAGTGTATTTAAAACTGTGCCGCCGAAAAGGCAGGAAAGTGCAATAATAAGAGGTCCAGCCTGATGTCCTAACTTGGACATAGTCTGCCCCCTAGTGGCAGCAGGAGATAAAGCCACTCTGCTTTTTGTGACATGAGGCTTCTTACAGAGGAACACTTCCTGTATTTGACCTCCCAGCTGATTTTTGTTGACATATTTTAGCTGTTATTTTAATATTTAGATTATTTTTTTAAAAAGCTGCTGACCTGAGGTCTGAGGAGCTGCAGGTGATCCCAGCCTTGGCAGGATCATTGTTCCACACATTCTAAATTTAGCATCATCATCACCATCATCAGAGGAAATTAACAGGAATGGAACTGCCTCTCATTCAGTTCATCACATAAAAGACAATAGAACGTAAAAATGACTCATTTTCAGGTTCCATTAAATAACTGGATGAATTGTCTGCCATCAACCTGATGACCTTTTTAATTGTTACTATAAATAATATTGCTCATTTAATCATGTTTTGCATTGGAACTCGTTGCTATGGTAACACCCAAACCATCCCTTATGTTTTGGCCTTAACCTGCAGAGTGGCTCTAAATGTTACAGCCTGTCTGGTGGATTGTGACTCTGTATGTATCACAGTAACCCGTACATGTTTCCGCCTCTGTGGCTGTATATTACACTTTTATGTATGTGTGTGTGTGTCTACGCTCCAAAGGCCAGAGTTGATTATCTGCCAGCCTGATAAGCAGCGACACGTGCCGCGCTCACTGATGTACACAAATACATTTAAACGTGTGGTGATCCTCAGCCATGTGTGTGATGGCTTATAATGATAAATGTGGAGCACTAGAGCCTCGTGTTTATTAAGCAGCTCTCTATATATATATACACACAGCACATTTACCGTCTGTGTGAGTCTGTTTGTGTTAATAACTGTGTTTTTATTGATCCCTGGCAGAAACTTAATCAACGTTTTATTGCTGCTGCAGCGATGCAGCTTTGAGACTTCTTTATGTTTGTTAGTTATGTGACCAAGACTGCCCCCTACAGGCCAATAAAGGGAAGATCGGTGGGAGGATGGCATGAAAACCACACTGCCAGACTCTTTGGCATTACAATCAGCCGTCATGTGAGCTTTGACCAGCAGATCATGCACGGGTATCTTTTTGTCTAACAGATATCACTAAAAAATCCAACACGTTTTGCCCTCATTAAGCTGTTATTATATGGCTCACATGATAAAGAAGAAGTGTGGCCTGAACATCACATACCAGATGTGGGCCATATTTGATAAGAAGGGTGGCACAGGGGACAAAGATTTTTCTTTATCTAAACCAAAAGTGGCCCAGATGTCTTAAAACATATCCTGCTGTGGCTCAGTAAGCACTGCCTGTGATTCTGTGGTGACCCAGTTGCCATTTATTGGTGGAGATGTGGCTATTGGTCCGGCTCAGATGTGGATCACTCCAGTGCCGTCATTCCACGCCATAAATTGGCCAGATTAGAGTGCTGAAGAGAGCCAGATTTGGGCCACACCAGATTTGCTACCTGGGAATAAGCCCAGAACACAGCCGACATGTTATTTACCAGGACCAGACGCTCCACCCTTCTCCACTGGCTTCCCATGAAAAAGAATACACTACAAAGTCCTGGTAATCATATTTAAGCCACTGCACATACTCCATACTCTCATCGGCCACTCTAATCTAATCTCAGCCTCTTAACCATACCTCACTATGTACTAGCTCCCACTCTGTGGAACAAGCTTCCCTAATCCATCACATTGGCTGAGTCTGTGGGCTGTTTTAAGTAACTCTGTAGTTTCTTCTGATCCTTGTTCCTTGTGTCTCATTCATTGATTCAATACTTTGTGTGGTTGTGTTACTATTTGTGAAATTATTGTACACCACAACAGCACTTATCAGTAATAAAGAGAGTTTTTGTCTTTGCCATAAAAACCCTTTTTTTAATTTCTGCCACTATGGTGCAGTCCCCAACACATCTTAAATGTACTATATAGATATGACCACAGGGGGCGCTAGACATATAAACAATTGTTTTTGAATAAGTGGCAGCAAGACAACACAACAGACCAATCAGCACCCAGTGAGGGAGTACAGGCCGTTTAAAAAATGCCTTCACCTGTATTTAACCAATAATAAGCCAATCATTTTTTTTATTTTGAAATACTTTAATAATCCCATCAGGGAAATTGCTTAAGGCTGCCCAGCAAGGAGCGCCACACTGGAGGCAATGCGGGTAAAGTGCCTTGCCCAAGGACACACAACGATGACTAGGGAGGAGCTGGGATTGAACCACCAACCTTCCGGTTATTGGACAACCCTCTTCTACCACAGAGATCACAGCAGTGATTCATTATTTTCTTTTACATTTAGTAACAATTTTTTCTTTAACGTTTAATATTACATGTAGCTGTGTTTTCTGTAGTCTTGTTTTTCAGTTGAACTTTCTTGTTTAGTTTCCATTTTTTTACTAAAAACCTGCCTGTCGGACACAGACAGAGGCAGCTGTGAGTTCATGTTCATGTTTTTCCTCCCTCTTCAACATTAGATTAAACCATGTGACATCAGATTTTTACTGCCGTCTCCCTGCTCCTGCAGCGTAGTCAGGACTCGTCTGCACTCACTCTTTTCACAGACCTCTCAGAACTCTCAGTGACAAACGTCTTCAGTGTTTCACTGCAGCACTAATCCTACAGGACATTAATGAGGGATTACTTCTCATTGCAGCTTCGCTAACAATCACACACCCTCCTGGAAAAGTGTCTCCTTTCTGGTTTATCCTAAAGCAGGAGCAGCAGAGGTGCGATCTGGAGTCCTGACCTTCCTCTGAGGACGCTAATGTGTGATCTGCCCCTCAGCTGCAACAGCTCCTGTTTGAGGGGATTAACACGCAGTGACACCTCAAAGTCTGTGGAGGCGTCGGACTGTGCCGAGGTGCTTCGCCCTGCTTTCTGCAGAGTTTACGGTCTGACTGAAACTTTTAACACTTAATAGAATAGAATAGAATAGAATAGAATAGAATTACTTTCTTCTAAAACCTTTGCAGCTGCACACTTCAATGCCAACAGAGAGGATGAGTAAATCCACCTACAGCAACACACCAGTTAGCATCAAGCTAGAGAAGAAAGAGAAACATGCAGACAAGGAGCCTTATGCTGTAAGGAGACCAAACAAGAGGTAAACATGGAGGTATTATTGGATATTTTAGATGGATTATCAGTAAGAGGTTTGATGTTACTGCTCTTACAAAATTCATCCCAGCACAGTGCTTTAGCTAAAGCAACAAAAGAATGAAAAGCAGCAAAAGAAGAAGGGAGCTGATGTTTACTGAACCTTGTTGTCATGGTGATGAGAACAAATTTTAATAGATATCTGACACTTGTTTACACCTCCATCACCCGCATAATGTGATGAGAATAAAATCCAATTATTGGAAGAACAATACACCATTTGGGTAAGAACTATTCTCTCTTTGTGTGTGTGTGTGTGGTCCTTATGTAAAACAAGTTTGCAGCCGTTGGAGCCTCCAGCAGGCCGTTGAGAATGAGCATCCTTAATGTGGAGTGACAGTAGTAAAAGAGAATAGGCTGCCTGTCCTGTGGCATCCGGGGTGTGTGTGTGTGGTAATGTGTTGACTCTGCAGTGTTGGCCGTGAGGTTGGAAAGGAGCTGTGTTTGATGAGGAGGTAAAAAAAAAAGGAAAAGGAAGCAGAGAAAGTTTGTTTGCTGGTTTTTTTTCTGCTGTTCGAGCTGCAACATTTTTGGCCTGAACAGGTCTCTGCAGGTCGTTTTCATGTCTCTAACAACCTAATGCTAACCAGCTCACTTTGTGTGCAATGCCACTTATAACTAGCAGGATCTGATATAATAAGTCAGTGCAGCATCCACATAGTTGTGCCGGGCTCCCAGTGGGTGCATTTGTCTGAGTTCTGGCTGTGCCGTGATTTTCTTCCATCCTCAGCTGCCAGTAGGAGCACCTCAGAGGCGGAGTGCTTCCATGTGCTGCCTGTCTGGATCATCAACTTGTATGATGTAAATATCATTTATAATTGATCGACCGCAGGTGGTGCAGCATCACAAACAAGGCAGGACTCTGGGGTTAATGGTGTAGTATAGAAATGATCCAACAACCCACCTATGTGACTTTAGTAAGCCAGTGTAGCATGTCGTCTGCACTCGGCCCAAACATTGAGGATATTCCATAGCATAGAAATTATACAGCAAACTTAGCATGCTAACCAGCTAGCCATGGACCTTCCCCTCACAAAATACCACTAGATTGGCTAATGTAGCATCTGGGCAGCTTTGTAAGGCATCAGTTCAGTTCACACCACCTTCTCCTCTGGTGGTTTAGTGGATCCACCTACAGCTCATGTTTCTGCTTTAGATGATGATAAAAGTTTCAGAGTTGTTTCTTACTCTGATTTTCTTTGGCTGTAATCAAATAGGATTCAACTGATTTAAATAATGCAGCAGTGCAGTTTAGACTTGTGCACAATCAAAGGCTGAAAAACTGATAAATAATAAACTTCAAATTCAAATTGTAAACGCTGTGGGCTTTATTGAATCCACTGAAACACGCTGCAGTGTGCAGCTGTCTTTATGTTTTCTACAAATACAATCAATGAGAAAATCTTTGTGAGGCTGACAGCAGCGGCTCGGCTCAGTTTCTCTCCAGCGACTCCACCTCACCTCCTTCCACCCCCACCCCTCCTCCTCCTCTTCACCTTTCACTTTCTCTCTCGTCTTCTCACCTCGCCCGGAGTCCCACTCAATGGAAGAAAAATAAATAAATAAGTTCTCCTGTGTGTGTTGTGTTGTCTTTTTTGTGTGTTGTTTTTTTGTGTCTTCCTTCAGATCTCCCTTCTCACTGACATCAGGCCCGTGGGTGCTGAGACCCTAACCTTGGCCTTGACATCCGAATTTGCGATCAAGTGGCGGAACTGAGCGCTCCGGGACAAACTGTGGTCACGTCTGGACTGTCTAAACTTGTGATGGTATGACTCGGTGGGAAAAAGACAGAAGGAAGAACATATCTGCAGGGAGGCGGTGCTGTCTGCTGAATACTGTACCTGCTGTAGTTTAGATACAGTGGAAACGAATGTATTCAACATCCATGAGCCTGCAGAGGCTGTTTCTTTTTTAAAATAAGAATAAGTCAGTTCTTGCCCATTTGCTTTTTTCACTTCAGGCCATTTTAGGGTGGCTTGGATGAGTTAATATACCAGCGATGTGCGGAGAGTCAAGGAGAGGTAAGAGAGGCACAACCTCACCTGTCATCATAGAATAAAAGAATAGAAATATATATGGAAATAAATTCACAAGTTGAATTGTGTTATTATAGATTCTATAGTGTAATGTACTGCATTAAAAAGGCCCAACCAGGAGTTGGAAATTAGCATTAGCTATAACAATGTATGCATATACTATATGCATATATGCATGCATGCATATAAATAAATAAATTACCAAACTAAAGCAGGACGTTAAAATAAGAAACACAAGAAAGAAGAAACATCACTAAAACCAGAAAACAAAGTGAAATATTAAGACAATATTACAATGTGGAAAAAAAACAACAAACAAAGAAGGATTTCAGTGTCAGGATGGGTTGAAGCAGGACTCAAGGTGCAGCCAGGATTCATCACACGAGGTGTTTATTGTAACAGAAATAAAACAAAACACAACTCCAAAAAAACACCAAATGAAACCAGGAAAAACCAACCAAGAAAAAAATGCAAAAAAACATGCAGCAACTCCGGAGAAACAAAGAGTAACCAAGACGATCCGGCACAGACAAAGGAGAACACACAGGAACAAGACACAGGTGAAACACATTAGGGTGGGGCAAACAATCACAAAAGGCAGGCGCACAGGGGAGTAAAGTAAAACACACGGACAAACACAAGGGAGACAGGACTTTCAAAATAAAACAGGAAACAGGACAGAACCAAGGTAACATCACAAAGACGGCCAGAAACAGGACAACACAGGGAAGACCAGAAAACTAAGAATTAAACCACAAAACAAGAGAATAACCCAAATAAACCAAATCATGACAGAAAAATCAAACTCAGGGTCACGACAGGGATTGAGATTAGCCCTCAGGTGGACAGTTGTTGGCACTGAGCGAGCAGACGGCAGTTGATGGTGGAAAACACACCTTCAGAGGTAAACAAACGACGACCACAGCTTTTTAAAAAAGCAGAGTAAGCAGAAGCAACACAAAGAGCAGAGGACTCGAGAAGAAAGTGAGTGAGATGCAACAGATACTCTCATGAACTGTGTCATAATTAACCTCCTGTGAAGCGGCTCAGTTTTTCCTCCTGTAAACCATCTGAGTGCTGATTTCTCTGATTGTGACAGCCTCTCCTCTCCCCTGCGTGTCCGATGCTCACTTGGATCGCTCTGAGAGATCTTGACGTTGGCACGACAAATGTCGCTGCATGTACGAGTCGGTGACGGTGATGCCCCGTGACAATCCTCCAGCTGAAAAAGTTCAGTTTTTCAGCCCAGAGATGAAGATGAGATGAAAACAGTGTCAAGCCTTCAGGCACAAATTAGGCCAGGGGCTGTTTTCACACTGAACTTCAAAACCGGCCACTTCTGACCTGAATGGTCCTGACACACACCGACACAGTGAGCCATCGGGCGCCGACCTGCAGCTTCTGTATGAGTTAACTCGGTTAGCTTCCGCCATTTTCTTCTACTACTTGCATGATGGCCATGACCGGACCATGATGGACTAAAAACCTATCCACACCTTTAAATGACACAGCATGCTCACACCTGTCTTCACCTTTCATTCGGCTCCTAGAAAGACAGAAAACTAGTCGTCCAACTTTTCCACAGATGACATGTTGCTCTTTATCTGTTAGGTTCATTGAGGTCACATGACCAGACACACAGCAGATGGAGCAGAGCTGGCGGTGGAGTGGATGCTCTCACCACAGCTTTTCATCTTTTTTTTGGCTTTGAGACAACGTTCATCAAACTCACACATCCCTCACACCGCGGAGCAGATCCTCTCTGACAGATGCACATTGAGTTAGTTCTACTTGAAATGACTGAAATGTGTGTGAGTGTGTGTGTGAGTGTGAGTGTAGGGTGAAATAAAAGCACACACACTGGCTCTTCCAGGACTCTGCACTCGTGAGAATGATGGTGTGATTGACAACGATGAGCAGCGTCTGTCTTTCAGTCCGTGTTTCTGTCATGTTCACATCTGAAACGCAATGTGAGGATACAGCACACTGAATGTTGCCTCATGTGTTCCAGGAGGGTTGCAGGTGTTAGTGAAGTTTGAACATTAATATTTTTTAGGTACCAAGTACACATTTTAAAAAACCCTAGAGACTATTTTCACTCAAATGAAACACTTTTTTTTAAAAAAAAATTTGAAATACTTTAATAATCCCATCAGGGAAATTGCTTAAGGCTGCCCAGCAAAGAGCGCCACACACCAGTGAGTGCACTGGAAGCAATGCGGGTAAAGTGCCTTGCCCAAGGACGCACAACAAATGGGATCGAACCACCAACCTTTTGGTTATCGGACAACCCTGCTCTACCACTGAGCCACTGCTGCCCTAAATTTCAATGTGTATAAAACATTTTATTTAAACAAACCAGTTCATTATAACTATAAATAACAAAAAAGCAAAAAGAAACTATTTTTAAATCTATCTTTTATACTGCAAATATAAAATATTGGTCAACAGGTTATATTAAAATGAAATTTAAACTAATAAAAATATTACTAAAAAAGTAAAAATTGAAAGGAAAAAAATTTCAAACGACAACAACAACATCATCAGAATGACCCCTCAGATGGAGAACACCTGACTCCATGTGGGTTCACTGACGGCGCCATCACTCCACTGCTCTGTGAACAGAACCCCTCTGTTGGTGCAGCCATGCAGCAGTGAGAGTCCTGCAGTCGGTCAGTGGCAGTAAATTAACTTCTCCCCTCTCCTCCTCTGGAACGGCTCTGCATCCTGTTTACCCAGAGTTCCTCTGCGCCGTGAGCGATGTCCTCTGGCTCTCTGTGTAATGTACAGTATCAAATAGCTTCCTTTAGAGGAGCAATCATGCGGCACTCTGGGGGATGCCGGGTGTAGTAATTGAACGTTCGCCGCTGTCGTTACACTGTGACACCTCTGGGTGAACCGGCCGCTGAATGACACCATGTGCTCTGAGTTATAAATATGTGAATGGCTTCAAACCCCAGCTGGGAAACACGGGGAAACCCTGGAGTGACAGACACCTCCTCTTCCTCTTCGTCCTCCTCCTCTTCCTCCTCCTAGGTGTTCTGCGGGGCTCCAGCTAATGGCCTCTGTTTTGCAGTATTTACACAAATTTTCATTGCAACAATACTTTCTTTGGCCACCACAAGCACAAACTTCTCAAACACACACACACACTCCTCTGAGACTGCCCCCACCCCCAGAAAAGAACTGCTGTAACTACACAATAGGCTCACTTTTATACGACTAATTAGCCCCTGCTTGTTGTCCACAGTTGGTCCCATGTGAATGATTGTGTTAAACTCTTTCTCTCACAGGTCTGCATTTTCCAGCATTATTAGCTCAAACAAAACAAAAACACCAAAACAACGAGGACTTTAGTGTTTCCTAAAGCCGTAACAACACACTCAGCAGTGGCACTAACAGCCGGCCGATAACAAATTCTTATCGTGTCTGCGCCATCTGCTCTCCATAAACGGAGCGGCGGTCTTCCTGCACCACCTCCGCCTTTCATTCCTCAAATCTGTCCGCACCAGCTGGCACGGCTACGGCGGCGTCGGCGTTTAGGTGTGTGCGAGCGACCAACCTGGCATTTTCAAGGTCGCACAGTATCTCTAATTAACAAGAACAGAATACAGATACCTGTTTTCTGATGTCATGGAAGCTTAATTGTTTAAAGATAGAAGTGAGAGAGAGAGAAGAGCTCCACGCTTGGTATTCAAAGGATCAAAGGTAGCTAATGCTGACCTTTAAAAGTCAAAACCTCCTCAGTTATGAGCAACTCTGCTTCTTTTTTTCTTTTCTTGATGTCTTACTCAAAGCAGCAGCTGTGATGGAGATCTGAGTCGTAAAAAGAACAAAGAGCTGGTCTCGTTAACATTTTCCTTTTCATTTGGTTCAAGTACAAAACCTTTAAACCTCAAAATAACAAGTGGCGGTGGGCAGGTCAGCGAGTGGTTACATCACAGCTTTCTGTTAATGAAGGTTAAAGCTTCAGACAGGCTGAGAAATGAAGGCTGCAATTCCATGACTCACCACATGAGGGCCAGCTGAGTCAATGCCCACAGATATTTGCAACATGTCCTCTACTAATGCCACATGGTCAGAGAATATCTGAAGTTTTTTTTCCATAGGGGGGCGCTATGGAGACAATATAGAATCAATAGTTTTTCTATGAAGGCAAAAAAGAGTAATTTGGCCAGAAGCCACTTAACAACATTCTCCATTTTGATCTAATCTAATCTAATCTAATCTAATCTAATCTAATCTAATCTAATCTAATCTAATCTAATCTAATCTAATCATTTATCTAATGAGCTGCAGCAGATCCAATATAAAGGAATATGTCTGAGGACTCAGGTGGAGGAGTTCCTGTCGTAAGCAGGAATGACCAATCTATAACCAATATTTTCAATTCAGCTTTGATATATAATCAATACTCCAGTGCCATTAATAGGAAGTGGACAACCTTCTCTTGTAGGTGACCAACCAGAGCAGATCAGCCTTTCCAGGACAGTGTGGGATGTTGTCACATATAGAACTGATGAATTAGCATCTATTAGCAGAATGCTAGCATAGTATGGAATAAATTAGCTTAGCTATATGAAAGCTTTTTTCAATTCACTGTTGATATATAAATGATACTTTATCAGCCAGAAATGAAATAAATGTGTAACTTTGTTCCAGAGGTTCACTCAGGAGGCTAAAGATCAACTGCAAACATCCATGAACTGTGCCTTTATTTCGTGGTCATATCAAGGCAATAAAACAACTTGGTTATGTTTAGTTAAAGATCATAATTTGGATTAAAAATGTACAACACTTTTATGAGGCGAATTTCTCATCTGCAACAAACCTTTCTGCCATTTTCCTGGTTTCCATGGTGATGGCTCCCTACCACTACCCCAGTGTCCATCCCAAGCTGGAATGTCATGATTTTCACATTTTCTTTACTTCTTTATTAATTAGTTGAATATAGAAAATCTAAATTATTGCAATAAAATTCAGACTGGCAGAATTTCATGAACTTTTCCATGTAAATGTCTTTCAGGAATTTTTGTCTCTGTCTCTGAGGTTTTCTGCCTGCAGTCACATTGGATAATCAGGCTCACAGATGTGACATGTTTAGTGTTTTTCCAGTTCCTTTTAGCACGGGAAAGTGGACAAGGCACGACAAGGTGGAGGAAGATAAGGAGGAGGAGGAGACAGAGAGCTGCCAGCTGTACACAAACATTCTTTTTATTATCCTCTAACATTAACACTAATCCCTAAATCTTAAACTCTTAAATAAACAAACACCTTTTAAAGAAACACACACACTCAGTCATGCCCCTGGCTGGAAGTCAGAGTGACCATACACCACCCCACTCTGAGGACTGAAAGGACACACCTCATCACCTCTGCTGGATGGGAGATTTTGTTGGTGAAGGAGGAGACGTGGCTATCATAAGCTAACTCCCTCTGGTGCTGCTTTAAACCCTTTTATTTTTATCCCACAGATGCATGAGCTGGATCACATGCTTAGAGACTCTTGGGTTTATTTATGTTCATCCACATTCTTTTCCTCCAAAAAGGCCATCAAAGACCTTGAAGACTGGCTGGTCTGGTAGGTCAGGTCTATCAGGAAGGCGTAAAGATGGCAAAGTTTGAGAAAGAAAACAGCAGGTGAGCAGAGGAAGGTCACTACTACTCAGCCGGATTGTGGCCTACAAAGTTCAGCAAACCTTCACATCTGGGACATGAGTCCCTGTGGTCTGTAGTCTAGAAGAGGATCCCAGAATCCTGCCAGTAGCTCCTTAGGCTCTTACAGAAGCTCCAGAATAAACAAATGAACAACTTTGCCCATAGGGGATCAGATAGAGGAGCAGCTGAACATTACTGTTCCAACAAACCTCTGAACACAACCAGCTTTTCTGATTTCACCAAAACAAGTGGTGATGGTAGATTCGGAAGGCGCACATGGATGAAGCCCAGAGATCAAAACCACACCAGGTATCAGGAGCTTCCACTATGACCAGTTACACTGCAGATTCTTCACAAGCGGCAACCTTCGGGGCTCAAAGTGGAAGCCCATGCGGAAGTGTCAAAACTTGTAATTCACGCTGCAACAGCTGGGGGTTGGCTCCAAAAGCGAGTAATTTCCCATAGACTCCCATGTTAAAATGGCTGACTTCACAGCAGAAAAAAACATGTTTACAGCCTGGTACAAAAAACCACTCTGGTCTCAGATGATAGGTTCTCTGCTAGTGTCAATTGTAGGGAGGGTGAATTTTTTTACAACTCACTCGTTTCAATGGTATTCGGACTTAAAATTACGCCTAATTATGGGCGTTGCCGCTTGAGTGACAGACAGTTGACGTATCACAGCGTGAGTTTCCTGCTTCCACGATCGCCCGCCCCCCTAAATCCCGCTCGTGCTCCCCCTCTTTGTCCATAATCGGAGTTTTAGTTGACGTGACGCTGCCAACATGGCGGCGGTCATCAAGTCCCGGAACCTCCCACCGAGCCTCAAAACGGCTCTTCAGAAACAAACGGGTGACGTCACGGAGGCTCTGTCCATAGTTTTTACTGTCAATGATTCTTCACCAAACTGGAGTTAGTGGGACAGGCTACTGAGAGAACCATCCGATCAATCACTGAGGCTGCAAAGAGGGGAAGTCCTGTGTCTACAGCTGCTGGGATGCCAGCGGGGGACAGATCATCTGGCTGAGGAGGTCTGATGAAGGATAATTTACCAACACATGCACATGATATACCTCTCTGGCTGAGGTGAGCATCACCACTGTTTCCACTCTGTGTTTTCACTTGGTTCTAGAACAATATTGATGACTTCTTAATAAGAGAGTTACCAGACCAAACCCTGCTTCTACCATCACTTTCTCCACCCTCCTGCTTTCTGTCTTGCACGTCATCAAGCCTTCTCATGATCCTCTTTAGACTGACAGCCAATCATCAGTGCACAGAAGTGACGTTGACATCTGTCCAAGCGCTAAACTAAGCTGTAGACATCGCGCCTGCAAATCATCAGCATGTTAGTTCTGTACTTAAGTACAGAGCCGCCTGCACGAACTCTGGATTAATAGTCTACACCAGAGGTTAATGGGAGTCCCGCTGAGGTGGAGGTTTTGATTTATAGTTTCAGATTTCACTCGTTGATAATTGCCTGCACACCACTGATTGTGTAGCCTAATTAGACGGCGTCATGCTTTGTATTCCCCAAAGAAACAGCGTTTACACAACAGCTACACACACAACTTAACCTTGGAGCCAAAGCACGGGATACAGCATGGACCATACACAAGCATCAACCTAGCATTAAAAAAACTTACAGCATTAAAAATCGGAGAAAAGCCAGTAAGTTGCTGCTGCATCACTCTTTGTCCCCCCCAGTGAATCATTTCAGTGTCCAGATGACAGACTTGTATTAGTAATGTGCATGTATTTATCCACAGGCAAAATCAAATTACCAGCCTCCCGTGGCGAGGGATGTTTGTTCCATAAAAGTCCTGCAGCCCTGAAGTTCAAATTATAATGCTAATTGCTGCGGCTGCTCTGTCAATAATAATGCCATCTGGAGGGGGAAGGCAATAAAAAACATAGCTGAAGCTAGAGGCAGAAAAAAGACCCGAGGGATCAAACAAAGGATTCAGATGAGAACACAGTGTTCCAGGATGATCGAGCTAAAAACTGCTGTTAGTGGATCCAAACTGTAGGATCCCAGAGAGCGAGGAAGCATCAGGGAGAGATAGCGAGGAAGCATCAACGAAACACTTCGACTCGGAGAGCTCAGAAGACCCATCGAAGTGACCGAAGAACTGGCAGCGTCGCCTCATTTCTCCTGTGTCAGGGCCAAAAAGCTGCACTTGAACACACCACAGAGATTGCAGCAAATGAACACCTGTTACTGAAACGCAGAGGAAAGTACTTTCCCTACCAGCAGGTGGCAGTAGTCTGTATTTCTCAATCATAAAAAGGAAGAGCTGCAGATTTACAAAAAGTAACTATTTACAACGGCCTGTCTATCAAGGCAAACTTTAGCACCACAGCTACACAGTTCTTTCACCAAAACACTGTGGTCAGCAGATTTCTCCTCAGGACAAAGTCCGTGATAGGAGACTGAGCTAGCTTTGTTAGCGCCACAACAGGATGCAGAAACTGGGGCTGTGTCTAAAATCACTCCCTATTCACTATATATGGCCCTATATAGAGCCTCCGCCATTTTGTAGTGCTGTCCGAATTCTTAGTGAGAAATTATAGACCCTATATAGGGCCCTCAATGTATCCCACAATGCATCTTGAAAAGTAAGGTCCATCATGCATTGCACAGACCGGCTAAAGGAACGGGAACGGAAGTTACGTCGCCTGTCTCAATAAATATAATGATGGTTTAAAGAATGTAGCATGAGCAGCTGTGTTTGCTTTATTTCTGTTTTGCCATAAAACATTTATTGAGCTATAACGGCACAAATTATAAATGCTAACAATGTTAGCTTAGCCGGCAGAGAACGGTTTGTTTAATTTGCGACAGCAACAACGTCATTAACGGTGACAGAAAATGACAGAGGTAGTGTCCGAACGGTCCAGAAATACTTCCACAGTGAGTTCACTATATGGTGCCCCTTTGGCTAACAAAGTTTTGTTTTGTCACCTCCAATTATCATCTGATTTGAGCAGCCAATCAGTGATCTTTATTATCAATGACCAAAACACACTCTCTCGCAGCAGCATACCGTCTTCTGAGACAACGGAAGATCAACTCTCATCATTATCTCACAGTCCACTCTGATACAGCTGCTTTTGTGCAGTTTAAGAGTGTATTGATCCTCAGATTCTATCAACCCTGAAATGACCGTCTGTGTGAGAGGTCAGGAAGGTTTTTCAGTGCTTCAGTCAGGACATCATCTGTGCAGCTTAACATGAGTAACATCTACACTCACAGTTTCATTTTCATTTGTAGGTTTAAGAGAAACTGTTTCACTGATGCATGAGAATATATGAGCATTGGGCTGAAAAGTGCTACAAACTGCAGTTCATCATGTGGCCACTAGAGGCTTGTTTAAAGTGATTTAATCCACATAGACCTCAATATTGAAATTATCAGCTTTGCATCAGTAAAACTGTTCTGGTCTCAGTTAAAAACAGCACTGGACACTTGGTCTGAACTTTTTTTCTTTTCCTTCCTGCTTACCTTAAAAATTTGATCAACATATAATAAAATAGCAGCACATGCAGCCAGCTCTGTGCACCTGTCAGGGAATTCAGGATGCCCTGGAGAAGGCTGTGGGTCTGAGGGTTCGGGAGACGAAGCCTCCCAGAGCATCTGTTGACTCACGATTCATATGTTCCTGTGCAGCTGATGACAGAGAGCCGAGAGAGGCTTTAACACGGCCCAGGTCAGAGGTCCACTGTCCGCTGAGCTGATGATAGTGTTTGCCATCATGCTCCTTTGAGGCACCAAATGGCTCATGTTTCCAGACAGACATCCAACAGAGAGAGCTTTAGTTCAGTAGCTGAAGTTAAACAGTGTCATGGTTTCTGAGAAATCCTATTTCAGTGTTTCTTTTTCTAGCCCTGATGCTGCATTGTACAAACACTTCATAGCCTAATGCTGGACTTATATATGGCTACCAAGGCCCCGTTCACACTGGAGAAACTCTGGATACGTTCAGACCTATTTTCAAATCTGGCTATCACACACGCGTGTCCATGCGCAATCCAGATTACCCGGCTTGTTCATTGTCCTCCAAACCACTAGGTGGCGCCTGTCCTATATACAGGGCATTCAGGGCATGCATCATGCAATTTTTTTTGTCCCGTGTCACTCTTTCTTTCACTTTTTTGGATCAAAAAGCAGTTCAATTCTTTTGTAGCCCTGACTCGGAGCAAAGCTGTCGTAGTTTGACGGTTGTTTGCATCCGGCTTTTGTATGCGAACTGGACACTGTCCCTGTGAACCGGAAGTATCACATCGCTAGCGGGATTCGCTAGATGCATTTGCGTTCAGACCTAAACTACATTCCTAGCCACTCCGGCTAGATCGAAATCAATCTGGATTTGGTTGGTCACGTTGTTGAGACTCAGAAAAAAAAACTATCCAGATATATCCAGATACGGCCCGAATCCCGCTTTAGCCGGATTGATATCCCCAGTGTGAACGGGGTCTTATATGAGCAGAGGTCAGAGCTAAGTAGGAGGAAGAGGCCTGTGTGGAGAGCGGTGGAGAGCTGCCTGGTACCAGGCGGGGACAGCCGCTGGAGTGGTCACTCTGTATGATATCTTCATGCATACATTCACAATAAATGTTGCATATTATACATAATAAACCTTAAACATTATGAGATAAATGTGCAGTGCCAAAAGTCTGGAAGCGACTGCATGAGAGAAAGTTCACGACCAGAGAGACCTTCTGAGAGAAAAATGGCGATAATACAGATCATTGAGTCTTCACACATCGGTGGACAGCTGAGGCTGGCGAGAGGATGAACAGCAGAAGAAGATGAGGAGGAGGAGGAGGGTGACATCATTTGTAGGCCTGTCAGGACCATCACATCACCAAACTCTCTGACCTTAGACTTAAAGAGTGAAGCCGCGGCTGTGTGCCCTCCATCCTGCCTGATCGGCGGCTGTCTAATCTGCTCACATGTGACTCACTCCTCGGGCCTCAGGTGCGAGCAGGATTTCTTTGATTTCAACCATCATTTATCACAGTCTGATTACATAAGTTCATCTTTTCTTGACAGCAAAGTAAGAAAGAGTCTTACATCATGTGTACATTCAAAGAGAGCTGAAACCACAGACTGTCAAAGAAAACACTTCACGAGATCAGCGAGGGACTCTGCAAACTCCCACTTAATCCAAATATTAACAGTGGAGATGTCATGTGAGACAGCAACGGCCTGTCTATCAAGGCAAACTTTAGCACCACAGCTACACAGTTCTTTCACCAAAACACTGTGGTCAGCAGATTTCTCCTCAGGACAAAGTCCGTGATAGGAGACTGAGCTAGCTTTGTTAGCGCCACAACAGGATGCAGAAACTGGGGCTGTGTCTAAAATCACTCCCTATTCACTATATATGGCCCTATATAGAGCCTCCGCCATTTTGTAGTGCTGTCCGAATTCTTAGTGAGAAATTATAGACCCTATATAGGGCCCTCAATGTATCCCACAATGCATCTTGAAAAGTAAGGTCCATCATGCATTGCACAGACCGGCTAAAGGAACGGGAACGGAAGTTACGTCGCCTGTCTCAATAAATATAATGATGGTTTAAAGAATGTAGCATGAGCAGCTGTGTTTGCTTTATTTCTGTTTTGCCATAAAACATTTATTGAGCTATAACGGCACAAATTATAAATGCTAACAATGTTAGCTTAGCCGGCAGAGAACGGTTTGTTTAATTTGCGACAGCAACAACGTCATTAACGGTGACAGAAAATGACAGAGGTAGTGTCCGAACGGTCCAGAAATACTTCCACAGTGAGTTCACTATATGGTGCCCTACACTGAACTCCCCATATGGGGAGTAGGAAGTGAGTGAGTGAGTGATTTCGAACACAGCCTTACATTACATTAAACATGTTAACATGAAGTCAAAAATATTGACTCAGCTTTGGAGCCAGCCCTCAAGTGTCCACTTAAGGAACTGCAACTGTTTTTGTCACTTTTTTGTCCGTGTTCTTCTTCATTGCATTTCACATTAAAATGATTTTGCATCAGTTCATATTAGTCTGATGTCTCCTCCCTGCAGGTTGTGATGATGTCTTTCTTATTAACTGTCACTACAAAGCTGCCGTTAAAATTACATTTTCATTATGTTTCCACCCTCCACACTCTTCCTCCTCCTCCTCCTCTCTCTCAGCGATGAGGGGGGAGCACATCACAGTACATGTGTGAACATTAAGACAATGTTTGACTGCAGGACACCATCCTCCCTGTCAGGTTTCTGCATCACTATCTGCACCTTCAGATGCAAACCAACAACCGTGCTGGAGTGTATTTGCCGTTCAGCAAATATCTGAGTTGTGCTGCGGCGTGCACTCTCATAAACTCCCCCGCCGGAATAGCTGCTCAGAGACGGATGGGGAGTATTACTCACCGTGCCATTATTGCTCACAAATAAAACCAAAGCGTAATAAAAGCGATCCTTTAAAAATTCATGTGAGCCGAGGCTCCGTGGAGGATGTGGGTGGTAGAGTGTGTGTGTGTGTGTGTGTGTGTGTGTGTGTGTGTGTGTGTGTGTGATGGGGGTGTAAGTTTGAGGCTTTATCTTAAATTATTCTGGTCATTAAGCTGCATCAGCACCTGGGTGTCACGGCTTTCTGCCCCCTGACTGTGAGTGTGTGTGTGTGTTACAGTCCATGAGGTTATGGGTATGCAGTATGTTTTAATGCCTGTATGGATAGCTGTGTATATGTGTACATAGATATTTTGTGTATATGGTTATGACAGCAGCTGTGTGTACTGTATAATCCTCTGTGTGTGCATTTTCTTGCACAAGTGAATACACTAATAACTAAAGTAATCTAAAACCCTGTTTATAGCTGAATTAAAAAAAAAAGTCTCAGGCACAAATTCCTATTGTGGGACTAATAAAGGGTTATTTTATCTTATCTTATCTAACTGGCTAACATGAGCTTGCTTGTTTATGTTTATCAAAATACTGTCTAAACAGGGGGCAAAAACAGCCAGAGCTAGATAAAAGCCATTGACCTGCGAACATCCAATGATCATCAAAAAACAAGCAGTTTAATGAGAACTAGAACTGATAATGTTGTACTAAACTGTAAGACCCAGACTGTCACATACTGTACATGCAGTTCAGCCACTCCAAGCTACCATTTGTTGATTCTGATGTCATCACACTGTGGTCGGTCAAATCACAATCATATTTTGTGGTTTATGTCGCACTAATGGACATTTTGAACCTCTTATTTTGAAATGTCAGTATTAGTTTTATCTTCTTACTACAATTTGTATAAACTGTATTGATATTACTGAAGCTGATACTAAATGGAGCTTTTTTTGAAAAAAAAAAATGAGATAAGATTTTGTGTAATGGACATCTGAATGCTGACAGGCTCTCATACACACATGAATGAAATCTGAGCATTAGCATGCTCACTGCAGCTGCCCGAGTCCACGAAGACAAATTGTTATTCTAGTCCTGTTTGTCGTCTCTCGGAGGAAGGTGGAGAAACATTTTATTAAAAATACGACAAGAATTTACAAAGCTGCAGGAGAGAGGAGTGGAGAAGCAATGCCCCCCACATGAGTTTATAGTTAAGGATAAAAACTTTTCAAAAAATGTTTTTTAATTGACAACACAATTTGGTCAATAGTTGCCATAGAAACCATAAAACAATGCAAGTGATTGTCTTTCTCGACATCGTACAGCACTGTAACTGTTGCATTTCACTCTTCTGTAAGAACTTTGTTAAGTATGTATGTTGCTGCTGCTGATTCAAACCGCTGACAGTTCGTTACGTCACTGTGGAGGAATCATTTCTGCATTTTCACAGCTGTTTGTATTCCAGTGTTTTGCTCTCATCTGTCATGAAGTCCTGCTTCGCTCCTTCTCTACCTCTCTCTCTCTTTCCGTCCATCACTCCGTCCGTCTCGCGCCACTCAAGTTACTCCATTATTCAACGATTCACCTTCAGCACCTCACCTCCTCCCGCCGCCTCTCGTTTCAAATCTAGTTTGAGGCTTTATTGTCCTTGAAATTAGGTTTGCAGCAAAGCGTGCCGCACAGTACAGACTATAAACAGAACCTACCAGAACATATGAGACACGCACATTAAAATGAACAAAGAGCAGACTAAACAACATGGGGGAACTCTCTCATGCAGTCCATACTGCATCATATAATCCAGACCAATCAAGATTGTGATGTAAAAGCTGAACACTTACTGTAAACCCAACACGTCCTCTGGCCAAGCAACCAATGGCTGCCTGGTGGTGCCATGCTAGGTGACAGAATGAGGTTGGTAGGTGGTTTTCACAGCAGAGGAGGAACAGGATAACAATGAAATATGAAACACACTGCAGCAAAACACTGAGGAGTATTTCCAGGCTGGTAGTTGCCTGATGAGTCACACGGCTGCATCCGGCCCTCAGAATGAAGACGTTAAGGTTTTAATGGAGCTTCCTAACAGCTGTGGATCTCTCTGCTTTTTTATACCGAGGAGCTAATGGAGCTAATGAAGAACAGCTGAGCTGAATGAGTGGCTGAAACAAGAGAGCTGTACAGTGACAGCTGCTGGGCAGGTGGGGAACTGCAGGCAGCAGATCCAACCTGTTGAAGCACAATAAGAAGCTGAAATATAATTTTCTTCTTAAAGCAGCTTAAGAAAAAAGTTTTTTAAAAAAAAGCATTTTTACCTGCTGCAGAATAAATTCCAATTATCTGGATATAATTTAAAAAAAAAAGAAAGAAAGAAAAATGGCATCATTTCTCGAAAAAATGACCTTTTTCTAATTAGAGGATGGCAGAGAGCGTTCTGTTCTCCCTCTGGCCGGCCTGAGATCCCCAAGTCTGTGGTAATTGCTGTTGTACTGTGTGTGTGGCTGCTGCAGTACTGTCAATAAGTGCTTGATGGCTGAGCTGGTGACTGCCTCTCTCTGTCTGCAGCAGCCCTGACAGTATGGATGGTAAAGGAGCCGGCCCCTCAGCGACTTTTATCTCCCTGCTTCCTCTCCTCCATTACTCCGTCCTGCTGGATCGTCCCTTGCCTTCCCATTTACTCCCCCCTCTCCCCCTCTCCCTCTCTTTGTCATTTTGTGTGAATGGATGTTTGTGATTTCCCTTCCCTGCAGACAGTCTTTCCTCTCCACTTCTCCACTTTCAGCTTTTAAAGAACACTATTTTGGCTGGAAGACTGCAAATCTCTTTCTTTATCTGCTTCCTTTTGTTCCTGCTCTCTCCTGAAATGTGTGTTTAAGTCTGTTTTTGCAAACTTTATTATCTCTTTTTGTTCTTTTGCTCACTTTATTTATAGTTTCCATGTCTGCTGCTCTTTTCCTGTTTCTGGAGGCTCAGCAATTGTGTTTAGAGGCAGAGGCAGGTGGCCATTTATCAGCCTTACAAAAATACCAAAACATACCCACTGAAAGCACGAGACATGACTCCAACCCACAGGGTTAGCAAGGTCTGATGAGCCTAAAGTCAGAGTTAGCAGGATAATGACGCTCACTTTAACCTCCTGCATCACCACAGCAACATATACTGTAAACTTAACCTGCATGGTCGGGGTTTCATATTCTTTACACTGTAAAAGAGTTGCACCCACCAGCATTAGTCTCTTTTTATGAATATCGTAATATCTGTCCGAGATGAATATTAAGATCCGATTGAGTCCAGTTTGTAATTAGCAGCTGCAGGAGAGTAATGAAAAACAGTAAGGGAATGAGAATAAAACCGAGGCCCATTTCATGCCCTTCACTGCTGATCTACAGCACAATTACACGCTCCTGCATTAAGAGGATCTGGCTGTTCTGTCTGTGGTTCAGAAAAGTTGGAGCTAATCAAAGCCGACGGGCTCCTGTGAGGTTCATAATCTGCTGCTCTCACAATATAAATATTATATTATTATACTGCAGCACAGCCACAAGCTACAACTCCCACAGATCTGAGTTTTCTCTAATAAACGCCATCTGCGGCTTTAGTTTGTGAAACTTAGCTCAAGAAAGGGACAAAAAGGCAGCGCCGTGTTGTGAATAATGACTCCATCCAGCATGATATAACAAAGACCGGAGAGGAGAGGTGAGAGAAAGGTGAGGGGATTTTAAAAGATGTGAACAAATGCAGCAGGCTTCTTCTTCATGGGGGAGACAATCTCAGTGTACCAGAATAACAAATAAAACAGCAGCTTCAATTATTAACCTATACTAGTGTAGTCTGAAGAGTAAACTCACACAACAGCTGCCACGAGACAGGACGTTTTGGAACAGGGTGAACACAAGTTTATCTCAAAGTAAACCTTTTTCCTACAGAAGTTAGCGTGCTAGCCAGCTAGCCACAGACAGAACACCCTCATGCAAAACCACCAGCAGGATGGACCAGTGCCGGAAAAGATCCAGTGGTTTACACGTTTATGATCTGTCACAGACATTCATATTCATATTTCCAGTTCATATGTTGCAAGGATGGCTGTTATACGTAGTTCAGTTGTAGACTGGATCGCTAAATTAGTTTGGGTTTTAGAGATTTGAGATTGAGAGTTTAAGACCAAAACACCATTGTTTGGGTCCTGGTTACCATGGTTACAGGCTTCTACAAAATGGTTGTCAGAAAAGGACAAAAGTTCTACAATAAAATTTAACAATGTTCTGTGTTGAAAAACAAACTTTAAGATACTTATGTCATAAATCAGGCTAAAATCCAGTCTCTTCTCCACTTGACACTGACTCCTCAAGTAGCCTAGTTGTGCTCCTGCAAAGCGTTTTTCAGTTGCCACCTGCACCACAAATTAAGATTAAGATTAAGAAATGTACAAAAGGACCAGTTTAATATGTGTGTTCATTCTTCTTATCTGCATTATCTCTTCTTTCTCTCTCCAGCCTCCTCCTCCTCCTCCTCCTCCCATACTTACTCCTCTCCATGCTGTTATTAACAGGGGATTTGGCTCTGTTGACCGCCTGTGACTCAGCACAGAGAGAGAAACCAAAGGAGGTCATGAAAGTACCTGAGTGTCCAGCTGGAAGTTTTCTTGCTGCTTTGATCAGCCATTTGTCTGCAGAGCGATTCATCTACAGCGGGAACGGACTGAACGCAGTGTCAGCACTGAGTGATTAATGCTGCAAAATGCTGTTCTGATGTGGCCGGGGATGAAGCCCGAGGGTCATTTTAAAACATATAAAACAGACCAGAAAGAAACACAGGGATCCTGTACACAGTAAACAGCAAACATAAACATACAGTCATTCCAGGGCAGTATCAATCATTAGTGATCCCAGCTTTTTCATAAAAAGTGCAGTTTGTAGTGTTTATAATGACATGACATGAGGTGGAAGCATGATGAGGTGAGATAAAAACAAACACACTGAAGCCTCCAGTCTGCTGGACCAACAAAGCGGGATTATATATATATATGTGCCTTGCACTGCAGAAAGCAGCAACCTTCTAGCTGAAACAAGAAAGCCATGTGTACTTCTTTAAGATAAGATAAGATAAGATAAGATTCTGAAGTGCATAAATCTGCAGTTCCTCAAGTGGCCACTTGAGGCAGGCTCCTTCTAAGAGTCAGCCCCCTGATGACTCCACACCACAGCAGCTTCCTCTGGCCTTAGTCTATCACAGGTCTGTCTAACATGTGAATATAATTGCAAATATTTAAATCCAGCTTCACAGGGTTAAAAGTGTTGACATTGTTTAGATTTAAACAGGTTGACCACAGTCTGTGTTTTATTACCTGTTATGAGGTATGACCTGCTGCACTTGGAAGTGGGGACCTGATTCTGAGGGCTTAACTTCAGGCACACATCTAGGTCTGAGTGGTGCTGAGAGAGGGAAACAGAGCAGAGGCAAACAGAGGACTGTGAGCGGAGGGTCATGTGTTTTTGTCTGAACAAACACAGGAGACAGAATCATGTAAAGTCAATCATAAATACAGAATGACACCGTATAACAGACACAAGCTAAAATCTTTTAATTCTGCTTCTCTGATTAAAATGCCTTCTCTGGGATGTGTCTGCTTTATAACAAAAGGCCCTAATCATCATACCCCCGTCTTCATCCTGAGGGAGCAGAGGTGCCTCTTCGTCTCCGTGCATACAGAAAGTGTCCTCTCCTGGCGGCTCCGCTGCCAGTTGGCCCGATCGATGGCATCACTTAACTCCTCTCTGAGGTGCTGTGAACTGGTGTCACCAGCCCGCCTTCACTGCAACCACATTAACTGATTAACCGCTTTCTTCTGTGAGAGACACATTTCTACTGTTGTTGAAAACACAACCCCCAATATTGAAGCACCGGTTTGAATTGGAGTAAACACTGCACGGTTATGACAACAGGACAGAGCTGAGCCCACACACTGAAGAACAGCAGCTCCTCATCAGGCCTCTGAATTCTGCTACTGAAACTCAACGATTGATAAATAAAGACACAGAAACAACATGAATAAAATGCAGAAGAACAAATCTTTAAATACTGACCCTTGTGGCCACTGAGTGAACTGCAGTCAGAATCTATTGATTCAATTCTATGATATTTTTTTGCTCTCTGTACTGCTGTGTTTTCTGGATCGCCCCCTGGTGGCTGGCTGAAGAATGTCATTTATAGCTAGTTTTTATCACCCAGATCTGTGATACGTTCTTTTACACATGAATTAAATCATGAGGAAGTGACATCACAGACAGCGGTCAAGCTACACAAAAAGTTGATGGAGGGGTGTGCTCAGTGTGGAAGTGGGTGTGGGGTTGGCAGCTTCCTGGCCTTACCTCTTGTCCTGTATTTTACTGCAGAAAAGGTCAAAGTAACTTGTTAGTGTTTGAAAGTGTTTGTGTATGAAAGAAACATGCAAGTCGATTTATTACCCTTCTGCAAAACCCTACATTAATCACCTGGCTTAAGTGAAACCGATGCTATCACATGCTAAAGGGACCAGTCTTTGATGTCACAGCCGCTTCCTCAGAGTGGACAGAATGACGAGACACTCGACATGAAAAGAAACAGAAGAAGAAGAAGAAGAATAAAGGGCTGACAGGGTCGTTGTGAGATTTTTCTCTAATTCTAATAATATGAGCACAGAGCCCTGTTACATCATGGACTCCTCCTCCTCCACTGTCCTCTGACAGGCCAGCAGGAGGAGGGAGCAGAGACTGTCGTGGTAAAAGGGTGATTTATACGCTGCTTAGGATGCAGATGCTAGCAGAGGCAAGGGCAGCAGAAGAGAGTGGATGTAGATATGAGAGGAGGACAAAGGAGAGAGGAGAGACTGTAAGGCCTTGGGAGGACGAGGAGGGCATTGAAAGGGATCTGAGGGTGTTGGAGGAAGATGGTGTGTTTTACCAAAGCAGAGCTGTAAGGATTCACCAAGCCTTTTTTTCTCCAGAGGTAAATCACCTTAGCGGCGTGGACCACAGCTTGTGGCTTGTCCACATGTGTTACGTCACATGCCAGTGATACAGGGCTGAGAATACAGGCTCAGTGATGATGATGAGCTGTATAGCATGAAACAACATCAGCTGTACTATGTCATTTTAGCATTTTAGCACTTAAAGCTACAATAACGTCTCTGTCCAGATCTGTCCAGACCAGCCTCCATCGTGTAAGTGCCAAAACTGCAGTTCCTCCAGCGGCCACTTGAGGGGTTAACTAAAATAGTTTGCACACAAGTGCAACACAGGAAGTGGTGTATTTTTAAACTAACATAGGGTCACTCCAGTGAGTTTTTTTTATATATCAACGCCAAAGAGGATTTATTGGAAAAATCACAAACAGCCGTCTTCAGGACAGACAAAATCTATGATCTTTGTCTGGTTTATTAAGGACGCTCCCTTTCCTGTTTCATGCAGGTACTCACGATCAATATCAAATGATTTATAACTTTCAGCACAATAACAGGAGGAGGGGGTCACGTTTCCAGATATTTCTGCTCTGAGCCTTTGTGTTATCGCCGCCAAAGTTCAGAAAACTATTACCAGGTGACGTGACATTAATTAACTTCCAGAGCCGGCTTGCTCCCTGCAAAGCTGCATTTATACAGTATAAGGTAAACCCTGCGTGCCTTCTCGCTTTCCCAAAGAGCCCATTAAGACTTCACACAGTCGGCTGAACACACACACACACACATTAGACGTGACGATCAATGGGCTCCTAAACTTTGGATTCAGTGCGGCATGCTAAATGAGAAAAATAAATTTCCCCACCGTGAGTGCTGCAGTAAGCTGTTTTAGGACAGCACTCACTCTGGCCGATCCACATGAAGTACAGAGGCAGATATAAATAACAGGCACTGCAGAGGACACCTATTGATTATTGAGCGGATCCTAGATGACAGCGCAGCCCGGCTCTCCTTTAAGGGCGGAATCTGCATGCATTCACAGAGACACGTGTGTTTTATGTCCACAGATATGTGACTCGGCTGCAGGGACGATTGACTCCGTCCTCTGAGATCATCAGTTGTTCTGCTCCACCTCACATTGATCCAGAACTTCAGCATCTTTCTCCACCGCTTGTGGTGTTTGAACTCCATCAGCTCATAGCATCTACACACTGTAACTTCTTATTGTGTACGCTGTCAGATAAATCAATTAATGAGTGGTAAAGCCGTCTCATTTGAGTGTCTCCAGATTGAAATAGATTTTCTTTAAAGAGCAGGTGGTGGACACGGAGCCTGACCTGACATATCTGTATTTTGCACAGAACGGTAGAATCCTGATAAATTGATGTTTAGTTTCACTGCTTGATAGACAATAAACAGCCATGAAATGACCAACATGTTAAAGCCAGTGTTAAAGTGCTGCCTCCAGAGTGCTTCGCTTAGACTCCACCTCTGCATATATGGAGCAACGAGTCCTAAGACTAATACGTTTTTAAATTTTTTTATGTTTTTTTCATTGATCAGTTTCCTGTTATGGTGTTAAACTTGTTAGCATGGCAGTGCTTCCTGTTGCTACCCTCTACCTGTGCTGAGTGGCATCGTTAGAAGGTGATTATTTCTGTTTTCCACCATTATGTCACCAATACCTATAATGCCTCAGGGGGTCACTCATGGTTTCCATATTGTGGGGGCATGTACAGTGTTCATAAATATCCACATATTCAATTCCCTATACACAATGCACATGGTCATCACACACACACACTTCACATGGTCTTCACAGACACACACACTTTCACTTGCTCTCTGGAGATGTCTTAGAAAACCAAAGCCCCAGAGAGTTCCATGTCAGCACAGGAGGTGACCACGTTGTTCCTGGACTGTTCTATATGCAGTTTGATATGACATGTAAGCTACAGCGACTTTTTTTAGCTGTGTAGGCGACACAAGAACGTCCTGTTTGTGACCTGGAAAACAAAACAGGACAGAGTCCTAATGTCTTTAAAAAAGAACAGCTCCTGGGTGAAGTTAAAGGAGAGTTTTGAATTGTTATATTTGTTACCATGCTGTGTTGTGCTATAATTACACATATTGTAAGATAAGATGAGGTTGATGTAATGATAGGGTTTCCTGGTCCCCACAGCAAGCAGAGATCATGCAACTTTACAGGTTGTTGGATTATTTCTGTACCTAACACCCACTCTGCTAACTCTGATACTTCCTCTCTCTGGTTGGATTGAAGGCAGACTAGATGTTACACTGCCTTAGCACACAATCAACTGATATTACACAAAGATACAATCTGTGGCCTGCTCATTAGCATGCTAATTTTAATTATACTAACTTGTTGTTGTATGATATTTGTACTAGACACCGTCACTAACTCTGGTTCACCTATTCTGACTGGTCTCTAGACAGACTAGGTGCTGCATTGACTCAAAACTCCACCTAGTGGTACAAATATGTAATAACAGTACGGTTAGCTCACGAATCACCACACAGAGGCACTTTTATTACTTTGTTCTAATATTCTGAAAAGTTTAAGAGTGTGCAACTTTCTTAAAGGTCATTCCACTTATTTTAAAATGCTATTACCCCAAATCACTTTCTTTTAAATTTGAATTTTATGGCATTGAAATAAACCCTTTATTTCCTCTTGTATTTAAAATAGATTAAAACATCCACAAAATGTTAAATATGTAACATCCTACTGGACTTTAAAGCCTGGAACTTGACTCCACCAAACATTTGATTAATGATTTATAGCCTCTTAAATTTGAGATCTTTTTGGCAAACTTTGCCAGTACAGAAAGCTGGGATCATAAAAAAACACTTTTAGTGCGAGCCTGGGGGACTGCTAAATGAAATAAGAGGGAGTAGCATACTTATTCAATTCTCATATGCAAATGCTAGCTCATACATAAAGTGTCAGTAACGCAAGAATGCCTGTGATGACTGACTTTAGGTTTACTATATGTGATGTTTCCAAATGCTTTCATTATCCATCTGTAAGGCGTGACAACAACACAAACACAAAACTATTATCACCTCCCTCTCTCTCTCTCTCTGCCGCTGGAGAAGGAACACCATCATTTTTTAAAGCGCCCCCGACACTGAATTCCAAACATGCATTCATCACAGAGCCACAAATCAAACTGCAGAGACTGTTAAACTTCCTCCAGCTGGAGGGTTAGAGAGGCAGAACCTGCAATATGCAATATGCTGAAGCCGCTTTTAAAACAATGTCAATGGATTGTTGGTCCAGAGCTCCAGCTGGCTGTCAGGGTGGAGCGCAGCTGCAGAGAGGTTGTTTAGCCCCAACAAAACTATTTCTGACAGGTTAAATTGTGAGAGGGCTTCTCTGCCTGGGCGCACAAGCATTTATTGAGTGTGGAATGAGTTCTGGCAGACGGTTCGTATGTGTGTGTGCAGGAAGCCACCGAGAGTGTGTGACCTCTGGTTGTAGATTAAGGTCACAGGCTCTCTGTCAGGCAGCACAACATGAGTAATGTTTTAATGTGAACTTATTAGGCTCTCTCTGCTTTTATGGACAGTCAGAGGCTGGAGACGGAGAGCTCGTTTTTCTCCAGGATTGACTTGACCCCGGACTTGAACTAGCTTTTCTGCCTGGTCAGTCTTTAATCCCCCAGATGACGAAAAAAACAAAAAAACCCGGAAAACTTCGGAATTACAAGAAAACAAATAATGATGATAATTCCCCTGAATGTCACAAACTGTTGACTTAGCATGCAAATGTGCTAATTTACTGTTTTAATGAACAACTCTTGGATGTTTTCAGCCTGAAGAAGTTGTAAAATATATTCATGTCCATGCTGCATGCAAATGTAAAGCAGCTGTGGCTAGATTGATGGAATAAGCATAATAATCGGGGTGCATGCATGTCCTCTGGAAAAACAGCGTGTGAAGTGAAGTTGCTACAGCAAATATAAGCTATACATTTACCAAAGAAGAAATAAATCAGATTGTTCCAGGTGGAAACCCTTCGCTGTGGTGAAGTCAAGACAGAACCTGTGTAGTTCCTCCGGTAACCACCTGAGGAAACACCTGATGATGAGTTGTGCCATGGCTGAAATAATTTAGCATATGCTTGTTCTCAATAAAGGCTTCACAGTGGTGAGATGCTCTTCTCCTATTAGGTCTCTCCTCCCTTCACTCTCTCTCCCCGTTTCTATCGCTCTGTTCAGCTGATTAATGGAAGCACTTCCTTCTCCTATCAGTGACCATGTCCTTGCTCATGCAACCAATCATATTGGAGCGCACTTTTTTAAAACATTTCCTCTCTGCGGTCAGTGTTGCACTACCAAGGCCAGGTCAGCTTCGTCCAGCTCCTCTGCACCACCACCACCAGGTCCAGACCTGAAGTGTACATAGCGCATTCTAGTGATGAGTCATTAAGTCTGGCATCCCACAAGGTTCAATGTTAGGCCTTAACCTTTTGTGATAGACAGACAGACAAAGCCTTAAGGTCTCCAGCCCGACCCAAGGAGCTCAGGTTACATGGTTGTAAAGAGGATTAAACAGACTTCAGGGTTGATTCTGCAGTAACATGGAGCTCAGTTTCTGTCTTATCTAATGATGCTGCTTCAGACCTGGTGACAAACAGTTCGCCTGAGGAAGCTGTGGAGTCACAGGGAAAACAAAATGAGCAGAGATGTATCACAGTAACTGTACAGCGCCCAGCACAGTGACTGTGCATTTTCACATGATGCTTCTCAGGCTGCGGCGGCTCGCCGCGAGCGACTCCATTTGTCTTTTTTAAGCTTTTCAGTGGGGAAGCAAATGAGAAATCTGGTTTTTACCCCGAGACCAAGCAGAAGACATTTAGCTGTGCTCGAGGCCATGTCTTCATGAGAACATATTATTACGTTTATCACCAGGAGAGCCTTCACAGACAGTCCATTCCCTCTCTTGTTTTTCACTCATTTGATGCAGTGAAAGTTTTACTGTAATGTAGCGAAAGAAAAAAAGTTAAACAGGAAACAAACTGTTTGTACACAGACCTCTGAAAATAATGTCAACATCAGAAGTATAATATGATGTTACACACTCCATTATTTATCCTGCAGTGACCAATGACAACCACCAGGTGGCACATGTTCCATGATTTATGGTTGAGGTTTGACAAAATTCTAACAAGCTTTACTGCCATTTTATTGGCTACACAGCATAATAGACATGCACTACTATATATAGCCACAAGATGGCAACAGATACAGCAATGTTTTCTCCTGAAAATAACAACCATCCATCCATCATCCATTACCCGCTTCTTCGTTCGAGCCTATCCCAACCATCTATGGGTGAGAGGCGGGGTACACCCTGGACAGGTCACCAGTCCATCGCAGGGCAACATACACAGACAATCAACCATTCACACTCTCACTCACACCTACGGGCAATTTAGAGTGACCAATCAACCTAACAAGCACGTCTTTAGAGTGTGGGAGGAAGCCGGGGTACCCGCACAATCCCATGCCTCACAACCAGGAATCTTCTTGCTGTGAGGTGACAGTTCTAACCACTGCACCACCATGCTGCCAAAAAAACAATCATATCTGCTAATTTAGATTCATTCAACATGTTTCTATTGGTCTTATTGTCTTGTTGTTGATTGTCTTAGCAGTGAAATTAGCCGGTTTCAGTTGGTTTTACAAGCTGACCACCTACACCTGCTGTTTGAACTGCTGCAGAAACTAGACGGATTTGTTGGCTTATCAGGCCGATGATTTCAGTGGATATTCCACTGCAATGGAAACGTGTGTTAAACACGTGATCAGGGGGCAGTTCCTGTCAACTGTCACATTGCACCAGCTCCAAGTTTCTGCAGTTGAAAATGTTTTTTTAGCTTTGTTAGATCTAAAAGCAGATCAAGTGACTTAATTCAAAGAGGAGCCATCATCGATCAGGACACAAACATTAATCCAATGAATAACAATGTTGCTCTGCTGCACGTCTGCACAGACAGCGCTTTTTTTCCACATCAGCTTTCTACAGTGTGGCATCTACAGTGTGTTGTATTGGCTGTAACTTAACAACAGTGCTGTCCTGCTGTAGGAGGAATTCATTAACGCTCATCACCGTGCTCTGATCCAGCCGTTTGCCTCCCTGACACTCTATTTTTGTGTTTTATTTCCTTTGACAGAACCCATTTGTGAAGTTGTTTGTAGCATTTCTTTGTGACGCACACACACACCCATACCCACACACACACACTTGTGTGAGATGACAGGAGAGATCAGGCCAAATTACTGCTTTACTTCTTCCTCGTCTTTTCAGGTATAGCCATTTTGTTAACACTGAATTCTTTTTCCCCTCCACGGCTCGTCCTTTTCAGCAGACTCTGAACTTCCTCACCTCGGGCTTTCAACACCTACTAACTAAAGCGCTGCACATATATCGCAGAGTTAATGGGGATCAGATGCCCTCTACTCCCCACCTCCTCCTCCTCCTCCCATCTGGAGCTCATCCCTGCCTGAGACTGCCAGCACTCTACTTCACAAAGAAAAAGATAGTGAAAAATTACTTTGACATTTTAGACAGTTAGTTCAGTGGATTCTCATCCGTGTCCCACTCAGGTCAGATTTTTCCATCCTGACTGATCTCTGCAGCTGATGTGATGGATTTTTAGCCCACTGATTGATACCTACCAACACTGCTGAGCTCCTTCGTCATTTTGGGGAAGAGCTAGAAGTCTGAAGTCCTTAAATCAGGTAAATCACATCAGCATCTGCATCACTTACAGCTCTGAGCGGTAAGTAAATACTTCCTCTTTTAATTCTATATAATATTGTTTAACTGTGCTTCATTATTTATTTAGCAAAATGTAGCTTGGAGATCCACCTTTAGCAGCAATAACTTAAAGCAACTGCTTCCTGTATGTGTAGGAATTTTGGCCCATTCTTCTCCACAACATGGCTTTGGTTCATTGGTTCAAAGCCCCCATCATTACAATCAAGGTAAGGTCTGAACTTCCTCAGGTAATATCAGGTGATCATATTTTCCATTAGCATCAAGATAATGAAGATAATGTTGAATGTTGGGTAATATGTCCATATGTTCCACCAGCAGACATGCAACCATCTGGTGGCTTATTATTGACCAAATGTTTCCATGAGGAAGTGTTGGGCTCCTCACTGGGCTGTCAGAACCAGCTGTATGACATCACCAAAACCAGGAAGTAAGACCTCACCACATTTCTGCAGTTCTAGAGAATTGACCTCAACACATTGCTGCTTATGTATAAATGATATAAGGGCTCCGCATCCAGAAACATCCCTGACATGTTGTTTTAATTCACTAAATGGAACTAAAGCTGCCTTACCTTGATTGTGATTGGTCATTGAATTGAGCACTGAAAACTTCATATTAACTAACTTCATACTTCAATTTGGGAACAGCTGCCCATTAATAGGCTTCAGCTCATCTCTGTAGCCTGATGATCATGCATGTTATGCATGTATCAAGAACATGCTTTGTAATGGTTCTGTGTGTGTGAGGATCATCTTTTCTAAACAAACCAATAATTAAATCAGGCTCGCACAAAGGTTGACAAATTGTCGATTTTTTTCTTCCAACCTTTAAAATCCACTGCTCCACTGCTGAGAAATTGGCAAGTATCCGTGTATAGCTGAGCTGCCCTCGCTGTCAGGTGCTAATTGAATCAGCTTTAAAAGCACATGCTGCTGCATATATTATGACCTCCAGTCTTTAATGGCTTCAGATTAGTGAAGTCAAAAAACAGAATTAGTAAAGATGAATAAAAAGGCAGCTCCTGTGGGTTTTGTTTCCCTCTGCTGAAGGCTGCCCTCCCCTCGCAGCCTGACCAGCAGCTCTGCGCTCATCGCCTCCCCGGCCACTGCTGGAGCCTGCATTGCAGAGGCTGTCCAGACGCAGATTGATTTGTAGCCACCGAGACAACACTGATACTGAGAGCATGGGCGTCTTTCCATTTTTTTTTCCCCCCAAGCAGGAGGAGGCTGGACTGAACAAGACACAAGGTGAGGTGATTTCAAACTGCAATGCTTTCACCTTGCTGCCTACTCCCCAGCATACTAACACAGACTGTACATCAATCTGCTATCAGGGCACCATTCCTCCTGGCATTTGAGCAAAGACGCAACACAAAGAACACTCACTGTGAATTTCAACCAGGCAAGCAAAAAAAAACGATCATGTTTTTTTTATCCTTCTATCAAAGTTTCTGCCTTTCATTGTAAACACAACAAGGACGAAGCCGCTGTGAAGGCTGTGCGAGGCTCGCGAATGCAATCAGCGTTAAAAGCTTTATTTCCAAGGTAATGAAGCCTCCTCGGGGTATGTGTGTGATTTATACTCCCCATTCAAAGCGCTAGCAGTGTCTCTGATTCAGAGCTGACCTTAAAAAACCTTCCTGCAAACACAACAAGCCTTATTTTACCACACAAATATGCATTATTAACGTTGGAAAATCATTCAGAAAACCAGGATGTGCCTGTTTTAAGCCATGAAATACATCCGCAGAGGATGAACGGTGATAACCCTGTTCTGCTCTCATGTCATCACCTGAAAACGCTCTACACATTGAAGCTTTAGCTGAAATAAATGCTATCGGATCAGTTTGGTCACACTCTGTGAATGCAGGGATTTACCTTCTGTGTCAGATAACACAGATGCAGATTACTGGAAGATGAGGCGAGGAAAATGTGATTGTTTCTGTGTTGCTTTTTCTGGGAGAGGATGGATGAATACAAACGTGTGAGTCAGTGTTTTCAGTGTTGATGTGGTGGTGGTGGTGAATGAATGGAAAACACAAGACATTAATATCCAGCTGGTGAAGCAGAGGAAGATACGGAATCACATATAAAGGCTCACGGAAACTCTGATGTTTTAAAAGATATCCTGTGACAATCCAATCTTGATAACTGTCATTTGGTGTCAAACGAAATAGTTTCACATAAAAAAACATAAAATACTGGTTAAAGTTGGGTGTTAAGAAGCAGGGCAGGGTTTGAGTAAGGATTTTCACATCAAAACACATCTTACAAGGCTAACATTCCCAGCCTTCCAGACCATCTTCCAGCCTGTCCTCATCACGAAAACATACCATGAGGCTGATAAATTTAAGTCCTTGAAAATTGAACACATCAGCCTATATCTCCAGGTCAGTTTCTATGTGCTCATGTGGTCGGGGACTCGTCCATACGGTCAGTCATTATTGGTCATTATGGTTTGTGAGGAGGTTATTTTCAGTCCCGCCCCAACAACACATCTGACTGCAGGGTTTGCACAGCTGTAGAATAATAGAATAAGTCCCAGTTAATGCAAATATGGTCAAAGAGACAGAAAACACAGAATTCAGTGGGATGCCAGATTTAACGTTTCATCACAGTACTTTAAAAAAAATGCACATTTACTGTATAATCCCATATGACTGCCTAATTTCTGGCTAATCCAAAAATGGGTGGAGCATAAGTCAATGCAAGCGTGCTGCTGGGTTATTTGCTCCAAACCTGTTTCTGCTGTTAAGTCAGACATTTGAACACAGAGGTTTGTTGGCACTGGCTCCGTTTTGTAAACACCAGAGGAGCTGATTGGGAAAGGAGACAGATGGAGGTGATGAGGGAGGAGCCAAGTGTCTACAGACAGGAAGTAGAAACAACCATAAACACAAGAGGTAAAGGATGTTTTCAAAGTGAGAAAGTAAGAAGAGTTTTCATGTAGTTCTAAAGTATGAGTGAGGTGACAAAGGTTAAAGCAGGTCAGGGCTGAGGTTATACTGTAAGACACGTTAGGAGCAAAGAGCAACACTGATCAAATCACCAGCTCACAAAACAAACACCAAAGTTCCCCTGCCGCTGTTTGTGTTGCCTCCTCGGGCGTTCTGTGACTCAGATCTGCTGCAGCAGTGGAAGGAATGTTATTCCCGGCCGCTCCAGATTTGACACCAAGACGCCGTAGAGCCGCCACCACACTTCAGCTGGAGCTGCAGAAATGAAACAGCAGTGAGCGTCAGTCGCCAATTACCAGATTGTGAGTCACAGCTGAGCCATTAATCAGAAGCTTGAGCTCTGTCAAAGCTGCCCATCAGCGTCCGTGGCAACAAGCTGCACGGCGGACGGACGGACAGATTCTCTGCACAGATGGACAGGTAGATATTTCCTGCAGAGAGAGAGAGAGAGAGAGGCTTGGACAGACTGGGAGTCATGCAGCTGATGAGCAGCTGTGACAGATTCAGGGGAAACTGTCCTCTTCCTCCTAATTAATGTCAGACCACCAGCTTGGCTCCACCTGCGGCCGCTGGCAGCCACCAGCTGATGTAGGGCACACTTCCTCTCATTGACAAATTTCTTTCATGCTTACATCTCTGTGAATCAATTAGCCACTTATTTAGTACTTATAAAGCGCAGCTTGCTGGGAGATAAATGACACATCATGAAACTATGTGTCTGACTCACCTGAACTCTTTCACTTCACCTGCAGCCTACAGCAGCATCCATTAGTTATGGGACACGTTTCAGTTTAAAGTAAAACCTGTGATTACTGAGGGAGACACCAGTTTATTAAAGAGCAGAACATGCATCTCCATCATCACAAAGCCATGGCTGCAGCCAGAAGTTAGAAACACTGAGTCCAAAATGTGAAAATTTGAGCTTTAAATTTCTGCAGATCTGTACAGTAATACGTCATAGTAACAGTCGATATCAACTACTCCGTTGAAAGCTGAAGAAAAAAAAGCCTAGGCTAAGGCAGGAATCCAAAAAAACAGATTCAGTTCACAAGAATCAGTTACAAAACAAACGGTTTTCAGGATGCTTGGACACTCTGGAACACATGACAATCTTGAAAGAAGTGAGGGAAGACAATCAAGCACGGGTGAAGCACATTAGGGAGGTGCAGGTAATCAGCTGGGGGAGGAACAAATGAAGAGAGGAAGACAATGACAACTGAAATGAGAGGGAGGCTAGAACTACAAAATAAAAAAGGAAACAACAATTTCAAAATAAAACTCAGATTACTGCAGAGGTCCCTTTTATGTTTTAAAAGAATTTTGTTTTTAACAAAATGTTTCACAGTTACACTGCTGCACTTTCTTTCTTTCTTCTGTGAAGCAGAGATTGATTAAAATTGAGAAAAATAAATATTCATTTGTTCCTTTTTTAAATGTCACAGCCTCTCTGCAGCTCTTACACACCATCTCGACACATAATGTGCACAACATGTGGAGGTTTTTTCACAGCTACAAACATCATGTTAACTTGATGTGGGCTCTACTCCCTCACAGTCACAGGCAGCAGAGGTTCTTATAGTCTGACCCAGCCTGAAGTCAGGTTGCAGTTTCCTAGTTCATTTGGATGATGAATCTATCTGCTGTCCTTGTGAACCCCTTCCTCCTGTACTCTATAAATTACCCCAGAAGATAGATTAAAGCTTTTATTATTATCCTGCAGGTAGAGGAGCTCCCGCAACAACAACCCCACCCAAAGTCAAAACCTGGACACGAAGCTCCGACCCATTAGGATTCTGCATCTGTCAGTGTGAATATGTGAATGTTAATTAGGTAGCTGTGAACAGTCAGGGGCAATTAAGCGACAAACGGGAGCTCATGACGAGGTTAAGCAGGTAAAAAAGGGATGTGTCTGTGTTTTTAACAGAAAGGGGTTGGGATGATGCTCCAGTTGGTGTTGTCCACTATTTTGTGATTTATGAACACTCTTGACCTTAGTGGCATGTCTCTCCCAGTGGAGCCATCCTTGGCGAATTTATGCTTACTAGTTCCTGGGAGACATTGAATTATCTGCAGCATACTGATCAAACTGTGTCTGCAAAGCATGACGTAAAGCACTTTGTACTCATTCATCTTTTCTAAAATATGGTAATCATCTAATGTAGAGCTTGCAAACACCTTATTTATTAATTTCATCAGGCATTTCTGAAAATGGTCCATTTCTGTAATTACATACAAGGGTGAGAACAAAATTCTTCTTCAACTGATCCAATGAATATCCAAACAAGGAAGAAGCTGATTTTCAATGCTGAAAATTAAAAATGTGATTTTAGTTTTCATACCCTTCAGCTGTCACACCTTTCTCTGGATAGTTGTGTTTCTGTTCAAACAACATCTATAAGCAGTGAAGCCACTTCTCCACCACTGACAACTAACTGGAGACAGACAAGACAAGACAAGACAAAGTCAGGAGTAAAAAACAAAAGTTCAAAAAGTTCAAGGCAGGTTTCAAAAATACAAAGATTCTTAGCATAGCATGGCAAAATAATTCATTACAAGGTCTGGGCAAAGCATGGAGTTCAAAGTAGTGAGCGAAGGCTGGCGAGGCTTAGACATGGGACACGAGATGACATGAACCCAAAACAAACTGGCACTAAGTGAAAGGAAGACGCACTAGATATACAGCGGAGCAGGGAAGACAATGAGGCACAGGTGAGACACATTAGGGAGGAGCAGGTAATCCCCGGGAGGAGGAGGGAGCACACGAGGAAGGGGGAAGTCCAGACACCTGAAACGAGAGGAGGTTCAGTGATTTCAAAATAAAACATGAAGCAAATACAAAAACAGGAAATACAGCAAGAAGTAGGGCAAAACTACAAAATACAAAGCCCTGGGTCAACCAAGAATCCTGGCAGGATGATTTCATTCTCTCTGGTTGGATTGAGACCAGACTAGATGCTAGATTAGCAACTGTTGCTTCAAAGTGGTAATCTGTGAGGTAATCATACTAGCTTCAGTCATGCAGGTTGTGGCTGGATGATTTCTGTTCTAGACATTGACACCTCTAACTTCTTCTCCTCCTCTGGGTGGACAAGAGACGGAGAGCTGCAGGTTAGTCTAAATGTTTCAGAGGCCTGACAAGAACACCACCGTTTGATGGGGAAGTCTGAGCAACGGAAACGAACACTGTGCTCATAAAAATATTAAACGTGGGCATGAAGTATTGGCAGCTTTTCTGTTTGGTCACGTCTTGACAGGTTTCTCCTTCTGGAGGGCATTAGGTGATTTCAGACTCGCTCAGATGAACATCTGCTGTTGCACGCAATTACTGACTCGTATAGCAAACATCTGGATGGTAACAGTCATATAACTGGTGGCAGGGAAGCACTGCTTCCATTGGATGGGACTTTATTGGTCCCTGAGGACTGAGCAGGTTCGCTGCTGCAGAACATTCTGCTAAAAAACCACACACAGTATAAAATCAATGCATTCATGTAGGTTAAAGTTGCTTTGAGAGACAGGTGTGAGTTTGCTGAAACTGCTGATGGAGTCACTTCAAGTTTGTACATTTGCACCTAGTTTCATGGGTCTTGGATTACCCAGAGTCCCTCTGAATATTATTTTTCCGTGTGGGTAACTGGCTGAGATGGGCTGGTGTTTATTTGGAAAATGAAATTACTGGCCTCCCATGGTAATACTAACACTGCCCAGAACTGCCTGAAGGCTGGTAATAAACCCAGGGCAATGAAAATTGGAAATGCAACTGGAAACAAAATCGAGCGACAGCAGATTCAGATGCTTGTAGGAAATAGGATGTTCCAGTGAGGACGTGAATTACTGTCCTCACAGACAGAGCTTTGCTTTCGTGTCTTGAGAACAATGGATATTTGGCACATCAAATAAGTACAAACAATGTGTGAGCCAATGAAAGTGCATGCAATCATATATTTTCTGAATGGTTTCAGGCCTCATTCAAATCGAATATTCTGGGATAGTGTGCTCGGTAAGTCATTAAAGTTGTGACACACATGTGAAGCAAGTAGAGACAACCCCAACCTGCACCGGCCTGGCCTGACGCCTGCACAGTGTTGAATGCTGGTCTGTCCGTCTCACAGTTTCTGACCAGATAAGCTCGGTCGAAGCCTGTTGCAGTGTGCTCACACCGGCCCTGAGTGTCTCTGGACCGTGGTGGAAGAAATAATTACCATATGCACACGCTGATGGCAGTGTTTTTGTAGAATTCTCCTCAAAAAACCCATAGCTAGTCAATGTGGATGATGTCCATTCTGGAGTGCAATTTGCTAGATTTTGGTTATTGAACCCTCTTTGACAGACGCTCTTTATGTTTAGTGTCCACTCTGGCTTGTGTACTTCCTGTTTTATTTCATCATTGTTCCCTTCCTGTGGTCTTTGTCTGAGATCCTCAGCTGTTTTCCAGCTTGTTATCCCTGCCTGTGTTGGACCCCTGTTGGATTCCTTGCTCCTCATGTTTTCTGGTTTGTGTAGTTCACAAAACATGCTTTACTATTATTTTAATAGAGCGTATTTGTTATTGCATACTGCATGTGGGTCTAACCACCCTAGCTGCAAATTGTAACAAATGAGGCTTTTTGCTGCTGGGTTTTCTCTCTACCAGCCGACAATGAAAAGTTCGGGACGACTCTGTTGGGAGAGACGCCTCCATTTCAAAGTGTTGTTTTCATGCCGAGCAGTCAGTGGAGGGACATTTCTCATCTCCATCGCTGACACTTTAACCGAATAAAGCGGCTCTTGCTGCTCTGACAGAACTCTGCCGCCTCAGACTGAGAACGGTAATCAAGCAGCTCTAATGTGCAGCAGGGGAACCCCAACAATCAGCTTCAAGACAGATGTGTTGTCCAAACACCAAGCAAACGTAATCAGGTTTGAAATCCCTGCGATGGAGGTAGCTTTATTGAATCTCTGATGTTGAAATATATTAGAAAAAAAACTTCTAAGTACTTCTAACTAGAACTAAAACTTCTGCACCTCTGCACCTCTCTCCTCCTCCTCTCAAGCAAACCTGGTTGACAGCTAGTCAATAAAGTTTGGCCTTGTTGGCCCTTTCTGAGCTACAGTTTGAATCTGTTGCTACAAAATGAAAGAACTAGCATCACACATGAATGTTCATGCATTTAAAATCCAAGACAATGGAAATAAACAGGGAAATGTTTGTATTAAGTAGCACAGAGAGCGCAGACATGCACACACACACCCCCCTGTGCCCAGCGACTTCCTCCAGCTCCTTCTTGTGGATTTCCAATCTGTCTCAGGCCAGGGGGTGTTTATAGATCAGACTTGTGATCTCCACCCAGATGGAGGGACCTTGTAGACCTGTTATTAGTTTCAGGTGTTGGGTCATGGTTTGTGTACCAAGCAGGCTCTAATAACATGGGAGGGTTTCACAAGGCACAAGTGGAGGTGAGTCTGGTGGGCAGACACAAGAAGCAGGAAACCTAAATCTGAGAGCTCATGCTCTTCATCAATATCATCAATTGAGTGTATACAAATTCAGCCACTGTACAGTTGTTATAAAAGTAGAAATCATCTGTAGACATTGAAACCATTATTGTATTAGGCTGTGATGATGTTTTGTACTTTTAAAGTACTTTTAAGTGCACTTAAGTACTCACACAGTGAGTTGTCTGTCCCGTCTAGGTGGTGTCATGTTAATAAAGAATACAGATGTAGCTCCTGAATAACAACACATATTGTAGAATTATAGTGGAGTAGAAAGTATAGATAATAGCTGCAAAATAGGCAGTAGTATGCAGTATTGGTTTTACTTAAGCAAAGTAAAAATTGAATGGAATGTAACTAATAGTAACATTCCAGCACTGTTCTTAAGTTCCCCTTTGCATCACTGAAGGGTGGGTGGGCGTTCATAATGTCCAGCAGACCTCACACATGTAAGAGTCCACAGAGCCCAGTAAAAACCAATTTACCCTCCACTTGATGAATCCTCAAAGGTCTCTGCAGAGGGCTGGACAGACAGCATTTATCTCCCATTGGGGACCTCTATGAAAGCCCAATAAATTACCTCCTCCTGCATGAATTAGTAAGCACTGTAATCTATACAGAGGACATTAACATACTGAGCCCCTGAGTCCTCTTCCTCACCCAGTGAAGTCTCCCGGCAGCATAAGTCAGCATCAGTCGGTTCATTTATTCATGAAGCGGCCCGCGGTCTAATGTGGAGGTTTATCAACAGCTGCGGTCTGGCTGCTAGGCAGAGGAGCTGCAAATCCACACACTGGAGTACGGACTCAGTGCTGTATCTGAGAATTGCAGCATTCACAGTCACAGTATAGGCAGTTTAAAGCAGTTTGAAACAGGATGTTTCTTTGCTAGCTGACACAAAGCTAATGATGACGTCCCTGAAAAATAAGTTACAAAATAAAGAACTTTTAAAAACAATAAATGTGTTTTTGGGCTTTTATTTTGAAATGCTATGGCATCACAACCAATTTTCTTTTTTGTTCATCCAAAAAAATGTTCAAATTAAACTAAAAAGTGAACTCCAGAGTTTCACTCTTACAAGTTTAAAGGCTGAGTTATTTCTCCCAAAAAATAATGACCATGTCAGGAAGAGAAGTGGGAAAAAAAAGACATTAGATGTGAGCAGGGAGAGAAGATTTTTCTTCCAGAGCTTATTAGAGTCTGAGGAGATGTGATGTATTTCATGATGAGACGATGTTTCAGTTTGTGCTAGAAGGTCAGGAGCGGATCCAGGAAATGTGGCCAGAGGACGGAGCCGCTGGGTGGATTTCTGTCTGGAGCCTTGCACACCAGCTCCATCATACATATTCATACTGTCAGTATGCGTCTGAGCAAAGAGTCCCGTAATGACGGCGGCCATTAGAGACGCCATCACTGTAACAGATTCTCTGTCAACATTAGTGCCGATGCTCAGGCGACGTTGGCGTCATCTTCTTGTTTCACTCTGGATTTGTTCTCATTCTTCACACAGGCAGCCGCGTTTGGCATTACGGACACGTCGGTGAAAAAAAAAACCACACAGCATAAACATGAGCTCAGGGATGATTGATGAGCAGCGTCCAGCAGCTGTTGCTATGTCACCTTATGCAGCATCACACAAGTGGGAGGGGCTTTTGTTCAAGGTGACCAATGAGAGCACTCAAGCTGATGTAGAGAGAGAGAAAAAAAACTCATATAAAACAAGTGAATGTACTCATAAAAAAGTCCCTGGACATCATTTCTACAGAGGGCGTGAGGACAATACACTCATAAAAACTCAATGTTGAAATATAAAAATCAAAATGTAGACGTGAAAAGGGATGAGTGAGCAGAAAGAGGAGGAGGAGGCGGAGCTGTCACTGAGGCAGGGCCATTAGGACGCTGGCACAGATGCAGGTTTATCATCAGCTCCTTTATGTATACACACATACTAATGAGAGCAGAGGGATCACTGTAATAACACCATTAATAACCTGTTTCTAATTCCTACATACAAGAAGAAGGCGACAAAGGTTCATACGTTGATTAATCAAAAATAATTAAATCAGCCATACAGGGGCTGGATTCTATAGTGGGTGGTGTTTGAAAGGATCATCACAATCTGATGAAGAGGCAAACAGATGAAGACTCTACATGATCTGGCAGCTGGCAAAGCAAAAGAGCCGGTGTGTAAACTGCAGTGGTGTTAATGAGGGAACAAGTGGCAGGTGTTCAGATTAGAGCCGTTACAGGAGAGGTTCAGTGTACAGGAAGTGAAGGCTCTGAAGGCTCCGAAGGCTGGATTCTCATCACCCTGATTCTTCTAGAGTTGAAAAGACATAAAACATCTTTTTTAAAAAAAATATCAGTTGATAATGTAAAATATTAAACATCATGATCATTTCCAGAATGGTGGAGAGCGCCCCCTGTAAAGTAAGTGGGTGTGAAATGATTGAAAGTTATCGATGAATTGGCAGAACACAGGGCTCAATGCTAAGCTAACTTTTTCTGGGATATTATGATCTTATGATCATGAATTGATGATATGATCTTTCCTTTAGGATTAGTAAAGTCAACTCTTTACTAATCCTAAAGGAAAGATCAAAGATAGAAGTCAACTCTTACTAACAGGTGACCATAAACCTGCATTTCCAGTTCACAGGAGCATTACCACATAAGAGAGAGAACCCCTGACCCACTGTGGATGTCGATAAGTCCCTGAGCTTTGGGCCCGCCGCCTGCAGCCACATGTTGGTGTGTGGAAGAAGACTGTTGTCTACAAATATTTGCCTGAGTGACTTTGTGCTCTGAGGGGGGTGGGGGGTGGGGGGGGGGGGGGGGGGATTTGGGGGAGGTGCTCACATGTTTGGAAACTAATAGCACTGCAGCTAATGGGTGTATTGATTGCTTTTCAATTGTGGAGCCGGCAGCCTCACAAATTAGATGTTTTTAGCAGCTCTATTTATCATCCCACAGTCATGCATTGTCAGGCCCCACAAGTTTGAACAACACATCACAACCGGCTGGATTCAATTTGAGGTAATTGCTGATGCTGTGGAGGCACAGAGGCCCGGAACACAGCGGTGAAGATTTTCACGCCGTAGGTTGTTTGTGAGGATAAAAACAACGAGCAAACAACACATCAGGAACATCTGTGTGAATAAAGACAGGGAGCATTTCATAGTTTTTACACCGTCGGACGTCTGTGAAGATGTGCAGGAACACAGAATCTCCAGATTTGATCCAAAGATGGCGCTGTGTCCCTGCAGCATAGAATTTAATTATGTTTTGATCTTTTTTTTTTTTTTACACAAGGTTCGTCAATTAGCGTATGATGAGTCTTAAATAGAGCACATAGTGCCGGCTCCCTCACCATGTTTTGCATGATTAAACTGAAATTGAGGTGTTGTTTCACAACATCACACAATCAATCATTATGTAAAGTTTTTTTATGTATAAAGTGGGTCAAAATGTGACCAAAGGAAGTGGAACAAAGCAGGAAGCTCATGAATGTAAAGCATAAAGTACAGAGTGCTATAAAAGAGCAGCACTGATAGCTCAAAGACTGGATTTCCACAGCTTGAGACTGAATTCAAAGAGAGTTATTTTCTTAATTTTGCTCACGCTCTTACCCTCTGGGATCACGATTGTGTTATCAGACCACAGACACTCAATATTTGATGCTCTGATACTAATGTTTGACATCATTCAGACAGAAAGTCATAAAAGAGAACCACAATCCACACAAACACTGTGCTTCTGACAAATTTTAAAAACAGCCCTGACAGCGTTTAAAATCTTCACATCATCAGTAAAACCGCTGAGGATCTGTAATCAGGTTATCTGGCATCCTCTCAGCTGCAGTGTTCTCCCGCCTCATGTGGGCCAAAAACAACTTTCTGTTTGTGTGCAGAAAGTAAAAATAAATCCCCCAAACATGACAGCTGACGGAGATCTGTGTTGGAAGTGTGAGACAGCGTTGGAGGAGACATGTTGGAGCGGTTTTGTTGGCTGATTGGTGTGTCGTGTTTTTGATTTGTGAGAAGTGCATTAAAGATCCCTTCAGACCATGAAACGTGTCTTTTTGTGCTTTCTGACATGAGAAGAAGCAGTTTGACAGTTTGGGCGCTCCCTCGGGGAAACGCTGCTGCGTCTCCCTGTGAGTCACTGTGAGTCAGACGGAGCTTCGCCTGCCACACGAAAACCTCCACAGCGACCAAGTCTGCACTCTGTTTCCCCTCGGGGGGGAGGTTTATTTTGGGAGGTTAGCACCGAACCAGGTTTCTACCTTTCATCGCACACATGATGGGAAGAGCTACTGGTTACTTTGCAAATGTATTTGCTCTAAGTTAAGTTAATGCACCTAAACAGAAATACTGTAAAAGTACAGATTTTGCAGACCAGGTTGTACTTTATGAAACAGCAGGATGTATAGAGGAGGACTGCTGAAGCTGGGTTAAAGACACAAAACCACAGAGGTCCGTACCACAAATGGGTGAATCACAACAGTGTGGTACAGAGAGAGGCCACACACAGAGGGAGCAATGGCACACAGGTGAATCACATCAGGTAATCACATGGAGGCAGGGCCATACCCCCTTAGACTCCGTTTACACATAGCCGGGTATTTTGAGAAACAAATATTTCCTTCCCTCCGTTTTCCAAAATAGCATCGTGCACACATCATCGTTTTCAAAAAAGTTCAGTTTACATTAACCCACATAAATACGCCCCCAAGAGCGATCACGACTACTCCAAGCCTGTGGGTGGCAGTGTAGGAAGAAGGAGAAAGCTGAGCGAGCCAATCAGAAGCCTCATCGATGCAGTCTGGCTCTTTGAGTCAGAAGTTGTTCCAAAGTTGCTGAAACTCAGGACCTAACATGTCTCTGCTCCTCTGCACAGTAAGAGGAGCTGTATTTGAAATGCAAACACATAAAAACTGCTGACACCAACAGAAATGCAAACGCTACCTGGAATGCTTCCATTACTGGACTACAGCTGCTCTGGCAGCCGTACTACACAAAAAAAGGTCGCACGAACTGACGCAGACTGCCGCAAACTCTGTTTTTCTCCCATTTTGTCAGTTCACATTGAAACGCAAATACAGCGTTTTCCAAAATCTCCACTTTTGCCAGAGTTTTTAGAAAGATTTGTTTATGAGACCCCGTTTATGTCTTAATGAAAGGCACAAACAAAGGGAAAAGTCTCTGTTTTTTTAAAATACCTGTGTATGTGTAAACGGGGTCTTAGGGTAGTGGTTGATATTTCAGTCCTTGAAAACAGAACGTGTGTGTAACTCAGAAGGTTTTCTTTGTAATGTTATGAATCTGTTTTGAGACAAACCATCCTTATCCAACCCTTTTAAGCCTTAATCAGGGCTTTTACTGCCTAACTCCAGCCGCAGGCAAAAACAAACCTTAAGCTTTACTTTGAATGAGATTGAGAGTAAACAAAACAGCTCTGAGTGAGCTTCCACCACCTGTACCCCGACTGCTGCCAACCTAGCTCCCAATGTGGACTTTGGTGGCTCTATTAGTCCCATGATTAGAAGACATCAGGCATTACGATCACAAATTCCACTATCACAATGAGTCCTACATGGAGGATGTATCATTGACCAAGTGTGTGATTGTACGCATATTTCTCTGCCATTTTTAGCTACCATGGTAACAAGTGTGATGATGTGACAGCATCATCATGGAGTTCACCTGGAGGGCACTCAGGAGATAGTCCTGCCTGAAAGAATTCTCACTGAAACTAGTAATTTCTATAACTTTAAGGACGAGCTGGAAGATATGAGACCTGAAGCTTCTCAAGATGAAGCCTGAGAGCAAAGAAAAGACACAATAATGCAGCAAAGAAGCTTCAGCGATGTATTAAGCTGAAGGATGTGTGTGTAAAGTGTCTTTGCTTCAAACACTGTACATGCACTGATGTACGACCCAGCAGAAAGAGAAATCATAGACTCTGTGGGAGACCCACGCACTGTCTGTCTGAACATAAGTGAGTGTGTTGTGTATTCAGTGTGTGAAGTGCAAACACAAGCAAACGCCGTGGCATGCTGAGAGGAGGGAACATTAAGGTTATTGATGCAGGAAACGTGCAGCGACTGAAATGTAAAGAGCAGAAGGCCAGCAGTGCGCCGTCTTCCCTCTGACTCACCGAGGCCACTGCTCACTTCTCTCCTGCATCATTTGTCCTCCTCGGACTGAGCTGCAGGAAACGTTTCAAGGTGACCGTGACCTGACAGACATATCAGACGAGTCATTTAGCAGCTGCTCCACCAGAAGGACTGACATCTGACAGCAGAAGAGACCTTTGTTACTCTACGTGTGAATGATATTTTATCACTACATTCCCATGCCTTTTATTGGAAGCTGTTAGCCACCTTACAATCCAGGTAGCCTACACCCAGGACTGAAGGTGTTTTATGACAAATGGATCATTTCATGGCGGTGCTCTACCTCTGTAGTTCAATATAATTTAATTGTATTTTTGTAGTGCTTTTTACAATCAGAATTGTTTTAGGCACTTCACAGGATAGACTGGAAGGTAAACATTGGCAGGAAGAATCCTCGAGCAGGACCCGACTCATAAGGGGGGACCCTCCTGCTGCAGGACGACCGAGTAAAGGAGGAGAAGTGGAGGAAGACAGAGAGGATGAAAAAGAGGGAGACAGAAGCGCAAAGAAGAGGCACACATTATACATTACAGAGGACAAACATGGCAGGTTGTTGTTGTTGTCAAGTGTTGTATTTATTTATGCTACAGCTGATAGTATTTTATTATAGTAGTAAACAAAGATAGTAAATATTAACAACATAGGCTGAGCAGAGGGCCGAGCAGAGGGCCAGGCTGCAGGTTAGCATGCAGATCTGCAGATCGCTGACCGCTCAGAGAATTATGTTTGTGTCCCCCCGGCAGCGCAGGCCTATAGCAGCATAGCAATGATGGATGAAGGCTCAAGATTGGTCAGTTGTTGGTGAAGCCATAACTACAAAACGTCTATAACCATCCCTATTGGCCCTGGATACTGTAGCTTAATCTAGCTATAGGCTTTGCTAATCTGAAAGGTTGTAAGTCTTAGGTCCCTCTTTCAGGTGGCAAAAGCACATACTGCAGGTGGAATTCAGATCGGCTACACACGGAGCAACAAATCCATAATGTCACAGAATAACCGATTAATAATATAATAATGTAATAACAGACATGCTCATGCAGTTTATGTCTTTAAATGTAATAACAGTTCATGCCTTTGTGTGACTTTGTGTCTTTTTCTCTCAGAGTCAAAGTGGTGCTCTTACTTTGAAAGTCTGCTCTTCCTCTGCGGCCGTCCAGCGCGGCCCGGTGATGTGAGCGGACGTGAGGCTGTGATTAATGGTGGTAGTAATGGTTTAGTCAGTGCAGCATATGAGCACTGCTAACAGCTCGGCTCTGTGCTGCGATCGGAGGCGACAGTAGTGTCACCTCCTCGACCTCTGACACCCGCCTCCTTCACACAAACACACACTTTGTATTCTGATCACAAGATCTCATTCCTTAACCCTTTTTGTCCTGTAGAAAATAAGCAGAGCTTCTTAACTGCAGAAAACCTCACTTCTATCACACGATCAGTGACTGTGGGCTCATTTTTCCACTATAATATAAAATCCTGCATCTCTATGGAAACAGCACAATCATAGGTACAGGAGGAGAAAAATCAAACATGTTTGTGCAGTATAACATGGTTAGAAACACAGAACTTCATTATTTAATGTACAAAAAAGTAAATATTGACATTTTATAGAGCCTCCCTAAAACATTTTTACTGCACACAAACAGTTAAAAAGCTGCAGATCAGCCAAACACTCGCTGAATATTTGTCATGTGACTCCTGATCACATGCGAAGCTTCTTGTTTGTGCTGAGGCGTGTAGATTTTTTGTGTTTTATTTTAAGAATCTTGTTCATACATTTGTTTTATTTTTGGAGAATTTTAAACTTTTAGATTTAGGCTATGTTGTACACATGATCGCATCAGAAATGATAAAGTTTGACTTTTTGGCCACTAGGGTGTAGACAGACTCAGAGTGCAGCTGTTAAACTCACAGGCCTGATCAATTAACAAAACAGCTACTTTATAATTCATTCATATTTCTGGTTTTGAGCGCCTCCCTCTCCCTGGCTCTAACTCTTCTGGGGGGTATGTTTTCTGCTGTTCTCAGACTGGATCCTCTCCTCACCACTCACACTGTGTATTCTCTTGTTTCTTCTGCATCTCAGACTCATCTCTTCACGTTCAGTGCATCCAGCCTGCATTGATTCTCGTCTCCAGCTCTTTAAAAACATCTTTGTGTTTATATTTCTCTCCACATTAGCTGCAGGTGGTGGTTGTAGACGGGTTTTTTTGGGGGGTGCAGCTTCCCTTTGAGACTTAACTGTCTGATTATTTGCAAGAGCAATATATTACAAAGGAGGTGATTGGTTTATGCACTCGACTGAAATGACCTGTGAAATGGAAAGCACTTGGTCGAGCCACTGTTTAAATGTTTGAGCTGCAGAGTAAAGAGGGCAGACTGAGGCTTAGCCTGCAACCCCCAATGTGTGTGTGTGTGTGTGTGTATGAAGTGCTTCTATAATGAGGCTTACACTTAAAGGCAGTGGACAGTTTATGTTTTCGATGCTTTCATCACCCACCTGTGGAACCTGTTGACTACAAGCTAATTAAAACTGCAGACCAACAATGACGATGACGCTGCAGAGGGAAGGTGATGAAGAGGGATTCTTGGTTTCCTTTTTGATTGACAGCTTATGGTTCTCCATGGTTATTAGGGTTTCTGTATTTAGACAGCTGATGTTGCTCTGCCAAATGTGGGTCAGAAAGTCAAGTCTCCCTCCAGCATGTTTTTGAAGAAGAAGTGATGAGATTGGTTGAGAAGACACAACAGCCCATGCTGAAACTCTTCTTGTGGAGTTTTAATCAAAGTATTTACATCATCATCATGTGACATCTGTCTTTATTGAAAAATCACAAATCATAACCTTGTGGTGGCTGCAATGCAAAATTCTGATGTTGCCGTCACATCCTCCTCCTCATCATGGGGATTTTTGTAGACCTTTTCAGTTATTTCCTGATTTATTTTGAAAGCACGCACCTTTGTTCTCATTTCAGATCATTTCACTTCCTTTCCCCAGCTCCACCCTAATGTGATGCACCCTTGTCTTGCTGCCTTACTTGCTTTATGTATTTAGCTTCTGTGTTTCCTCCCAGCTTTGACAGTTCATTGTAGCGTTCTTTGTTTTAGCTAGTCATCACAGTTTCTATTTAGCCTTAGCCTAGGTAAACATTTGAAGGATTCTCCACTGTGTGATGAGTTGGATTTTGGTCCTGCTGCCCACACAGCCTTACATTCACCATCTTCAAAGAGAATGTTGTGAAAACTTAAACACCTGGTGACAAATATAGATCTCAGATCAAATTAAGCTCCGCCCATTTTTGGTTTAGCCAGATTTTAGGCAGCACATCTCAAAACTGCTCTTTAGGAATGCTGTAGGTGATGTCACATTTATCTATGATCTGAACTGCCTGACAAATCCCAGCAGCTGTGCTAGCGAATATTTGTTAATCATGAAGAACGTCTAACTTTTTGTTTGGACATGCTGCCCTCTACAGGACGCTCACACTGGCAGTTTAATTATTTGAGCATTTCCCAGTGGCCATGTGTCAAACTGCTTGACATGTTTATTGACATGTAGGTTTGAAGCATTAAAACACAAGCAGTCAGTCAGTCAGTCAGTCCCTGTGCAAAACAAAAGTATAAACCCTGACTGACAGGTCGTGGTGATAGCATCCTCGCTGTCTGCTCCCACTTTTTCCCCTGGCTCATCTCTTTCAGCCCGTTAAAGTTGGAGTCTGAGAGAAGATGGGAGATAATGTCTGCTGGGCTCCAGTTATGATTGACAGCCAGTGGCTGCTGCTGTACAGCGTGTGGGCGGCTCGGCTGGACACACAGGACAGAATTTAACCGGCTGGCTGGTGTGTGTGTGTGTGTGTGTGTGAGTACAGTACATGCAGACATATGTATCAGCCTCTGTGTACATGAGCCCCGTTTATACAAGTAAGGATGGAGAGAAAAACACACACTGCCCGAGTCCACTACGGTTATTTACTACAGCTTAATTATTCATTTGGTGTATGTTTTCCTTTCCCCTTGTGTGGAGCAGCAGACTTAGCAACAGGATCCCACACAAACGGTGGTATTTCTACCCAGACACACTTTCCTGGGAAATGGAAGGAGGACTATTGAAAGTGCAGGTTTTAAAGATTGCTGATAGCTGAAAGGCAGCACTGCCGGAGGAGCGATACTGGAGGAGCAATTCAGCGCTGAGTGAGCTGCAGAATGGAGCAAAACGAGGCAAAAGATTAGACAATTTACCACATCGGGGTCTAAATACAGACTCTTATGGTTATGTGGAAAAAGCATAAAGTATAGTAGCTACTCTTTACAAGCCTACAGAGTAACATGGAATTAGACAACTCACTATTTGTACTTTTGTTTACATCATCCACAGACTTACTCACAGACTCACTAACTGAACATTGGTTTGATTAATTCCAGGTTGTTTACTCTTTTACCGTGTCAGCATATCAGAGTACTAGCATGATAAAGTTGAACATTATGAAGTAAAACTTTAGCAAAGTTTATGCTGAGTGAATAACAAGCTCACCTGGACTCAAATTTTTAAACTTAAGGTTTGCAAATAATCTGTTAATATAATACTAATACTGTAACAACCTCTGCCATGCAGAGCCAGTAAAAAGCATTTGGACAAACTACAGGACAAAACATGTATTATTAATCATGACTGCATTTTTTAGCTTTGTTTACTTTGTATTTTTGGCTTACAAAATAATTTGCAAATAACAGGCCAGCCAATTTATATTATCAACCATACGATGAATAACATATGAAGCTAGAGAGCTAAACCTGTTAGCTTTTCTGGAACATTTGTTGATACTGTAACCTCCTTTTTGGTGGAGTTATATTATGTAAGATATATGAGGTGGTGCTTTTATTTTGAAGGAGGAGCCTGGAAGTGTTGTTGGCATGCAGACTTTTGATGTTGTTGCAGAGCCATAATAAACGGATGTAGCCCCACCTGAGCTAACTGTACAGCATTGATCCAGCTTTTTTTCATAATGTTAGCTTAACATATATGGTAAACATATAACATATACTCAAGCCTATTCATTTGGTATTAAGCAGACTATTTCGAATGCTAGCATCAGACAGACCAAGATAAAAACACTCCTCCTCCTCCTTAAGGTGTGTTTGCCTTGTGTCTTTAAAGATGTGTTTTCGTGTCATTGAGTCTCGTGTGCATGTTTGCAGGTGCACCGTACTGAGTTTATGTACACATTTGCATTAGGGTGAGCAGTGTCAGTCACTTCAGTGCACATAGCACCCATCTATGGATGTTATTTAACTGGCACCACAGCCAGTAAGTGTGAAAAACACAGTTCGGCTGGGCTGGATATGGCTTGTTTCGTGCACGCGCTGCTACCTCACTTAATGTCTGAGCTGCAGTTAGTGATTTGCATATCCAGATGTTTCACATTACGGCTTCCTCTCAGCTGGAATAAGATGCTCATGATGAATGATCATTCCCGGAGGAATAATTCACATCAGCAGCTTCTCAGACGGTCAGGGAAATTAAGCATGGGATAAGACACAGCTCTATTAGCATAGACGTGTTCAAATAAGTTTATTAAAAATGAAGATGTAGTATTTTGAGTGAGAAAAACACCTGAGTGAATGAAACCAACTCAGATGAAGCTTGTAGGTGGAGAGCAGCTGGTTTCAGAATGTCGGCATCTGACAGGTTCAGACGTTTTGCAGCACAGAAGTTTAGCATCTGTTGGCGGAAAGAAGGAAAACAGACAGCTGAGAAAGACGAGCTACAACTGGCTTAATGATCTGCTGGAGTGTCAAACAGCACAGCAGCCAACATTTCTGCAAAGTTTCAAAAGCCCATTAGAGATACCTGTGTGTCAAACCAGCTGTCTTACAGACGTCAACCTGCAACGCTACACAAACACACAGAGCGGCTACAACAGGGCGGCTCCAGTCACTTCAACAGAACATCTGCTAACAACAAAGTGCGGCAGGAATGACTGAAACCAGAAATGTGTTAGCATTTTTGCACATCCAGATTTTAACTGAATGACACCCAGCGATTATTTTCCACAATATCCATCCATCCATCTTCAACCACTTATCCAGGGGGCAGCAGTCTAAGCAGGGACACCCAGACTTCCCTCTCACCGGACACTTCCTCCGGTGTTCCCAAGGCGTTCCCAGGCCAGCCGAGAGACAAAGTCTCTCCACCCAGGTCTCCTCCCAGTGGGACATACCCGGAACACCTCATCAGGGAGGCGACCAGGAGGCATCCGAACCAGATGCCCGAGCCACCTCAGCTGACTCCTCCCGATATGAATGAGCAGCAGCTCTACCCCGAGCTCCTCTCGGGTGACCAAGCTCCTCACCCTATCTCTAAGGGAGCACCCAGTCCCCCATCTCATTCTTTCGGTTACTATCCAAAGCTCATGACCATAGGTGAGGGTAGGAACGTAGATTGACTGCCTGCCGGAGTCCAACGTGCACCCACACAATAATTTTAGTTAAAAATCCTTTTGGCTTTTTGATTTCCTGGGTATTACTGCTGCTCTCTGTAACACTAAATCTTTTTATTCTTATTGCATTAAAGTGAGGGTAAACTCTCATAACAACAGGGGCAGTGTAACAATGCTAGTCCTTTTGGTAGTTTCCTGCTTCTTCCGCCTCCCCCGTGTCCACATGCGGCTTGCAGTGCAGTCAAAATGCATAATGCTAACAGTTTTCCTCCCCATTGTCTTCATATCTTTGAGAGTAATTTGTCTGAAAGACCATCGTCTGCTTTCTATCATATTTAATGCAGGTGACTCAGGTTGGATCTAATCATATATTTTAAAATATTCCTAAACTGTGCTGGAAACAATGAATGTCTAAAGATGTCCCAGTCAGTCCAGCTTTAATAACAAACCGCCTCCATGTTTATGCTAGTGGGGCTAGCCGGTTTTCCTGCATTCATTCCACATTGTGCATTCCATTACACGGCATAAATACTCATTAAATGCACTCAGCTGTAACCACAGTCTCCTTGCTTTTTTTTTTTTAAGATTAATTCTTTTTCCCTCGGCTGCATAAGCGCATGGAAATGTTTGCCCTTGACTCGGTGGGTTTGCACAGGTCATGAATGAGAATGGCCGCCCATTGGTATGTATGAGAGCAAAAGGTGAGATACTGAGCCAGCAGCAGGCGACACAGAGGCCATTATATTCAAACACCATGGGGCTAAACTGTCAAACACCATTGTCACTCTGATACTCCGTCTCATTCACTCAGCCACCCTCTCTCTCCAGCACACACATGCATAGATAACTATCCTGTATTTGGGTTTTTCTCCATCTTTCTGCAGGGGAGAAAAAGCGAGCAACGACTCATTGGAGTGAAGAGAATTTAAAGTATGCACAGTACTCTACAGACTTTGAGGTAAGTATCAATAAATATAGAAGAAGATGATCTATGTACAAATCTCAATGAACTTAAGAGGAATGTCTGGTTAATTAGGCATTAGCTGTCTGCATCTGGACGTCCCACATGGCTCATTCTCCACCTTTGGAGGGGTTCACCATTTTGACAGTGGAACTATAGCCCGCATTTGGCAGAGATGTTCTTGCATCCTACACCAGCCACTGTGTAGCCATGTTATGGTGTTCCACATGTGCTTGCTAGCATCTTACACCCTGCTGTTATGTGCTGAATTGTTTCTGAGGCATCTTTACACACAGCATGGAGCCATCACCACCCAATTGTAAAAATATGTGATAGAAGAGTCACCACTACTGACGGTCTGCTGCAGGGATCAGCTGGAGCAGCATGTTGGAACGATGCTGTCTCTCAATGATAACATCAGGAAGGAGGAGAGAGGGCTGTTTCAACATGTCGCCTGATCCTATTCTTGCAGCTGCTTTTCTTTTGATGGGAGCAAGATGTGGAATCTGCAAAGATGATGGAATCCTTCCACGTTTGCAAAAGGACCATTACCTCTGCGTCGTGCAATATCAAGCGAAGCCCGGCCTGTGTTCCATCCACCAACACCAGTGCAACGGATAAGACTCCCTCAACTAGTACAGGAGTTGGGGACCAGACAGCTAGCTTGCATTCGGGGTCACTGCCTCATTTAAACAGCATGATGTGGTTAGAGTCGGTTTGATGCATCCAGCATAATGTGTCACTGCCCAATTTTTCCATCACTGCCTGATTTTTATCAGCTATGAACTGAATTATCTGCACAATAAAATAGTTTAAATGTTAAATCATCGGCTGGTAATTGAATGTATATTTTGCATTTGATGATTTACTTTAGCGGGGACCCTCACTGAACTTCAGTTACTACATATTATTCTGGGCCGATATGGATGTGAGCTGCAAATAGAGCAGCAGGAACTCACAGCAGGTTTTTTTTTTGTTTGTTTTTTTGTAGGAGTTTGTCAAGAAAAAAAATCTCCACCGGCCTCACTTTTATAAAATTAGAGTGAATTCTTTTTCTGTCCGCGGCCGAGCAAATACATCATCTCTGCTTCTATAGCACCAGATGGAGAGGTTTATTTTATCTTTCAAAAGTCATCCCAGATAGAGTTCAGTGCGTTATTGAATTTTGAAGCACAATACAACACCCCCACCCCCCCACCCCCAAATAAAAAATAAAAAATCCTGTTATGATGAAATAAGACTGCAGGGGCCGACGTTTGTTGGATACAAACTTAGCAGCGTTGGCTTATCCACATACACACATGCTGAGGGTGTAACTGGGTTATGGATGTCTGTGTTTGCCCCTTTGCAGACACACACACAGATCAGCCATGATGCAAACATAAAGTATGAAACATTTTGTTACAATAATCAGGGTCCACAGAGGGATGTATGGAGGGCAGGCTGCCACAGAATCACAGATGGCAGCGGAGGTTGTTGCTCTGCAGCTTTTCATGCCTATGAACACAGGTAGCTGGGTCAGAAGGACATCACACACACACACACACACACACACACATTACTCCTGGAAGAGCAAACACAACTTATAGCTATATAATACTGTTTTGTACACAAATGCACATCATACATACATGATGATTTTCACATTACCCACTATGACAAACGTGTGACAGTGAACAGGTTCATGTGTATGTTCAGGAAATGAAGGATATTTCATACTTTTGTGATTCATTTTTCTCCACACACAATATAAATAAAATCACACTGCAACCATTGAACAGTTTATCTGGTTCAGGATGGATAACAGCCAATGAAACCTCACAAACAAACAGTGCCAGGAAAAATGAACAACAGGAGAGAAAAACCACTGTTTACACTGTGTTTGTGTTATTTTGTTGGTTTGTGATGGTGTGTGTGCAAATGTGATGCATCCAGAGTTATATAGATATATGAAATAAAACAAAGATAAATATATGTTAACATGCATAAACTCATTAAAAACATATCTCATGTGTTACTATCTGGATTTAAGATATTTTATGTACTTTTTACATTTTTCCACCATTAAAGTCATTTCAGAGAGTCTCAGCAGCACAGTTAAACCGTGTAGACCGTCTAGACCGACACTTTAGGCTCTGCTTCCAGGTTTGTGCACATCAGAGAATGAAGTGACCTGAGGAAATGCATACATGAGCAGTGAACGGCTGGATGAGTGCATTTGTGGACGTATGGATGTGCAGTGAATGGTTCAAGGGTCACATTTTATGTATGTTCACCTCACAGATGTGAAACTACCTCAAGACCTACCTCAAAGACCTCAAGCTGTGCAGTCTGGCTTTACCTTAGATTATTTACACTTTACAGACTTCTTTCTGAATTTTTATTAGCTATTTCATCCATAGTAGGCCAACCCCATTTAAAACTATAACAATAATATTCTCCTCTATGTTAACATTGTTCAATATTACAGCAGAAAATGAAACGGGGAAAATGAGATATTGATCATTTGTTGATAAACAGAACAAATGTACTGCAGGAAATCCACCGGTGTGGTGACAGAGGCTCAGATGTGTGGATGACGGCAGACGGACAGACCAGTGTGCTGGGTGGAGGTTTGATGGATGGATCGATGGCTCGAAGAAAAACTGAGTGAAAAGTAAATTCAGCTCATGCTGAGTGACTGGTGACCCGGGCAACACACACCTGAACTCACAACAGTGTGTGTGTGTGTGTGTGTGGGGCAGTCTGTGAATAGCAGCCCAGTCATTTGTGTCAGGTGTATTGTGAATGTGATGTTTGCAGCACTGCATTCAAACCATATATGCTTCACATGATTGTGTTGTTTGTCATTTTTCCAGTGGATTGACAGTGTCGGGGAGGAATGGATTACATGTACCGGCGTTATGTAATTAGAATACAAATTATGAGTAACTGTATTCCATTACAGTTACAGTCTGAAGAGGTGGTCATTAGAAAAAAAGTGAGTGTGTACAGGATGTTAAAATAGTTTAATGTCTGTAAAATATGCATCTTTCAGTTATTTCAACTGTGTGGAAAATCTTTGTATAGAAGGGCCGGACTTTATACTGCAGCGATCTCACACTGACTGAGAGGTCAGAGTTCATCGTGCACAAACATTCATACAACTTCTGCTACAAACAGGCAATAAAAGTTCAGGAAAATCAGACAGCTGGAGGTCTGTTCGGATGTAAATCCTCCTTCACAGAAGAAGTCGTGTTAGAAAGCTGTAGAGTGAAAGAAGCCCTTAAATTACAGTAAAATCTAAATTACTCATACATATTTAATTCCTCCTGTATGAAAGTCTGCTCATGGGAAAGTAAAATTATACCTTTTATTAAAAAAATGTACCCGACTGTGGAAGAGCCGCTCCTGACTGTTAAACAGCAGGAGGTGGGGAGTGGGGGGTGGGGGGGTGTTCAGGGCAGAGCAGAAGAAACAGATAAATTAAGCGGAACATAGCTGCCTCTGATGATTTGGTGGTGGTCACAGTAATTGGCAGTTGTTTTTTTTATGGCCTCAGCAGGAGTGTGTGGACACACGCTGGGAGGGAAACGCAAAAAAAAAAAAAAAAATTTTGAGCTCAAATAAATAAATAAACTCCTGAGCAGCAGAGAGTTTCTCCCTCTGGACTTTGTTAAACGTCTCCTCTGGTTGTCTGAGGAGTCTCTGCATGGTGGGACCTCACAGGACAGAAGCTGAACATTTCATTCACCTTATTAACTGCTGGAGCTCAGTAAGAGGATGTGGGCCAATTAATCTGTCTGTGAGGAAAAAGTATGTCCACATCTGACAGAATATCTGTGGACTTAACAACAGACGCACCAAAATGGCTGTAGTTTGGCTGGATTAACGGGACACAGAAGAACACTCACGGCTTTTGGACTTTCGGAATATAAGAAATACAAAAAGAAAATGTCCAGAGTGAAAAAAAGGGAAAAATACAAAACATCTTTCAGGCTGGTGAACTAGGAGCTGGAGGAGTTAATGTGGAAACAAGACGCAGGTGGGACTAATGAGGGTGGAGCAGAAGGTCACAAAAGATGAGTAACAACCATCAAATCAATAAACTAATAAACATGTTTTTGTAGGAGTTGTAGGAGAACAATATAATATAATTGAATTAAAATGTCACATCTTCCTCCTCACTCCTCCTCCTCCTCCTTTTCCTCTCGCCTTGCTGTTAGTTTGCTCTCAGTGTAAAGTTCGTCCAGTTGTTCATTTAATATCGTCAGTTCATGCTGAACATCCATCATTCTTCTGTGCTGCAGACTTTAATCTGCCGCTGCTGATTACTATGAGGCTGTGATAAGCTGATGTTATAATGTGATTAGATATGAGACTGTAAAGATCATTTCTCTGCATCACTTCAGACTCATCACACTAAGACAGAACTCACCCTCACATCATCTCCTGCTGCTCTCTGTCTTGTTAGAACATTATTTTGTATTTATCTGAGCTGCTTTTATGTTACTTTCTGTGTGCGAGTCCTTGATGGTTTTTGTGTTATCGATTTTTTTTCCACAGCAAAACTGGACTGCAGAAGAAGAAGAAGAAGAAGAGGAGGAGAAGGAGGAGGAGGAGGAGTATCAGAGCAGCCGTCCACTGAGGCTCCGTTCAGCTGAACTGCTGTTTCTTCAGTTTGTACATGGCAGCACAGTTTCCTGCTCATTGTTCTGGCACAGTAACACACACACACACACAGACTTCAGAGGTTCACCCTGAGATTTGAGTTTTTGCAGTAAAAGAAACATGAACATTTAGTTTGCAATGAAAAAAGTAAATGTTTGAACTTTTTATAGCTTTTATAAATAAAAACATTTTAACAATGTCAAAAATTAAATTGTATATACTGTCAATAATCACATGTATACACACTTTAAACTGACCAACCTGCTACAATATTATAAAAATTAAAGATCGAAATCTCTGAATCTTAATTGAATGTAATTCAGAACTCTTGTCTGACATGAGGTTCATAGGTCAGCATCTACAGGAAGTAAAGGAGTTACATTAACTGCATTAGTTGTGCTAAATATTAAAATATAAACGAATCAAAATTCTGAATAAACTATTTCAGACACAAATGTGACTCCATGGAATATAGAAATGGCCATTAAGACATATGTTCAGCTTTAACAGCTTGCTTTCTGCCAGGTTTTTATCAGCTGCTTGAGTTTCTGGGTTTTTAATTTAAGTTTTTAAAGATCAGCTAAACCCAAAGTGACACAGACCTCCGGCTGCTTCCTGACCACAAACACAAACAAACACGAACAGATCCAGAGGAATTCCTGCAGCTTTATCTGAGTTACGAAACAAAATTATTTCTGTCATCGTATCACCGCTAACACAGGAACAGAGACACAACATCACGACAAGCTAACACACATAACATACTACAATAAGAAATTACACAACACACACACACAACACACACACACACTGAACTTCCAGGCTGAGGACCAGGCAGAGTTTCAGAGGATTCACAACATCCACTCGTGCTGCTCAGTGTGTGTGTGTGTTTTATCCTTGCCTTTGGCTAACTGCTGACCACACTGAGTATCACACTCTCTCCCCCTGATGTGTGTGTTTATACCTGTGATCACAGCCTGCACCGGGGATCTGCACTGACAGTCGGGCCTCACAGCAGCCGCTTCTGAAACACACAGAGGCCTTCATGTTAAACACACACAGACACACTTCAGGACAGCAGCTATCATCCTCAAGGCTTCACAACACACACACACACTGATACAGTCACATATTATCAATGATCTTGGAGAGCCATCCCCCACTGGCTACAGGAGGAACTGTAGGTTGTTACATAGTATTATTTCTCAGCTCTGGAGGTTGCTGCTTGGCTGAAACACAATCTGATACACCTCCTGTGTGGTGCCACACACATTCATGCATGCAGGTCGCACTTGTTGCACTCCCACACACCGCAAGGCCTTTCTTAGTGGGTTCAGTGGATGATGGAGGTACAGTCACACCAGCTTTCTATCTGAAGACCAGGAATTTATGATTGATTGGTGTGAAGGTGATTTAGGATTCCAAAGAGATCCATGGTCACATTTTCAGTCCCATTTCTGAAATAATCAGCTGGCTCCATCTGCTTGTTACGATCCCTGCTTTAGGTGTTTTTTTTTCTTTTGTCTGGTTCTTGGTTTGAGGTGAATTTAGGAAGCACTGGTCCTGTTTTTACTGGTTATGGCTTTATTTCTCCTGTGTCTTCAACTTCCTGTATGATTTTGAAAGTCTTGTTTCCCTGTGTCTGTATTTTACTTCCTCTTTCCCTCCCTGTTGATTACCTGCCCTGCCCTGATCGTTCTCACCTGTGTCTCGTTAACCCTCGAGCTCCTTCCTCTTTGTCAGTTTTTTGTCTCCTTGCTCTTGTGTTTTTTTTTGTTTTGTTTTGTTTTATTTTTGTAGCTTATTGGATTTCTGGATTGAAGATTATTAAAGCTCACCTTTTGTTGAGACTTCTTTGTGGTCTGCCTTCAGGTCCTCCAAACTGAATTCTTGCCACTTGAGCTATCAGGGAATGTTCTGGGCAGATTTCTGAACCACATAACTCATTTAAGAGTCAGAATTATCCATTTGTTCTGCAACTAGATGATTTTAGACCAAATTTGGACCCTTTTCTCTCTCCCCTTGTTATAAAGCTGAGGCAAAGAAGCCCAAATGCAGTCTCCAGTGAGGTGCTGAATGTTTACAGAAAGATTTATTTACAAAGTTTGTGAGAAAGAAAAAAAGGTTAAGGCTTAGCGTGGCTAGAGGACTCCACTATTTAGGTACGCTGATGGACTGGCAGGGAATGAGTTGAAAAGCCGGTGAATAAATACTGGCCGGCTGATTGCAGGATGGCAAGCAGGTGTAGAACCACAGTAAACAACCTGCTCATCTCTGCGGCTCTCTGCAGTGATGGTGCTGAATCTCCAGTCTGAAAATGACTGCACTTGTTGAAACACCTGGACATGACATGCCATTTAATGCAGGAGAAAAAACAAACAAACCAGGACCCATCCTCTTCCTCCTCCTCCTCCTTAGTGCATGCAGCCTGAATGAAAACATCTCTGTTGGCAGCCTAATAGACCTGCCAGCTGTAAAATATCATGACCGCACTGCTCTCATTCAGATTATACATATTTCATCTGTGGAGTGAGTGGAATTATTCAGTCTTAAAAGTGCTCATTATCCTCCATTTGAGTAGAGAACAGTCTCGCCAAAGCATCAAGGTTAAAGAATTTTATTTGAAATCACTTTCCTGTCTTATAGGTCTGTGTGTGTGTGTGTGTGTGTGTGAGAGAGAGAGAGAGAGAGAGAGAGCGAGAGAGAGATCTAGGGTGCTGTGTAATCAGTTTCTCACACCACCATGGAGGTTAATGGAGTAGATACAGAGATATAAGGCCCAGCTTTTACACCTCACAAACATGCATAGGATATATCATCATATATCATACATTTGTAAGGATTGATATTGACAGAATGGCTTCTTTGTGGTGACCTCTCTCCGCTGACTGAATCCAGATCTTTGATTATTCCTTTTCCTCCCTGTCTTTCTTTAACTCCATCATGTTCTGTGTTTCCATTGGCCCTCACATAGAAAACATAAGTGACATCTCCTGTCATGCTCATTCTATATGCTGATGATATTCAGCTTTATTTCTCAGACCTGATGTGCCTTGTAATGTCTCCATACTGTCATTGCACAGAAGAGCAACTTTCCTTCGATCTACTCTATCCTGACGAGTTTGATGAGTCCATGAGTTTTAATGCAGCATTTTATGTGTCGTGTGTGTGTAGTGTAGGAAAATAATTAAAACAAAACACACAGTTAATGAGGATTTTGCAGTAAGTTTTTGCCAGAAATGACAATATATGAGGAAAAACTCTTAACCTGCACAATCCCAGTGTTTGGCATAAAAGAATGGGATACAAAATGAGGAACCAAAGAAATGAACAGAAGTGGGTTCTGGACAGTTGGTAGGTGTCGGGGATGAAATTCCCCTTGCTTCTTCTGATCACCTCCCGAGTTGGTTTGTGAGGAAGGAGCGGATAAATTCTGGTCTCAAGATTACAATTTATTGAACAATGAGGCAGATTCTGAGTCACAGAGCTCTGAGTTGTTGCAACACAAAGAACGAAACAAGAACAACACAAGAACAGAACAACCAACAAGAACGAACAACCAAGCAGCAACAACTAACAACACAACAACCACTAGACATGGAATTCACACATTGATATACCACAGGGGCGTTCCTGCCTGCCGGCCCACAGGGGCATCTACTGCCCCCCCTGCATACCCTGGCTCATACAGCGAATAGACCATTAGTGTTTATTCCTTAATAAGGTAAAGCTTCAATTTCTTAAATCTCATAGGTTGTGAGGCCGGTCTAGGGGTGACCATAAACTGGGCACTCAGGAGAAAAACACATTGCTTTAGAATCTGGCTTTTATCAGGTCAAAGGTGCTGCTGTCCTTAGTCTGAATTTATGACCATCTCGTACCAACCGGAGCTCTCTCCAGAGAGCAGAAAAACAACTGATCTCATCTGCCACAGCCTGAACTGCAGAAAACAAAGTTATATGACACACTATGAAATTACTTCTTAATACATTCAGTATCAGTATTCAGTATGTGAGTTAAACACTCATCCATACATCTTTGGAATGTGAGATTTAGATGGAAAAACTCCTCACAGAAAGCCTGCAGGTGACTGGCTCAAACCTTCTTAGCTTTAATTACTCACCTATAGAGCCCCACAGCACCAGGCCTAAGAGAACATGAACGTCCTGCAACTGTACACCTCTAGTTCTCCTCACAGGGTTATCTGAGTGTGCCTCAGAAATGGTATGGTGACATATGGACTCTCATTTCATTTCTTTATTGTTGTTGCTGTTTTTTGCTAAAATGTCCTCAAAAACATTCATCACTCAGAGACCTGTATAACCTGGCCTTCATTTGTAATGAATATTTGTTATTTTCTCTCAGCCTTGGACACATGCAGATAGACGCTGCTGTCTGTGGGACGTTTCCCCGTCCTCTCCAACCTCTGCACATTGCACTGTAATTCATTTCACAACCGTCTCAAACATATTCAGGCAGATAAGTGAAGAAAAGGAGGCGTGCTATCTCTGCTGTCTGCTCTGGAACAGAGGAAGACTGTTAACAAAACAAAGCAATTTCCCAGCACAAAGGCAGAGAGAGAGCAATCTATCATCAGCCCATGAGAGTCGCCCGGGCGGGCCGACAGGCAGCGGCGGCGGCAGTAGCAGCAGCAGCACAGGCAGGAAAATGGGCAGAAAGCCCTTGTTTGCTGCTTCAATCTGCTGCTGCAGAGAGGAGGAGGAGGAGGAGGTATACAAATGTGAGTGCAGATTTAAACACCGCACGTCTCTATGAAGACTTCTTGGCAGATGGAGGCTTCCTGCTCATCTTGTGGTGGAGATGGAGAGAGATTAAGAACGAGGTGAAAAATGTTTGGATCAGTCGTAGCAGACTTCTAAATCGATGTCTGAAACACCTCGGAGAATATTTAAAGAGGCATTAGGTCATATATTTTTCCTTCCTCCGTTGTACAAAATGACCACGATATATTATAGCTGCAGGGCCTGACGGGGCTGTTGATCGATACCAATGACTCAGCGCTTAGTTTGCCAGCTGCTGAGATTTCTGCCTTTCAACATTCATTCTGTCTGTAATCTGAAGACATTTCCAACGCAGGTTTTACTGTGAGAGTCACGTCTGGTTAAAGAATAGGATGGAGAGGCTCCATTGTATCTGCAAATAATCAGTTTTAAAAAATGTCTCATTTCTTCATCGCTGTTTTTATTCCTCTGAATGATGATTAATACGAGCTGCTCTGGGCAAAAATTGTCAAATGAACGTAATTAAATTAATTCAGAGGCGAAAACTTCCAGCATGCTGATGTGAAAAACTCAAACTTTTGGATTCCTTTAGAGGCTACAAACTGAACGTCATAATTTCCATGTATCCATGGATAACAGCTTCATACGGCAGGCTGTCAGGATGCTGAATTTAACCCACCACTCACACAGAATCACACACCCTCCATACTCCCACACACAACCATCTGCTGCTGTTAACATGTGTCGCACTACAATCTATCTGCAGCTGGCTGTTATTTGCACCACTACTATGATATATAATGTGGTTTTATACATATATATATAAACACACACACACTTATGTCACATGGAGGTCCCAGTCTGTCGACGGGGACAGTGTAGTGTTGGGTAGTAACTATAAATATTTATGATGCATGTGATACGTCTGTTATGTGAATCCATGCAAACCAGCACATGTTCCCCTTAATGTTGTAGAAGAAGAAGATCGGCACAGTGCAGCTTATGGATGTTTTCACGCTTTAGTTCGCCGCCCTGGTAACAACCACTGGTTTGATCAAATCAAATCAGATGATCCACAGCTCAACCAAAACTGTCAGGTTGTCTGGTTGTTTTGGTCCAAATGCAATTACCGTCTTCACATCACATCAAACAACAGCAGAGAAACTATTCTTGAGTCAAACAGACCAACTCCTGTCATTTGGTTTGGTTTGAGTTTCTCTTTAAATCAGTCACATTTAGAAAAAAAACAGTGGATTACATAAAGGGATTATTTTGCCATCTAGTTAGCTACCTACAGACAACAGATCAGCCTGTTAGCATCATTAGCATAGCAGCTAGCTTGCGAAGCATGCCAGAGGGAATGACAAAAGTGCAGACCAGCCAAATATCAACATGTAGGAAAAACAGAAGGTTCAAACATTTCTATCCTCACTGCTGCCAGATCACAATTATTCATAGAATAAGATCATATTTTGTTCCCTTTTTCTAGACAAAACATCAATATCACAAAGACTTACAAGTTCCAGCACTACTAGCACAAATCAATCAATCAATAAAAGCAAAAATTAAAAGAAAAAGCATAATAACGAAGAATTGCATTGATCACCAGAAACATGCAAATTAACACAGTAGTAGCAGTAAAAGATTTTCCCTTTAACTGTAACATGCATTTTAAAAGTAACCCCTATGTCTTTTATAATTTAAAAAATGGAAGCACCTTCTGCAGTCAGAGTTTATTATCAGGGCAGTGGTGCTTAAAAAAGGATGTCACAGTAAACACATTTAGTGTGATACAGGTTTGTGCTTTTTTTGGTAGTAAACTGTGTGTCTGTCCTGTCACCAAGATAAAGTGGCACTAAATTTATTACGTTTGGTTAATTAAACCACTGCTGCGTCTCACACACACACACACACACACACACACACTTCCCGGGTTTAGTTATATTTTCAATTAACTCACTGCCACGCCTGTTAAATAGAGACAACTGCTGACGTTTACAAAAAAGCAAAACTACATCTCAGTGCAGGGAAACAGATTTCTATATCGAGTCTCACAATGACTTAAAGATAATTAAAGTTATGCATCAACATCTGTGTTTCATTTTCCTTTCTTCCTGAGTTTCTGTCTGCATTAGTTGAAGCAAACTCTGTTGATCCCCGAGGGAGCATCTGGGTCATTATGGCAGAAAGGAGCAGCGAAGGATGATGGAGAGCAAAGAGTAAAAAAGATATTAAGTAGGATGAAAAAAATAAATAAATGAAAGATGAAGACTGTGTGAGGGAGATAAAACCTCTTCCACACAACAGTGGCTGAAATTGGATTTGAGTTACACATTTCAAAGACATCGCCGGCGATTTGGTGACACGCGGGGAGCACTTAGAGGTCTGTCACATGGAGCTGCAGTGTGTGAAGGCTTCATTTCCTGCTTTACCTTCGCAGGGAAAACACGATGGATGTGTGCCGTTCAGGCAGCGCTGAGGGAAACAATAGCTTATAGGAAAACTGGTTATACTCCGACGCAGCGCTTAATTTCTCTCCATCTGTCAGGTTCTCTCTCCTTCTCTCTGTATTTATCTTTGTTTTCCTGCATCAATTCCATCTACCCCTCACTGCCACACACACACACCTATATATATATATATATATATACACACACATACAGAGACACGTACAGAAACACTCCCCACAGGCCCATTCTAAAGGACATGAGTTAGATATTGAGCCAAAAAAGGAGGAGGGAAGAAAAGAGGGAGGGAGTGGAGGAGCACAGGGACATCAGCCAAGTGTGACAGCGGAGTCGTATTTCTTTCCTTGGCCCGTCCGCTGTGGACTCTGAGCTGAATACTGAGCGTGCCCACTGCAGAGCCGGAGGACAGGCCCAGACTCCAGACGAGGACCAGAGCGACCGCAGAGCTCCAGGTCTGATCAGAAACCAGGAGGCTGCTGAAAGGATGCAAAGGCCATTACTTCTATGGTTTGTATATGTTATGCACAGGACACAGTTTTTAACACAGAACACCCTGCCACACAATATCCACACACAACGATGATGACCTGATGTAAAACTGGAGAGTCTCACTTCACATAGAAGGACACGATGGTTTACAATTGATGATAACTGATGACGCGGTTTCAAGATGGTGGCACAAACAAATGCACATGGACAGGTTGTACTGTGATGTGCACAGAATACTGAACTATAGGCTACTGCTATTGCTTGGAAAAGAGGAAGCTCCAAGCAGAGGCAACAACAGTGTAAGAGGGCCAGCAGCCAGGTAACTAGACACTCAGCGTACAGGGGGACTAGCATGTAAAGAGATGAGAGACAGAACAACATATTCAATCACATATGATCAATCAATAGTACTTCAACCATATAGGACACATGGTTATGTTCATGCTGACCAAACATATCGCCTGATGTCAGCCAATCATGGGATTAAACCGCACGAATCCATAAACTTTCATTCAGGAGTCTATGGGTCGTGTCCCCCTGACACCATGAACGGTTTTGTTTTCACTTACTGTTTTGCATGTTCCATCTTCCATCCATCCATCCATCCATCCATCCATCCATCCATCTTCAACCGCTTATCCGGGGCCGGGTCGCGGGGGCAGCCGTCTAAGCAGGGACACCCAGACTATGAAATATCAGCCTTGTGAGGGTGGGTTGGACAGAGTCATGCAGCAGAGGGATGAGAGGGACATGGCTAGCATATAGTAATCCAAATCCTAATCCTGTTTTTTTGTTTGTCGCCTAAATTAAACTGCACAAACACAATGCAAATTAAAAACAATAAAACTTTGATTAGTGTATGTGGGAAGGTTAAAATTCTGCTGCAGTCTGAGCACACAGGAGCTCCATATTCATACCGATACATCATCATAACAGAAGCCTCATTCAACAGCTGTTCCATTTAATCTTAATCAGAGTACAAAGAGACAGAGAGAGACATTAATGGAGCTGCATAAAGATAAACATGAAAGCGATGTAAATCTATGGAGAACATGTCCTGCACTCACTGATCAGTGCACGTTTCCTCATATCACATCAGCCTAAAGTTCTCATCCTGTCCCGAGAAAATAAAGAACATCGTGTCTGTTTGTTTGGTCGGGAGGAGGCGCTGGGAAACAGATATCTGCTCCAATCACTGCGTTTGGCAACAACAGCCTCCAAAACTGGGATGTCCAACCTCACAGATGCTCCCTAATGGAACTGGCAAAACCTTCTTCCTGGATGTCATGAAGGCTACAGATAACAGCCTGGGCCAAAAAAAACAAAAAAAAAACAAAAAAAAAAACAACAACAAACAGCAAAAGCATCTTTCACAGGAGTGCAGCCTATAAAGACTGCCGGGGAAACAGAAAACAAATCCTTTAATCTGACTTTTCTACTTTTGTACTTTCACACAAAAAGTCAAAGACCATGTGCAGAGTGACGGCTCTGAGGTCTGTGTCAGTAAAAATTATTGGACTAATAGTGTAAATGTAATCTCCTCTCTCATGTAATATTCATAAAATAAGCATCTGAAAGCTGCATACATGTTTATATAAATGAGTATTTGTCGTTACTGTCGGTCAGACTGGTGCAAGCTGAACTTTAGCAAACATTAGACATAGTTTAAAAACAAATGAAAAATATAAAATGGTGATTTTCTGAATGTCTGTCATTAACAGAGAGACTGCAGCTCATTAACAGAGTCAGCAGCAGCATCTCTTCCATTTGCCGGAGTGTTGACTGGGTAAATACCATCAGGACCGCTAAAGTTCACTGGATTAGCAGCTTGTTCATTCATGAACTCTTATCGCTGAGAGGGATAGAGACTCGCTGCCAGCTTAATTGCAGAGGGAGGAGTGTTATCTGCAAAAAAAAAACAACAATCTACACAAAGTTAATTAAAAACTATCCCACGTCTTTGTTCAGCCGTGGAAATCTTAATCTCTGAATATGACAAAAATAAATAAATAAATGAATGCTGCCAGTTTTCTTTGCAGCGACTCTGCAGCCCCCTTCTGCTCCGCAGTAATGATGTGGGATCTAAACCCCTTCAACCGCTAATTGTGGGGCTGATGCTCCACCCACCGTAACATTCTGCATAATTAATTGGAGGGCTTTAACAGTAATAGAATAGCCAGAGGGCTCAGGCAGCCCCGACACACACCATTAAAATGCAAATCGAGCTCAATGAAATAAAAAACTGAGATCTATTTCAGCATGGAAGCGGAGAGAGATGAACACACACACACACACACACACCTCTGTCAGAGAGTCACATCCATGACATCAACAGAGGAGCTGTTCAATACACTGATGTTGCCATGCAACAAGTCAGGGTTAGCAAGGAGGATGATGGGAGAAGCAACAATCACTGATGCAAAGGCAATTTATTTTTCGTTTCCAAGATGCAGATGTAATATAGACATCAGTCATATTTCACGTTTTATTGTTCTCGCTGAATATTTAATGTGCCTTCTGGGTCTCTTGTGGGTTTGTGTAGTAAATATGAAGAAGTATGTAAACAGAGTAGTGATGCAGGTTTACTGACAGATGGGCTCCCATGGTAAACAGTGTAAACGTGCACATTAAATTTTTATGTAAACATTTTTGTTGTACTGACGTCAATTAAAGCAGTTTTCCAACAATGTGAGATGGATGGACAGTGTTTCTGTCAAAGTATGTGTGGGAGGCGGACACAAGTGTGGAGACACAGGGCAGTTAAAGTTCAGGAACTCAGGTACACGCAGCCGCTAAAACAGTAAAACAAAACTGAGGATCACTGGGAAAACTATGCTATGGTAAAAACTATGGCAAGGAACTCTATGGCAGAAAACACAGGTAAGTATTACCAGGTCACAGGTTACCAAGGCTGAGAAGCAGCTTTAAGACTTGTAACACAAACAAAACCTCAGGCAAGGCTTAGACATACAAACAAAACCCACATACACTCAACAAAAATATAAACGCAACACTTTTGTTTTTGCTCCCATGTTTCATGAGATGGACTTGAAGATCTAAACTTCATTCCAGATACACAATATTACCATTCCTCTCAAACATTGTTCACAAATCTGTCTAAATGTGTGATAGTGAGCACTTCTGCTTTGCTGAGATAATCCATCCCACCTCACAGGTGTGCCACATCAAGATGCTGATCTGACATCATGATTAGTGCACAGGTGTACCTCAAACTGCCCACAATAAAAGGCCACCCTGAAATGTGCAGTTTTGTCTCACAGCAAAATGCCACAGATGCCACAAGCATTGAGGGAGCGTGCAATTGGCATGCTGACAGCAGGAATGTCAACCAGATCTGTTGCTCGTGCATTGAATGTTCATGTCTCCACCATAAGCCGTCTCCAAAGGCGTTTCAGAGAATATGGCAGTACATCCAACCGGCCTCACAACCGCAGACCACGAGTAACCACACCAGCCCAGGACCTCCACATCCAGCAGGTTCACCTCCGAGATCGTCTGAGACCAGCCACTCAGACAGCTGCTGAAACAATTGGTTTGCATAACCAAACAATTTCTGCACAAACTGTCAGAAACAGTCTCAGGGAAGCTCAACTGCATGCTCGTTGTCCTCATCGGGGTCTTAACCTGACTCCAGATCGTCGCCGTAACAGACTTGAGTGGGCAAATGCGAACATTCGATGGCGTCTAGCACGTTGGAGAGGTGTTCTCTTCACAGATGAATCTCGGTTTACATTGTTCAGGGCAGATGGCAGACAGCGTGTGTGGCGTCGTGTGGGTGAGCGCTTTGCTGATGTCAATGTTGTGGATCGAGTGGCCCATGGTGGTGGTGGGGTCATGGTATGGGCAGGCATCTGTTATGGACGAAGAACACAGGTGCATTTTATTGATGGCATTTTGAATGCACAGAGATACCATGATGAGATCCTGAGGCCCATTGTTGTGCCATACATCCATGAACATCACCTCATGTTTCAGCAAGATAATGCACGGCCCCATGTTGCAAGGATCTGTACACAATTCTTGGAAGCTGAAAATGTCCCAGTTCTTGCATGGCCAGCATACTCACCGGACATGTCACCCATTGAACATGTTTGGGATGTGCTTGACCGGCGTATACGACAGCGTGCACCAGTTCCCACTAATATCCAGCAACTTTGCACAGCCATTGAAGAGGAGTGGACCAACATTCCACAGGCCACAATAGACAATCTGATAAACTCTATGCGAAGAAGATGTGTTGCACTGCATGAGGCAAATGGTGGTCACACCAGATACTGACTGGTTCTGAGTCCCCAGACCGCCAATAAAGCAGAAACAAAATGCACATTTCAGGGTGGCCTTTTATTGTGGGCAGTTTAAGGTACACCTGTGCACTAATCATGATGTCAGATCAGCATCTTGATGTGGCACACCTGTGAGGTGGGATGGATTATCTCAGCAAAGCAGAAGTGCTCACTATCACACATTTAGACAGATTTGTGAACAATGTTTGAGAGGAATGGTAATATTGTGTATCTGGAATGAAGTTTAGATCTTCAAGTCCATCTCATGAAACATGGGAGCAAAAACAAAAGTGTTGCGTTTATATTTTTGTTGAGTGTACATCCCAAGACGACAAGACAAACTGGCACCACGTGAAGAGGAGACACAGACTATATACACAAGGAGCAGGGGAGACAATGAGACACAGGTGAGACACATTAGGGAGGAGCAGGTAATCACACAAGGCGGGAAACTACAGGAAGAAAAATACAAGACAACACACAAGGAGGACAGGACTATCAAATTAAAGCAGGAAGCATGAGACAAGGCAAGACAAACACCACAAGGACGACAAGATTTAAGAACAAAACAAACCTCAGCCCTACAACATAACAACTGAACACAAAACCCAAAACAAGGAAACAAAACCAAAAAGAACACAGGATCATGACAGTTTTTGGAACTCTCAAGCATTTCAAAAATTTAAATTAAACAGCAGAATGAGGACAAAAGTCTTCAAAAGTCGGCAACATATCCTTCATAGCTACATATGTATCCTTATTGAAACAAACAGTGAGGACTGGCTGGCCTCAACAGACAATAAAACTCAAAGTACAAACTGTAAATTTACACAGTTTCATTTCTGAATCTGTGTTTCACTGAGCCGATGAATCACCTCATCCACCAACTCACATCAAGCCTTTGCCAACTACGACCACAGTCTGGTTTGAAGTAGCCTTTCAAACACTGCTGCTCCATGTTTCTTATTTACTACGAGGTAACTTGCTTGGCTTCAACAAATAAATAAGAAATAAGCAATAAACTTGCAGCTTCACAAAATAATGTTTTGTTTAATTATATTTATGACACCCAGCATTAAACTATGAAAATATTTCACTTAGGAAAAGGTGCTGCCACATCATGACACAATGTAGAGATGCTTCTCTGTGTTCATGACTGCTTTCTCTTCTTTCCTCCCCTGAAAACAGCCCTGAATGTGGAGGGATTTCGATGGAGCAGGCCTCCCTGAAGCAGCTCAGTGGTTCCAGCTGTCAAAACACAGCAATTAAAAGTAATATGGTACAAATAAACATGTCATCATCCTGCTCTCACCGCCTCATTTTTATAAATACACAGGTAGTTTTTATGAAATATAAAATGTTGTGCAGCTTTTGATCATCTGAAAAATGCTGCACAGGAAACATGAAGTCTTCACACCAGGCAGCGCTAATGCAGACATGACAAGCTTTCACTACAGAGGAGAGGAGAACTCGTGTAGTCGTGACTTCTTATCCACAGAGATATTAGTGGGAAGGCTTCACAGCGGGGCGGCGGCTGATTCATCAGTCAGATCAGGTTTGTCTGTTAAAAAAAACCAAGCCCAACTAAAAATACAGAGTGCGTCATGTCATGAAGCTGTTGGTTGAGTCATGATGGATGAAAGTATTATAAGGCCAGAGCTAATGAAAGCAGCTCTCACATGACAGTTTGGACTCAGGGGGGGACAAGGGGGGACTGTTCACAAACACCGCTGAGTAAGAAAAGCAGAGGCAAATATGACACTGATTAATGACAGGAGAATCAATTAGCTGTACAACATCGATGTTTGGTTACCGGCGCTCGGTGAAGTGACTTTGAAATGCAAACGAGGCTCCTCACGTCAACGGAAAGCGTGCGACAAAACAGTTGCTGCTACGCTCGGTGCAGCTACAGTTAGCTCATTATTAATGGGCCTGGCTCCATGAGTGTGCACCAAGCAGATGGCAAACTCTCAACAGATCATGAGTGTACATCTACGCTCGGTGTGCAAGGAGAAAAAGGGCCCCTCCTTGGTGCTTCCAGGGATTCCAAATGTGATGTCACTGCTAATCCCATCAGGAAAACACAGCTAAATCCGCTGCCGACGGGCCACAGTCACGCAGATTGGCCATGGCAGCAGCTGCGGATGGGATAGGCCTATAAATAGGACTGCAGAGCCGCAGCCTCTGGTGCTGTCAATGGGGACTGGGTGGCAGACGACTTTCCTCCGACTGGGTGGTTGTGCAGAGAAAGTGGAGAGAGCAGAGAGGAGAGGATTCCCCCTGTGACTCAATGCCAAAACGCCGCTCGTCCCCCAATGTCATGCAGCGGCAGTGACACGCTCGGGCAGAGCAGCCGCGAGGCGCAGCAGCTCTCCAACTCTGCACCGGTTGGCTGTGACTTTGCAGGCTGCGAGTCAGGAGATAACGTTATATTTGCTGTTACACTTCGTGTATCACAATAGCTGGGTTGTGAGGGTACAAACTGGCTGCAGGCTGTTAAGGTGAGAGCGGGTAAGGTTGGTGTAGACACAACTGGGTTCACCGCACGGATCCTGCCTCCATGTTGCAGCTCTATCAAGGTGTCATTCCAGCCAAGAAACAGGAAATCACACATTTAATGTTTAACTCAATACTTGTTAGGGGCAAACAATATTACATCTGATTTAATATTTAGTTTTTGCATAGAAAAATATCAGAATATTTCATCCTTTCAACCCCACAGCCCTCTTTTTTGGGGGCTTTTGTGTGCACCCAACAATAAAAGCCATAAAACACCATGTAAAAAAATAATCATATTGCATATCAAATTAAACAGGAGGAACTCCACTACAAGCACATATAAGTCATATTTACACACATCAAACATAACTCCAACACCATGCAAATCAATGATCAATCATCAAAATAAAGACATATAAAATACAGAATAAAGACATTCAGTGGTTAGACCTTAAAAATAAAATGTCAATTAGCTCTAAAGAAACATGAATGTAGCCAATGGATCATCTGATCAGTTCCGATGATCCAAATATTGATCATATCAAATATTATCAATATAAAAGTTAAAACAAAACCTGCATTTTCATCAAATGCAAAATGCATATATGTCGTAAGTACGAAAGTGATGAAGTATTTAGCTTCCAGGTTACAGTGATTTTATTATTTAGACTAGACCCAGCATCATTGATACTTTGGTCTTTGATCACACAGTCATCAGATAATCAGATACAGATTAAAGGCTGGTAGATGTTCATTTTCTCTGTTGTGTATTGTGTCACTAATAATGGAAAAAGTTCTAAGTTAAGTAGCAAAACATGCCCAAACCATGATACTACCACCACCATGCGTTTACAGCTATTACTAGGTTATTTTACTGAAATGCATTAAATGTGTTTCCCTTTCAAGCTCCATTTTAAGGTTGCCAATGAGTAACAGTTCAACAATAGACTAGCAGAAGCCTGGATACTGTCAGTATCAGTTGTATTATTGAAGTTATAACTTACACACAGCATGCTGCTCTGTGGTAAACCCCCATGACAGGGATACAAAATGAAACGGTTGATTAGGAAGTCAGAACTCTGAGCTAGCTAGTCTCTCTGCAGACGGGTGACAGCTCTGAACCTTTAATGTTTTTAAGAACTTGGATCCAGTGGAAGGATTATGCAGATTCACAAAGCTGGGAGGAATGACTTCTTGTAGCAGAGTGTGTGTGTGTCTGCGGGGGGGGGCTTTGACAGTCATGTGTTTTCTCATGGCTGCAGTCATACATGACTAAGTTGCTGAATGGATTGTGCACATGTTGGGCACGTGATTGAAGGAAGTCACACATGGAGGTGTCCATGCAGGGGCTGGATTATGTTCTTTGGAAGAGAGAAGTTACACACTGTGGTGGGATTACTCAGCGAGGAAGTCTATTGGTGGCACTGATACAGAAACACATCAGTGACCCACACTGCTGGAGAAGACGCCTCACACACATTCACGCACACTGGCTGTGTGCTCTTTGTTTGGAGTCATGGTTCTGTCAGCTAGCATGGCTCCATCCACAAAGGTGTTTCCACTTCTTGTCCTAATTAGACCTCCAGTTACTCCCAGCTCAGCTCCACCACCTCCAACCTGTGCAGAGGACTAATCATCCAACTCAAACACTCTCATGAAGTGAAGTGAATCTTTTAAAAGTTTACAGAAAAAAACGTGGCATCTCCATCTAATGACTGGTTTTGAAAAACAAGACTAGATTTTTTGCAGGGCAGTATAGGCAGCATATGCTATGCACTCATGATATGGGAGCCATCTTTTCCCTGTGCTTTAATTCTAATAATAACTCTTAAACCTATCTACCTCTAACCTCTAAACAAGACTTTATGTGTAGTGATGAAGAGACTGTATAAATGCTACATTTCCATCTTTTTCCTCAGTTTGATGTATGGATGGATGGATTCCATCGCTGTCTCAGCACCCAGCAGGGAAATTAGTGCCACCAAGATTACATTACAATGAATAGAAACACTATGGGTAGGTGAGGGAACTAAAAAGTAAAAGACAAAATAATAAAAAAACAAACATTCAAAATAAATGAGTCATCCTCTTCATTGGAGTGGCGTCCATGCCACCACTGCTTGCGACTGTTCTGCAGCAGCATGGCGCCGGCTCAGAGCCGCTGCACCCGTTTAAAGGTGATGTCAGTAACCAGCTGACTTCTGCCACTTTGACTCCTGCTTCACCCGGTACGTGTGACTGAATGTTAATGACGTGTAAAACCAGCAGCTCTGCATCTATGAATACTTTAACACAAGGTTCCACTTTCCTCGCGGTTCGATTCTGATCACAGGCGTGACCATGGAGTCCTTGAAGCAAACACTTTTTTCTTTTTTTCTTTTCTCACCCTCTCCGTTGAACTCGTGAGCACAGGCTTGCATGCAAAATGATTTTTGTTCTCATTATTCTGCGGCTGAGATGCTAATTTGTTTGCTGATTCCTGAATATTGCAGAACAGGTTTTAATGAGCTCTGGGCCTTTCACAACATCGTCCCTCAGGACTTTGGAACTTTGAAAGCTAAGACACCAACAAATAAACTTTTATAGGATACTAACTGCACCTTCTACTGTTTGTTTATGATCTTTGTCTGTCTGTCTGTCTGGATTTCTATCCACTGAACAATTGTATATATGTGTAAATATGGTTACCTCTCTGGTGCCCTCTTGTGGTCATAGGAATGTAATGCTGGAACACAATGGAAGACAAAAAATGGTGCAAAGCTTGTTGCTAATGGGAGACTTTGACTGTTTCATCCATAGACTGTAAACAAACATGGACTTTCCTCTGACTGTGCCTTCGACACAGGGTGTGGCCACGTTACCAATGCCTGAGTCCACCAAAACTGAACCGAGTCATCCAATTACAGACGAACAGGTGGAAAATGAGAGGAGCTGTGGTGGGTGGGCAGTAAGCAGGAAGCTGCCATCTGTCAGTCAAATTGCTAACAACCTGAATTATGTGACATCAATTAGAACACTGAGTATATATAGACTCGAATAACCTTATTGTCAATGGGTGGCAAAGGGCCATATGGCTTTGAAAATCCAGGGTTTAAACCAAACATTGACCTTTACCTAACCAAGTAGTTTTACTGCCCAACCAGTTGAAAACAAAAGTGGAGTGACGTTTAAAATATCCCACCAGCCATGTGGGCAATATGTCCATATTGTGGACTGTTTGACAATTGGATAATATGTTGGGTGGGTTCAGGTGAGAATGCTTTTCTAGTGCACCTTCCTTTAGATGTCCACCAAGCATTGCCGCCTATGAGCTGGAGGCAGACTCAAACTGGAGGCATTATATCTTCTAGTTGGCCATGGATCAGCTGATAATCCCACAGAAGGTGCTTAAGAAAAATAACAGGAATCCTCCACATCTCAGCTATCCTGTGTTGCTGCCTCGATCCTGGTGGACAGAACAGTTTGGTGTTCATGTGATGGATGTGTTTAAAGCCTTAGGACTTTGGCTTATGTGTGGGGAAATGCTGCAGATTTTTTAACCACAATGAACGTGGTATTAGAATTCATTCATCTTATTTCCCATGCAGGCAAATTGAATTCTCTCCGTTCGTTTGGTAACATTTCCGTCGTCTCTGAGACCTCTCTCTGCTCCCACAGCTTGCCGCCATAAAAACAGATGGCTCTCCTGCAGACCGGCATCCCTACTGCGCTTGCATTGAGCCGCAGTGAATACGACGCAGTTTCATCAGGGCCCGAATATCTTGTCATGCGAACAGTATGTGGAGCTGAATAACAATACGATACAATGTCAGCCAATGACAGACGCCTCTCCGGGGACCAGTCGTGTGACCCAGGAGGTAGAGAGTGTGTGTGCATGTGTGTGTGTGGAGTGAAAATGTGTAATAGATAAGAGGTATAAGAGAAAGATAGCGAAAGGATTTCATGTAAAAAAATGTTTTTCTTTTTCTTATTACTGTAGCAGGACTGTTGTGCATTTTAATGCAGATGAACAAGCTGAAATAAAAGTGAAGGATTAAAGCTGTGCATCTTGCCCCTGTAACTGTAACCGAGTGTGCGGCTAAATCAATAAAGACACCAGACCTAAGCAGAATGCGTTTGGCGTTGACCTCATCAATAAAATCAATGCTTTTGGGTTAGATCCTATAAATTGCTGCCACTTCTGAGATCTTCCTCTGGGGAGCTGTGGATGGGCACTGACACTGCTGGTGGAGGAGGGGTGAGGAGGAGGAGGAGGAGGGATGAAGCTGCTTTCACTGCAGGGACGGCAAAATAACGTACTATGCAGAGCGGTTTAAACTCCGCTCAGCTAACATGATCATTGGTGGACATAAATGCTGCTAATACCATGTAACACAGGATCAAAACTACAAGGAACACTGCATTTTAGAATGGAAACATTTCACTGCATGTATTCTTAGATAACTGTACATTCCCTACACTCATAATATGAGCGAGCACCAGCACAGCGAATCAGACTTAGCTGCTCTACACTTCCACACCTAAAATCTGCTCATTTTTTTCAAGGATCATTTTGTAACATTGGTAAAATAAGTTTAGGACACTGGAACTCAGACTCAGACCATCTAACAAGCAACCTGTCAGCATGCTAACCTCCTGTGCCACTAAATGTCTAAAGAAAATGTAGTAAGGTTTACCTCAAGAGCAATTGAGGTACATAGAAATACTCCAACACCCAACCTGCATGATGATCTAGTGGATAAGCCATTTGATCTGTGTCCCAGTGGGGTTTGGATGCCTCCATTTCAGCCTCACTTGCCACCTTTGATTGCAAAAAAAGAAAGGAACAACACCTTGTAGGGTTTTTACCTACATATTTTGAAAGTGTACTCTTAAAATTGACTTGTCCTCGAGAGAAGAACTGAACAGCATGTAGAACCTCTTCTGTATAGAAGGACGTGACATGTCATTTTTCATTGATTTCAGTTCAACATGTTAAACATATATTCAGACTGATGTGCAGACAGATTTATATGCATTGATGTTAAACAGTACTGTCACAGTCAAGTGCAGCAACGTGCGAGCTAACACGCATCGACAAGAAGTCCACAGTCACATCCTACTGAAGAAATGTGGAGGGCGACTCGGAGCGATTCTCTTCCTCACAGAGGAGCTGTAATATGTTTTGAAGGCTGTGAGTAAGTTGATGGGATCATTGCAAAGGCACAAAGCTGCTGGAAAGAAGCCTGCAAGCGAAACAAAGGCCTGTGGCCCCCCCGCTAAGAAGCCGAGCTGCAGTGCTGTGACATCGCAGAGAAGGACAAGTCAAAACCACTCCGACACAAAGTGATTGACCCTCTGCAAAAACTTGTCAGCCCGACTGTGGCTGCGTTAAGACAACATGGATCAGACATGGCGGGAAAAAGACATCTAATCGTTGGCTTAAAGAAGGAGAGTGCACAGCACAGCAAAGATGGTTTGATTTATGAACTTTGATGGAGCTTATCAGAGGAAGGCAAACAGTGTGGAGACGTCAACTTGACAAAGTAAAATTCAAGGAGCCGTCTCAGAGCAGATTGGCAGTTAATTCTCTTAAGCCTTTCTGGAAGTTCAGAACCATGACGTGAATGATTTTCAGACTTTTTTGTGTTTTCTGTTACAGAGCAACTTACTGTTAAAGTCTGCAGTGTACCATAAACATAGCCGTATAATCCACCCTCACTGAAACAAACTCACAGAGGCAGCTTCTCACCAAATACCAACTCAATGATACCTGCTGGCTAAAGTGAATAAAACACATAGATATAACCACTGCAATGTCACAAATGTAATATTTAGAAGACTACTTGACTACTAGACTACAAAATCTGCTAATCGATGGCACCAGAGTAGAGTGACTAAGAGTAGCTTAAATTTCACTCGTCTTCTGCATCTAACTTCTTAGCTAAGTGTATGCTACATTTAAAGTAGCTTTAAATTTGCATACACATTTTCTTTGTTTTGTTTGGATCTAACTGCAGTCAGATTATCTGAGATTGTATTAAAGGACTAGGACTCAAGTCCTATTGACCTATCTGACGCCCTCCTGTGGTTGTATGGATACAGTGCATATGTACATACTTATAAATTGTGTTGTAGGGGAGGAAAAATGGCGGAGAATCTTCTTGCAGATGAGATACATTAGTAGTACCTAATCTAAGTCAAGTAGTTTTAATGCCTAACACCCCCACACAGGGGTCACACGCCTGAGCATCTAGATTAAAAGTCTGGAGCAACCTCCACCTCTGTACCTCCATCTGTGAGCTTTTTACAGCCTTTGTGCACACCTCATGTCCGGATAAGTGACCATCAAGGCTTTGTGGCTAAAGGATGTCGTAAATAAATCTAAAAGTGAAGTGACTTTTGATTCACCTTTTTAACAGATGATACTATCATAGCAGGAGAACAACACATCTGTAACCAGCAGTATTGATGGGTGTATATAGTTAATGAGCCTGGTATGTTATCAGAAAGACTGCACACCTAATGACGCTGATGATGGCTCAGTTCCATTCAAGTGGTCTCCAATGGGAAATGAGTTAAAGAGCTGCAGAAATACACCAGGATTCAGCCGTGGAAAGGACGAGCGGAAAAAAAAAACATTTAACTAGAAATCACTTGAGTGCACAGATGAGGACGTGGATCCTCGGTTAATACCCCAGAAAACATCAGAATGTTTGAGCTCTGCTCCCCGCAGTTCTCCCTGTTCTGGACAGCCATACTTCCCTCCCCTCCTGATAAGATGTCCCTCCCCAGAGACTCGCCCCCTCCCTGCTCCTGTTGCAGTAATACATTGGATTGATCAGAGCAGATCCATACAATTAGCCAAAGCTTTTGAGTTAGTGTCCTTCGTGTCCAGAACTGCTGACTCGATGAGGCAGATAAGCAGCGATGGTGCCTCCATTTCCACCGCTGCACTCATCAGTAAGGTTTACTTTCAGATTTCAGATTTGCTCCTGAGCTTAGTGATTATTTTAGCATCTTTGAGACATTTAACTGGATAAATTCAATCCTGCAGCCGCAACAGTGAAGTGAGAGTTCACGAAGTAACATGAATCTGTGCTTTCAGGGGCGCGTTTCAGTGGGAAATCTTTTGAAAAAGTTTTCAGTCAGCTGGAGGAACGATGGGTTATGATACCTGCAGTGTAAAGTGAAGAGCAGGACTGAAGTGTGACACAATCTGACACAGTGTCTCCATTAACTCTATCAGTCAAAGAGTGTGAAACAAAACATGTGAAGATTCAGGGACTCATTTCTTCAACAGTTTTGATGGAATACTTTGACGTGTAGAGAAATATGTCACTGATTTGTTTGGATAAGTTACTCCTCTCTGTATGATTTATAAGGCTAGCATGAGTAGCAAGCTAATGTAACAATTGTGTGCACATTTATCTTGCCAGCAGGATAGTGTGTATAAGTTAAAATAAACTTCAGTTTGTTCAGGATTGCAGGAAAGTATCAGGAAAATCACGACAATTCTTCTTAGTTTAAATCAAGTTTTGGTCCTCTTTTGAGATTTATTGTAAATAATATTCAAAACATGACAGTACCAATCCAATCTGTTGATAAACTGAAGGCAGGATAATAAGAAGAGAAGATGTTATCTAAAGAAGAAAATCTGGAGCAGCCCCTTTAGAGTTACGTTTTTATGTTTTTGGTGCGACATCAACATCCCTCATCTGTTGCTGCTTTTAAACAATTTGCAGAGCTCTTAGTGTTGCTCTGAGTTATTAAAGTCCTCCATAGAAGCAATATCACTCACTCGGGCTGCATCTTTTATTCAACTTTTGCAGTGCACAAAAAGCACATTTGGCCGTAAACGACTTTTTGTGATGGAAGAAGCTTTTTAATACATTAGTGTTTATCATTTATGTGCAGATACACTTCGTTTTAATTCAGAGAGATGGGAGCAGAGGCAGCTAACCACAGCTTTTGATTGCATTATGGAGAGAAGTTATATTACTGACGGCCATTAATTTGGTCTGTGGGAACGACCTGCCCGAGGAAACTGTATCTCTGAATCTCTGGCTGCTGTAAAAGACTTCTTTCAGGACCTTTTATGCACTAAGTTGCATTTCACTAAATATAAAAGATGCTAAAAAATGCTAAAAAAAAAAACAGCAAAAGATTGCAGCACAATAGCTGGAGAAGCACGTCTGCAAAGACAAATAAATGTGTGTATGCACACATAGACAAAGGGGAGGTGTCTCATTAACTTCTACTCAAAGCAATAAAAAAATCAGGGGTTTTATAGGTTCTCGGGAGCTGAGATGTGGACAGGCAGGCACAGCAAAGGCTCAGTCGCTCATCCTGAGCTGGGACTGTATAGAATCTTTACTGTCACTGGAAAAAAATTGATGTATAATTAACATTTTCTTCAAATAATCTCCAAAGGCAGCACATAGAGCAAAAAGACAATAGGGCCCAAAATAGAGCCTTGAGGGACACCATAGGAAAGTGCAACATATGTAAATATATCATATATTTATAGGGCTGCGGATAAGAAATATTTAGTTTGATCCTTTAAAAGGCTGTAAAATGTTACCAGGGGAAGATGTTTCACTTTATAATACAGGCTTATAATGTGCATGAATGCACACATACTGACCTTGTACATACAGTTTATTGCACTTTCAATGGGATAGCATTAAATGAAAACAGATGTCTGTCTTTTTTTTTTTTAACTGATCGAACTTTTACAGATGTATTTTGTGAAATTGGTAGTTTTCCAGAAACCACTTTACATGTAACAGATAATCAGTCACTGAGCTCTTTGTGTTGTTTCAGGGAAACTAATTAAGTAAACGAAAAACCACAGACTTAATCATGTAGATAGAAAAATAATGCAAATGCAATTATACAACAGTCCTGCCCTGCAGTTACTCAACTGTAATCAAGTCTGTTCTAATAAAGCGTTTGAGGAGTCCTGGCGTCTCGGATCAGACAGCGAGGTTCAAAGTCAGAGACCTCAGAGTCAAACACTGCAGCGTGACAATCGGCACTACAGATCCGTTTAGCATTCACGTCGTTACAGAAGTGTCCTGAGCAGAGTGTGTGTGTGTGTGCGAAAGCAACACCCCCTCCAACGCTACACTTATCTCTGCAAAGACACTGTCAGTGCAAAGCAATCGTGTCACCATCAGGCCGAGTAAATTACTTCTGAGAGCGGTCATTTTTCAGTTACGCTGCTGATATTTGGCAGCAGTAGGAGCTCTCCATTCATTCTGCTGCTCGGACACGTCTGCAGTGCAGCTCTGCATTGCTGCTGCATGCTCACACACAGCAGGTCCGCTGCAGATGTTGAAGCATGCCGCAAAACATTAGAAAGATTCATATAGGCAGGTTGTTTTGGGTCCATGTCGCATCGTCAGTCTGCAGCAAGATGGAAATAAAGAAAAATATGTCAGTTTGTTAATCTAGGAAATATTCCAGATAATTAAGGGTAATTAAGGCTGAAGGTTTCCAAAGCTGCAGTGACTCTCTGTGCTGTGCTGCAGTGGACAGATGTGCAGTGTGTTGCCAGGATACAACACAGACTATAAACCTACGTAGCACACCCAGCGAGAAGATGTCGAGGTGATTTGTAGCCGTGTTAGTAGCTGTGCACGCGGATACATAGAAATGATATGATCCCACAGGATCTCCGGTCCCTAGCAGGACATTCTGCTGCCTTTAGAGTCAAACGTGAGAGTTTTGAGAGATTTAGAGATGTATTGCCTCACAGTTGTATGACTCCACTACACAGTCCCCACAGTGAATTCAGGTTTCAGATGTAAAATGGCAACAACACCTGCTGTCTGAAGTTTAGACTGAATATTCCATTTTTGGAGGTCGCCAATTTGTCATGCTTGTGTCCAAATTTAAGTGTGTGCACACAAATATGGGCGAGATGTGTCTGCTGAGGTCCACAGTCAACTGTCAATTTCTAATGCCTGAGGCCAAGTGAATGGCTGTACTAAGAAGAAATCCTTGACCTCTGATTACCCGATGTCGAGGTCAAAGCAATCTTTTATCTTTAAGCAGCCAAATTATGAGCTCATCCTCAATTCTGAGTGATTCTGAGTTCACAGTGATCATGACTTTTAACCTTTAGCCATCAAACTTTAATCAATTCATCTTTGTGTCAAAGTAAAAAAACCATCCATCCATTTTCTTCCTCTTATCTGGGGCCAGCTCGTGAGGGCAGTCTAAGCAGGGAACCCCAGATCTCCCACTCTTTGGCCACCTCCCTGGAGGCAAAATTAAAAGCAGCTTGCCAAGTCGACATTCATACCAAATTAAAAGAAATCCAATCAAATATTCTGAAATGTTGCTTTCATTAGAGTGGCACAAACAGGATGTCAGTGACCTTGAATCCTATGACTATCCCTGATTGAAAACAAATGGTTGTACCAAATTTTAAGACATTTCATTAAGGCATTCTGACGATGTCCTGATCACAAGAAAAAGACGGACATGAGTGTGACAGACACTTTGACTCACAGTTTCATTGTAGAAGTGTTCATGACAAACACACACACAGACACACACACAGTGTGTTCCCATTTTCCTCTTTCTCCTGGATGAAAATATCGGGGGAACTCAATCAGCGTTCTGATAGTGAAATGCCACTGAGCAGGGCTGCACCTGAGAGGCTCAGTGATTTATTGCAAGGCGAAGCTGAAGCCAAGTCGCCAACTCTAATTAGAAAATCCTGTGCAGGCAGCTGAGTGCAGCACAGAGACTTAAATCTCCGAGCCGTCAGCCTCAGACTGCAGCAGCGAAGTGGGGGAAGGATCAGTCCAAACAGCAGCACAGCACGCTGCTTCACTCTGTCTTTAAATGTGAACATTAGAGGAGGTTCTCATGTTTACGGGCTGAGTCTGAGCTGGTGTTTGAAGGCCTTTACGGCTCAACACATGTGCTGAAGTAGCCCGGGGATGATGAGCTGAGCAGGGGTGTACATGCAGGCGGTGTGGTGGCCGCTCTGATTATACTTACGTTAAACAACTTAGGCTTTTTCTTCATATAAGGTGAATGCCTGTGATGTGACGGCGTGGCCTTTACTTTATGCTGTTTGTGCCGTTTCCATACTGAAGGCAGCCATGCTGCTGCTTACTCTGGTTGGATTATCATGCAAATGATTATGATTATGATTCATGGAACCTTTGGAATCTGTAAATGTGATGTTTGGTAAAATATTTAGACATCACCACAACAGAAATGACTCCACTGGTTAATCTGTCTGTATCCTAACCTTATCTGTGTCTCTACAAACCAAAGTGTGCAAGTCTGCCTTTGTGTACTGTGTGCCTGTGTGCGTGCGCCTGTGCGTGTGTCTGTGCCTCTGTGTGTGTGTCTGTACCTGTGTGTGTGTGTGTGTGTGTGTGTGCCTGTGTTTGCCTGCGTGTGTCTGTGCCTTTGTGTGTGTCTGCCTGTGCCTGTGTGTGTCTGTCTGTGCCTGTGTGTGTCTGCCTGTGCCTGTGTTTGCCTGTCTGTGCCTTTGTGTGTCTGCCTGTGCCTGTGTGTTTGTCTGCCTGTGCCTGTGTGTGTCTGCCTGTGCCTGTGTGTGTCTGCCTGTGCCTGTGTCTGTCTGTGCCTTTGCCTTTGTGTGTGTCTGTCTGTGTGTGTCATCTTTGACTGCAGCCCAGGTCACAACGGTTGGATGAACCCAAAGAAAAGGCCACGCAAAAGGTGACACACATGGTGTATTACATTGTCAATCCTCCCTCTCCCACTCACACAAACACACTTCTACCCACACAGACAAATCTACACACAACACACACTGACAGACACACACATACACAAAATGCTCTCATTGAAGCTGAGACTTTCCTCGTCTCGCTGAATGGCAGCAACGGTAGCAACTTGGCAAGGCTGTGAAATTATATTTAGATATGTCTTGACACACACGCACGCACAAACAGACACACAAACAGTCAGATACACGGCTGACAGCCGCCCGTGTTCCTCCTCCTAAAAAAAAAAAAGTATCAATGAAAGCGTGGCGCGTCTGCTGAATTGTGTTTTGATGTCTGCTGGAACGCAGAGAATACATTTAAACTGTCTGTCCCAGTGCAGACACACACACACACACCAGCATAGCCAAATATGGTCCAATGAATGCAAATTAGAGGCTTTTTTAAATTCAAAGCTGTGCTAGTGTATTTAAACCTCAGATCAGAATAATGTTTATTCAGCATGAGAGTCCAGCCAACAAATCACCTCGTTCATTATTCTCAGGATTAATTTCAGTGTATTATTCAGCTTGAAGTGGTGAGCACTGGGAACACTGTAACGCAGTTCGGATCAGCCAGCCAATTATTCCTGATTACTGGTGTTTGTATGAGCACGATTGTACATATTTCAATGCAGCGCACTGACATTAAATACTATGAAGTTATTCTATGCTTTAGGCTTTTTGTTAATGAGACATATTTTTCTTATTTTTAATCGTATTTCACAGATTAAAGCTGAACTGTGTATAAATAAAACAGATTTCCAAGAACAGCAAACTCCGGCTTTCCTTGTTTTTATAAGTACATTTTCAAATATCTAAAATAAATTAAGAGAAGTAAAAAAAATTGAAATGTAAAGAAACAACATGAATGACAACATGCCCAGGATGTATATGTATTCTGTTGCAACAACACACACACTAGCGAGAGAGGAGGATTTATCTTTGTATTGTATCACTGCTCTTATCTCTGCTGTTTTCCCCATTGTAGGACAAATAAAGGTTTTCTTAATCTTAATCTTAGTTGCGTTAAAGTTTTCGGCCATATATAGAAATCATCCAACAATCAACCAGCATGCTAAGCAGCTAGCCTTGGACCATATCCTCTCTTAAATCCAATGAAACCACTTCATTGTCTTGTGAGCTGATAAAGTGTGTAGCCTGCCCTCACTACAACTACAGAGCAGTGTTCACGTCTAGAACAGAAATCATCCGACAACTTTTGTGATGGAGGCCAAATTAATATTGGTCAGAAAATCTGTGTGCTGAAGGTGGTGATGGTGGTGTAGCTGAGTCCACCTGCAGCACCATTTTGTGAGAACAGGACAACATCCAAACACCAAACCAAAGGTCCAGACAGGCCTCTTGACTGGCAGTTAAGGGGGTCAACTGCCAGGGGTTGGCATGCTCATCTGCCCATTGAAGTGGGGGGTGAGAGGGTTTGTAGGACAGTCGTTATGAAGGGCCTGTAAGCTCATGGGCATCACTGTGGCACACAGAAAGAGGCCTTCAGCAGAGCTTCAGAGACAGAAAAAACCTCAAGATGGCTGTGGATCAGGAGGGACAGGTCATGGTCTCATGCTGCCCAAACACAGGCTGGGACTTGATCACTCCCAGTAAGGCCACCAGGAGCAGGAGCCGTGATGTCATACTGGTCACACTGGTCTAAGCTTCATATTCATCTCACACAGCCTGAGGAGCAAAAAGCCTGTTACACATTCAGGTGATGTAACCCAGCATAAACCCATCCAGCCTGAGCCCACATGGAAAGCATGTGGTGGCGCCGCTGTGACCTCTGACCTGCACACACCTCGGCTTGTAATACGACTCATCTTTAAAGTTCAACATGTTTTAACATTGCGTTGTGGTGATTCACAGCGTGAGTTAAACACCTGAGACAGGCGAGGCCGTTTAAAAAATGTAAATGCTCACCTTGGATCAGCCTGTTAACACATTTCCTCTCATCTGCATTCATGCACCAGCCGGCTCACCTGACACAGTGCAGATAACATCTTTATTGTCTGTCAGAGTGTGACCTCTACAGAGCTAATTCACAACCGATTATGCGCTTTTTCCCAGCTGTCCTGGCTTAATTATTATGAGTTGCACGTGGGTGTAAAATCTCCATTTCAATTATTCCTCCTGCATTATTACTACCGGCACTTTCCTGTTCTCCAATATTACTCGGCAGAGCCCAGCGGGTTTAGGTTTGTCTGCATTCTGAATTCATATTCCAGATTCCTGTTCAGGGTGCTGCAGGTGTTTGGTGAGCACGCACACACGCACACACGCACACACACATACAGATTCATGCTGGATTATCTTGTCATCAGAAGTAATGCTGCTAATGCTCACTTAGCATTGTTTTTCTTTGTGTTTTCTTTCTTATCAAACATACTGCAACTAGAGGTGCCACCAGCAGGGAAGTCATGCAGGTACTTGGGGCCTCAGGCCATGTGGGGGGCCCCTCGAGGGCTGGCAAACTTTAACAGTATGCAAAGTTTGCAATGACAGGAGAGGACCTCTCTAATGGGGTTCCCCCCATATGAATCTAATCACTCGCACCATTGCAAGTGTTGTGTATTTCTAATGAAACAAAATGAGCAGCTCTCCCTCTGGGAGTCATTAAAGAGAAGGAGGAAAAAAGCAAGACATGGGTAAGCAGACAAGATAATAGCGCTGGTCAAGCCTTAACTGTAACCAGCACATTATTTGAATTTCCCTACAGGGATTCATAAAGGAACCCTTAATCTTAATCACATCGTTCTGTTTGTGTTGCTATTTAATGATACTTAACTAACGTAGCAGAGCAGGCTAGTGTGTTCATGATCCACTAGCCATGATCGAGTCAATGTGTGCAGTGACCAGTCAGTGCTGGCAATCCGTTTGTTAGCTAGCAGTTCCAACAGACTGTAGCAGCACCCCTGACTGAGATACAGGTCAACCGAATTCAGAAGAGACAGGAGGTAAACAAATAGGTAAACAAATATTGACATAAAACGGAGTAATATTGTCAAGATTAATTGTGTACTAATGGTAAAGGTTTTCTGAGATGGCGGTCTAAACATATTTGCAGAGGTAGCTGTTGGAGGCCATGTTGATGGTGAGATAGCAGGACTTAAAGGTAGGGTAGGAGATTTCATTCTGATGCACTTTTTGTTAAATTAAACTTCTCTTTACAGTCCGATAGCAACCGATTAGTTTGGCAGTTTCGCTTTAAAACGAAGAATATTAATCATCTGTGGAAGCTATAAAACACTAAAAACATCAGCCAATCCTACGAGGCGCACCTGCGTGGAGTATTGGCTGGTTGTCACTCTCTTCCTGCTCTGCGCGCATCAGAGAGGTACGTGCATGATGGCTGAAGTCACAGACTGGTTGGGAGGCGTGGCTTCGGGGTGAGCTCCGAGAGAAAGGGGCGTGTGTTTACTTTCAAAATCTGGCTGACTCTCACTGAGTTTTCAAAATCTCCTTTTAGTGTCCTGTCAATGTCCTATCAGCCTCACAGGCGAGAATGAATGGAAATCACAGGGGTAACAAAGCGGATCTCTGAGGTACACCACCACACCATCTTTCAACAGTAATAATAATAATAATGCATTGGTCTTATATTGCGCTTTTCTGCTCTGTTGGGCAGGCACTCAAAGCGCTTACATTGAGATGCATTATTCTTTCACACCACATTCACACAGTGGCAGTGGTAAGCTACCAGTGGTAGCCACAGCTCCCCTACGGCCTCTCCGACCACCGCCGATTCATTCATACGCATTCATACACCAGTGAGTAAACGGGTAAAGTGCCTTGCCCAAGGACACACAACAATGACACGGGAGGGGTCGAACCGCCAACCTTCCGGTTATTGGACAACCCTGCTCTACCACTGAGCCACTGCTGCAGTAAGCAGCTTTCTGGGTTCGTTTTATCTAGTTCTGTCCTGTTTTCTCTGGAGATTAGTCAGCATTTATTTTAGAAAGTAGAAAGATTGACAAAACCCAAAAAATGCAGACAACACTTTTGTATTGAGGACCGAGACACAAACCATAGATCAGAATGTTTACTAAATTAAAACTTCAAAAAAAGTCCATACAAAAACCTAAAAGTTTAACAAAAGTGATGTTATGAATATGAAATATACTGATGATGGGGAATTGTCAGTGTAAGCAGCATTAAGCAGCCAATATTTATCCAGCGCTGTTCAATTCTCTCTGTTGTTCTCAAATATTCGTTTGATTAGTTGAGACTGGCACATGATCCTGTTGAGTGCAGGAGGAGAGTAAGCAGGGAAAATTAAAAATAAATACAACTTTTAACAAGGTTAGGTCTGAATTTGACTGATAATGAGGAGGAATAGTTCAGCAGCTACAGAACGCACGCGGTCCGGAGTGAATGGGGCTTCCATGGTGCACAGCGCTGACATCTTCTGGTTCCATGCTGCTGCAGTGCAGGAAGTGAGGTCATATGATGTCACATGTTCTTGTGTTTGTGATTGGAGCAAAAAAAAAAAAAAAAAGATTCTTCAACATATGACATAAGAGCAATCTTCATTTACCCGCAAGCAACGTAGGAGGAAACATAAAGAAAATGTGTGTGTGTGTGTGTGTGTGTGCTGAAACGACAGCTATTTTCCAAGAGTCCAATATTTTCCGCCACAGTCAACAGTTGCCCCGAGGCACAGAGGAAGCTCCCATTTGGCTCTGAGTCTCTACTCCCTTCTACATAACCGTCCAACTGAAAACAAACACACAAATAAACACACACACTCGCCTCTTTGGATATAATTGAGTATTTGGAGAAACTGCTGTCAATAAAACAAAAGAATGTCTTTATAACTGTGATGAAGATGTTGGTTCAAGAGTCTCTGGTTGTCTTTACGTTACCCAGCAGGTTTAAAGACAAAAAGCACATTTCCTCCTCTATAAACACATTGAAAGTATTTTTGAAGCTTCTTCTCAGTCCTCCCTTTATCAGCTGCTCTCCCAAGCGAGTGGACAGCTGGTTGGTTTTTAATGGCTGCAGATGCCGGATGACCGGCGTGTCTCCTTTATGGAGATTGATACTGCCGGTTTTGCAAGCATCTGCAGAAAGCATGACCCGCACCACATCTGCATAAAGCCTATCCGTGTCGAGCCATGCAGGTCAGCGCGACTAATGAAGCCATCCAGCAGAAAGGTTTAGAGGACCCACATGTCCTCCAGTGTCCTCTACCTTCTTTTTATCATCGGAATGGAGCTAATAACCTGCACAGCCACGAATGCAAACCTAAAACTGTAAAACTGTGTCACCTCACTTGACTCCCTGAACGGTGCACGTACCTGCTAACTGTCTGCTGCCTTTTTTTCAGTCTCCCTCTAATGACATGTCCTATTGAGCCATGGCACTGAGCTAGCGCCAACAAATGCCTGGATCCTGAAACTGGGGCAGCTAAATGGAACTCAGACATTATTAATGTTATTATTTTTTCCTGCTGTGACATGTCAGAAAAGGTCTGCACTCACTGCAGGTAGCATGGCAGCAAATTGACAATTTTTTCCTGCTGGAGCTAAAATATTCGGTGAAACTTGACTCTGTGTCCTCTTAGCCCTAATCTCATTAGCCAGCACATTTCTACAAAAAAATTTTTTTTTCCTGTAGTTCCTGTAGTGACCACTTGAGGCTCCAAAAACAGGAGCTCTATAGACTTCTGTGTGATGTGTGTATGCACCATTGACAGTAAAAACTATGGACAGAGCTTCTGTGACATCACCCGTTTGTTTGGGAGGCTCCGGGAAGCTCTGACCGCCGCCATGTTGGCAGCGTCACGTCCACCAAAACTCCAAATATGGACAAAGAGGGGGAGCACGAGCGGAGCTGAGGAGGTCGGGCGATCACGGAAGCAGGAAACTGGAGCTGTGATATGGCTACCGCCTGTCACTTAAAGCGGTCAGAATATAATTAAAACAAGTGAGTTGTAAAAAAACATCCGCCTCCGTACAATTGACACTAGAATTGACAATAGAAGGGAACCTATCATTTGAGACCAGAATGGTTTTTGTACCAGGCTGTAAACATGTTCATTTCTGCTGTGAAGTTGGCCGTTTTAACATGGGAGTCTATGGGAAATGACTCGCTTCTGGAGCCAGCCCCCAGTGGTTGCAGTGTGAACTACAAGTTTTGACACTTCCGCATGGGCTTCAAGTCTGAGCCCCAAAGGTTGCCGCTTGGTAAAAACACAGGTAACTCAGGTTTGCACTGCTGCACAGCAGGCTGCAGTAAAACAAAACTGAGGATCACTGGGAAAAAGTCTACAGGTAAGTAACTAAGGCAGGGCAAAAACTACGGCAAGGATCTCTGGAACACTATGGCAGAAACACAAGGTAAGTATTACCAAGTCACAGGTTACCAAGGCTGAGAAGCAGCATGCAAGGTTTAGACGAACAAACAAACCCACAGACATCCCAAGACAACAAGACAAACCGGCACCGTGTGAAGGGGAGACACAGACTATATACACAAGGAGCAGGGGAGACAATGAGACACAGGTGAGACACATTAGGGAGGAGCAGGTAATCACACAAGGCGGGAAAATACAGGAATTAAAACACAAGACAATACACAAGGAAGACAGGACTATCAAAGTAAAGGAGGATGAATAGCGTTAGTTTTTATTTTGCCTTTGCATAGCTTTCTGTGTATGCAAATTTAAGGATTATAGGAATTCAACCTGTACATACATTACAGAGACACGCAGGCAGTCCTCCAACACGCCAAGTTGACCATTGACAATGGTGATAGTGTGTGTCATAGCATTATTCTCATGCTGTGCTTATTTTTGACACTGCCTCCATGTGAAAAAAATAGCTAGATATTCGTCATTAAATCTCCATATTTGTCCTTGAACACACCATTTTTATTGTGTACATTGTTTATATTGTGAGATCAATCCCTGAGTGACATTGTGCTAATAAGTCATTGAAATGTAGCTGCTGGCACACAAAGAGTGTCCAGTTCTGTACCGACTGGTGTGTCAAGGACACAAATGTTGTGAAGCAGCAATGAAAGGAGAGATGGATGCCACTCTAAAGCCACACATGTATGTTTCACGTGTGTCCTTCTGACCACAGTAAGTGTGCGTGTGTGTGTGTGTGAGTGTGTGTGCCCCCCTGGCTCTGTCTCAGGCAGCCACTCAGCGCATTCAGTCGACCTCCAACCTCCTCTGCTTCCACAGATTCTTCCAGATCACACAAAAGTGAAGAGTACAGTGATGATGACCAGAGGCCATGTTACACACACACACAGGCTGAATCACTGATCAGGTTTAGAGGAACAACATGAGGAAAGGGTCACATGTAGAGACTGGCAGGGGGTGAGAAGTTCAAGGGAAGTACAGCTTGTTTTTTTAGTGTGAATCACTGCAGTGGTCACAAAAAAGTGCAAGAAAAATGTTTATAGAAGGGAAAAGGATGGCAGTTCTCCACAGTACTCAAGCATCAAGGACAATTGTCACAATTTTTTAAAACTGCATTTGTTATGGCTGAAAAGGGAAGAGCTGTCAATAATGACACTGACACTCGATGCTTCCTTACTGGCAGCTTTATCCAGAATGAAGAATCAACAAAATAATTATTTACAGTCACAAGGAGTACTGGAATACATGAAATGTACAGATACACACGCTTGGTTTCATCTTCATCAGTCTTACACAGGTTAGTCTTCAAGATAATGACCCTCAGATAAGTGAAACAGAGCTTTAGCTGGAGATTATCCACATATAAACATCCAAACATTTTCAATGTACATGCTGCACTAATCTCAAATAATCTCTTCAGAAATAATCAAATGCATTTTCATTCCACTCACACATGTAACAAATTTAACCTCAGCACTTGATATAATCATGCTTGCTCTCTGCTTATGAGTCTCACTTGAACTTAGCACAGACAACACGAGATTAGCGTCTGTTAGCAACATGCTATTATGCGTTTGTCTCGTTTTTTCGGTCGCTTGTAAAAACAAACCATTCAACACTGTCTGCAGTCACCTGGGATACTAACGGGACTATAAGAAATATTTAATCATATCAGGCCACAGGTCAAAGAGTTTCTTTAACTGAAAAGTGAAGAGCTGTCAATAACATCACTGAAACACGATGCTGCCTTTAGTGGCAGCCTGATCCAGAACGAAGAATTGCGCCAGCGAGCTCCCACTTCCTGCTTCTGCAGGCATGAGTAATCAATCCTGAGCAGGCTCAGCGAGCAGATTATAGATCAGTTTTTATGTAAATCTCTTTTAGATTTTTAAAACTTTTTTACTCTTTCTTAACAGTCAGCATGAATTACAGGTTGTTGTTTTTTTTAATAAAAACTATGAATCTATCACACAATTATTTTTCTTTATGTATAACAGCATATTGCTCTATGAGGATTTTAGCATTTTAAAATATGAAATATTTGACCACTGGCAGACAATGTGAGAGACTTACAGGTTAAAAAGTAATAACCAGATCATACCAGATCAGAGTTAAACAGAGTGATTGTTACTCAACTCACTCGCAGTCGCTGTTAAAATGAATCGGGTTATACATTGGCATTAGGATTGTTTTTAGGTTCGATTTTAGGCACCGGTTGGAGTAAAAAACAGTGCAGCTTTTTATGTTGTGAAGAAATTAAATGATGTCTACAGTGCATCAACCTACCATCATAAAGTTTACTATCAGAGGCAGGAGAGTTTATATATATATATATATATATATATATATACACCCTGGTCACTGTTCTTGTAGATTATCTTTGTACATTTGTCAATCAATCCAGCAATTTTTTTATTTTACTTTATTTATTTTTAATGTTTTTTTAAAGACTTCTACCTGTTTTATTGAGGAGACAACAGATATGACAAAAAGGCACCAAAGTATTCTCACAAAGTCGTTCTATGCATGGAGGATGAGTGTTGGCAGCTCAGTCGGGGGGCAGAGGTTCAGTTCTGCTCACATGCTGTTGTTGTATTTCTGCACTAAAGGTTCAGATCCTCCCTCTGAACCCACAGTTGTTGCAGCTCCTTTATCACTTCACTGTTGCACCAGCCATTCTTTGGAGGACGGTCTCATTCTGCTACACTGTATATTTTATTATCTTAATTAAACGTAGGTGTTCCCTCTCTGTGATGCTTCAGTTACTTTAAATTAATTCTCGGCTCTGTTGCTGGTGTGAATCCCAGGTTGAGTGATAATTATTCTAAAGTAAAAACTCAGCAATAAGACGCACAACACAAGTCAGCAGCAGGACGAGGTGATGATAAACCGCCTCATCAGCATGTCCGTCTCACTGTTAATGAACACTGTAATTAACCAAGGCTTCAGTAATCACCTGTGGGATGTTACTTACTTATTTTTCCACAGTTATTGTCTGCTTTTGTTCTTTCTTTATTTCTCTGAGTTTGTGCCGCAGATCCATCCGTCATCCCAGCTTCCATTTCTACATCTTCATTTCTGTCGCCGCCTGCTTTGTTCTCTCTCTCTCTCTGCTTCCTGTGTGTCTCTGTCCATCTTCATTTCTGTCTCGATTTAAATTTCGTGAGACTCACTCTCAGCATTTCCTTTGCATTTATTTGATATCCTTTCCATTGCTTTGCCTGATTTTTTCTCATTTACCCCCTGGATGCTGTTCCGCTCTGATCTCAGTTTGTTTTTCTGTGTTTTTCCTTGTTATTCTCCGCTCTCACACCCTCTGCATTATTCTGTTTTCCATTTCCTTCTCTCTCCCTCTGCCTTTCCCCCCATTCTTTCTGTAAATCTACATTCTCTCTGTCTCTCTTGTGCATTCCTCCACTTCCCCTCTGTCTTCTTTATTTCCGTGCCCTCCTCCATCTCTCATCCTGCCTCCTCCAGTCATCCTTCTCTTTCCCCGTGATTTAGACGAGAGTTATTTCCCTCGTGGCGTGTGTTCACCTGAGCCCGCCGGTGGCATTAAAAGCACGAATGGTGCAAAGCTGCTAAATAAGGCCTCCTTCATTCTGACCTCTCCAGGAAGGGAACATTTTTCTTCCCTCTACAGAGACACAACTTTTCCATTAGCTTGTTTTGTTTTTGTGTTATTTTTCATGCATTGGCATCAACATATTCAGCTGCAAACAAGCTGTTACTGCTGGGATGGAAAGTGGTTGGAGGAGTTCACGAAATGAGGCTTAAATCCAAAATTCAGCTTTATGTTATTGTGGTCATTACAGTGAATATCCTGTAAAGTTATTAAGGGATCTTTATCAACAAGGACAAGGAAACGAAAAATGTATCTGTAACTAACTTCAGGCTGATTACACATTAAACTGTTTTTTATTAATTGTTGAAGTAATCAAGTGTGTTTCACTGCTTCTAATTGACTCAGAGCCCCCCAGATCTTGTGAATATCAAACATAACAACCGCTCCTGGTCAGACTGCAGATGCTGTGTGACTTTACAGCACACAAACATGGCGGCAACTGAAATACACACACACACACACACACACACACACATCTAGGACTGAATAAAAATGAGAAAAGACGCTTATAGACCTGTCAGATGATGATGGGCCTCCATATTTGTTTACATGCATGTGCACGTTAATATTTTTGCACGTGTCATTACTGACAACAGAAAATGCCATCACCATGGCAACTCTCCACCTAACATCATAATGTTGGACAACAACCTGAAGCATGTCAAATTTGATTAAAGAAAACAAATCAAGACTGAGGATTAGATTTGTGCGTCTAAGGGAAACAAAATATTTGACTCGTATCATGGGGATCATGGGGAAAAAAAAAATCAGATTTGAGACGCTTCAGGCTCTGTTTGCCTTGTATGAGCAAAGAGCAGATCAGATCCTGGGCTGATTTACTGCAGAGCTTTAATGGCTGGATGTGCTACAGGTGTGAGAAAGACAGCAGGAGGCTTGATTAGCTGCTTGATTTACTGTCAGGTGTGCCGCACCCAGACTGCAGCTCTCAACACACTCTCAACAGAAATATATACATTTGATGCATTCAAAAGTTTCACTATCATATATTCCAACATTTGAAAAGTTTGTGAGAGACTGTGGTGTGACTGCAAATCACAAAGAAGTATAGACATGTTCATGTTATAGCTCAAGCCAGAGTATCAAAGAAAGAGGGCAGAGAGGACGTGAAAATAAAAGAAGAGGCCGGAGGATCCTTGAAAATTGTGTGATGAACGACTGCAGCTATATTTCCAGCTTCCCTGAAAACTCTTCACGGCTCATAAACTCCCAGAAAGAACAAAACCCGTCTCTGTGGTCCCTCTCTCTCTCTCTCTCCCTCTCTCTCTCCATCCCATCATCCCTCAGATAGGCCGGCCGTCCAGGCCAACCCAGTTTTTTTTTTTTTTTTTAAAGATAAAAACGGAGAGAGAGTGAGATGGCCTTCTGTTTCATTCTTTTATTTTATTACTTTCATTTTCTTGTTTTTATACGCTGGTTTCTTGGCACCGGGCGATTCATCACGATGGAGCAGAGAAACAACAAAACCCAAACTCAGAAGGTGGAGGATGATTTATCGCTTCTTCGTCAGTCTCTCTGTGCTCCACTTTCTTCCTCTCTCTCCTTTTCTTGTTTGTTCCTGTAAAGAAAGAGGAAGAAGAGACACAAAAGACTGAGCCCCGTCCCTTTAAGAGGTAAATAAGGTGGATAAAACACAGGAACTTTATGACAATATCCTGTAGCAGCAGGTTGCGACAATAATAACACCTGTCGTCCGCCTGTGGTGGCATTTAAATAGTGTATGTCAAACGTGATGGTGGTCATGTGACATGTACATAGACTGTAAATGAACATACCTTCAGTCACATCAGAAATACTTTGGATCCCTGATGACTCCACACATCACCATGTTGGCCGCATTTGAGTACATGTAAACTCTCAGTTAATCCAAGTGCAGGCAAAGAAGTGGGACAGTAGTGAAAGCAGGAAGCTCTGCCCACCCGATGTCCATGTATTGTTGCAGAGGCGGAACACAGCCATGGATTTAAGGGACCCAGGTTGGACCTCATCCACTCCCAGGACCCCACAGCCCCAGAGATATTTGATCAGCCCCAGTAAAGGGAAACAGTTCGCCAGATTTTCACAGGGCCAATCAAAAGTCATTCTCCATGTTCTCACCAAACTCCTCCCACCACCATTGCCACTGCACACTTAAATTAAATTAAGAAACCTTTATTAGTCCCACAATGGGGAAATTGCTTAAGGCAGCCCAGCAAAGAGCGCCATACACCAGTGAGTTACACCAGGAGGCTATGCAGGTAAAGTGCCTTGTCATCCAAGGTGTCCAACGCTGATTTCCTTATTTTATCATATTCAGTAAATTCCTTAATTAAAAAGGTCATAACTCAGTAAAACAGCTGTTTGCAAATAATGATGAGAATTTATTCATGAAGCAGTAGCAGTAAAGATGGGCCGGGCTTCTTAAATCCATCCTTTCACAAAAACACACACCAGGGAAGGCAGGAAACAGCGTAAAAACAAACAGAATCTCTATATGTGAAGACAGAGAGGACACGCTTAAGAAGCTGGAAGTGGAGAAAACATAGAAGGGAAGAGACAAACAAATGAATCCACATTGATGATTCATTTCTACATTTTAGTCCCTCGTGAATGACGCACTGAGTTGAGTCACACAGATCCTGCACTTGTTAAAGATGTGCAGCTGACGTAAGATTCAGCTACACTGAAACCCACAGGGAGACTCCATCCATCCCTTCAAAACAAAACGCTGCTGCCTGGATCTGGAGTGAAATCTGTGATCATGTACTGACAGTTTAACTCAAAATTACAGATATCATCATTTTCAGAATTGACACTGTAAAAACTTTAAAGTTAAACAGAGGCTCATTATTGGTAGAAATGTGTCATTTTTTTAACCATGAAAAGAAACTGTTGTGTTGGCAGGTAGACAAATATGACTCTAACCAGAGAAAAAATAAAGCTGAACCTCCCTCCTCACACACTCACAGGGACATTCAGTGCAGGTGAAGGTTGAGATAATGAAACAGGTGAGGCCACTAAGCCTCAAGTGAGAGTAGTTGAGACAACAACAGACCTACAGTTACTTGAATATTTCATGAATTACTACAAACTGGGGGCAACACAGCAAGTCAGTGTCTCCCTGGAAGTCATAATAGTACCCTTAGCTGCAAGCTAATCTACAGGGCTAATGCAAGAGACTGAATTTAACAGCGATGAATCGTCAAATAAATCATTAAATAAACAAATCACATCATCAGTAGTGGCATTAGTGCCAAACATGGGACTAATACAGCTGCACAAGTCCAGGTAAGGAGTAAAGAGGGAGGCTGGGGATGACGGGGACTCTCACTCTGAGGTCTAAAGTTTGAGTGCCCTGACACCAAGAGCTGTTTTGTTTTTGCATTGGGTAAAGTTTCAAAGTTAGGCATTAAAAACAGAGTAAGAGGTCAAGTAAAGATCATCTTAAAACACACACAATTCATAATAACAATGCCATCAGGATGCGTCCCTGTTCCTACGAACACAAGGACAGACTGGAATATATATAAAATAGTAGTGATATTGTGATAAAACAGGTTTTCACAGTCAACAATATGTCTTTAAACAGATTTATGATGTACTGTATGATGAACACAGAGGGTTTTATTTAGTCACCTGCTTTTAAACTCTGTCCCGGTGGTGAAAATGAGCAGCAGAACTATTTAATCTGCGCCACCTTTCAGAAAGTATGAACGGCTTCATTTTTTAATTTCATTTTATGAACTTTCAAGGGGATTTTTGCCTGGAGACCCTGTTAATTTCTGTCCCTCATTCAGTACATGCTTCAGTACAAAGTACAGTGTGAGATATCAGTGCCCATCTCCAGAGGGCCATTGTCTTTAATTAGAAGTGTGGTTATCTCCTTGGTTCTGCCCTTCATCATTAGCAGCTCCTCTGCTTCATGCAGAGGCTGTGGGTCACTTTCAGTTCAGTCCTTCCAGCTGCAGACGCTCTTTCAGTTCACCTGCAGATTAGTTGGTGGCATTAAAAAACAAAAAACTGATAGGATGTGTCCTGCAGTGTTTGAGGTGTTTTCCCTGCTGAGCTGAGGATCACTAATATGAGGACATCACCGTGTTTTTATGAAATTATGCTGCAGCAATCAGAAAGTAGGTAAACACTGGCATATTGAAAGATTATTAGAGGCCCTATTTTTAAACCTCCTGTGAACTGATTTGGACAGAATGTAGCATGTAATGTGCAATTATGCTTAGATAAAATATAACAAACAAGATGCATTAGCTTAAATAACCTATGTAATTAAGTCTGCAGTCTGGGTAAAGAAACAAATGCTACATTTTTAAACAGAGCAATAGTCCGTGTGATTTAATGCATCATGTCAAAGCATGGAAGGTACAACAATAACTGCAATATGAGGTTATGTTTTTTGTATGTGATACCAGCCAAATGCAGTCATGTATAGTATGAAACTAAAGCTGCAAAGACTGTTACACCATTAGCTGTAGGGTTTACCTCCCACTGAGAAACCTGACTTTGTTTGGTTCATACAGGTTTACATGGAGCCCAGTCAGTTTAGGTGCAACCCTCTTCTCAATCAGGTCAAATATGATGGCAACCAGTAAATAAAGAAATTGAGGCTCTAAAAGGAGTGGGTGATGTCCTGATGGCCACTTCCAGTCCAACATGCGCTGCAGACAGTGCATGTGACACATAAATTAAAAGCTTAGAATGATGTTCATTCACATCATTTTGTTTATATTCTGTGGGCAGGAGGGTTGAAGTTGAAGCCGTCATGTTATACATTAACTTAAAACATGTATTTTCCAGATATTCTTGTGAACAGTGACTGGACTGAAGCTGAAAGTAAAAATGTGAATCAAAGAGAACAGAGGCAAAGACAGAGAGAGCTTCAACAAGCTGACTGGCTGAGCTAAACGGCGTCTCTCAGGATAGGACCGCCCCAAGATTGGAGGGGGGAGGTGGGAGGCTCAGCCAATCACTGCACTGGGTTCAGCAGAACGCCGTGGCTCGTGATCAAGCCATTAAAAATGCCTGGCTGAGGCCAGATGGTCTGTCATTGAGGAGAGAAAGAGGAGAGGAGATGTCAACTGGGGAGATGTAAAAATGGAAGAAGGGAGAGAGTAAAGGAGAAATGAATGGGGTCGTCATTGCAGAGGGGGAGAAAGATGTTAACAACAGTGGGATAAAAAGAACAGAAAGAGGACAGAATCTCAAAGGACAGAAGAAACACATCAACAAAGGAAACGCGGATGGCATAAAAAACTAAAGAGACACAAACACAGCTAGAGATGAAATGAAGAAAAAGACGGAGCAGAGAATAAATGTGAGCCTGCAGACTAACACCACTTCTTTGTCTGTCATAAATGTTGCATCTGCTCCAGTATAAATACTGCACAGGAGGATTGATCGCTACGGAAACACCTAGCTAGCAATGTTCAATATTGATATGCTCTTACACCTTTAATGCAGCATCTTTCTAAACATTTATGATCCAAGTTTCACTTATTAAAACGTCTTCCTCAGATCTGTCTATGTTGCATCAGGCAGAAAACATGCACTCAAATTTAAAATAAATCACTTTCCTGTCCCACTAATAGATTTAAAAAATATGATATGCACCTTAGAGAGCTCAATATGTGGACTATATGTGCATAAAAAGCACTAATACAACTATAATATGATAACAATAAAATAATTTGGAAATAATTCGGAAATGTTTTAAATAGGTGGTGTTTGATCTATTTTCAGCTTTTAGTGCTGAGAAATGAAGCCAATGTTAAAAGCTGCAGTTCCGCTTGTGGCCTCCGGGGCCATCTCATCCTTTTAACCACAAACGAGGCAAACGTCTTCCATCTTCAATAAACTTCTCTGTCACAGTGACAAGCCCTAACCGGATGATTCAGATGGTTTGATGTGGTGGTCGTCCTTGGAAACTCTTTGTTTTGTTTAGCTTCTTTCAAAAGAACCTTCAACCTTAGCAGATCTTTGTAAGCTAGCACATAGCCATGTCTTAGACTTAGAGGATTTTTGTAGTTTTTGTGAGAAAAATATGAGCACAAAACACAAATGAACATTTTTAAAATACACCCAAAACTATCAGTACTGATTGCTCTGAACGATTTTATTGTTCAACACAAGCTTATCGCTTGAAGATGGATTTGTTGGAGTTGGAGTGAATCTTAAAAATAAACTGTAAGGACAGCAGAAAAACATGCACATCAACAGTTGTGTTGTTCTATCATCACACCTGAACCACATTTTAAAAGCTCTTTAATTGGGTGATCCACATAGCTAAGAGCCTGGGAGGATGGATTTGTGTAAGTTTGCTTGATCATAAATCCAGCTGCTGTGCAAGTCCACTCTATTACATAAAAACTCTGTTAGCCTGAGATGAAATAAAAAAAACCTCAGGTCACTGTGTGTGTCGTCTTCCTCTCATGCTGGTTGAACGTAGTGTCTTTGGCTCTGTGGAGTCTCTGGATGGTGGAATAATTCTGAAGCGACTGTTGGTTCGCTCCATTTTCTTCATTAGCTCATCATGGACGAAAGACGAGGCAAGCTGTTGTTACTCACACACACACACACACACAAACACACTTGGTTTGTTTAGTACACATGGATACATGGTAACTGATGGAGCTTTGCGCTGCAGTCTGTTTGGCCGTCTGTAAACAGCAGAACATGCAGCCTGACATCACTGATGTGATGCCAGCTCAGGGTTACGAGAATGAATGAACGGATTAACAAGATTCTATAGAAGAAGATCTCCATCAAACAGAAGAGTTGAAGTGTTCATGTTGGTCCATGCTGATTTATCTGAACATACGGTGGAGTTCAGCTGGAGGTTTGTGAAACTGGAAGCAGAGCACAGATCTGTGTGCCGACTGTAGGCGAGGCCAGACGATGCTTTGTGTCATCGTGCAGCTCTTTGGGAAAAGGTGATATAAAAGCTTCCTGTTTAACCTCTCATTAACTTTCCACAACCTGTCTGTCTGCCTGTTCAGGGGCCCAGGGCCTCATCTGCTGCCAACCTGGGCTCCCCACCCCTTCCCTCTCGACATGTATATATGTCAGCACTTGGCTCTCTGTGCGCCCTCCAGGATCTGACCCGGATACGCACTTTAATCTGTCATGGACCCACACTGTTAAAAGCATGCAGGCAGGGACGTGATGTTTGTGGTTGCAGGCAGAAGCACGGCTGGAATGAGGCAAACTTTGCTGCAATGACCCAATGCTAGTTACTTCTCCCAAAAAGTAACTGAATTAGTAACTGAGTTATATCATTATAAAAGTAACTAATTACCAAGGAAAGTAACTATTGCATTTATTCATAACTCTGTTCCCATCACTGGTTGTAAGTGAACCTTCACTGTGTGCCCCATATGTCTCAAAAATAGTCACAAAAAAATCAAAGGTTAATTGGCCCTGAGGTTAAAAAAAAAGTTGTTCAGGGCTCCTGAGCCACCAGAAGGAAAACAAAAACAGATCAAATGTTGCTGCTGGATAGAAAGACATGGAGCGAAGCACAGACACCTGAGCAGCTTCCAGGTTTGTCTGACTTTTTTCTGCCCATCACAGTGATATGTTCAGCCGCTGTTCAACATGACTGACTAGAGCAGGAACCACAAACCGCCCAGGAAAGCCGGCAGCAGCCAATTAGGCTGCAGTCCGGACAAACTGTGCTGTCATATTTCGAAACTTTCTTTATATCCAACACGTACTCATTAAACAAACTCACACAAAGCTTCTGAAATGATTTAATAAATTGCTCTTAAATATTAACCAGAACAGATGGAAGGGTTATGATCATAACTCTACATATGTGAAGAAATATGAAACAGGAAATAGCTGAAGCAAAATAAAGTGGGAAGATCTCACAGTAGAATAGATGTAACTGCAGTAACAATGTCATCACCACCTGATTGTCTCGACGCAAAACAACCACACAACAGCACAGTAAGACTGACTCATAAGAATGATCCATTTAACAAGAACATTAATTTGACTTGAGATGTTTTGAATCTATAATGGCCTCTACACTGTGTGATTTTTATCAATCTTATAAGACCATTGCATGACACACTATATGACGTGGATACAATAAACTTTGGTACGACTCCAGGATGGATGCTTGCAGATTGTTCGATGACCATTTACTGAATTGCAGACGATCACAGGTTACGACGTAGAGGAGGAGGTGGACGCGGAGTGACAGGTCGTAGCAGCTGTCACACTGTGAGTCAGTCATGCTAAATTTCTGACACCGCTAGATTTTTTATCTCAGCTTGTCTTTGGTCGCAAGATGCTGACAATGGCCATCGTAGATCCTGTCTCACAGTGCGACGTAAGACCACCGATTTAGAGCCACAACCAAAGATATCGCCACGATTCTCCTACGATGGTCGTCTTTCGTCTGCGATAGCCCAAAATCGCACAGTGTAAACCGGGCATAAGGGAGGCTCCTACTGTCCACCTTAACTCCAGGTTTATCCAAGTACAGGCAAAGAATGGAGCATGAGTGGAGTTGGCATTGTAAGAACAAAACCTACAGTCTGCCTTCACTCACAGCACCCTTAAAACCAGAATATAAAAATTCACTGTGTAGGCTGCTAAAGTTTGACTATTCAACATGGAGGTCACAAATTTGTTGTTATGGACAAAACAAAACTGTTTCTACAAAACCATCATTTATCAACAGAAAACCACACACCACACAGAGTCCTTTCAGCCTCTGATAGAATGAGAAATGACCTGAGACATTTAAGGACAAACGCTGATTAAATTTGACTTCTCAATCTGATTTCAGGAAACAGACCGAGATGACATTCAGCTCTCTGTGATGTTTATTCATCGACTTTTTAATCTCCGCCCAAGAAGCACATCTTACACATCTGTAAGCAAACCAGGTAGTATATCAGGAACGACAGACTGAATTATGACCTTGTGAAAAAAATTAAATGTCTCACAGTGTAATTACTTATTGACGAGCGTTCGCCCGGATGTCTGCGTGCACTCCTGATGAAAAGAGCCTTTTATGTATGCATGTGCATACTTGTGTGGTTTCATACGTCCATATGTGCAGGATATGCAGCTGAATGAGCACACAAAGAAATACTGTAAGAGTATGCTAATGGACTGGTCTGTTTACAAAGGAAATATGTATTCAGCGAAAGCAGAAAAGCCTCCGTGCATCTATAAATTACTTTGGGGGCTCTGCTGCCTCTCTCAGGGACGCTGATATATCACAGAGAGAGAGAGAGAGAGCGGCTGGAGTGTTTATGTGGATGAGAAAGAAAATGGAGGAAACTATGTGACAGATAAGGAGAGGAAACTATTAATGCAGCTGCTCGAAAAGTGATATTAATGTTAATAGGAATTAGATTGTAGCTATATGACCGGAGTATAACAACACTGAGGTGACAAAGTAATTGTGAGCAAAAGTAAAAAAATAGCCTGAGGTTGTTAAAGATCCTCCAAAGTGATGAGGTTATGGTGAAGTTAGATCCAAAAACTTGAAGGTTGTCAACAATTTTATTAAGAATGGGTTGTTTTCCAACTATCACAATGGTTCCTTAGCAGCAAGATGCAGGATCAGGGCCTGAAAGGATGCACACTGGCGTTAGTTTTCAATGTGAACAGTTGTCTCATAGGTTTCAATGGAAGTGCCTCAGCACCAGGAATAATCGTTTTCAGGCAGAGACTTGTAATCATGGTAACACAGACAAAACCATGATGATTACGACTCTAAAATAACCTGATAATTTTAATCTCCAAACCTAGGAACGTGAATCTAAACCTACACAGACAGATAGTGACAGACATACATACAAGTAATGAGATAAAACAGTGACACATCGAGTGTTAAAGTCTGTTGATGAAGAGTCTCAGTCATTTAGGTCATTTTTTATTCAAGAGCTGAAAGCAGGACTGAAATGTCCAGAGTGGTGAAGTCACGCTTCAATGTTGGCCAGTGGAAAAAGACAAAAAATTGTTGGATTGAGTTTGACTTGTACCATAACTTGCTCTCATGATTGTTAAAAATGGACTTGGTCTACGCCTGTCTCTAGTCCTGTTTGTAATTTGCATGGACAGGATTTTGAGCCATAGCTCTGGAGGAGATGTGGATCAGAATCCACTGTCCTTAGCTTCCTGTGGCTGATGTCGTATTTCTGGCACCAGAGGGGCCTATTTGTCTGTGGTCAAGTGTGAGGCAGCTGGAGGATCTGTGTCTGAGTCTGTCCTGAGCGGGGGAGTTGGCCAGGTGTAGCCTCTGCAGCGATGCAGGAGCTATTCTGTGCCATAGTGGTGAAAACAAGACTGAGCCAGAAGGAGAGGCTCTCAGTTCATCCGTCAGTCAACATCCCGTCCCTCATCATCTATGGTCACGATTCAGTTCTTACTGTCCAAGATTAGGTGAGTTTCGATACATAGGGAGGGCTCAACGTAGAGTGCCTGCTCCACCACACTGAGAGGAGCTGGGAGGAAGCATCCTGGCAGCCTCTCTTTAGGTGGCTTCCAAGCTTGGAACCCCCAGGAGGAGTTGGAGGAAGCTGGTGGTCTGAGACAGGGAGGTCTGAGTGCCTTTGCTACACTGCTGCAACCACAGCCCTGCTGCATGTAAGTAGTTTGGAGAGTAGATGGATTGATGTCTGACAGTTTCTGTCTTATGTTTTTGAATAAACTTAAATATTTCTGATATAAAACCAATTTACCACAATCCACCATCACAGAGAGTTTTTCACTGTGAAAGTGATGTGTGCGTCTTTTCATCCACCTCCTCGTGTCCAGATCATTTCTCCCTGTTTGTTGTGGAATTTTCCACACCTTGTCCTGCTTCACCTACCTCGTCCTGCCCCCCTCTGGAGATCACCTGAGCCAGTCATGTGACCACCCAGCTGCTCCTCATTCACAGTGATGTGTCAGACTTTGTTTCAGGCTCAAGGTCACATTTCACTTCCTTCCTATGCATGTCTCCTCTTCACCTCTGTAGGAGTCGAACAGAGTGTGTTTTGTGACTTAGACTGAGATCAGATTCATAAAGAATTGGGACACACATGTGGTTTTTCAGATGTCAGTGTTGTACCTCAGTCACACTGCTAACATCCCAAAAATAAAAAAGTAAATTGTCGTCTCTGCCTTTCCCCTGTGAGTGTGTGCATCTGCTCAGAGTTTTCCAGATTGTCCTGTTGGTCTGGATCTGCCTCTTTATCTGAGCTGGAGTCTGTCTGTCCGTCTTTCTCAACCCAAGGCCATATTCATAAAACATCCTAAGGCTAAAGTGACTCCATAACATGCCCAGTCATGAGAAGTTCCAGAGGTTCATGTTGTCATGTTAAATTTCACTAAACAGAGATAAAGGATCGTCTCCCTACTTATGCCTAAATAATCTTCACTTTCTGAATTCAGATATTTGTGAGAAAACGACAAACAAAGCTGCTCTAATGTCTGTGAATTTTCCCTTTAAGTTCGAGGCTGGATCTGTTCATACTTCCTGAAGATAATGAATCCAGTTTTCTGCCCCCATCAGACCGTCTGCGTTCTTTCTTTTCCTGCCAGCTGATTCCCTCAGCATCCATCTCCAGCCTGTTACCAGCTCTGATTATCTCTTCATGATTATCTGAAAGACAGTCTGGCTGCCAGTGGCTTGTTTTGCACTTATTTCATCTTTGAGCTCACCAAAGTGGATCCTGACTGTGGGCCCTCATTCCTCACGCTAAAACAACACAGATGTTTGTATGTAAGAGAGGAACAGTAAGTGAGAGCGCTGCAGTTTCAGACTGATATGCTGCGTACTGAGGTGACCAGCTCTGCCATAGACCTCTTATTTCTTATCTATCAGGCTTTTATTCTTCTTTGTCTGCCTCTTAAATTTCACCCTCTCCCCACTTTTTACTGTCCTCCCCTATTTTATATTCCTGTATCTCTTAGACAAACGGCTTTGCACAGGTTGATGTGTTTTGTAACAAACCGTAAACCTGGCTGATAAGTTCCTTTTAGTGGTTTGATCCAGAGGTAAAACAAAAAAAGAACTTACTTAAAAGTACTTACAGTCAAAATATGAATGTGCTATGATGAATTATTGAATATGCAAAAATGGCATTTGAACTGAATGTTCCTTTACTTTTCTCCAGCTCAGTACAGTTATAGGTCATGTAAATTATAATAGATTTAGTTAATGAAAGTATCTCGTCACTTCCTAAGAATTTATGACAGAACAGTTTTTTTCAATAATCACTGAATTCTGGACCTGTCTGCTGCTTGTGGCTGTTTGAAGCACCCATAGGGGAGAGTGGGGTAAACTGAGCCACTTTTTACTTATGCTGTCTTCTTGGCAAGGAAAAAGCGTTACATCATAAAAACAAAAATACCCACCTTTAGTCCAGATTGTCCCCTATCAATAGAAATGACAAGTATGCATCTATGGCTGCTTCTTTGGAGTAGACCAGGGAACTGGTCTGCTTTTTTTTGACGTGGTCTGCACACTCTTGTTCCATGTGCACTGTAAGGACTCTCTTTGCCTGTGCTGTTCCACTGTACTCTTACTGTTTTCACTTCCTTCTGAGTTTTGTTTTGTATGAATCTGCACTGGGTCGACCTGTCAAGCTTTCTCTCTCTTGCTCCTGCTCTTATGGCCCTTCCAGACTGGACCTCAGCAGCAGCTTGCTCCATCTCTTCAAGAGGTGTTGAGGCCCAGTTTGTCTTCCTTTTGCATGTTATTGGTATCATGGCTTTAATGTTTACAAATAAAGGTCATTTAAGATTGCAATAAAAATCTTACAAATACCATTTTCAGAATTTACTATTGCAATACTATTGCCTAAATACAGGGGTCAACTTACCCACTGGCTCAATTTACCCCCCTCTCCCCAACCGTAAAACCTTGTATAGACATGCATCTGAAATCCTCAACGTTGGATGGCCCACCAGAGTTTTTGTCAGGTGATGGCTCATTTTACCGCAGCAAAACCTCAGTGTTGATCACAGATATTGGAAGCATCCACTCCTCTAATCACACACACTGTGCTTTGCACATTCATTTGTAGGTTTCAGGGTGTTGGTTTGCTATCTGGCTGGATTGTTAACGTCCAGGCTCGTTAGTTAGCATATTGATTTGTTGACGTCATGACAGTCTCACAGGTTGTTGCTTTGTTGGCTCGTTAGCCTCACAAGTGGAACACGAGTTCTGTTTCAGTGTCACCGCGGGGCTCAGACTCACCTCACCTCTCCTCTGTGTTTTTCACCGTTTCCTTACCTTCTTTTTCCCTCCGCCTGGCTGTCTCACAGGATCAACCCTTCCTGTGCTGCCCTCATTCAGACAGAATAAAGAGCGAATGCTGCCGGAGGCAACAACAAAAATCTCTGTGAGAATGACAGACCAGCCGCCGTACCAGGGCACGGCACCGGTCTATACAAGCCGTCTCCCAACTGATGGACAAGAAGGAAAATAGGTTTTGATTGGTCTGAATGTGGCTTCTGACCTTGATGGTCTGGGGACATTTTATCATTGGTTGGATGAGGGATGTGACAGAGAAGTTTACTGAAGACAATGCTGATTTCTCAGATGACATCAGAAGTCATCTGAAACTGGAAAAATAGTGTTTGCAGACAAAGACAAGGACAGTCAAATCCATACAACAGATCACAACTCAGTGCAACTGCTCCTCTAGTGTTCAGTGTATGATAGAAAAAAAAATTGTATATACCGTATTTTCCGGACTATAGGTCGCACCAGCGTAAATCACTACATTTTTAGCATAACGTTGCCTCTTGAATTCCTCTTAACTTAAGTGGTGCGGCTGCAGGACATTGAGAGTGAGACACACGCATTTCAACAAGTTCTCATGCGGAGAAATGATTAGCTTCACCGCACAGAAATTCCTATAAACATCCTGTAAATGAGTAAAAAGTGTGGACAAGCTGGAGGAAAAGTCCGGAAAATACCGTACATTTTAATGTTCTCTGTGATCTAACATGGTGGTGGTAGCACCATGGTTTCGCGAGCCAGGGTGGCTTTTCATAATTTTTTGTTTTGTTTTTTATTTTGTCTACTTTCAGGGCTGCTGTTGTTTAATAATGTCTGTACCTGTGTGTTTACTTGGCATCAGTAAGTGACAAAACATTCTTTATGCAGAGGATTGTGGGTAAAAATAGCCTGGTAATTTTTGCTTATTATCTGACATACTATGTATAGGGACTGACATATTAAACTACATTCTGATTGAGAGAGACTGTGAGAATATTTAGAAATGTGTTTAAGTCCCTCTCATGCACGAAGGACTTGTACAATGAATGTATTTGCTTTTTCTATCATGTTACATTTCTATTTCCTTATTTTTTTTTCATATCAGGCTTTCAGGAGTGTATCCATCTCCTTTACAAATAAGTTCATTTAAATGTTAATACTGTACATACACCCAGGCTCCACCTCCACAGGGTAAACATTGCTCATATTTGAACTCTCCACCTGCTGCAGGTTTCACCCAGCTAACATGCAGGGGAGAAATTACATGTCAGCGGCAGCATCAGAATGATTAATTTGCCTCTGCATCATGGCATAGTAATCCTCCTTACAACGGCGCGATCAATCACACCATGCAGCGCGGCTGGATGGTGAGGCGAGCCGGATCTCCCCTCCCATAATACAGTCACAACACAAAGTGTGATAGAGTCCTGAGTGCTGAGAGAGAGAGAGACAAAGAGAGTGGTGTGGGGGGGATGTGATTTTTAATGTTTATTTGATTTGGTGCTATGTTTTGTCATGCAGAAAAGTTTCAGCGCAAGGAATTATGGGGAAGTTGGAGGCAAATGGCGGCGAGAAGCAGAGAGGGAAGTCCCCAGGCAGGAGCCAAATCAGTGTGGCTGATGGTTGGTGGAGTTTCTGAGGAAGTTTGATGAGATTTCAGAATGATAAGTTAACAGAACTGAGCTGGAAAAGATGACCTGAAAGCATGAAAAGGGATAAAGAGACTCCTTCCCTGTAAAATATTGCTGATTGATGGCATATCACTTCATGACAGTGTGAACAGCTCCGCCTTTATGGCCTGAACAGGTCCACAGTGCCTGCACCAGCAGAATGTAACTCTGTGTTTCAAGTAGTAGCACACATGACCTACTTTACAGCATTTGTCGGGCATAACTCACTGTAGACACTCAAAAGTAGAGTTCGCCGGCAGCTAACTGTAAGATGGAGCCATGTCGCTTGTTGTTCTCTGAGTGGATGTTATGACAGAGTCAATAAAGAGGATTTTGTCTGAGGAAACAAAGAGAAGAAAGCAAGGAAGTGACCGAGCCAGAGCGAGCGTCTGTGCACGGCAGGGTGGCCCAACACAGATAAGTGTGTGTGTTTGTGGCAAACAAGCAAAATCATTTATAAAAAAAAAAAAAAGCCAGTCTGCCAGTGAGTAACATGTTATTGATCCCACTGTAGCTCCCAGATATTTCCCTGAACCTCCACAGATGATATCACAAACATACAAGCAGTATAAATGTTAAATATCTTTCATCAACCTGGCGGATGCCAGCAGGCAGCTCGCACAGGTGGAGCAGAACAGTAGGAATTCGATCACCTCCTCACAGTGAAAACTCAATAGGCAATCCAGCAGCTCGGTGTATTCCCCAGCCTCCGTCCACAACGTCGGATCAATATGTAATTTATCGGCGATAAAGCTGAGCAATGCCTCAGGCTGGTTAGTGAATGTTGGTATGTGTTTATCACACACACACACACACTGGTTGGTTAGCGGCGTGATGCCCTGTTAGCCCGGCTGTGCTGGAAGGCTCCAATCAAATTTACTGAAGCTGTTTTGTGTGTGTGTGTGTGTGTGTGTGTGTCCATCTATCCTTTTATTGTATGATTTCCTTTGTTTAAAACTCTTTATGCATCATTTCTATAAAAACTGAGCAGCGACACTATGAGCTGATGGTTGTAGTATGAGTCACAGAGTGACATCCATCTGCCCCCACACCCTCAGTGCTTTAGCAGGAAAACTCACACTTTTGACACCGATGTGTGCTGCAGTCTGTCTCTCTTGAAGTGGAGTCCTCATTTGTGTGTTAACATTCAAACCCTTCACATATTCAGTCAGCGTGGGCTCACATCACGCCATGACCCCCAGTTTACTTGATTATAGTTATATTTAAATTCTTTGTGGTTGTTTTTATGTTGTTGGTATATTTGTATTTGCTTGGAGTTTTCCCTCCTCTGTGATTGCTTGCTCCGCCCTAATGTTTTTCACCTGTGTCTTGTTACCCCCTTCCTTGTGTATTAAAGTCTTGTGCTCCTCTCTGTCATCACCCTGTTCTTCTGTTGTGGTTGTTTTAGTTTCCGTTTTGTTTCTGTCATATTGACTTTTTGCTTTTTTGCGATTTCATGCTTAGTAAACCTCTCTTTCTGTTAAAGTATGTTTGTGTGTCTGCATGTTGGTCATCTTTGAACAATAACAGGCTCATGGATGACTGGGATACACGTTTCTACAGCTCTATGGAAGCAATCATGGCTACCAGCAGAGAGAACTCAAATTGTCTGTGTGGTATAAGATGAACAGATATCATTTCCATTTACAGCTTCTACAAACCGCTTTTACACTCACTTTAAATGTAGAAAGTCTACAGATCAGCCAAATACTCATATTGGGGCCTTTTTTTAAGTACTGATAGATCACTCTTTATTTCACGGAGCACCTCTTTGTTAGATTAGCCCAGTGATCAGATCAAACGTCAAGCTGGTCTTACTTTTTATCTTTACCTAGCTTCTCAAGGCTGCCGTGTGTGTAATTACACACCTTGCTGAAGTGTACTTAAGACATCATGCTGCTCGCCCCTTTCGCAGGAATAATATGATTAAGAGCCACCTATGGCGCTTTGTGAGTAAACGTGTGTGTGTGTATGTGTGTGTGTGCGGTGCGAATGGGAACTGGGCAACAGCCAAAAGCACCATCTTCTACGTGCTTCCCTCTCGCCTTCCATCCCTCCCCCCCCTCTTCCACCCTGCAGGGCTAAAGCAGCACGGCGCCTGCATCGCACAGCGCCTCGCCTTCAACCCGAGCCAAATCATCAGCCAACTATCACCCTCTACAAGGTTACATTAACACTCTGAGGCGTCCAATCACACACATGCGCACACACACACACACTCCAAGGGGGTCAAGAATTAAGCGCTTCAATGTGAGGACAAGGGAGAGCGCCGAGCGGCCTGCTGACGTGGCGTTTCTCTCTGGTTTTACAGGACATGGAGCGGGACACTGATGATGTGTGAGTCATCATCACTTTATTGATTCTTTTAATAAATCTCCAGGGATATAAAATGTGAACTACATAAAATACTGTGATGACTTACAGCCATATAAAATATTCAAGACACTTAGTTCATTAAGTGCACTAATGAGAAAGATGCAGGTACGGACCATCATTCCTAATAAACGTCTCTCATTAAATCTGTATTAATTAAAAAGGAGGAGATGAAGGAGGAACATTAAAGTTTGCTTCTTTGATAACTTTTTGTGTGCGTGTTGTTGTAGGGAACCAAAAGCTGGATCATGAAGAAATGTGAATCCATTGTCACAGTCTGATTGAAGCAATTATCTTACAGAGAGCTGTTGTCTTTAATTTAGAGACCGGGTGACCGAAATAAGTTCCCAAAGAAGGCAACCAAACATTTAATTATAAAAGAACGAACTGTACAAATACATAATCCATCCATAGTCACTGAGTGAAAACCTTCTGGTTCTCAGTCTCAAGGTTAACAGATGTGCTGTTCTGCTTCTGTGAAGTCACAGTGAATACAGACAGACAGGACGAGGCCTCGTGTCCTCTGTTATGACAGACTGAGAGTGCCTCATCAGAGCCTTCACACGGCTGCAGGCTGCACTCCTCTAACTAACACACATTCATCACACATTCTGTCAGGATTTGGTTATTTTCTTGTTTTAGTGATTTAATTCTTAGTTTCCTTGTTATTTTTGGGTTTCCTTGTGGTTCTGGTCTTCCCTGTGTTGTCCTGTTTCTGGCTGTCTTTGTGATGTTACCTTGGTTCTGTCCTGTTTCCCGTTTTATTTTGAAAGTCCTGTCTCCCTTGTGTTTGTCCCATTGACAGTAAAAACTATGGACAGAGCTTCCATGACGTCCGTTTGTTTCTGAAGAGCCGTTTTGAGGCTCGGTGGGAGGTTCCGGGACGTGATGACCGCCGCCATGTTGACAGCGTCACGTCCGCCAAAACTCTCAAATATGGACAAAGAGGGGGAGCACGAGCAGGGTTTAGGGGGGCGGGCGATCGTGGGAGCAGGAAACTCACCCTGTGATACGTCAACTGTCTGTCACTCAAGCAGCAACGCCAATAATTATGCGTAATTTTAAGTCCGAATACAATTGAAACGGGTGGGTTGTAAAAAAATTCACCCCCCCTACAATTGACACAATTGAAGAGAACCTATCATCTGAGACCAGAGTGGTTTTTTGTACCAGGCTGTAAACATGTTAATTTCTGCTGTGAAGTCGGCCATTTTAACATGGGAGTCTATGGGAAATTACTCGCTTTTGGAGCCAACCCCCAGCTGTTGCAGCGTGAATTACAAGTTTTGACACTTCCGCATGGGCTTCCACTTTGAGCCCCGAAGGTTGCCGCTTGGTTTGTCCCTGTGTTTTACCTTCCCTGTGTTCCCGCCTTTTGTGATTGTTTGCCCCGCCCTAATGGGTTTCACCTGTGTCTTGTTCATTGTCTATTTAAGTCCTGTGTTCCCCTTTGTCTGTGCTGGATCGTCTTGTCGCCTTCCTTGTTCCCTGTGTTTTGTAAGTGTTTGTAAGTGATTATTCTTTACTGGGGTTTTTTAGTTTAATAGTTTTTTTTTTTTTGTTAATTTACAATAAACCTCACTTGGTGTACTGAATCCTGCCTGCACCTTGAGTCCTCCTTTAACCAACCTGACACATTCATATAGGGCCATTACCAACAACACAATCAATGAGGCGATCGTTGCAGCGTCCTATAAAAGAGTTTTTTGGTAAAGCACTTATATCAGTTTTGAGTTATTGTTAATAAAAAATATTTAATTTTATCTATAACATGCCAGGTCCTCAAACACATTGACATGTGGCCAGAGAAATCTGCACACGTACTGGAAATATCGACTGAAATATGGACCTCACATTACGTTTCCTGCTGAGGATACTTTCTTTGTGTCCCATCAGTCCAGCTCTTGTAATGGCTGCCAGATGAAAGAATTCTCCACAGTTTGCAGTAAATGAGCTTTTATATCCACATCTCCAATGTAAAGTATGGGCGAAATGCAAATGAGCAGCTGATTATGCAAAGGTCCTTCAAAGTAATTAAAGGAATCCATAAACTGTTGTTTAGAAATTGCTAGCTTGAAAATCTGCACACAGATGTGTTAAATCAGTGACTTTTCACTTGTTCCTGTTGTCTGATACTTGCATTGAAATTAGTGTTTTAGTGTCTTTAATTCTGCGGCCTTCACAGTTCTTTACATGAAGTTTACATGAAGTTTACATGAATCAGAGAAAATGTTTGGTGCCGCAGCGATTAGGCCCTGAAGCAGTGGGACTGTGCCCACAGGTTTATAATAGATTAGAATATCTGGAGAGACAGGGAATTCCTGAAGGCAGCTTCATTCCTTCATCTCAAAATATGCTATATATATTTTCTTAATCCTCTGAGTTCAAGGTTATTTGTATACTTAAGGCCACACTTTGTTATTTGGGCCTGCATTGCTGTTCTGTAACATCTTTAAAGGAGAACTTCACTGATTCTACACATCAAAGTTTGTGTTCAGGCCACATGCATCACATGAAGAAGTTGTAATACTTGTGCCTTCAGAGGAAGCTGCATGAAAACATGAAATGGTCTGGCCTGCTCAGAGGCTCAGGAGTTAAACTGATGCTTTGCTGCATGAAAAAACAGACTCGTCAGTCTAAATGTAGACTGTCGGTCGCTCCCAGAACCCACCTACACTGGTTGCAGCTATAATGACCTGATCAGAGGCATTAGTGTGTTTAAAGGCTGATCACAGCAAACTGAGTTTCACACAATGAAGTCCGTGACGAGCATGTGGAAATGCAAAAGTAGGACTGTAGATTTGTTGTGTGAATGGGGAGATTTTTGCCACCTCATTGGCAAGAACTAGAGCAAAGTTCGAGAAACTAAAGTGCAGAACTCCTTGGAAGTCCTTATAGGCCCTCCCACTGCAGTTAACGTCACGTCATACAGCAACAGCATGGTGAAAATAGCAGAGATGATGGAGGAGGAGGAGGAAAACAACATGTTTGAAGCTGAGGAGATGGACAACGAGAGGCACTTTTCCTATTTCAGTTGTCAAAACGTCTGGCTGGCTTTTCACAACACAAGAAAAACACTTCTAGCTCAGATCATGTGTTGACAACAAGCTGCAAGAACTCCCAAACCAGACTGTGAGAAGAAAGAATGACGGCATGAGGACAGGAGAAATCAGCCACAGCCCCTTCAACATCTGTGAAGTTTTCCTCACCCACCAACGTGAAGGATTGTCCGTACAGCATCGTCCTATTTTGCGGATCACCCTGAGGCCTAAACAGTAATATGTGATAAACTGTTTTGTTTTGGTCAGTTTTGCATATCACGCTCTCCCATTGTTCTTTTTCAGCTGTTTCCATCTCTCATTCCTACACGCACACAGAGTGAAATTGATGGTTCTTCTTCTAATAGAATGGAGTTTCAGCCTCGGGGTAACTGATTAGTTTATGTATCCCTGCTTTGTGCAGACTGATGATGACTTTTATGCATTTGTCATCCATTAAATTCTCGGAAGTGTGTTTTTTGGTTTTTTTTTGCATTTTCTTGCACTGATGCCAACATGGTTTATAGAAACACTCTCAGTGTGGTGTACACTCTTATTCACAGCAGATGGATGTGAAAAGAGAGAGTTTCAAACACCCAAGTACCGCTGGAGTCGAGAGTCCAATTATATCGTTACCATGGTGACAAATGTGCTTTCTTAATTAGCAAATTTTAGTCAAGCACCAGATGAGGAGCCATTTCTGAGACGGAGACGCTGCCAGACAGACACGGATGTCCTCGTATCCACTTGATCAGTGTTTGCCATGTTTAGGCTTTTGTGTTGAATTGCTTCAGACGTTTAGAAGTCTGCAGAGGAGGGGATGCTGCCGCGGCGGCTCCTGTAGCTGGCAGTGGGACGGGGTAAAAAATAAAAAACGCTGAGCGCAAACCTGCATCTGCCAAGCCATTTATAGCAGGAGTCCAATCCCTTTGAGGTGTTGTGGCTGAGTCGTTTCCAGGGATTTTCAACAATATGAACGTGAAATATATCGGCTTGATATTGTCAGCCCCCCACCCCGAAAAAGCAAATCCAGCACCATAAAAGCAGAACAATAACAGCGTTTTACAGCACAGCAGATGTCACTGTGTTTCTGGGATGCCTCGTCATTTGGCAGCTGCAAGCAGCAGAGACTCTGCAGTGTCATTCTGTCCGTCACTCGCTGTCTGCAAAACAAATGAGCAGGCACATTCCCCATGCTTAAGAGTGTGATGGCTTCATCTACGAAACTCCTGCTGACAGAAAAATGTATGGTGAGTGATCACTGGTAGCATAATGAATGATAAAGATAGGAGAGAAATCTGAGTGGTGACGTTTTTTTACATGATATAATTCTGTCTGATTGGAAACACACTTACTGGTGCAGAGAAACGAGCTAAGAGCAGCTGTGTTTTTTTTTTAGAATGGAGAGATGGATGTGGATCGAAGCATTATCCTGCTGACAGAGGCCATCAGGGAGTGAAGTTTCCATTATAGGGTGGACATGATCTGCTGCATCGGTAGGTTTGACATGTCAAAGTAACATCCCCCAAACATGAGCGGCAGGATTTCCCAAGAGAATATCGCCCAAAGTATCTCACTCTGCACCAGCTTGCCTTCTTCCCTTCCTGATGCCGTGGGCACCCCTCTATCCGAACATGACTCCTTACACTAGGGTGTAATTCTTCCATTCCTTCTGATGTTGTTTTCCAGAAATAGTCAACCAATCAGAGCTTAGGGTGTGAGGTCTATGATCATTTAACTCAGTCAACTGAAATCATTATTATGACTTCTATGGCAGCTGAAAAAGACAAAAGGAAATGTCTTCCCCTTCCATCTCATTCCCAGGTGCCTGCTTCACCTCTTGACCTTCTTTAAGTCAATACAGACCTACAAGATCTGCAGGTTTAGCTCTGACTCAGTCGTTAGACATCACAATTTGTCAAAGTCACTCAAATCCCGTCGAGGAAACAGACTAAATGTTTACGTCCACCTTAATATATCCCACCCGCTGACAGCTGCCATGGTAACCAGATAATCATAGTCATTCACTTCACCTGTCAGTGGTCAGAATGTTATGGTGGTCACATTAGGCATAATGTCAATAAAGTCCAGTAAACAAAAGTTTTTAGATGTGAGAAGTGGCGAGTAAAGGTAAAAGTAAAGGACAAAGCAGAGGAGCTGATTTCGAGGAGAAATGGATGTGACGTTACAGTGCAGATTGATTCTCTCTCCTTCTTATAAATACACTTTTACAGTGAATTACACTGCAATCAGCTCTGCCAAGTGTGTACCCTGTTAGCCTCCACTCTGGCTGCGACTTGTCTGCTGGAAAATTGTACATCGTATAAGCAGCTGTCGGCATCCACGTACCATGACATACAGTTAGCCTGTGAAACCCCGAGAGAGATGTCAAGAAGGGAGCGCTTGTTGCTGTGCTGTAAATCCCAGGGGACGGGAGGAAGAGGATGGGGGGGTGCAGAAATGGAAAGACAGACAAAGGACGAGCGTCAATATGGAAAACCTGCTGAAGATACTGATTGAATTAAGCAGCAGCAGAGGAAGAGTAAAGATATTAGTAAAGACAATCCATCTCTGGAACCACAGACCTCAGCCTAGGCAGTTTGTTATGAATGCAGGATGTGGAACGATGCTCCCTTTGCAACCTCAGTGAGATATTCATAAGGCGCAGAGGTTGGACAAATCAGTCGAGCATGAATCAAAGACGCCACAAACCACATGAGGCTGTCCTGTCTTGTTGCTTTGGGTTGAAGACATGAACCTGCTTGTAATGTTCAAAACAATATGAAAACCACAACGTCTTTGTGTATCCTACAGGTCCTAAACCGTCTATGCAGTCACTACAGAACACTATTTTGATCTCAGGCTAATTTCAACCACTGATCACTGAAGACGAACACAACAAGCTACTGAGGTTTGAAAACTAGCAGGTAGCAGGTAGCATGTCTGTAGAGGATTTGTGTGAAAATATGAGTGCAACCTTCTATTAAAACATACAGTCTTCACTGTATTGTCACTCTGAAAACACATCCATAACCTGATTGGTCCAAACCACCACTGGTTCAGTCACAAACACATAGCCCGAAGCCTGTTAAAGTGCTCTAAAATGTTGGTAGAATCCGAGTTGGCTTCAGCTTTCAGTTACAGGCAAATACAGGTAAATAGGTTGAGCGTTACCAAAACTGAGGCGGACAGCCAGGCAAGTAAACAGTAAGCTCAGAGTATGAGTTGATAACCACCTGTCACTCAAAGTAGGACCAATTTGAGTGACAGGTCGCTCACTTTTTTGTGAAATTTTAATAAAAAAGAAAACCAAATTTGTTTTTATACCAGGCTGTAAACATTATAAATATATATATGAACTCCAAACTTGGACCTTTTAATGTGGGGTCTATGGGGACTCACTTTTAAGGACAGCCCTTGTGTGGCCAATCTAGGAACTGCATTTTTTTCTGTGTGCTGTATGAATAGAAGAAGCTGATTTATGTTTAATTTAATAAATCTTCTTTTATTAAAATCAGAAAACTACATTTTATTAAGCCACTTTATCCATAGTCAAACAGCCAGTTGCGTTTGGAGGAAAATGTCTGCTGCTGCAGTGACATGAAGACTTTATAATACTGTGCAGGAAACGAGAGAAAAACAGCCTTATCCAGTGTATTTCATGAGACCCATGAGGCTGAACACATTGCTCAAGGGCGCCTCGACAGCAGCATTTAATGAGAGTCCACATCATCCGTCTCCTGTCATCAGCGTCACGGTGTGGGCAGCTCCACAGTGGAAATCACGCATCTTTCTTTACCTTAAAGAGAAATGATCTGCACGTTATGACGGAGAACTTTCAGGTCAGATCTGCCTTTTCCCTGTACGGAGCCACAGAGTGTGCGTTCCTCTGTAAACATGCCTCATCTTTCTCTGAGCAACATATGGCTATTAGTCAAAAGCTTCCTCTGCTTAAGCCAAATAGACAGCAGGAATTACATAACAGGTTTACTCACTGTTTCTCTAGCTTTCATTTCATTTTATACCTCACACACACACAGGGGGGCCTTGTTCATATTTAAAAAGGAGATATAAGACGATGTAATGTGTCCCAACTTTTGCCCTCAACAGCTCTGTTAAACAAGCAGAGTGGATTTAATAATTTGTGCTAACAAATGGCTCGGCAGCTCTCCTCTGAAGAACAGCTCACGGTTTGACTGTGAGATAACAGCTGTTAAGACACAGTGTGCTCATCTGACAGACACACACAGGACGTCCTTCAGACCATGTTCTCTGGCAGTCCTTTCAGCTGTTTCAACAAATTACCTGTAAAGAATTACATCTTGACAAAAGTAAAGTTCATTCGCTTTGATTCATTTTCTCTTTTAAAATGTTTTGTGGATTGATGAGACCAAAGTTCAAGGTCTTTTTGGTTTAAATAAGGTGCATTATGTGTAAGGAAAACACTGCTGTCCAGCATCATCCCCCCTGTGAAGCATGGCGGTGGTAGTGTCATGGTTCTTGTGTTGCGTTTAAATCCGCTAATGCATCTGTCAGATTTTATTGACACCAACAGATTTAATACACATACAGTGTTAGCATGTGCATCATAACCTTTGGATTTATATTGCACCATTTGTATTCATCATGAAGTGTATACCAAGCTTTACAAAGACAGTTGTGCTGTGAAAGCAGCCGCTAATAAATTGGGATGAAGAGATGGAACAAACCAAATGACTCTGCTCTGCAGGGGTGAGGAGGAGCGCTGGAGCTGCAGCACCTGAAAACAAATTCAAAATGATTCTGCCAGTATCACAGAAAGGCGATTCAGCAAAACTATCTTTAGCCAACCAGAAGCTTACTGTACAGTTCTGCTACTGTAAAATGTGTGTGTGTGTGTAGGTCTGTACATGTTTACCAGGCATCCTTCGTGCCCCCAAAACTATAATTAAGGTGAAGCCTGTGAGGGTGTTTGTGAAAATGTGGGGGGACAGGAAATTGCTGAATGCGTTCATACTTTGTGTGTGTGTGTGTGTGTGTGTGTGTGTGCACCTGAGAGATTGAAAATGAGGAATAGAGGATGCACATTTGTAAAAAGTGTGTGTGTGTGTGTGTTTGGCATCACAGCAGAGGGGAATCCATCATTGTCAGGCTTCTATTGATGTGGATGTCAGACTCAGTGAGGACCAATCACATTGAGACGCACCACAAAGCACTCACTATAATTAGACACACACACACACACACATACAGATGGACACACATGTACTGTATGCCAGGACACACACACACGCAGGTCCTGTGTGACATCATTCATGTGAGAGTGACTCAGAGCGCCGCTTTAACCAAAATCAACCCACAGCTGTGTCCAAAGTCACTTCCTGCTTTGTGTTTACCTTCTGCTCTCATTTCATTGAGTGTTTGAACTCTACACTCAGATCCCTGCTGCAGGATGAAAAATGTATGGTGGTGATCTATAAGTGTGACCCCTGCAAAAAGTCTAATCTATATGTTGACGATGGAGCGGGATGAGGAAGCAGAGGAGGAGTAAGTAAAGACTGCAGTCCCCCCCGCGGCCTCCAGGGGGCTCCAGCAGAAATAAAAATGTTTACAGGCTGGTATTAGGGTCTCCTGATAAGATCCCTTTTGTTGTGGCAACAGTAAGAAGGTAAATCTTTATGTAACTCACTGATTTTATTTATAAAGATCTAAAACTGCAAAATTGACCATGTGCAGCGACCGGACTAAAAATCGGTGCATTCATAGACCGACCAAACACCCAGAAGCATCTCTGCATGCAGCCAGGGCCGAACTGCGTCAATCTGCTACAAGCAGGAAGTCTGACACAAGAACTCTATACAGAATCTGGCTTTTCAAAATAAAACGCCATCACATTAACACATTGACATTGAGCCATCACCACTGGAGGAAGACTAGGAGTAACCCAGTCAGGTGGTGTCAGAGGAAATTCCACCCATGGAAAAGAAGAGGTTAATTTTAGAAAAAAAGTAGCTTACACAGCTATGGTAGCAGCGGTGTTGAGGAAAGGAGGCAGTCATTGGTTGGATTATAAAACATGTGACTAGAATGACACTAAGAACTATATAAATAATGTAGCCTTTATGGATGTATGCATAGTATGACCAGTGCACATCTATCTATCTATCTATCTATCTATCTATCTATCTATCTATCTATCTATCTATCTATCTATCTATCTATCTATCTATCTATCTATCATAAATATGTCTTCATGATTCAGGTTGTCCTCTGAAGTGATGGAAACACAACTCTGGGTCTGTCCGTCGTTGTGTGTGTGTGTGTGTGAGAGAGAGAGAGAGAGAGGTGAAGAGAGTGTGCAGCATGCATTATTTAACAGTTCTCCATACATTACAAAGAAGAGCCTTTTGGGCAAATTAATATTAACATTCCTACATGGAGCTTAACACTTAGAAATACAAAACAGTTCTTACTGCTGAATTTGTGGGACTGTCTGCAGGGGAGATGTCTTATAAGTATTAATGTATGAAACTTAATATTGAATATTGTCTTGTGAAGCAGAAAGAAGAGGAAGAGGAGGAAGAGGAGGCATTCTGACTTACAATGAGCATTTGTTTTTTAACATTTTTCCACTTTTTGAGTCAAATTTGCAGAAGGCGGCCGAGCTTTTGTTGCTCATCTCAGCCTCTTCCTGTACGCCGGCTACATCTGTTCACTCTGCCCCACGGGGATACAGCTGGGCTTCGGCCTCCATAGGACAATACAGAGCCGACGAGAGAGCGGCAGAGAGTGAGGGAGAGGACGAAGAGCCGAGGAGGACGAGGAGGAATCACTTCTGCTTTCATAAACCCCACATGTCTTGCACACTCAGTCCCAGAAGTGAGTGGCCTAATGTTGTTGTAATTTAGATGAATACACCACAGGGCGGGACAGACCCACACTGTGCAGATGTTTGTTAAGATAAGAGTTCGACTTATTTTAGCCGAGAGAAGAAACAGGTTTGACCCAGAAAAGCAGAAGTAATTGGACAATTATAGCCATGAAAAGCAAGAATTAGAAATGTCTCTTCACATCTGCAGAGAGCCGGAAGACAGAGGGAGCGTCGGCACAATTAGTCCAAAAAACACGGTGTTTCATTTATTTAGGGCTGATAAATCTGAGAATATAAACAGTCTGCATGTAAAAACATGAACATGTGTATCCAATTATTTAAACTAAATAAATGCCTAAAGTTAGCTTGGTTGCTAACACACTGACACATGGCTAATAAAATGGCTAGCTTCATGTTTCTGCATTATTTATATCACCTCAATATAATAAATGATTGATCCATGCAGACAATGGCTAAACGTTTTGGGGACGGCACAGTGGTGCAGAGGTTCAGTCACCCCACAGAGAGAAGGTTCCTGGTTCCTGTACCTGCCTGTGTGGGTTTTCTCAGGGTGCTTCCTCCCACCTTCTAAAGACCTGCTTGTTAGGTTAATTGGTCACTCTAAATTGCCCTTAGGTGTGAGTGTGAATGGATGTTTGTCTGTGTATGTTGCCCTGTGATGGACTGGTGACCTGTCCAGGGTGACAACCGATGCTATGCCCTTACTTCACTCACCATATGCTTTGATCAGGCTTTATTTAGGCTTGCTTCATGGTGCATTGTTTCAGTCCGACATCTCACCTCATGGCTCCGCTAAACCTAAGTTTGACCTGTCTTTTTGGAGGTTTTGGTCAAGTTTATACTGTAGCTGTTGTTTAATTATGCTTAAACCTCACAAATAATACAACTAGGTCTGACTGGGAAATGGATTTTACAGTTTTTAAGTTAAATAGTGAGGATGATGATGTTTGTCCCATGAAAGTCAGGAGTAAATGGAAGTTATGTTTATGGAGGTCCCGGCTTCCCCATCAGAAAGAAGTAGAAGAGAAAGAAGCATTAAAGGCACACAGCGACCCATCACCTGTGTCCGAGCTGAGGTCAGCAGCCGTGCATATTCTGATCGATGTCCGCAGCCTGCAGAGGTTGCAGTGTGTCAGCAGCTGTCAGCTGTTGGAGGACAAACTGAAGCGACTCCAGATCAATGTGGAGAACATTTCCTTTTCTTTCAGCATTTGAAATGTTTGCCTTGTTTTCTTTAAAGTGTGCAGCAGTGTGTAGCAGGGAAAACGTTGACACACTTTAAAGGTGACACAAGCGCTCGGAGCTACACTCCGACAGTTTGGAGGGCACTTGATTCAAGAATTCAAAGCTTAAACTTTTATCTTTCCGTCAGTGTTGGTACGAGTGCCCAGGCGACACAGTCACTTCTTCTGTTACTCAAGCTGAACAGAGAAATGCTGACTGAGAGGAGCAACTGCTCAAGGAGGGTTTATTCAAGGCCCAATATCCTTAAGTTTCTTTCTTCAGCACAGGATCAAAAAACCAAACGGACTTCGCACTTCTTTCCATCTCGTTGCTTTATTCTCCAACGGGACAAAACCTGATTATAGTCAGATATCCTTTGTCACTGACAGTCAATCCAGATTTGGTCTTTAATTCACAGACTTCTCTGTCGCCATTGTTTGCAGCTCATTTTTGTGAGTCCACAGGATGTGATGTAACTCCTCGTGCTATTTCGGACGAGCCTCGAGGAAGAAGCACTGACCTGCCTGTTGAGAGAAAGGCTCAAACATACGATGTTAACTTATTACACGTTGTTGTCCCATGCCATTATTTCTCTCTCTTTTGTTTGTTTTGTGTGTGTCGTGTCTTGTTAACATCTCGGCACGTTTCCGCAGATAAACAGGACAACATGAACCTCGCTGCGTGTCAGGCTCTGTGCATGAGAATAACTTCGACCCCTTTCATGTTTGCAATCAGCAGCAGGTTTGCATGCAAGCCTGAGGCAGGACGTTAGCGTGCTCAGGCGGCCGCTGTGACAGTGACGGGGTCAAAGATCACCTCACATTGTTGTGTTGTTTGTCATTATTTTCCATCCACACTATACAATAACATTCAGTTTTCCTCCTGCAGGGGGATTTGTATGTTCTTTTCAAGGACAATAACAGAAAATTTAGTTTATATTAGTTCTTCAGTCTAATCAGCTCTACATCATCTTCTAAAGACTGACTGTCAGTTTATGCTCTGAGCCAGGGCTTTTATTTTGTAGTTTATTTGTGTTTACATTATTTCCTGTTTTATTTTGAAAGAATCGACTTCCCTCTCATTCCAGGTGTATTGTCTTCCCCTTTCTTGTGTGCTCCCTCCTCCTCCCGGTGATTACCTGCTCCTCCCTAATGTGTCTCACCTGTGTCTCGTTGTCTCCCCTGCCCTCCTGT